>NW_027141653.1:805000-1552500 GCF_036365525.1 Heterodontus francisci | reverse complement strand
TCACTTGGTGTCAGTGAGATTGTTTGTGTTACTGGGTGTCAGTGTGTGTCTGTGTTACTTGGTGTAAGTGTGTGTCTTTGTTACTTGGTGTCCTGTGTGTCTGTGTTTCTGGGTGTCAGTGTATGTCTTTGTTACTTGGTGGAAGTGTGTGTCTGTGTTACTGTGTATCAGTGTCTGTCTTTGTTATTTGGTGTAAGTGTGTGTCTGTGTTACTGGGTATCAGTGTATGTCTTTGTTAGTTGGTGTCAGTGTATGTCTGTGTTGCTTGGTGTAAGTGTGTGTCTGTGTTATTGGGTATCAGTGTATGTCTGTGTTACTTGGTGTAAGTGTGTGTCTGTGTTACTGGGTGTCAGTGTGTGTCTGTGTTACTTGGTGTAAGTGTGTGTCTTTGTTACTTGGAGTCTGTGTGTGTCTGTGTTACTGGGTGTCAGTGTATGTCTTTGTTACTTGGTGTCAGTGTATGTCTGTGTTACTTGGTGTAAGTGTGTGTCTGTGTTATTGGGTATCAGTGTATGTCTTTGTGACTTGGTGTCAGTTTACGTCTTTGTTGCTTGGTGTAAGTGTGTGTCTGTGTTACTGGGTATCATTGTCTGTCTTTGTTACTTGGTGTAAGTGTGTGTCTGTGTTACTGGGTATCAGTGGATGTCTTTGTTACTTGGTGTCAGTGTATGTCAAAATACTTGATTTCAGTGTATGTCTGTGTTACTTGGTGTAAGTGTGTGTCTTTGTTACTTGGTGCAAGTGTGTGTCTTTGTTACTTGGTGCAAGTGTGTGTCTTTGTTACTTGGTGTCAGTGTGTGTTTGTGTTACTTGGTGTAAGTGTGTGTCTGTGTTACTTGGTGTCAGTGTATGTCTTTGTTACTTGGTGTCAGTGTATGTCTGTGTTATTTGGTGTAAGTGTGTGTCTGTGTTACTGGGTATCATTGTCTGTCTTTGTTACTTGGTGTAAGTGTGTGTCTGTGTTACTGGGTATCAGTGGATGTCTTTGTTACTTGGTGTCAGTGTTTGTCAAAATACTTGATTTCAGTGTATGTCTGTGTTACTTGGTGCAAGTGTGTGTCTTTGTTACTTGGTGCAAGTGTGTGTCTTTGTTACTTGGTGTCAGTGTGTGTTTGTGTTACTTGGTGTAAGTGTGTGTCTGTGTTACTTGGTGTCAGTGTATGTCTTTGTTACTTGGTGTCAGTCTATGTCTGTGTCACTTGGTGTCAGTGAGTTTGTTTGTGTTACTGGGTGTCAGTGTGTGTCTGTGTTACTTGGTGTAAGTGTGTGTCTTTGTTACTTGGTGTCCTGTGTGTCTGTGTTACTGGGTGTCAGTGTATGTCTTTGTTATTTGGAGTAAGTGTGTGTCTGTGTTACTGGGTATCAGTGTATGTCTTTGTTACTTGGTGTCAGTGTATGTCTGTGTTGCTTGGTGTAAGTGTGTGTCTGTGTTACTGGGTGTCAGTGTGTGTCTGTGTTACTTGGTGTAAGTGTGTGTCTTTGTTACTTGGTGTCCGTGTTTGTCTGTGTTACTGGGTGTCAGTGTATGTCTTTGTTACTTGGTGTCAGTGTATGTCTGTGTTACTTGGTGTAAGTGTGTGTCTGTGTTACTGGGTATCAGTGTATGTCTTTGTGACTTGGTGTCAGTGTACGTCTTTGTTGCTTGGTGTAAGTGTGTGTCTGTGTTACTGGGTATCAGTGGATGTCTTTGTTACTTGGTGTCAGTGTATGTCAAAATACTTGGTTTCAGTGTATGTCTGTGTTACTTGGTGTAAGTGTGTGTCTTTGTTACTTGGTGTCAGTGTATGTCTTTGTTACTGGGTGTCAGTGTGTGTCTGTGTTACCTGGTGTCAGTTTATGTCAAAATACATGGTGTAAGTGTATGTCTTTGTTACTTGGTGTAATTGTCTGTCTTTGTTACTTAGTGTCAGTGTATGTCTGTGTTACTGGGTATCAGTGTATGTCTTTGTTACTTGGTGTAGGTGTGTGCCTGCGTTACTGGGTATCAGTGTATGTCTTTGTTACTTGGTGTCAGTGTATGTCTTTGTGACTTGGTGTAAGTGTATGTCTTTGTTACTTGGAGTCATTGTATGTGTTTGTGACTTGGTGTCAGTGGATGTCTTTGTTACTGGGTGACACTGTATGTCTTTGTTACTTGGTTTCAGTGTTTTTGTTTGTGTTACTGGGTGTCAGTGTGTGTCTGTGTTACTTGGTGTAAGTGTGTGTCTGTGTTACTGGGTATCAGTGGATGTCTTTGTTACTTGGTGTCAGTGTTTGTCAAAGTACTTGATTTCAGTGTATGTCTGTGTTACTTGGTGTAAGTGTGTGTCTTTGTTACTTGGTGCAAGTGTGTGTCTTTGTTACTTGGTGTCAGTGTGTGTTTGTGTTACTTGGTGTAAGTGTGTGTCTGTGTTACTTGGTGTCAGTGTATGTCTTTGTTACTTGGTGTCAGTGTATGTCTGTGTCACTTGGTGTCAGTGAGTCTGTTTGTGTTACTGGGTGTCAGTGTGTGTCTGTGTTACTTGGTGTAAGTGTGTGTCTTTGTTACTTGGTGTCAAGTGTGTCTGTGTTACTGGGTGTCAGTGTATGTCTTTGTTATTTGGAGTAAGTGTGTGTCTGTGTTACTGGGTATCAGTGTATGTCTTTGTTACTTGGTGTCAGTGTATGTCTGTGTTGCTTGGTGTAAGTGTGTGTCTGTGTTATTGGGTATCAGTGTATGTCTGTGTTACTTGGTGTAAGTGTGTGTCTGTGTTACTGGGTGTCAGTGTGTGTCTGTGTTACTTGGTGTAAGTGTGTGTCTTTGTTACTTGGTGTCCGTGTTTGTCTGTGTTACTGGGTGTCAGTGTATGTCTTTGTTACTTGGTGTCAGTGTATGTCTGTGTTACTTGGTGTAAGTGTGTGTCTGTGTTACTGGGTATCAGTGTATGTCTTTGTGACTTGGTGTCAGTGTACGTCTTTGTTGCTTGGTGTAAGTGTGTGTCTGTGTTACTGGGTATCAGTGGATGTCTTTGTTACTTGGTGTCAGTGTATGTCAAAATACTTGGTTTCAGTGTATGTCTGTGTTACTTGGTGTAAGTGTGTGTCTTTGTTACTTGGTGTCAGTGTATGTCTTTGTTACTGGGTGTCAGTGTGTGTCTGTGTTACTTGGTGTCAGTTTATGTCAAAATACTTGGTGTAAGTGTATGTCTTTGTTACTTGGTGTAATTGTCTGTCTTTGTTACTTAGTGTCAGTGTATGTCTGTGTTACTGGGTATCAGTGTATGTCTTTGTTACTTGGTGTAGGTGTGTTCCTGCGTTACTGGGTATCAGTGTATGTCTTTGTTACTTGGTGTCATTGTATGTGTTTGTGACTTGGTGTCAGTGGATGTCTTTGTTACTGGGTGACACTGTATGTCTTTGTTACTTGGTTTCAGTGTTTTTGTTTGTGTTACTGGGTGTCAGTGTGTGTCTGTGTTACTTGGTGTAAGTGTGTGTCTTTGTTACTTGGTGTCCGTGTGTGTCTGAGTTACTGGGTGTCAGTTTATGTCTTTGTTACTGTGTATCAGTTGTTCTCTGTGTGTGTTGCTGGGTGTCAGTGTGTGTCTGTGACACTCGGTGTCAGTATTTAGTTTAGTTTAGAGATAAAGCACTTCAACAGGCTGTGCCGAACATCGGCCACCCATTTATACTACTCCTACACTAATCCCGTATTTCTATCACATCCCCACCTGTCCCTATATATTTCCCTACCACCTACCTATACTAGGGGCAATTTACAATGGCCAATTAACCTATCAACCTGCAAGTCTTTGGCATGTGGGAGGAAACCGGAGCACCCCGAGGAAACCCACGCAGACACAGGGAGAACTTACAAACTCCGCACAGGCAGTACCCAGAATCGAACCCGGGTCCCTGGAGCTGTGAGGCTGCAGTGCTAACCACTGCGCCACTGTGCCGCCCAGTGGGTGTCTGTGTTACTGGGTGTCAGTGTATGTCTTTGTTACTTGGCGTCATTGTGTGTGTTTGTGACTTGGTGTTAGTGGATGTCTTTGTTACTGGGTGACATTGTATGTCTTTGTTACTTGGTTTCAGTGTTTTTGTTTGTGTTAATGGGTGTCAGTGTGAGTCTGTGTTACTTGGTGTAAGTGTGTGTCTTTGTTACTGGGTGTCAGTGTCTGACTTTGTTACTTGGTGTCAGTGTGTGTCTGTGTTACTTGGTGTAAGTGTGTGTCTGTGTTACTGGGTATCAGTGTATGTCTTTGTGACTTGGTGTCAGTGTACGTCTTTGTTGCTTGGTGTAAGTGTGTGTCTGTGTTACTGGGTATCATTGTCTGTCTTTGTTACTTGGTGTAAGTGTGTGTCTGTGTTACTGGGTATCAGTGGATGTCTTTGTTACTTGGTGTCAGTGCATGTCAAAATACTTGATTTCAGTGTATGTCTGTGTTACTTGGTGTAAGTGTGTGTCTTTGTTACTTGGTGCAAGTGTGTGTCTTTGTTACTTGGTGTCAGTGTGTGTTTGTGTTACTTGGTGTAAGTGTGTGTCTGTGTTACTTGGTGTCAGTGTATGTCTTTGTTACTTGGTGTCAGTGTATGTCTGTGTCACTTGGTGTCAGTGAGATTGTTTGTGTTACTGGGTGTCAGTGTGTGTCTGTGTTACTTGGTGTAAGTGTGTGTCTTTGTTACTTGGTGTCCTGTGTGTCTGTGTTTCTGGGTGTCAGTGTATGTCTTTGTTACTTGGTGGAAGTGTGTGTCTGTGTTACTGTGTATCAGTGTCTGTCTTTGTTATTTGGTGTAAGTGTGTGTCTGTGTTACTGGGTATCAGTGTATGTCTTTGTTACTTGGTGTCAGTGTATGTCTGTGTTGCTTGGTGTAAGTGTGTGTCTGTGTTATTGGGTATCAGTGTATGTCCGTGTTACTTGGTGTAAGTGTGTGTCTGTGTTACTGGGTGTCAGTGTGTGTCTGTGTTACTTGATGTAAGTGTGTGTCTTTGTTACTTGGAGTCTGTGTGTGTCTGTGTTACTGGGTGTCAGTGTATGTCTTTGTTACTTGGTGTCAGTGTATGTCTGTGTTACTTGGTGTAAGTGTGTGTCTGTGTTATTGGGTATCAGTGTATGTCTTTGTGACTTGGTGTCAGTTTACGTCTTTGTTGCTTGGTGTAAGTGTGTGTCTGTGTTACTGGGTATCATTGTCTGTCTTTGTTACTTGGTGTAAGTGTGTGTCTGTGTTACTGGGTATCAGTGGATGTCTTTGTTACTTGGTGTCAGTGTATGTCAAAATACTTGATTTCAGTGTATGTCTGTGTTACTTGGTGTAAGTGTGTGTCTTTGTTACTTGGTGCAAGTGTGTGTCTTTGTTACTTGGTGTCAGTGTGTGTTTGTGTTACTTGGTGTAAGTGTGTGTCTGTGTTACTTGGTGTCAGTGTATGTCTTTGTTACTTGATGTCAGTGTATGTCTGTGTTATTTGGTGTAAGTGTGTGTCTGTGTTACTGGGTATCATTGTCTGTCTTTGTTGCTTGGTGTAAGTGTGTGTCTGTGTTACTGGGTGTCAGTGGATGTCTTTGTTACTTGGTGTCAGTGTTTGTCAAAATACTTGATTTCAGTGTATGTCTGTGTTACTTGGTGTAAGTGTGTGTCTTTGTTACTTGGTGCAAGTGTGTGTCTTTGTTACTTGGTGTCAGTGTGTGTTTGTGTTACTTGGTGTAAGTGTGTGTCTGTGTTACTTGGTGTCAGTGTATGTCTTTGTTACTTGGTGTCAGTCTATGTCTGTGTCACTTGGTGTCAGTGAGTTTGTTTGTGTTACTGGGTGTCAGTGTGTGTCTGTGTTACTTGGTGTAAGTGTGTGTCTTTGTTACTTGGTGTCCTGTGTGTCTGTGTTACTGGGTGTCAGTGTATGTCTTTGTTATTTGGAGTAAGTGTGTGTCTGTGTTACTGGGTATCAGTGTATGTCTTTGTTACTTGGTGTCAGTGTATGTCTGTGTTGCTTGGTGTAAGTGTGTGTCTGTGTTATTGGGTATCAGTGTATGTCTGTGTTACTTGGTGTAAGTGTGTGTCTGTGTTACTGGGTGTCAGTGTGTGTCTGTGTTACTTGGTGTAAGTGTATGTCTTTGTTACTTGGTGTCAGTGTGTGTCTGTGTTACTGGGTATCAGTGTATGTCTTTGTGACTTGGTGTCAGTGTACGTCTTTGTTGCTTGGTGTAAGTGTGTGTCTGTGTTACTGGGTATCAGTGGATGTCTTTGTTACTTAGTGTCAGTGTATGTCAAAATACTTGGTTTCAGTGTATGTCTGTGTTACTTGGTGTAAGTGTGTGTCTTTGTTACTTGGTGTCAGTGTATGTCTTTGTTACTGGGTGTCAGTGTGTGTCTGTGTTACTTGGTGTCAGTGTATGTCAAAATACTTGGTTTCAGTGTATGTCTGTGTTACTTGGTGTAAGTGTGTGTCTTTGTTTCTGGGTGTCAGTGTATGTCTTTGTTACTTGGTGGAAGTGTGTGTCTGTGTTACTGTGTATCAGTGTCTGTCTTTGTTATTTCGTGTAAGTGTGTGTCGGTGTTACTGGGTATCAGTGTATGTCTTTGTTACTTGGTGTCAGTGTATGTCTGTGTTGCTTGGTGTAAGTGTGTGTCTGTGTTATTGGGTATCAGTGTATGTCTGTGTAACTTGGTGTCAGTTTATGTCAAAATACTTGGTGTAAGTGTATGTCTTTGTTACTTGGTGTAATTGTCTGTCTTTGTTACTTAGTGTCAGTGTATGTCTGTGTTACTGGGTATCAGTGTATGTCTTTGTTACTTGGTGTAGGTGTGTGCCTGCGTTACTGGGTATCAGTGTATGTCTTTGTTACTTGGTGTCAGTGTATGTCAAAATACTTGGTTTCAGTGTATGTCTGTGTTACTTGGTGTAAGTGTGTGTCTTTGTTTCTTGGTGTCAGTGTATGTCTTTGTTACTGGGTGTCAGTGTGTGTCTGTGTTACTTGGTGTCAGTTTATGTCAAAATACTTGGTGTAAGTGTATGTCTTTGTTACTTGGTGTAATTGTCTGTCTTTGTTACTTAGTGTCAGTGTATGTCTGTGTTACTGGGTATCAGTGTATGTCTTTGTTACTTGGTGTAGGTGTGTGCCTGCGTTACTGGGTATCAGTGTATGTCTTTGTTACTTGGTGTCAGTGTATGTCTTTGTGACTTGGTGTAAGTGTATGTCTTTGTTACTTGGCGTCATTGTATGTGTTTGTGACTTGGTGTCAGTGGATGTCTTTGTTACTGGGTGACACTGTATGTCTTTGTTACTTGGTTTCAGTGTTTTTGTTTGTGTTACTGGGTGTCAGTGTGTGTCTGTGTTACTTGGTGTAAGTGTGTGTCTGTGTTACTGGGTATCAGTGGATGTCTTTGTTACTTGGTGTCAGTGTTTGTCAAAGTACTTGATTTCAGTGTATGTCTGTGTTACTTGGTGTAAGTGTGTGTCTTTGTTACTTGGTGCAAGTGTGTGTCTTTGTTACTTGGTGTCAGTGTGTGTTTGTGTTACTTGGTGTAAGTGTGTGTCTGTGTTACTTGGTGTCAGTGTATGTCTTTGTTACTTGGTGTCAGTGTATGTCTGTGTCACTTGGTGTCAGTGAGTCTGTTTGTGTTACTGGGTGTCAGTGTGTGTCTGTGTTACTTGGTGTAAGTGTGTGTCTTTGTTACTTGGTGTCCTGTGTGTCTGTGTTTCTGGGTGTCAGTGTATGTCTTTGTTATTTGGTGGAAGTGTGTGTCTGTGTTACTGTGTATCAGTGTCTGTCTTTGTTATTTGGTGTAAGTGTGTGTCTGTGTTACTGGGTATCAGTGGATGTCTTTGTTACTTGGTGTCAGTGTATGTCAAAATACTTGATTTCAGTGTATGTCTGTGTTACTTGGTGTAAGTGTGTGTCTTTGTTACTTGGTGCAAGTGTGTGTCTTTGTTACTTGGTGTCAGTGTGTGTTTGTGTTACTTGGTGTAAGTGTGTGTCTGTGTTACTTGGTGTCAGTGTATGTCTTTGTTACTTGATGTCAGTGTATGTCTGTGTTATTTGGTGTAAGTGTGTGTCTGTGTTACTGGGTATCATTGTCTGTCTTTGTTGCTTGGTGTAAGTGTGTGTCTGTGTTACTGGGTGTCAGTGGATGTCTTTGTTACTTGGTGTCAGTGTTTGTCAAAATACTTGATTTCAGTGTATGTCTGTGTTACTTGGTGTAAGTGTGTGTCTTTGTTACTTGGTGCAAGTGTGTGTCTTTGTTACTTGGTGTCAGTGTGTGTTTGTGTTACTTGGTGTAAGTGTGTGTCTGTGTTACTTGGTGTCAGTGTATGTCTTTGTTACTTGGTGTCAGTCTATGTCTGTGTCACTTGGTGTCAGTGAGTTTGTTTGTGTTACTGGGTGTCAGTGTGTGTCTGTGTTACTTGGTGTAAGTGTGTGTCTTTGTTACTTGGTGTCCTGTGTGTCTGTGTTACTGGGTGTCAGTGTATGTCTTTGTTATTTGGAGTAAGTGTGTGTCTGTGTTACTGGGTATCAGTGTATGTCTTTGTTACTTGGTGTCAGTGTATGTCTGTGTTGCTTGGTGTAAGTGTGTGTCTGTGTTATTGGGTATCAGTGTATGTCTGTGTTACTTGGTGTAAGTGTGTGTCTGTGTTACTGGGTGTCAGTGTGTGTCTGTGTTACTTGGTGTAAGTGTATGTCTTTGTTACTTGGTGTCAGTGTGTGTCTGTGTTACTGGGTATCAGTGTATGTCTTTGTGACTTGGTGTCAGTGTACGTCTTTGTTGCTTGGTGTAAGTGTGTGTCTGTGTTACTGGGTATCAGTGGATGTCTTTGTTACTTAGTGTCAGTGTATGTCAAAATACTTGGTTTCAGTGTATGTCTGTGTTACTTGGTGTAAGTGTGTGTCTTTGTTACTTGGTGTCAGTGTATGTCTTTGTTACTGGGTGTCAGTGTGTGTCTGTGTTACTTGGTGTCAGTGTATGTCAAAATACTTGGTTTCAGTGTATGTCTGTGTTACTTGGTGTAAGTGTGTGTCTTTGTTTCTGGGTGTCAGTGTATGTCTTTGTTACTTGGTGGAAGTGTGTGTCTGTGTTACTGTGTATCAGTGTCTGTCTTTGTTATTTCGTGTAAGTGTGTGTCGGTGTTACTGGGTATCAGTGTATGTCTTTGTTACTTGGTGTCAGTGTATGTCTGTGTTGCTTGGTGTAAGTGTGTGTCTGTGTTATTGGGTATCAGTGTATGTCTGTGTAACTTGGTGTCAGTTTATGTCAAAATACTTGGTGTAAGTGTATGTCTTTGTTACTTGGTGTAATTGTCTGTCTTTGTTACTTAGTGTCAGTGTATGTCTGTGTTACTGGGTATCAGTGTATGTCTTTGTTACTTGGTGTAGGTGTGTGCCTGCGTTACTGGGTATCAGTGTATGTCTTTGTTACTTGGTGTCAGTGTATGTCAAAATACTTGGTTTCAGTGTATGTCTGTGTTACTTGGTGTAAGTGTGTGTCTTTGTTTCTTGGTGTCAGTGTATGTCTTTGTTACTGGGTGTCAGTGTGTGTCTGTGTTACTTGGTGTCAGTTTATGTCAAAATACTTGGTGTAAGTGTATGTCTTTGTTACTTGGTGTAATTGTCTGTCTTTGTTACTTAGTGTCAGTGTATGTCTGTGTTACTGGGTATCAGTGTATGTCTTTGTTACTTGGTGTAGGTGTGTGCCTGCGTTACTGGGTATCAGTGTATGTCTTTGTTACTTGGTGTCAGTGTATGTCTTTGTGACTTGGTGTAAGTGTATGTCTTTGTTACTTGGCGTCATTGTATGTGTTTGTGACTTGGTGTCAGTGGATGTCTTTGTTACTGGGTGACACTGTATGTCTTTGTTACTTGGTTTCAGTGTTTTTGTTTGTGTTACTGGGTGTCAGTGTGTGTCTGTGTTACTTGGTGTAAGTGTGTGTCTGTGTTACTGGGTATCAGTGGATGTCTTTGTTACTTGGTGTCAGTGTTTGTCAAAGTACTTGATTTCAGTGTATGTCTGTGTTACTTGGTGTAAGTGTGTGTCTTTGTTACTTGGTGCAAGTGTGTGTCTTTGTTACTTGGTGTCAGTGTGTGTTTGTGTTACTTGGTGTAAGTGTGTGTCTGTGTTACTTGGTGTCAGTGTATGTCTTTGTTACTTGGTGTCAGTGTATGTCTGTGTCACTTGGTGTCAGTGAGTCTGTTTGTGTTACTGGGTGTCAGTGTGTGTCTGTGTTACTTGGTGTAAGTGTGTGTCTTTGTTACTTGGTGTCCTGTGTGTCTGTGTTTCTGGGTGTCAGTGTATGTCTTTGTTATTTGGTGGAAGTGTGTGTCTGTGTTACTGTGTATCAGTGTCTGTCTTTGTTATTTGGTGTAAGTGTGTGTCTGTGTTACTGGGTATCAGTGGATGTCTTTGTTACTTGGTGTCAGTGTATGTCAAAATACTTGGTTTCAGTGTATGTCTGTGTTACTTGGTGTAAGTGTGTGTCTTTGTTACTTGGTGTCAGTGTATGTCTTTTTTACTGGGTGTCAGTGTGTGTCTGTGTTACTTGGTGTCAGTTTATGTCAAAATACTTGGTGTAAGTGTATGTCTTTGTTACTTGGTGTAATTGTCTGTCTTTGTTACTTAGTGTCAGTGTATGTCTGTGTTACTGGGTATCAGTGTATGTCTTTGTTACTTGGTGTAGGTGTGTGCCTGCGTTACTGGGTATCAGTGTATGTCTTTGTTACTTGGTGTCAGTGTATGTCTTTGTGACTTGGTGTAAGTGTATGTCTTTGTTACTTGGCGTCATTGTATGTGTTTGTGACTTGGTGTCAGTGGATGTCTTTGTTACTTGGTTTCAGTATTTTTGTTTGTGTTACTGGGTGTCAGTGTGTTTCTGTGTTACTTGGTGTAAGTGTATGTCTTTGTTACTTGGTGTCAGTGTATGTCTTTGTTACTTGGTTTAAGTGTCTGTCTTTGTTACTTTGTGTAATTGTGTGTCTGTGTTACTTGGTGTCAGTGTATGTCTTTGTGACTTGGTGTAAGTGTATGTCTTTGTTACTGGGTGTCAGTGTGTGTCTGTGTTACTTGGTGTCAGTTTATGTCAAAATACATGGTGTAAGTGTATGTCTTTGTTACTTGGTGTAATTGTCTGTCTTTGTTACTTGGTGTAAGTGTGTGTCTGTGTTACTTGGTTTAAGTGTATGTCTTTGTGACTTGGTGTCAGTTTATGTCTTTTTTACTGGGTGTCAGTGTGTGTCTGTGTTACTTGGTGTCAGTGTATGTCTTTTGTTACTGTGTATCAGTGTTTCTCTGTGTTACTGGGTGTCAGTGTGTGTTTGTTTGTGTTACTGGGTATCAGTGTATGTCTTTGTGACTTGGTATCAGTGTATGTCTTTGTTACTGGGTGTCAGTGTATGTCTTTGTTACTTGGTTTAAGTGTCTGCCTTTGTTACTTTGTGTAATTGTGTGTCTGTGTTACTTGGTGTCAGTGTATGTCTTTGTGACTTGGTGTAAGTGTATGTCTTTGTTACTTGGTGTCAGTGTATGTCTTTGTTACTTGGTGTAAGTGTCTGTCTATGTTACTTGGTGTAAGTGTGTGTCTGTGTTACTTGGTTTAAGTGTATGTCTTTGTGACTTGGTGTCAGTTTATGTCTTTTTTACTGGGTGTCAGTGTGTGTCTGTGTTACTTGGTGTCAGTGTATGTCTTTTGTTACTGTGTATCAGTTTTTCTCTGTGTTACTGGGTGTCAGTGTGTGTTTGTTTGTGTTACTGGGTATCAGTGTATGTCTTTGTGACTTGGTATCAGTGTATGTCTTTGTTACTTGGTGTCAGTCTATGTCAAAATACTTGATTTCAGTGTATGTCTGTGTTACTTGGTGTAAGTGTGTGTCTTTGTTACTTGGTGCAAGTGTGTGTCTTTGTTACTTGGTGTCAGTGTGTGTTTGTGTTACTTGGTGTAAGTGTGTGTCTGTGTTACTTGGTGTCAGTGTACGTCTTTGTTACTTGGTGTCAGTGTATGTCTGTGTCACTTGGTGTCAGTGAGTTTGTTTGTGTTACTGGGTGTCAGTGTGTGTCTGTGTTACTTGGTGTAAGTGTGTGTCTTTGTTACTTGGTGTCCTGTGTGTCTGTGTTACTGGGTGTCAGTGTATGTATTTGTTACTTGGTGGAAGTGTGTGTCTGTGTTACTGTGTATCAGTGTCTGTCTTTGTTACTTGGTGTCAGTGTATGTCTGTGTTACTTGGTGTAAGTGTGTGTCTGTGTTATTGGGTATCAGTGTATGTCTGTGTTACTTGGTGTAAGTGTGTGTCTGTGTTACTGGGTGTCAGTGTGTGTCTGTGTTACTTGGTGTAAGTGTGTGTCTTTGTTACTTGGTGTCCGTGTGTGTCTTTGTTACTTGGTGTCCGTGTGTGTCTGTGTTACTGGGTGTCAGTGTATGTCTTTGTTACTTGGTGTCAGTGTGTGTCTTTGTTACTTGGTGTAAGTGTGTGTCTGTGTTACTGGGTATCAGTGTATGTCTTTGTGACATGGTGTCAATGTACGTCTTTGTTGCTTGGTGTAAGTGTGTGTCTGTGTTACTGGGTATCAGTGGATGTCTTTGTTACTTGGTGTCAGTGTATGTCAAAATACTTGGTTTCAGTGTATGTCTGTGTTACTTGGTGTAAGTGTGTGTCTTTGTTACTTGCTGTCAGTGTATGTCTTTGTTACTGGGTGTCAGTGTGTGTCTGTGTTACTTGGTGTCAGTTTATGTCAAAATACATGGTGTAAGTGTATGTCTTTGTTACTTGGTGTAATTGTCTGTCTTTGTTACTTAGTGTCAGTGTATGTCTGTGTTACTGGGTATCAGTGTATGTCTTTGTTACTTGGTGTAGGTGTGTGCCTGCGTTACTGGGTATCAGTGTATGTCTTTGTTACTTGGTGTCAGTGTATGTCTTTGTGACTTGGTGTAAGTGTATGTCTTTGTTACTTGGCGTCATTGTATGTGTTTGTGACTTGGTGTCAGTGGATGTCTTTGTTACTGGGTGACACTGTATGTCTTTGTTACTTGGTTTCAGTTTTTTTGTTTGTGTTACTGGGTGTCAGTGTGTGTCTGTGTTACTTGGTGTAAGTGTATGTCTTTGTTACTTGGTGTCAGTGTATGTCTTTGTTACTTGGTTTAAGTGTCTGTCTTTGTTACTTTGTGTAATTGTGTGTCTGTGTTACTTGGTGTCAATGTATGTCTTTGTGACTTGGTGTAAGTGTATGTCTTTGTTACTTGGTGTCAGTGTATGTCTTTGTTACTTGGTGTAAGTGTCTGTCTATGTTACTTGGTGTAAGTGTGTGTCTGTGTTACTTGGTTTAAGTGTATGTCTTTGTGACTTGGTGTCAGTTTATGTCTTTTTTACTGGGTGTCAGTGTGTGTCTGTGTTACTTGGTGTCAGTGTATGTCTTTTGTTACTGTGTATCAGTGTTTCTCTGTGTTACTGGGTGTCAGTGTGTGTTTGTTTGTGTTACTGGGTATCAGTGTATGTCTTTGTGACTTGGTATCAGTGTATGTCTTTGTTACTGGGTGTCAGTGTATGTCTTTGTTACTTGGTTTAAGTGTCTGCCTTTGTTACTTTGTGTAATTGTGTGTCTGTGTTACTTGGTGTCAGTGTATGTCTTTGTGACTTGGTGTAAGTGTATGTCTTTGTTACTTGGTGTCAGTGTATGTCTTTGTTACTTGGTGTAAGTGTCTGTCTATGTTACTTGGTGTAAGTGTGTGTCTGTGTTACTTGGTTTAAGTGTATGTCTTTTGTTACTGTGTATCAGTGTTTCTCTGTGTTACTGGGTGTCAGTGTGTGTTTGTTTGTGTTACTGGGTATCAGTGTATGTCTTTGTGACTTGGTATCAGTGTATGTCTTTGTTACTGGGTGTCAGTGTGTGTCCTTGCTTCTTGGAGAAATTGTGTGTCTGTGTTACTGGGTATCAGTGTCTGTCTTTCTTACTTGGTTTAAGTGTGTGTCTTTGTTACTGGGTGTCAGTGTATGTCTTTGTTACTTGGTGTCAGTGTATGTCTGTGTGACTTGGTGTAAGTGTGTGTTTGTGTTACTGGGTACCAGTGTATGTCTTTGTGACTTGGTGTCAGTGTATGTCTTTGTTACTGGATGTCAGTGTGTGTCTTTGTGACTCCCTTTCAGTGTATGTCTTTGTTACTTGGTGTAAGTGTGTGTCTGTGTTACTGGGTATCAGTTTATGTCTTTGTTACTTGGTGTCAGTGTATGTCAAAATAATTGGTGTAAGTGTATGTCTGTGTTTCTGCGTATCAGTGTATGTCTTTGTGACTTGGTGTCAGTGTATGTCTTTGTTACTGGGTGTCAGTGTGTGTCTTTGTGACTCGGTTTCAGTGTATGTCTTTGTTACTTGGTGTAAGTGTGTGTCTGTGTTACTGGGTATCAGTTTATGTCTTTGTTACTTGGTGTAATTGTCTGTCTTTGTTACTTGGTGTCAGTGTGTGTCTGTGTTTCTGCGTATCAGTGTATGTCTTTGTGACTTGGTGTCAGTGTATGTCTTTGTTACTGGGTGTCAGTGAGTGTCTGTGTTACTTTGTGTCAGTGCATGTCTTTGTTACTGTGTACCAGTGTTTCTCTGTGCTCCTGGGTGTCAGTGTGTGTCTTTGTGACTTGGTGTCAGTGTATGTCTGTGTTACTGGGGGTCTGTGTGTGTCTGTGTTACTGAGGGTCAGTGTGTGTCTTTGTTACTGGGCATCAGTTTATGTCTTTGTGACTTGGAGTCAGTATATGTCTTTTTTACTGGGTGTCAGTGTGTCTCTGTGTTACTGGGTGTCAGTGTGTGTCTTTGTTACTTGGTGTAAGTGTGTGTCTGTGTTACTGGGTATCAGTGTATGTCTTTGTGACATGGTGTCAATGTACGTCTTTGTTGCTTGGTGTAAGTGTGTGTCTGTGTTACTGGGTATCAGTGGATGTCTTTGTTACTTGGTGTCAGTGTATGTCAAAATACTTGGTTTCAGTGTATGTCTGTGTTACTTGGTGTAAGTGTGTGTCTTTGTTACTTGGTGTCAGTGTATGTCTTTGCTACTGGGTGTCAGTGTGTGTCTGTGTTACTTGGTGTCAGTTTATGTCAAAATATATGGTGTAAGTGTATGTCTTTGTTACTTGGTGTAATTGTCTGTCTTTGTTACTTAGTGTCAGTGTATGTCTGTGTTACTGGGTATCAGTGTATGTCTTTGTTACTTGGTGTAGGTGTGTGCCTGCGTTACTGGGTATCAGTGTATGTCTTTGTTACTTGGTGTCAGTGTATGTCTTTGTGACTTGGTGTAAGTGTATGTCTTTGTTACTTGGCGTCATTGTATGTGTTTGTGACTTGGTGTCAGTGGATGTCTTTGTTACTGGGTGACACTGTATGTCTTTGTTACTTGGTTTCAGTATTTTTGTTTGTGTTACTGGGTGTCAGTGTGTGTCTGTGTTACTTGGTGTAAGTGTATGTCTTTGTTACTTGGTGTCAGTGTATGTCTTTGTTACTTGGTTTAAGTGTCTGTCTTTGTTACTTTGTGTAATTGTGTGTCTGTGTTACTTGATGTCAATGTATGTCTTTGTGACTTGGTGTAAGTGTATGTCTTTGTTAATTGGTGTCAGTGTATGTCTTTGTTACTTGGTGTACGTGTCTGTCTATGTTACTTGGTGTAAGTGTGTGTCTGTGTTACTTGGTTTAAGTGTATGTCTTTGTGACTTGGTGTCAGTTTATGTCTTTTTTACTGGGTGTCAGTGTGTGTCTGTGTTACTTGGTGTCAGTGTATGTCTTTTGTTACTGTGTATCAGTGTTTCTCTGTGTTACTGGGTGTCAGTGTGTGTTTGTTTGTGTTACTGGGTATCAGTGTATGTCTTTGTGACTTGGTATCAGTGTATGTCTTTGTTACTGGATGTCAGTGTATGTCTTTGTTACTTGGTTTAAGTGTCTGCCTTTGTTACTTTGTGTAATTGTGTGTCTGTGTTACTTGGTGTCAGTGTATGTCTTTGTGACTTGGTGTAAGTGTATGTCTTTGTTACTTGGTGTCAGTGTATGTCTTTGTTACTTGGTGTAAGTGTCTGTCTATGTTACTTGGTGTAAGTGTGTGTCTGTGTTACTTGGTTTAAGTGTATGTCTTTGTGACTTGGTGTCAGTTTATGTCTTTTTTACTGGGTGTCAGTGTGTGTCTGTGTTACTTGGTGTCAGTGTATGTCTTTTGTTACTGTGTATCAGTGTTTCTCTGTGTTACTGGGTGTCAGTGTGTGTTTGTTTGTGTTACTGGGTATCAGTGTATGTCTTTGTGACTTGGTATCAGTGTATGTCTTTGTTACTGGGTGTCAGTGTATGTCTTTGTTACTTGGTTTAAGTGTCTGCCTTTGTTACTTTGTGTAATTGTGTGTCTGTGTTACTTGGTGTCAGTGTATGTCTTTGTGACTTGGTGTAAGTGTATGTCTTTGTTACTTGGTGTAAGTGTCTGTCTATGTTACTTGGTGTAAGTGTGTGTCTGTGTTACTTGGTTTAAGTGTATGTCTTTGTGACTTCGTGTCAGTTTATGTCTTTTTTACTGGGTTTCAGTGTGTGTCTGTGTTACTTGGTGTCAGTGTATGTCTTTTGTTACTGTGTATCAGTGTTTCTCTGTGTTACTGGGTGTCAGTGTGTGTTTGTTTGTGTTACTGGGTATCAGTGTATGTCTTTGTGACTTGGTATCAGTGTATGTCTTTGTTACTGGGTGTCAGTGTGTGTCCTTGCTTCTTGGAGAAATTGTGTGTCTGTGTTACTGGGTATCAGTGTCTGTCTTTCTTACTTGGTTTAAGTGTGTGTCTTTGTTACTGGGTGTCAGTGTATGTCTTTGTTACTTGGTGTCAGTGTATGTCTGTGTGACTTGGTGTAAGTGTGTGTTTGTGTTACTGGGTACCAGTGTATGTCTTTGTGACTTGGTGTCAGTGTATGTCTTTGTTACTGGATGTCAGTGTATGTCTTTGTTACTTGGTGTAAGTGTGTGTCTGTGTTACTGGGTATCAGTTTATGTCTTTGTTACTTGGTGTCATTGTATGTCAAAATAATTGGTGTAAGTGTATGTCTGTGTTTCTGCGTATCAGTGTATGTCTTTGTGACTTGGTGTCAGTGTATGTCTTTGTTACTGGGTGTCAGTGTGTGTCTTTGTGACTCGGTTTCAGTGTATGTCTTTGTTACTTGGTGTAAGTGTGTGTCTGTGTTACTGGGTATCAGTTTATGTCTTTGTTACTTGGTGTAATTGTCTGTCTTTGTTACTTGGTGTCAGTGTGTGTCTGTGTTTCTGCGTATCAGTGTATGTCTTTGTGACTTGGTGTCAGTGTATGTCTTTGTTACTGGGTGTCAGTGTGTGTCTGTGTTACTTTGTGTCAGTGCATGTCTTTGTTACTGTGTACCAGTGTTTCTCTGTGCTCCTGGGTGTCAGTGTGTGTCTTTGTGACTTGGTGTCAGTGTATGTCTGTGTTACTGGGGGTCTGTGTGTGTCTGTGTTACTGAGGGTCAGTGTGTGTCTTTGTTACTGGGCATCAGTTTATTTCTTTGTGACTTGGAGTCAGTATATGTCTTTTTTACTGGGTGTCAGTGTGTCTCTGTGTTACTGGGTGTCAGTGTGTGTTTGTTTGTTTTACTCGGTATCAGTGTATGTCTTTGTGACTTGGTGTCAGTGTATGTCTCTGTTAGTGGGTGTCAGTGTATGTCTTTGTGACTTGGTGTCAGTGTATGTCTTTGTTACTTGTTGTCAGTGTGTGTCTGTGTTACTGGGTGTCGGTGTATGTCTTTGTTACTGGGTATCAGTGTATGTCTTTGTTACTTGGTGTCAGTGTTTGTCTTTGTGACTTGGTATCAGTGTATGTCTTTGTTACTTGGTGTCAGTGTATGTCTGTGTTACTTGGTGTATGTGTGTGTCTGTGTTACTGGGTGACAGTGTGTGTCTGTCTTACTGGGTGTAAGTGTGTGTCTGTGTTACTGCGTATAAGTGTATGTCTTTGTTACTTGGTGTCAGTGTATGTCTGTGTTACTTGGTGTCAGTGAATGTCAAAATACTTGGTGTAAGTGTATGTCTTTGTTACTTGGTGTAATTGTCTGTCTTTGTTACTTGGTGTCAGTGTATGTCTGTGTTACTTGGTGGAAGTGTGTGTCTTTTTTACTTGGTGTAAGTGTATGTCTTTGTTACTTGGTGTCAGTGTATGTCTTTGTGACTTGGTGTCAGTGTATGTCATTTTTACTGGGTGTCAGTGTGTGTCTGTGTTTCTTGGTGTCAGTGTATGTCTTTGTTACTTCGTATCAGTGTATGTCTTTGTGACTTGGTGTCAGTTTATGTCTTTTTTACTGGGTGTCAGTGTGTGTCTGTGTTACTTGGTGTCAGTGTATGTCTTTTCTTACTGTGTATCAGTGTTTCTCTGTGTTAATGGGTGTCAGTGTGTGTTTGTTTGTGTTACTGGGTATCAGTGTATTTCTTTGTCACTTGATATCAGTGAATGTCCTTGTTACTGGGTGTCAGTGTGTGTCTTTGTTACTTGGTGTAAGTGTGTGTCTGTGTTACTGGGTATCAGTGTCTGTCTTTGTTACTTGGTGTCAGTGTGTGTCTGTGTTACTGGGTATCAGTGTATGTCTTTGTTACTTGGTGTCAGTGTATGTCTGTGTTACTTTGTGTAAGTGTGTGTTTGTGTTACTGGGTATCAGTGTATGTCTTTGTGACTTGGTGTCAGTGTATGTCAAAATAATTGATGTAAGTTTATGTCTTTGTTACTTGGTGTAATTGTCTGTCTTTGTTACTTGGTGTAAGTGAGTGTCTTTGTTACTTGGTGTAAGTGTATGTCTTTGTTACTTGGTGTAATTGTCTGTCTTTGTTACTTGGTGTCAGTGTGTGTCTTTGTGACTTGGTGTCAGTGTTTGTCTGTGTTACTGGGGTCAATGTGTGTCTGTGTTACTGGGGGTCAGTGTGTGTTTCTAACTGGGTGTCAGTGTGTGTCTCTGTTACTGGGTATCAGTGTATGTCATTGTTACTTGGTGTCAGTGTATGTCAAAGTAATTGGTGTAAGTGTGTGTCCTTGTTACTTGGTGTAATTGTCTTCCTTTGTTACTTGGTGTCAGTGTGTGTCTGTGTTGCTGCGTATCAGTGTATGTCTTTGTGTCTTGGTATCAGTGTATGTCTTTGTGACTTGGTGTTAGTGTATGTCTTTGTTACTGGGTGTCAGTGTGTGTCATTGTTACTTGGTGTCAGTGTATGTCTTTGTTACTGTGTACCAGTGTTTCTCTGTGTTACTGGGTGTCAGTGTGTGTCTTTGTGACTTGGTGTCAGTGTATGTCTGTGTTACTGGGGGTCAGTGTGTGTTTCTAACTAAGTGTCAGTGTGTGTCTCTGTTACTGGGTATCAGTGTATGTCTTTGTTACTTGGTGTCAGTGTATGTGTTTGTGACTTGGTGTCAGTATATGTCTTTGTTACTGTTTATTAGTGTTTCTCTGTGTTACTGGGTGTCAGTGTGTGTTTGTTTGCGTTACTGGGTGTCAGTGTGTAACTGTGACACTAGGTGTCAGTATTTAGTTTAGTTTAGAGATGCTGCCCTTTAATAGGCCCTTCGGGCCACCGAGTCTGTGCCGACCATCAACCACCCATTTATACTAATCCTACAAGAATCCCATATTCCAATAACATCCCCACCTGTCCCTATATATTTCAATACCAACTACCCATAATAGGGGCCATTTATGATGGCCAATTAACCTATCAACCTGCAAGTCTTTGGCATGTGGGAGGAAATCGAAGCACCCTGAGGAAACACACGCAGACACAGGGAGAACTTGCAAACACCGCACAGGCAGTACCCAGAATAGAACCCGGGTCCCTGGAGCTGTGAGGCTGCGGTGCTAACCACTGCGCCACTGTGCCACCCAGTGTGTGTCTGTGTTACTGGGTGTCAGTGTATGTCTTTGTTACTTGGTGTCAGTGTGTGTCTGTGTTACTGGGTGTCAGTGTGTTTGTTTGTATTACTGGGTGTCAGTGTGTGTCTGTGTTACTTGGTGTAATTGTGTGTCTTTGTTACTTGGTGTCCGTGTGTGTCTGTGTTACTGGGTGTCAGTGTATGTCTTTGTTACTGGGTCTCAGTGTTTGTCTTTGTTACTTGGTGTCAGTGTGTGTCTTTGTGACTTGGCATCAGTGTATGTCTTTGTTACTTGGTGTCAGTGTATGTCTGTGTTACTTGGTGTAAATGTGTGTCTGTGTTACTGGGTGCCAGTGTGTGTCTGTCGTACTGGGCGTAAGTGTGTGTCTGTGTCACAGGGTATCAGTGTATGTCTTTGTTACTTGGTGTCAGTGTATGTCTTTGATACTTGGTGTCAGTGTATGTCTGTGTTAAATGGTGTAAGTTTGTGTCTTTGTTACTTGGTGTCAGTGTATGTATTTGTTACTTGGTGTCAGTGTATGTCTGTGTTACTTTGTGTAAGTGTATGTCTTTGTTACTTGGTGTCAGTGTATGTCTTTGTTACTTGGTGTAAGTGTGTGTCTTTGTTACTTGGTGTAAGTGTATGTCTTTGTTACTGGGTGTCAGTGTATGTCTTTGTGACTTGGTGTAAGTGTGTGTCTGTGTTACTGGGTATCAGTGTCTGTCTTTGTTACTTGGTGCAAGTGTGTGTCTGTGTTACTGGGTATCAGTGTCTGTCTTTGTTACTGGGTGTCAGTGTGTGTCTTTGTGAGCTGGTGTAAGTGTGTCTGTGTTACTGGGTATCAGTGTCTGTCTTTATTACTTGGTGTAAGTGTGTGTCTATGTTACTGGGTGTCAGTGTGTGTCTGTCTTACTGGGTGTAAGTGTGTGTCCGTGTTACTGGGTATCAGTGTATGTCTTTGTTACTTGGTGTCAGTGTATGTCTGTGTTACTTGGTGTAAGTTTGTGTCTTTGTCACTTGGTGTCAGTCTATGTATTTGTTACTTGGTGTCAGTGTATGTCTGTGTTACTTGGTGTAAGTGTATGTCTTTGTTACTTGGTGTAAGTGTGTGTCTTTGTTACTTGGTGTAAGTGTATGTCTTTGTTACTGGGTGTCAGTGCATGTCTTTGTGACTTTGTGTAAGTGTGTGTCTGTGTTACTGGGTATCAGCGTCTGTCTTTGTTACTTGGTTTAAGTGTGTGTCTGTGTTACTGGGTATCATTTTCTGTCTTTGTTCCTTGGTGAAAGTGTGTGTCTGTGTTACTGGGTATCAGTGTATGTCTTTGTTACTTGGTGTAAGTGCATGTCTTTGTTACTTGGTGTCAGTGTATTTCTTTGTACTTGGTGTACGTGGATGTCTTTGTTACTTGTTGTCAGTGTATGTCTGTGTTACTTGGTGTCAGTGTGTGTCTTTGTTACTTGGTGTCAGTGTTTCTCTTTGTTACTTTGTGTCAGTGTGTATCTGTGTTCCTGGGTGTCAGTATATGTCTTTGTTACTTGGTGTCAGTGTATGTCTGTGTTACTTGGTGTAAGTGTGTGTCTGTGTTACTAGGTATCAGTGTATGTCTTTGTTCCTTGGTGTAGGTGTGTGCCTGTGTTACTGGGTATCAGTGTATGTCTTTGTTACTTGGTGTCAGTGTATGTCTTTGTCACTTGGTGTAAGTGTATGTCTTTGTTACTTGGTGTCAGTGTATGTCTTTGTTACTTGGTGTAAGTGTATGTCGTTGTTACTTGGTGTCAGTGTATGACGTTGTTACTTGGTGTCAGTGTATGTCTTTGTTACTTGGTGTAAGTGTCTGTCTTTGTTACTTGGTGTCAGTGTATGTCTTTGTTACTTGGTGTCAGTGTATGTCTTTGATACTTGGTGTCAGTGTGTGTCTGTGTTACTGGGTATCAGTGTCTCTCTTTGTTACTTGGTGTAAGAGTGTGTCTGTGTTGCTGGGTATCAGTGTATGTCTTTGTTACTTGGTGTCAGTGTAGGTCTGTGTTACTTGGTGTAAGTGTGTGTCTTTCTTACTTGGTGTAAGTGCATGTCTTTGTGACTTGGTGTAAGTGTATGTCTTTGTTACTGGGTGTCAGTGCATGTCTTTGTGACTTTGTGTAAGTGTGTGTCTGTGTTACTGGGTATCAGCGTCTGTCTTTGTTACTTGGTGTAAGTGTGTGTCTGTGTTACTGGGTATCATTTTCTGTCTTTGTTCCTTGGTGAAAGTGTGTGTCTGTGTTACTGGGTATCAGTGTATGTCTTTGTTACTTGGTGTAAGTGCATGTCTTTGTTACTTGGTGTCAGTGTATTTCTTTGTACTTGGTGTACGTGGATGTCTTTGTTACTTGTTGTCAGTGTATGTCTGTGTTACTTGGTGTCAGTGTGTGTCTTTGTTACTTGGTGTAAGTGTGTGTCTGCGATACTGGGTATCTTTGTATGTCTTTGTTACTTGGTGTCAGTGTATGACGTTGTTACTTGGTGTCAGTGTATGTCTTTGTTACTTGGTGTAAGTGTCTGTCTTTGTTACTTGGTGTCAGTGTATGTCTTTGTTACTTGGTGTCAGTGTATGTCTTTGATACTTGGTGTCAGTGTGTGTCTGTGTTACTGGGTATCAGTGTCTCTCTTTGTTACTTGGTGTAAGAGTGTGTCTTTGTTGTTGGGTATCAGTGTATGTCTTTGTTACTTGGTGTCAGTGTAGGTCTGTGTTACTTGGTGTAAGTGTGTGTCTTTCTTATTTGGTGTAAGTGCATGTCTTTGTGACTTGGTGTAAGTGTAAGTCTTTGTTACTTGGTATCAGTGTCTGTCTTTGTTACTTGGTGTAAGAGTGTGTCTGTGTTGCTGGGTATCAGTGTATGTCTTTGTTACTTGGTGTCATTGTAGTTCTGTGTTACTTGGTGTAAGTGTGTGTCTTTCTTACTTGGTGTAAGTGCATGTCTTTGTGACTTGGTGTAAGTGTATGTCTTTGTTACTTGGTGTCAGTGTATGTCTTTGTTACTTGGTGTCAGTGTATGTCTTTGATCCTTGGTGTAAGTGTGTGTCTGTGTTACTTGGTATCAGTGTCTGTCTTTGTTACTTGGTGAAAGTGTGTGTCTGTGTTACTGGGTATCAGTGTATGTCTTTGTTACTTGGTGTAAGTGCATTTCTTTGTTACTTGGTGCCAGTGTATTTCTTTGTACTTGGTGTAAGTGGATGTCTTTGTTACTTGGTGTCAGTGTATGTCTGTGTTACCTGGTGTCAGTGTGTGGCTTTGTTACTTGGTGTCAGTGTTTCTCTGTGTTACTGGGTGTCAGTGTGTATCTGTGTTCCTGGGTGTCAGTATATGTCTTTGTTACTTGGTGTCAGTGTATGTCTGTGTTACTTGGTGTAAGTGTGTGTCTGTGTTACTGGTTATCAGTGTATGTCTTTGTTACTTGGTGTAGGTGTGTGCCTGTGTTACTGTGTATCAGTGTATGTCTTTGTTACTTGGTGTCAGTGTATGTCTTTGTTACTTGGTGTAAGTGTATGTCTTTGTTACTTTTTGTCAGTGTATGTCTTCGTTACTTGTTGTAAGTGTATGTCTTTGTTACTTGGTGTCAGTGTATGTCTATGTTACTTGGTGTCAGTGTATGTCTTTGTTACTTGGTGTAAGTGTATGTCTTTGTTACTTGGTGTCAGTGTATGTCTTTGTTACTTGGTGTAAGTGTGTGTCTGTGTTACTGGGTATCAGTGTATGTCTTTGTTACTTGGTGTAGGTGTGTGCCTGTGTTACTGGGTATCAGTGTATGTCTTTGTTACTTGGTGTCAGTGTTTGTCTTTGTTACTTGGTGTAAATGTATGTCTTTGTTACTTGGTGTCAGTGTATGTCTTTGATACTTGGTGTCAGTGTTTGTGTTTGTTACTTGGTATCAGTGTCTGTCTTTGTTACTTGGTGTAAGAATGTGTCTGTGTTGCTGGGTATCAGTGTATGTCTTTGTTACTTGGTGTCAGTGTATGTCTGTGTTACTTGGAGTAAGTGTGTGTCTTTCTTACTTGGTGTAAGTGCATGTCTTTGTGACTTGGTGTAAGTGTATGACTTTGATACTTGGTGTAAGTGTGTTTCTGTATTACTGGGTATCAGTGTCTGTCTTTGTTACTTGGTGAAAGTGTGTGTCTGTGTTACTGGGTATCAGTGTATGTCTTTGTTACTTGGTGTAAGTGCATGTCTTTGTTACTTGGTGTCAGTGTATGTCTTTGTACTTGGTGTAAGTGGATGTCTTTTTTACTTGGTGTCAGTGTGTGTCTTTGTTACTTGGTGTCAGTGTGTGTCTTTGTTACTTGGTGTCAGTGTTTCTCTGTGTTACTGGGTGTCAGTGTGTATCTGCGTTCCTGGGTGTCAGTATATGTCTTTGTTACTTGGTGTCAGTGTATGTCTGTGTTACTTGGTGTAAGTGTGTTTCTGTGTTACTGGGTATCAGTGTATGTCTTTGTTACTTGGTGTCAGTGTTTGTCTTTGTTACTTGGTGTCAGTGTATGTCTTTGTTACTTGGTGTCAGTGTATGTCTTTGTTACTTGGTGTAAGTGTATGTCTTTGTTACTTGGTGTCAGTGTATGTCTTTGTTACTTGGTGTAAGTGTGTGGCTGTGTTACTGGGTATCAGTGTATGTCTTTGTTACTTGGTGTAGGTGTGTGCCTGTGTGACTGGGTATCAGTGTATGTCTTTGCTACTTGGTGTCAGTGTTTGTCTTTGTTACTTGTTGTAAATGGATGTCTTTGTTACTTGGTGTCAGTGTATGTCTTTGTTACTTGGTGTCAGTGTTTGTCTTTGTTACTGGGTATCAGTGTATGTCTTTGTTACTTGGTGTCTGTGTGTGTCTGTGTTACTGGGTATCTGTGTATGTCTTTGTTACTGGATATCAGTGTATGTCTTTGTTACTTGGTGTCAGTGTATGTCTTTGTTACTGGATATCAGTGTATGTCTTTGTTACTTGGTGTCAGTGTATGTCTTTGTTACTTGGTGTAAGTGTATGTCTTTGTTACTTGGTGCCAGTGTATGTCTTTGTTACTTGGTGTCAGAGTATGTCTTTGTTACTTGGTGTAAGTGTATGTCTTTGTTACTTTGTGTCAGTGTATGTCTTTGTTACTTGGTGTAAGTGTGTGTCTGTGTTACTGGGTATCAGTGTATGTCTTTGTTACTTGGTGTCATTGTAGGTCTGTGTTACTTGGATTAAGTGTGTGTCTTTCTCACTTGATGTAAGTGCATGTCTTTGTGACTTCGTGTCAGTGTATGTCTTTGTTACTTGGTGTCAGTGTATGTCTTTGATCCTTGGTGTAAGTGTGTGTCTGTGTTACTTGGTATCAGTGTCTGTCTTTGTTACTTGGTGAAAGTGTGTGTCTGTGTTACTGGGTATCAGTGTATGTCTTTGTTACTTGGTGTAAGTGCATGTCTTTGTTACTTGGTGCCAGTGTATTTCTTTGTACTTGGTGTAAGTGGATGTCTTTGTTACTTGGTGTCAGTGTATGTCTGTGTTACCTGGTGTCAGTGTGTGGCTTTGTTACTTGGTGTCAGTGTTTCTCTGTGTTACTGGGTGTCAGTGTGTATCTGTGTTACTGGATATCAGTGTATGTCTTTGTTACTTGGTGTCAGTGTATGTCTTTGTTACTTGGTGTAAGTGTATGTCTTTGTTACTTGGTGCCAGTGTATGTCTTTGTTACTTGGTGTCAGAGTATGTCTTTGTTACTTGGTGTAAGTGTATGTCTTTCTTACTTGGTGTCAGTGTATGTCTTTGTTACTTGGTGTAAGTGTGTGTCTGTGTTACTGGGTATCAGTGTATGTCTTTGTTACTTGGTGTCATTGTAGGTCTGTGTTACTTGGATTAAGTGTGTGTCTTTCTCACTTGGTGTAAGTGCATGTCTTTGTGACTTGGTGTAAGTGTATGTCTTTGTTACTTGGTGTCAGTGTATGTCTTTGTTACTTGGTGTCAGTGTATGTCTTTGATCCTTGGTGTAAGTGTGTGTCTGTGTTACTTGGTATCAGTGTCTGTCTTTGTTACTTGGTGAAAGTGTGTGTCTGTGTTACTGGGTATCAGTGTATGTCTTTGTTACTTGGTGTAAGTGCATGTCTTTGTTACTTGGTGCCAGTGTATTTCTTTGTACTTGGTGTAAGTGGATGTCTTTGTTACTTTGTGTCAGTGTATGTCTGTGTTACCTTTTGTCAGTGTGTGGCTTTGTTACTTGGTGTCAGTGTTTCTCTGTGTTACTGGGTGTCAGTGTGTATCTGTGTTCCTGGGTGTCAGTATATGTCTTTGTTACTTGGTGTCAGTGTATGTCTGTGTTACTTGGTGTAAGTGTGTGTCTGTGTTACTGGTTATCAGTGTATGTCTTTGTTACTTGGTGTAGGTGTGTGCCTGTGTTACTGTGTACCAGTGTATGTCTTTGGTACTTGGTGTCAGTGTATGTCTTTGTTACTTGGTGTAAGTGTATGTCTTTGTTACTTTTTGTCAGTGTATGTCTATGTTACTTGGTGTCAGTGTATGTCTTTGTTACTTGGTGTAAGTGTGTGTCTGTGCTACTGGGTATCAGTGTATGTCTTTGTTACTTGGTGTAGGTGTGTGCCTGTGTTACTGGGTATCTGTGTATGTCTTTGTTACTTGGTGTCATTGTTTGTCTTTTTTACTTGGTGTAAATGTATGCCTTTGTTACTTGGTGTCAGTGTATGTCTTTGATACTTGGTGTCAGTGTTTGTGTTTGTGACTTGGTATCAGTGTCTGTCTTTGTTACTTGGTGTAAGAATGTGTCTGTGTTGCTGGGTATCAGTGTATGTCTTTGTTACTTGGTGTCAGTGTATGTCTTTCTTACTTGGTGTAAGTGCATGTCTTTGTGACTTGGTGTAAGTGTATGTCTTTGTTACTTGCTGTCAGTGTTTGACTTTGATACTTGGTGTAAGTGTGTTTCTGTGTTACTGGGTATCAGTGTCTGTCTTTGTTACTTGGTGAAAGTGTGTGTCTGTGTTACTGGGTATCAGTGTATGTCTTTGTTACTTGGTGTAAGTGCATGTCTTTGTTACTTGGTGTCAGTGTATGTCTTTGTACTTGGTGTAAGTGGATGTCTTTTTTACTTGGTGTCAGTGTGTGTCTTTGTTACTTGGTGTCAGTGTGTGTCTTTGTTACTTGGTGTCAGTGTTTCTCTGTGTTACTGGGTGTCAGTGTGTATCTGTGTTCCTGGGTGTCAGTATATGTCTTTGTTACTTGGTGTCAGTGTATGTCTGTGTTACTTGGTGGAAGTGTGTGTCTGTGTTACTGGGTATCAGTGTATGTATTTGTTACTTGGTGTCAGTGTTTGTCTTTGTTACTTGGCGTCATTGTATGTCTTTGTTACTTGGTGTCAGTGTATGTCTTTGTTACTTGGTGTAAGTGTATGTCTTTGTTACTTGGTGTCAGTGTATGTCTTTGTTACTTGGTGTAAGTGTGTGTCTGTGTTACTGGGTATCAGTGTATGTCTTTGTTACTTGGTGTAGGTGTGTGCCTGTGTTACTGGGTATCAGTGTATGTCTTTGTTACTTGGTGTCAGTGTTTGTATTTGTTACTTGGTGTAAATGGATGTCTTTGTTACTTGGTGTCAGTGTATGTCTTTGTTACTTGGTGTCAGTGTTTGTCTTTGTTACTGGGTATCAGTGTCTGTCTTTGTTACTTGGTGTAAGTGTGTGTCTGTGTTACTCGGTATCAGTGTATGTCTTTGTTACTTGGTGTCAGTGTATGTCTTTGTTACTTGTTGAAAGTGTTTGTCTGTGTTACTGGATATCAGTGTATGTCTTTGTTACTTGGTGTCAGTGTATGTCTTTGTTACTTGGTGTAAGTGTATGTCTTTGTTACTTGGTGCCAGTGTATGTCTTTGTTACTTGGTGTCAGAGTATGTCCTTGTTACTTGGTGTAAGTGTATGTCTTTGTTACTTGGTGTCAGTGTATGTCTTTGTTACTTGGTGCAAGTGTGTGTCTGTGTTACTGGGTATCAGTGTATGTCTTTGTTACTTGGTGTAGGTGTGTGCCTGTGTTACTGGGTATCAGTGTATGTCTTTGTTACTTGGTGTCAGTGTTTGTCTTTGTTAC
This sequence comes from Heterodontus francisci, assembly GCF_036365525.1. Lineage (NCBI taxonomy): Eukaryota > Metazoa > Chordata > Chondrichthyes > Heterodontiformes > Heterodontidae > Heterodontus > Heterodontus francisci. The sequence goes on along the minus strand of NW_027141653.1, from coordinate 1,524,626 downwards.
TTGGTGTAAATGTATGTCTTTGTTACTTGGTGTCAGTGTATGTCTTTGTGACTTGGTGTCAGTGTTTGTCTTTGTTACTGGGTATCAGTGTCTGTCTTTGTTACTAGGTGTAAGAGTGTGTCTGTGTTGCTGGGTATCAGTGTATGTCTTTGTTACTTGGTGTCAGTGTATGTCTGTGTTACTTGGTGTAAGTGTGTGTCTTTCTTACTTGATGTAAGTGCATGTCTTTGTGACTTGGTGTAAGTGTATGTCTTTGTTACTTGGTGTCAGTGTATGTCTTTGTTCCTTGGTGTCAGTGTATGTCTTTGTTACTTGGTGTCAGTGTATGTCTTTGATACTTGGTGTAAGTGTGTGTCTGTGTTACTGGGTATCAGTGTATGTCTTTGTTATTTGTTGTAAGTGCATGTCTTTTTTACTTGGTGTCAGTGTATGTCTGTGTTACATGGTGTCAGTGTGTGTCTTTGTTACTTGGTGTCAGTGTTTCTCTGTGTTACTGGGTGTCAGTGTGTATCTGTGTTCCTGGGTGTCAGTATATGTCTTTGTTACTTAGTATCAGTGTATGTCTTTGTTACTTGGTGTAGGTGTGTGCCTGTGTTACTGGGTATCAGTGTATGTCTTTGTTACTTGGTGTAATTGTGTGTCTGTGTTACTGGGTATCAGTGTATGTCTTTGTTACTTGGTGTCAGTGTATGTCTTTGTTACTTGGTGTAAGTGTATTTCTTTGTTACTTGGTGTCAGTGTATGTCTTTGTTACTTGGTGTCAGTGTATGTCTTTGTTACTTGGTGTAAGTGTATGTCTTTGTTACTTGGTGTCAGTGTATGTCTTTGTTACTTGGTGTAAGTGTGTGTCTGTGTTACTGGGTATCAGTGTAGGTCTTTGTTACTTGGTGTAGGTGTGTGCCTGTGTTACTCGGTATCAGTGTATGTCTTTGTTACTTGGTGTCAGTGTATGACTTTGTTACTTGGTGTAAGTGTATGTCTTTGTTACTTGGTGTCAGTGTAAGTCTTTGTTACTTCGTGTCAGTGTATGTCTTTGATACTTGGTGTAAGTGTGTGTCTGTGTTACTGGGTATCAGTGTCTGTCTTTGTTACTTGGTGTAAGAGTGCGTCTGTGTTGCTGGGTATCAGTGTATGTCTTTGTTACTTGGTGTCAGTGTTTGTCTGTGTTACTTGGTGTAAGTGTGTGTCTTTTTTACTTGGTGTAAGTGCATGTCTTTGTGACTTGGTGTAAGTGTATGTCTTTGTTACTTGGTGTCAGTGTCTGTCTTTGTTACTTGGTGTCAGTGTGTGTCTTTGTGACTTGTTATCAGTGTATGTCTTTGTTACTTGGTGTAAGTGTATGTCTTTGTTACTTGGTGTCAGTGTATGTCTTTGTTACTTGGTGTCAGTGTATGTCTTTGTTACTTGGTGTAAGTGTATGTCTTTGTTACTTGGTGTCAGTGTATGTCTTTGTTACTTGGTGTAAGTGTGTGTCTGTGTTACTGGGTATCAGTGTATGTCTTTGTTACTTGGTGTAGGTGTGTGCCTGTGTTACTGGGTATCAGTGTATGTCTTTGTTACTTGGTGTCAGTGTTTGTCTTTGTTACTTGGTGCAAATGTATGTCTTTGTTACTTGGTGTCAGTGTATGTCTTTGTTACTTGGTGTCAGTGTTTGTCATTGTTACTTGGTATCAGTGTGTGTCTTTGTTACTTGGTGTAAGTGTGTGTCTGTGTTACTGGGTATCAGTGTATGTCTTTGTTACTTGGTGTCAGTGTATGTGGTTGTTACTTGTTGTAAGTGTTTGTCTTTGTTACTGGGTATCAGTGTATGTCTTTGTTACTTGGTGTCAGTGTATGTCTTTGTTACTTGGTGTAAGTGTATGTCTTTGTTACTTGGTGCCAGTGTATGTCTTTGTTACTTGGTTTCAGAGTATGTCTTTGTTACTTGGTGTAAGTGTATGTCTTTGTTACTTGGTGTCAGTGTTTGTCTTTGTTACTTGGTGTAAGTGTGTGTCTGTTTTACTGGGTATCAGTGTATGTCTTTGTTACTTGGTGTAGGTGTGTGCCTGTGTTACTGGATATCAGTGTATGTCTTTGTTACTTGGTGTCAGTGTTTGTCTTTGTTACTTGGTGTAAATGTAAGTCTTTGTTACTTGGTGTCAGTGTATGTCTTTGTTACTTGGTGTCAGTGTTTGTCTTTGTTACTGGGTATCAGTGTCTGTCTTTGTTACATGGTGTAAGAGTGTGTCTGTGTTGCTGGGTATCAGTGTATGTCTTTGTTACTTGGTGTCAGTGTATGTCTGTGTTACTTGGTGTAAGTGTGTGTCTTTCTATCTTGATGTAATTGCATGTCTTTGTGACTTGGTGTAAGTGTATGTCTTTGTTACTTGGTGTCAGTGTATGTCTTTGTTCCTTGGTGTCAGTATATGTCTTTGTTACTTGGTGTCAGTGTATGTCTTTGATACTTGGTGTAAGTGTGTGTCTGTGTTACTGGGTATCAGTGTCTGTCTTTGTTACTTGGTGAAAGTGTGTGTCTGTGTTACTGGGTATCAGTGTATGTCTGTGTTACTTGGTGTCAGTGTGTGTCTTTGTTACTTGGTGTCAGTGTTTCTCTGTGTTACTGGGTGTCAGTGTGTATCTGTGTTCCTGGGTGCCAGTATATGTCTTTGTTACTTGGTGTCAGTGTATGTCTGTGTTACTTGGTGTAAGTGTATGTCCGTGTTACTGGGTATCAGTGTATGTCTTTGTTACTTGGTGTCGGTGTGTGCCTGTGTTACTGGGTATTAGTGTATGTCTTTGTTACTTGGTGTCAGTGTATGTCAAAATACTTGGTGTTACTCCATGTCTTTGTTACTTGCTGCAAGTGTATGTCTTTGTTACTTGGTGTCAGTGTATGTCTTTGTTACTTGGTGGAAGTGTATGTCTGTGTTACTTGGTGTAAGTGTGTGTCTGTGTTACTGGGTGTCAGTGTGTGTCTGTGTTACTTGGTGTAAGTGTGTGCCTTTGTGACTTGGTGTCCGTGTATGTCTGTGTTACTGGGTGTCAGTTTATGTCTTTGTTACTTGGTGTCAGTGTATGTCTTTGTTACTTGGTGTAAGTGTTTGTCTGTGTTATTGGGTATCAGTGTCTGTCTTTGTTACTTGGTGTAAGTGTGTGTCTGTGTTACTGGGTATCAGTGTGTTTCTTTGTTACTTGGTGTCAGTGTATGTCTGTGTTACTTGGTGTAAGTGTGTGTCTGTGTTACTGTGTATCAGTGTATGTCTTTGTTAATTGGTGTAAGTGTGTGTCTGTGTTACTGGGTATCTGTGTATGTCTTTGTTACTTGGTGTCAGTGTATGTCTTTGTTACTTGGTGTCAGTGTATGTCTTTGTTACTTGGTGTCATTGTATGTCTTTGTTACTTGGTGTCAGTGTGTGTCTGTCTTACTGGGTGTCATTGTGTGTCTGTGTTACTTGGTGTACGTCTGTGTCTTTGTTACTTGGTGTCCGTGTGTGTCTGTGTTACGGGTGTCAGTTTATGTCTTTGATACTTGTTGTCAGTGTATGTCTTTGTTACTTTGTGTAAGTGTGTGTCTGTGTTACTGGGTATCATTGTCTGTCTTTGTTACTTGGTGTATGTGTGTCTGTGTTACTGGGTATCAGTGTATGTCTTTGTTACTTGGTGTCAGTGTATGTCTGTGTTACTTGTTGTAAGTGTGTGTCTGTGTTGCTGGGTATCAGTGTATGTCTTTGTTACTTGGTGTAAGTGTGTGTATGTGTTACTTGGTATCAGTGTATGTCTTTGTAAATTGGTGTCAGTGTATGTCTTTGTTACTTGGCTTAAGTTTGTTTCTGTGTTACAGGGTATCAGTGTATGTCTTTGTTACTTGGAGTCAGTGTATGTCTGTGTTACTTGGTGTCAGTGTATGTCTTTGTTACTGGGTGTCAGTGTATGTCTTTGTTACTTGGTGTAAGTGTGTGTCTGTGTTACTTGGTGTAAGTGTATGTCTGTGTTACTTGGTGTAAGTGTGTGTCTTTGTTACTTGGTGTAACTGTGTGTCTGTGTTACTGGGTGTCAGTGTGTGTCTGTGTTACTTGGTGTAAGTGTGTGTCTTTGTTACTAGGTGTCCGTGTGTGCCTGTGTTACTGGCTGTCAGTGTATGACTTTGTTACTTGGTGTCAGTGTATGCCTTTGTTACTGGGTGTCAGTGTGTGTCATTGTTACTTGGTGTAATTGTATGTCTTTGTTACTTGGTGTAAGGGTGTGTCTTTGTTACTTGGTGTCCGTGTGTGTCTGTGTTACTGGGTGTCAGTGCATGTCTTTGTTACTTGGTGTCAGTGTATATCTGTGTTACTTGGTGTAAGTGTGTGCCTTTGTTACTTCGTGTAATTGTATGTCTTTGTTACTTGGTGTCAGTGTATGTCTGTGTTACTTGGTGTAAGTGTATGTCTTAGTAACTTGGTGTAAGTGTGTGTTTGTGTTACTTGGTGTAAGTGTGTGTCTGTGTTCCTGGGTATCAGTGTATGTCTTTGTTACTTGGTGTCAGTGTATGTCTGTGTTACATGGTGTAAGTGTGTGTCTGTGTTACTGGGTATCAGTGTATGTCTTTGTTACTTGGTGTCAGTGTCTGTCTGTGTTACTTGGTGTAAGTGTGTGTCTGTGTTACTGGCTGTCAGTGTATGTCTTTGTTACTGGGTGTCAGTGTATGCCTTTGTTACTTCGTGTAAGTGTGTGTCTGTGTTACTGGGTATCAGTGACTATCTTTGTTACTTGGTGTAAGTGTGTGTCTTTGTTACTTGGTGTCCGTGTGTGTCTGTGTTCCTGGGTATCAGTGTATGTCTTTGTTACTTGGTGTCAGTGTATGTCTATGTTACTTGGTGTAAGTGTGTGTCTGTGTTACTGGGCATCAGTGTATGTCTTTGTTTCTTGGTGTCAGTGTATGTCTGTGTTACTTGGTGTAAGTGTGTGTCTGTTTTACTGGGTGTCAGTGTGTGTCTGTGTTACTTGGTGTAAGTGTGTGTCTTTGTTACTTAGTGTCCGTGTGTGTCTGTGTTACTGGGTGTCAGTGCATGTCTTTGTTACTTGGTGTCAGTGTATATCTGTGTTACTTGGTGTAAGTGTATGTCTTTGTTACTTGGTGTAATTGTATGTCTTTGTTACTTGGTGTCAGTGTATGTCTGTGTTACTTGGTGTCAGTGTATGTCTTTGTTACTTGGTGTCAGTGTATGTCTTTGTTACTTGGTGTAAGTGTGTGTCTGAGTTACTTGGTGTAAGTGTGTGTCTGTGTTCCTGGGTATCAGTGTATGTCTTTGTTACTTGGTGTCAGTGTATGTCTGTGTTACTTGGTGTAAGTGTGTGTCTGTGTTACTGGGTAGCAGTGTATGTCTTTGTTACTTGGTGTCAGTGTGTGTCTGTGTTACTTGGTGTAAGTGTGTGTCTGTTTTACTGAGTGTCATTGTGTGTGTGTGTTACTTGGTGTAAGTGTGTGTCTTTGTTAAAAGGTGTCCGTGTGTGTCTGTGTTACTGGGTATCAGTGTCTGTCTTTGTTACTGGGGGTCAGTTTATGTCTTTGTTCCTTGGTGTAAGTGTGTGTCTGTGTTACTGGGTATCAGTGTATGTCTTTGTTACTTGGTGTCAGTGTATGTCTGTGTTACTTGGTGTAAGTGTGTGTCTGTGTTACTGGGTATCAGTGTATGTCTTTGTGACTTGGTGTCAGTGTATGTCTTTGTTACTGGGTATCAGTGAATGTCTTTGTGATTGGTATCAGTGCATGTCAAAATCCTTGGTGTAAGTGTATGTCTTTGTTACTTGGTGTAATTGTCTGTCTTTGTTACTTGGTGTAAGTGTATGTCTTTGTTACTTGGTGCCAGTGTATGTCTGTGTTACTTGTTGTAAGTGTGTGTCTTTGCTACTTGGTGTAAGTGTATGTCTTTGTTACCTGGTGTCAGTGTATGTCTGTGTTACTTGGTGTAAGTGTGTGTCTGTGTTACTTGGTGTAAGTCTGTGTCTTTGTTACTTGGTGTCCATGTGTGTCTGTGTTACTGGGTGTCAGTGTATGTCTTTGTTACTGTGTGTCAGTGTATGTCTTTGTTACTTGGTGTTAATGTGTGTCTGTGTTACTGGGTGTCTGTGTATTTCTGTGTTACTTGGTGTAAGTGTGTGTCTGTGTTACTGGGTATCAGTGTATGTCTTTGTGACTTGGTGTCAGTGTATGTCTTTGGTACTGGGTGTCAGTGTGTGTCTTTGTGACTTGGTGTCAGTGTATGTCTTTGTTACTTGGTGTAAGTTTGTGTCTGTGTTACTCGGCATCAGTGTTTGTCTTTGTTACTTGGTGTCAGTGTATGTCAAAATACTTGGTGTAAGTGTATGTCTTTGTTACTTGGTGTAATTGTCTGTCTTTGTTACTTGGTGCAAGTGTATGTCTCTGTTACTTGGTGTCAGTGTATGTCTTTGTTACTTGGTGTCAGTGTGTGTCTGTGTTACTGGGTATCAGTGTATGTCTTTGTGACTTGGTAGCAGTGTATGTCTTTGTGACTTGGTGTCTGTGTATGTCTTTGTTACTGGGTGTCATTGTGTGTCTGTGTTACTTGGTGTCATTGTATGTCTTTGTTACTGTTTCTTAGTGTTTCTCTGTGTTACTTGGTGTCAGTGTTTGTTTGTGTTACTGGGTGTCAGTGTCTGTCTTTGTTACTTGGTGTACGTGTGTGTCTGTGTTACTGGGTATCCGTGTCTGTCTTTGTTACTTGGTCTAAGTGTGTGTCTTTGTTACTTGGTGTAAGTGTATGGCTTTGTTACTTGGTGTAAGATTGTGTCTGTGTTACTGGGTATCAGGGTATGTCTTTGTTACTTGGTGTCAGTGTATATCTGTGTTACTTGGTGTAAGTGTGTGTCTTTGTTACTTGGTGTAATTGTATGTCTTTGTTACTTGGTGTCAGTGCATGTCTGTGTTACTTGGTGTCAGTGTATGTTTTTGTTACTTGGTGTAAGTGTGTGTCTGCGTTACTTGGTGTAAGTGTGTGTCTGTGTTCCTGGGTATCAGTGTATGTCTTTGTTACTTGGTGTCAGTGTATGTCTGTGTTACTTGGTGTAAGTGTGTGTCTGTGTTACTGGGTATCAGTGTATGTCTTTGTTACTTGGTGTCAGTCTATGTCTGTGTTGCTTGGTGTAAGTGTGTGTCTGTGTTACTTGGTGTCAATGTGTGTCTGTGTTACTTGGTGTAAGTGTGTGTCTTTGTTACTTGGTGTCCGTGTGTGTCTGTGTTACTGGGTGTCAGTGTATGTCTTTGTTACTGGGTGTCAGTGTATGTCTTTGTTACTTGGTGTAAGTGTGTGTCTGTGTTACTGGGTATCAGTGTCTGTCTTTGTTACTTGGTGTAAGTGTGTGTCTGTGTTACTGGGTATCAGTGTATGTCTTTGTTACCTGGTGTAAGTGTGTGTCTGTGTTACTGGGTATCAGTGTATGTCTTTGTGACTTGGTATCAGTGTATGTCTTTGTTCCTGGGTGTCAGTGTGTCTCTTTGTGACTTGGTGTCAGTGTATGTCTTTGTTACTTGGTGTAAGTGTGTGTCTGTGTTACTTTGTGTAATTGTCTGTCTTTGTTACTTCTTGTAAGTGTATGTCTTTGTAACTTGGTGTCATTGGATGTCTTTGTTACTTGGTGTCAGTGTCTGTCTTTGTTACTTGGTGAAAGTGTGTGTCTTTGTTACTTGGTGTAATTGTATGTCTTTGTTACTTGGTGTCAGTGTATGTCTGTGTTACTTGGTGTAAGTGTATGTCTTTGTTACTTGGTGTAAGTGTGTGTCTGTGTTACCTGGTGTAAGTGTGTTTCTGTGTTCCTGGGTATCATTGTATGTCTTTGTTACTTGGTGTCAGTGTATGTCTGTGTTACTTGGTGTAAGTGTGTGTCTGCGTTACTGGGTATCAGTGTATGTCTTTGTTTCTTGGTGTCAGTTTACGTCTGTGTTGCTTGGTGTAAGTGTGTGTCTGTGTTACTGGGTGTCAGAGTGTGTCTGTGTTACTTGGTGTAAGTGTGTGTCTTTGTTACTTTGTGTAAGTGTGTGTCTGTGCTACTGGGTATCAGTGTATGTCTTTGTTACTTGGTGTAAGTGTGTGTCTGTGTTACTGGGTATCAGTGTATGTCTTTGTTACTTGGTGTCAGTGTATGTCTGTGTTACTTGGTGTAAGTGTATGTCTTTGTTACTTGGTGTAAGTGTGTGTTTGTGTTACTTGGTGTAAGTGTGTGTCTGTGTTCCTGGGTATCAGTGTATGTCTTTGTTACTTGGTGTCAGTGTATGTCTGTGTTACATGGTGTAAGTGTGTGTCTGTGTTACCGGGTATCAGTGTATGTCTTTGTTACTTGGTGTCAGTGTCTGTCTGTGTTACTTGGTGTAAGTGTGTGTCTGTGTTACTGGCTGTCAGTGTATGTCTTTGCTACTGGGTGTCAGTGTATGCCTTTGTTACTTCGTGTAAGTGTGTGTCTGTGTTACTGGGTATCAGTGACTATCTTTGTTACTTGGTGTAAGTGTGTGTCTTTGTTACTTGGTGTCCGTGCGTGTCTGTGTTACTGGGTATCAGTGTATGTCTTTGTTACTTGGTGTCAGTGTATGTCTATGTTACTTGGTGTAAGTGTGTGTCTGTGTTACTGGGCATCAGTGTATGTCTTTGTTTCTTGGTGTCAGTGTATGTCTGTGTTACTTGGTGTAAGTGTGTGTCTTTTTTACTGGGTGTCAGTGTGTGTCTGTGTTACTTGGTGTAAGTGTGTGTCTTTGTTACTTAGTGTCCGTCTGTGTCTGTGTTACTGGGTGTCAGTGCATGTCTTTGTTACTTGGTGTCAGTGTATATCTGTTTTACTTGGTGTAAGTGTATGTCTTTGTTACTTGGTGTAATTGTATGTCTTTGTTACTTGGTGTCAGTGTATGTCTGTGTTACTTGGTGTAAGTGTATGTCTTTGTTACTTGGTGTAAGTGTGTGTCTGAGTTACTTGGTGTAAGTGTGTGTCTGTGTTCCTGGGTATCAGTGTATGTCTTTGTTACTTGGTGTCAGTGTATGTCTGTGTTACTTGGTGTAAGTGTGTGTCTGTGTTACTGGGTAGCAGTGTATGTCTTTGTTACTTGGTGTCAGTGTGTGTCTGTGTTACTTGGTGTAAGTGTGTGTCTGTTTTACTGAGTGTCATTGTGTGTGTGTGTTACTTGGTGTAAGTGTGTGTCTTTGTTAAAAGGTGTCCGTGTGTGTCTGTGTTACTGGGTATCAGTGTCTGTCTTTGTTACTGGGGGTCAGTTTATGTCTTTGTTCCTTGGTGTAAGTGTGTGTCTGTGTTACTGGGTATCAGTGTCTGTCTTTGTTACTTGGTGTAAGTGTGTGTCTGTGTTACTGGGTATCAGTGTATGTCTTTGTTACTTGGTGTCAGTGTATGTCTGTGTTACTTGGTGTAAGTGTGTGTCTGTGTTACTGGGTATCAGTGTATGTCTTTGTGACTTGGTGTCAGTGTATGTCTTTGTTACTGGGTATCAGTGAATGTCTTTGTGATTGGTATCAGTGCATGTCAAAATCCTTGGTGTAAGTGTATGTCTTTGTTACTTGGTGTAATTGTCTGTCTTTGTTACTTGGTGTAAGTGTATGTCTTTGTTACTTGGTGTCAGTGTATGTCTGTGTTACTTGTTGTAAGTGTGTGTCTTTGCTACTTGGTGTAAGTGTATGTCTTTGTTACCTGGTGTCAGTGTATGTCTGTGTTACTTGGTGTAAGTGTGTGTCTGTGTTACTTGGTGTAAGTCTGTGTCTTTGTTACTTGGTGTCCATGTGTGTCTGTGTTACTGGGTGTCAGTGTATGTCTTTGTTACTGTGTGTCAGTGTATGTCTTTGTTACTTGGTGTTAATGTGTGTCTGTGTTACTGGGTGTCTGTGTATTTCTGTGTTACTTGGTGTAAGTGTGTGTCTGTGTTACTGGGTATCATTGTATGTCTTTGTGACTTGGTGTCAGTGTATGTCTTTGTTACTGGGTGTCAGTGTGTGTCTTTGTGACTTGGTGTCAGTGTATGTCTTTGTTACTTGGTGTAAGTTTGTGTCTGTGTTACTGGGCATCAGTGTTTGTCTTTGTTACTTGGTGTCAGTGCATGTCAAAATACTTGGTGTAAGTGTATGTCTTTGTTACTTGGTGTAATTGTCTGTCTTTGTTACTTGGTGCAAGTGTATGTCTCTGTTACTTGGTGTCAGTGTATGTCTTTGTTACTTGGTGTCAGTGTGTGTCTGTGTTACTGGGTATCAGTGTATGTCTTTGTGACTTGGTAGCAGTGTATGTCTTTGTGACTTGGTGTCTGTGTATGTCTTTGTTACTGGGTGTCATTGTGTGTCTGTGTTACTTGGTGTCATTGTATGTCTTTGTTACTGTTTCTTAGTGTTTCTCTGTGTTACTTGGTGTCAGTGTTTGTTTGTGTTACTGGGTGTCAGTGTATGTCTTTGTTACTGGGTATCAGTGAATGTCTTTGTGATTGGTATCAGTGCATGTCAAAATCCTTGGTGTAAGTGTATGTCTTTGTTACTTGGTGTAATTGTCTGTCTTTGTTACTTGGTGTAAGTGTATGTCTTTGTTACTTGGTGTCAGTGTATGTCTGTGTTACTTGTTGTAAGTGTGTGTCTTTGCTACTTGGTGTAAGTGTATGTCTTTGTTACCTGGTGTCAGTGTACGTCTGTGTTACTTGGTGTAAGTGTGTGTCTGTGTTACTTGGTGTAAGTCTGTGTCTTTGTTACTTGGTGTCCATGTGTGTCTGTGTTACTGGGTGTCAGTGTATGTCTTTGTTACTGTGTGTCAGTGTATGTCTTTGTTACTTGGTGTTAATGTGTGTCTGTGTTACTGGGTGTCTGTGTATTTCTGTGTTACTTGGTGTAAGTGTGTGTCTGTGTTACTGGGTATCATTGTATGTCTTTGTGACTTGGTGTCAGTGTATGTCTTTGTTACTGGGTGTCAGTGTGTGTCTTTGTGACTTGGTGTCAGTGTATGTCTTTGTTACTTGGTGTAAGTTTGTGTCTGTGTTACTGGGCATCAGTGTTTGTCTTTGTTACTTGGTTTCAGTGTATGTCAAAATACTTGGTGTAAGTGTATGTCTTTGTTACTTGGTGTAATTGTCTGTCTTTGTTACTTGGTGCAAGTGTATGTCTGTGTTACTTGGTGTCAGTGTATGTCTTTGTTACTTGGTGTCAGTGTGTGTCTGTGTTACTGGGTATCAGTGTATGTCTTTGTGACTTGGTAGCAGTGTATGTCTTTGTGACTTGGTGTCTGTGTATGTCTTTGTTACTGGGTGTCATTGTGTGTCTGTGTTACTTGGTGTCATTGTATGTCTTTGTTACTGTTTCTTAGTGTTTCTCTGTGTTACTCGGTGTCAGTGTTTGTTTGTGTTACTGGGTGTCAGTGTATGTCTTTGTTACTTGGTGTAAGTGTGTGTCTGTGTTACTTGGTGTAAGTGTGTGTCTTTGTTACTTGGTGTCCGTGTGTGTCTGTGTTACTGGGTGTCAGTGTATGTCTTTGTTACTGGGTGTCAGTGTATGTCTTTGTTACTGGGTATCAGTGAATGTCTTTGTGATTGGTATCAGTGCATGTCAAAATCCTTGGTGTAAGTGTATGTCTTTGTTACTTGGTGTAATTGTCTGTCTTTGTTACTTGGTGTAAGTGTATGTCTTTGTTACTTGGTGTCAGTGTATGTCTGTGTTACTTGTTGTAAGTGTGTGTCTTTGCTACTTGGTGTAAGTGTATGTCTTTGTTACCTGGTGTCAGTGTACGTCTGTGTTACTTGGTGTAAGTGTGTGTCTGTGTTACTTGGTGTAAGTCTGTGTCTTTGTTACTTGGTGTCCATGTGTGTCTGTGTTACTGGGTGTCAGTGTATGTCTTTGTTACTGTGTGTCAGTGTATGTCTTTGTTACTTGGTGTTAATGTGTGTCTGTGTTACTGGGTGTCTGTGTATTTCTGTGTTACTTGGTGTAAGTGTGTGTCTGTGTTACTGGGTGTAAGTTTGTGTCTGTGTTACTGGGCATCAGTGTTTGTCTTTGTTACTTGGTTTCAGTGTATGTCAAAATACTTGGTGTAAGTGTATGTCTTTGTGACTTGGTGTCAGTGTATGTCTTTGTTACTGGGTGTCAGTGTGTGTCTTTGTGACTTGGTGTCAGTGTATGTCTTTGTTACTTGGTGTAAGTTTGTGTCTGTGTTACTGGGCATCAGTGTTTGTCTTTGTTACTTGGTTTCAGTGTATGTCAAAATACTTGGTGTAAGTGTATGTCTTTGTTACTTGGTGTAATTGTCTGTCTTTGTTACTTGGTGCAAGTGTATGTCTGTGTTACTTGGTGTCAGTGTATGTCTTTGTTACTTGGTGTCAGTGTGTGTCTGTGTTACTGGGTATCAGTGTATGTCTTTGTGACTTGGTAGCAGTGTATGTCTTTGTGACTTGGTGTCTGTGTATGTCTTTGTTACTGGGTGTCATTGTGTGTCTGTGTTACTTGGTGTCATTGTATGTCTTTGTTACAGTTTCTTAGTGTTTCTCTGTGTTACTCGGTGTCAGTGTTTGTTTGTGTTACTGGGTGTCAGTGTATGTCTTTGTTACTTGGTGTACGTGTGTGTCTGTGTTACTGGGTATCCGTGTCTGTTTTTGTTACTTGGTCTAAGTGTGTGTCTTTGTTACATGGTGTAATTGTATGTCTTTGTTACTTGGTGTCAGTGTATGTCTGTTTTACTTGGTGTAAGTGTATGGCTTTGTTACTTGGTGTAATTTTGTGTCTGTGTTACTGGGTATCAGTGTATGTCTTTGTTACTTGGTGTCAGTGGATATGTGTGTTACTTGGTGTAAGTGTGTGTCTTTGTTACTTGGTGTAATTGTATGACTTTGTTACTTGGTGTCAGTGCATGTCTGTGTTACTTGGTGTCAGTGTATGTTTTTGTTACTTGGTGTAAGTGTGTGTCTGCGTTACTTGGTGTAAGTGTGTGTCTGTGTTCCTGGGTATCAGTGTATGTCTTTGTTACTTGGTGTCAGTGTATGTCTGTGTTACTTGGTGTAAGTGTGTGTCTGTGTTACTGGGTATCAGTGTATGTCTTTGTTACTTGGTGTCAGTCTATGTCTGTGTTGCTTGGTGTAAGTGTGTGTCTGTGTTACTTGGTGTCAATGTGTGTCTGTGTTACTTGGTGTAAGTGTGTGTCTTTGTTACTTGGTGTCCGTGTGTGTCTGTGTTACTGGGTGTCAGTGTATGTCTTGGTTACTGGGTGTCAGTGTATGTCTTTGTTACTTGGTGTAAGTGTGTGTCTGTGTTACTGGGTATCAGTGTCTGTCTTTGTTACTTGGTGTAAGTGTGTGTCTGTGTTACTGGGTATCAGTGTATGTCTTTGTGACTTGGTATCAGTGTATGTCTTTGTTCCTGGGTGTCAGTGTGTCTCTTTGTGACTTGGTGTCAGTGTATGTCTGTGTTACTTGGTGTAAGTGTGTGTCTGCGTTACTGGGTATCAGTGTATGTCTTTGTTTCTTGGTGTCAGTTTACGTCTGTGTTGCTTGGAGTAAGTGTGTGTCTGTGTTACTGGGTGTCAGAGTGTGTCTGTGTTACTTGGTGAAAGTGTGTGTCTTTGTTACTTGGTGTCCGTGTGTGTCTGTGTTCCTGGGTGTCAGTGTATGTCTTTGTTACTGGGTGTCAGAGTATGTCTTTGTTACTTTGTGTAAGTGTGTGTCTGTGCTACTGGGTATCAGTGTATGTCTTTGTTACTTGGTGTAAGTGTGTGTCTGTGTTACTGGGTATCAGTGTATGTCTTTGTTACTTGGTGTCAGTGTATGTCTTTGTTGCTGGGTATCAGTGTATGTCAAAATACTTGGTGAAAGTGTATGTCTATGTTACTTGGTCTAATTGTCTGTCTTTGTTACTTGGTGTAAGTGTATGTCTTTGTTACTTGGTGTCAGTGTATGTTTGCTTACTTGGTGTAAGTGTGTGTCTTTGTTACTTGGTGTAAGTGTATGTCTTTGTTACTTGGTGTCAGTGCAAGTCTTTGTTACTTAGTGTCAGTGTGTGTCTGTGTTCCTGGGGGTCAGTGTATGTCTTTATTGCTGGGTGTCAGTGTGTGTCTGTGTTACTGGGTATCAGTGTATGTCTTTGTTACTTTGTGTAAGCGTATGTCTTTGTTACTTGGTGTCAGTGTATGTGTTTGTGACTTGGTGTCAGTGTATGTCTTTGTTCCTGGTTTTCAGTGTGTGTCTGTGTTACTTGGAATCAGTGTATGTCTTTGTTACTGTTTATTAGTGTTTCTCTGTGTTGCTGGGTGTCAGTGTTTGTTTGTTTGTGTTACTGGGTGTCAGTGTGTACCTGTGACACGAGGTGTCAGTATTTAGTTTTGTTTAGAGATACAGCACTTTAACAGGCCCTTCGGTCCACCGAGTCTGTGCCGACCATCAACCACCCATTTTTACTAATCCTACATTAATCCCGTATTCCTATCACATCCCCACCTGTCCCTATATATTTCCCTACCACCTACCTATACTAGGGGCAATTTAGGATGGCCAAGTAACCTATCAACCTGCAAGTCTTTGGCATGTGGGAGGAAACCGGAGCACCCGGAGGAAACCCACGCAGACACAGGGAGAACTTGCAAACTCCGCACAGGCAGTACCCAGAATCGAACCCGGGTCCCTGGAGCTGTGAGGCTGCGGTGCTAACCACTGCGCCAATGTGACCCCCCCGCCCCCCACACAGTGTGTGCCTGTGTTACTGGCTGTCAGTGTATGACTTTGTTACTTGGTGTCAGTGTATGCCTTTGTTACCGGGTGTCAGTGTGTGTCATTGTTACTTGGTGTAATTGTATGTCTTTGTTACTTGGTGTAAGGGTGTGTCTTTGTTACTTGGTGTCCGTGTGTGTCTGTGTTACTGGGTGTCAGTGCATGTCTTTGTTACTTGGTGTCAGTGTATATCTGTGTTACTTGGTGTAAGTGTGTGCCTTTGCTACTTCGTGTAATTGTATGTCTTTGTTACTTGGTGTAAGTGTGTGTTTGTGTTCCTGGGAATCAGTGTATGTCTTTGTTACTTGGTGTCAGTGTATGTCTGTGTTACATGGTGTAAGTGTGTGTCTGTGTTACTGGGTATCAGTGTATGTCTTTGTTACTTGGTGTCAGTGTCTGTCTGTGTGACTTGGTGTAAGTGTGTGTCTGTGTTACTGGGTGTCAGTGTATGTCTTTGTTACTGGGTGTCAGTGTATGCCTTTGTTACTTCGTGTAATTGTGTGTCTGTGATACTGGGTATCAGTGACTATCTTTGTTACTTGGTGTAAGTGTGTGTCTTTGTTACTTGGTGTCCGTGTGTGTCTGTGTTACTGGGTATCAGTGCATGTCTTTGTTACTTGGTGTCAGTGTCTGTCTATGTTACTTGGTGTAAGTGTGTGTCTGTGTTACTGGGTATCAGTGTAGGTCTTTGTTTCTTGGTGTCAGTGTATGTCTGTGTTACTTGGTGTAAGTGTGTGTCTGTTTTACTGGGTGTCAGTGTGTGTCTGTGTTACTTGGTGTAAGTGTGTGTCTTTGTTACTTTGTGTCCGTGTGTGTCTGTGTTACTGGGTGTCAGTGCATGTCTTTGTTACTTGGTGTCAGTGTATATCTGTGTTACTTGGTGTAAGTGTATGTCTTTGTTACTTGGTGTAATTGTATGTCTTTGTTACTTGGTGTCAGTGTATGTCTGTGTTAATTGGTGTAAGTGTATGTCTTTGTTACTTGGTGTAAGTGTGTGTCTGAGTTACTTGGTGTAAGTGTGTGTCTGTGTTCCTGGGTATCAGTGTATGTCTTTGTTACTTGGTGTCAGTGTATGTCTGTGTTACTTGGTGTAAGTGTGTGTCTGTGTTACTGGGTAGCAGTGTATGTCTTTGTTACTTGGTGACAGTGTGTGTCTGTGTTACTTGGTGTAAGTGTGTGTCTGTGTTACTGAGTGTCATTGAGTGTGTGTGTTACTTGGAGTAAGTGTGTGTCTTTGTTACTTGGTGTCCGTGTGTGTCTGTGTTACTGGGTATCAGTGTCTGCCTTTGTTACTGGGGGTCAGTTTATGTCTTTGTTACTGGGTGTCAGTGTGTGTCTTTGTGACTTGGTGTCAGTGTATGTCTTTGTTACATGGTGTAAGTGTGTGTCTGTGTTACTGGGTACCAGTGTATGTCTTTGTTACTTGGTGTCAGTGTATGTCAAAATACTTGGTGTAAGTGTATGTCTTTGTTACTTGGTGTTAGTGTATGTCTGTGTTACTTGGTGTAATTGTATGTCTTTGTTACTTGGTGTCAGTGTATGTCTGTGTTACTTGGTGTAAGTGTATGTCTTTGTTACTTGGTGTAAGTGTATGTCTGTGTTACATGGTGTAAGTGTGTGTCTGCGTTACTGGGTATCAGTGTATGTCTTTGTTACTTGGTGTCAGTTTATGCCTGTGTTACTTGGTGTAAGTGTGTGTCTGTGTTACCTGGTGTACGTGTGTTTCTGTTTACCTGGGTATCATTGTATGTCTTTGTTACTTGGTGTCAGTGTATGTCTGTGTTACTTGGTGTAAGTGTGTGTCTGCGTTACTGGGTATCAGTGTATGTCTTTGTTACTTGGTGTCAGTTTATGTCTGTTTTACTTGGTGTAAGTGTGTGTCTGTGTTACTGGGTATCAGAGTGTGTCTGTGTTACTTGGTGTAAGTGTGTGTCTTTGTTACTGGGTGTCAGTGTATGTCTTTGTTACTGGGTGTCAGAGTATGTCTTTGTTACTTTATGTAAGTGTGTGTCTGTGTTACTGGGTATCAGTGTATGTCTTTGTTACTTGGTGTCAGTGTATGTCTGTGTTACTTGGTGTAAGTGTGTGTCTGTGTTACTGGGTATCAGTGCATGTCTTTGTGACTTGGTGTCAGTGTATGTCTTTGTTACTGGGTGTCAGTGTGTGTCTTTGTGACTTGGTGTCTGTGTATGTCTTTGTTACATGGTGTAAGTGTGTGCCTGTGTTACTGGGTATCAGTGTATGTCTTTGTTACTTGGTGTCAGTGTATGTCTGTTTTACTTGGTGTAAGTGTATGGCTTTGTTACTTGGTGTAAGTTTGTGTCTGTTTTACTTGGTGTAAGTGTGTGTCTGTGTTCCTGGGTATCATTGTATGTCTTTGTTACTTGGTGTCAGTGTATGTCTGTGTTACTTGGTGTAGGTGTGTGTCTGTGTTACTGGGTATCAGTGTATGTCTTTGTGACTTGGTGTCAGTGTATATCTGTGTTACTTGGTGTAAGTGTGCGTCTTTGTTACTTGGTGTAATTGTCTGTCTTTGTTACTTGGTGTCAGTGTATGTCTGTGTTACTTGGTGTCAGTGTATGTTTTTGTTACTTGGTGTCAGTGTGTGTCTGCGTTACTTGGTGTAAGTGTGTGTCTGTGTTCCTGGGTATCAGTGTATGTCTTTGTTACTTGGTGTCAGTGTATGTCTGTGTTACTTGGTGTAAGTGTGACTGTGTTACTGGGTATCAGTGTATGTCTTTGTTACTTGGTGTCAGAGTATGTCTGTGTTGCTTGGTGGAAGTGTGTGTCTGTGTTACTGGGTGTCAATGTGTGTCTGTGTTACTTGGTGTAAGTGTGTGTCTTTGTTAATTGGTGTCCGTGTGTGTCTGTGTTGCTGGGTGTCAGTGTATGTCTTTGTTACTGGGTGTCAGTGTATGTCTTTGTTACTTGGTGTAAGTGTGTGTCTGTGTTACTGGGTATCAGTGTCTGTCTTTGTTACTTGGTGTAAGTGTGTGTCTGTGTTACTGGGTATCAGTGTATTTCTTTGTTACCTGGTATCAGTGTATGTCTATGTTACTTGGTATAAGTGTGTGTCTGTGTTACTGGGTATCAGTGTATGTCTTTGTGACTTGGTATCAGTGTATGTCTTTGTTCCTGGCTGTCAGTGTATGTCTTTGTTACTTGGTGTAAGAGTGTGTCTGTGTTACTTGGTGTAATTGTCTGTATTTATTACTTGGTGTAAGTGTATGTTTTTGTAACTTGGTGTCAGTGGATGTCTTTGTTACTTGGTGTCAGTGTATGTCTTTGTTACTTGGTGTAAGTGTGTGTCTTTTTTACTTGGTGTAAGTGTATGTCTTTGTTACTTGGTGTCTGTGTATGTCTTTGTTACTTGGTGTCAGTGTGTGCCTGTGTTACTGGGTATCAGTGTATGTCTTTGTGACTTGGTTTGAGTGTATGTCTTTGTTACTGGGTGTCAGTGTGTGTCTGTGTTACTGGGTATCAGTGTATGTCTTTGTGACTTGGTATCAGTGTATGTCTTTGTTATTGGGTGTCAGTGTGTGTCTTTGTTACTTGGTGAAAGTGTGTGTCTTTGTTACTTGTTGTAATTGTATGTCTTTGTTACTTGGTGCCAGTGTATGTCTGTGTTACTTGGTGTAAGTGTATGTCTTTGTTACTTGGTGTAAGTGTGTGTCTGTGTTAAATGGTGTAAGTGTGTTTCTGTGTTCCTTGGTATCATTGTATGTCTTTGTTACTTGGTGTCAGTGTATGTCTGTGTTACATGGTGTAAGTGTGTGTCTGCGTTACTGGGTATCAGTGTATGTCTTTGTTACTTGGTGTCAGTTTATGCCTGTGTTACTTGGTGTAAGTGTGTGTCTGTGTTACTGGGTGTCAGAGTGTGTCTGTGTTACTTGGTGTAAGTGTGTGTCTTTGTTACTTGGTGTCCGTGTGTGTCTGTGTTACTGGGTGTCAGTGTATGTCTTTGTTACTGGGTGTCAGAGTATGTCTTTGTTACTTTGTGTAAGTGTGTGTCTGTGTTACTGGGAATCAGTGTATGTCTTTGTTACCTGGTATCAGTGTATGTCTGTGTTACTTGGTGTAAGTGTGTGTCTGTGTTACTGGGTATCAGTGTATGTCTTTGTGACTTGGTATCAGTGTATGTCTTTGTTCCTGGCTGTCAGTGTATGTCTTTGTTACTTGGTGTAAGAGTGTGTCTGTGTTACTTTGTGTAATTGTCTGTATTTATTACTTGGTGTAAGTGTATGTCTTTGTAACTTGGTGTCAGTGGATGTCTTTGTTAATTGGTGTCAGTGTATGTCTTTGTTATTTGGTGTAAGTGTGTGTCTTTTTTACTTGGTGTAAGTGTATGTCTTTCTTACTTGGTGTCTGTGTATGTCTTTGTTACTTGGTGTCAGTGTGTGCCTGTGTTACTGGGTATCAGTGTATGTCTTTGTGACTTGGTTTGAGTGTATGTCTTTGTTACTGGGTGTCAGTGTGTGTCTGTGTTACTGGGTATCAGTGTATGTCTTTGTGACTTGGTATCAGTGTTTGTCTTTGTTATTGGGTGTCAGTGTGTGTCTTTGTTACTTGGTGTAAGTGTGTGTCTTTGTTACTTGTTGTAATTGTATGTCTTTGTTACTTGGTGCCAGTGTATGTCTGTGTTACTTGGTGTAAGTGTATGTCTTTGTTACTTGGTGTAAGTGTGTGTCTGTGTTACCTGGTGTAAGTGTGTTTCTGTGTTCCTGGGTATCATTGTATGTCTTTGTTACTTGGTGTCAGTGTATGTCTGTGTTACATGGTGTAAGTGTGTGTCTGCGTTACTGGGTATCAGTGTATGTCTTTGTTACTTAGTGTCAGTTTATGCCTGTGTTACTTGGTGTAAGTGTGTGTCTGTGTTACTGGGTGTCAGAGTGTGTCTGTGTTACTTGGTGTAAGTGTGTGTCTTTGTTACTTGGTGTCCGTGTGTGTCTGCGTTACTGGGTGTCAGTGTATGTCTTTGTTACTGGGTGTCAGAGTATGTCTTTGTTACTTTGTGTAAGTGTGTGTCTGTGTTACTGGGTATCAGTATATGTCTTTGTTACTTGGTGTCAGTGAATGTCTGTGTTACTTGGTGTAAGTGTGTGTCTATGTTACTGGGTATCAGTGTCTATCTTAGTGACTTGGTGTCAGTGTATGTCTTTGTTACTGGGTGTCGGTGTGTGTCTTTGTGACTTGGTGTCAGTGTATGTCTTTGTTACATGGTGTAAGTGTGTGTCTGTGTTACCGGGTATCAGTGTATGTCTTTGTTACTTGGTGTCAGTGTATGTCAAAATACTTGGTGTAAGTGTATGTCTTTGTTACTTGGTGTTAGTGTATGTCTGTGTTACTTGGTGTAAGTGTGTGTCTTTGTTACTTGGTGTCAGTGAATGTCTGTGTTAATTGGTGTAAGTGTGTGTCTATGTTACTGGGTATCAGTGTATATCTTTGTGACTTGGTGTCAGTGTATGTCTGTGTTACTGGGTATCAGAGTGTGTCTGTGTTACTTGGTGTAAGTGTGTGTCTTTGTTACTTGGTGTCCGTGTGTGTCTGTGTTACTGGGTGTCAGTGTATGTCTTTGTTACTGGGTGTCAGAGTATGTCTTTGTTACTTTATGTAAGTTTGTGTCTGTGTTACTGTGTATCAGTGTCTGTCTTTGTTACTTGGTATAAGTGTGTGTCTGTGTTACTGGGTATCAGTGTATGTCTTTGTTACTTGGTGTCAGTGTATGTCTGTGTTACTTGGTGTAAGTGTGTGTCTGTGTACTGGGTATCAGTGCATGTCTTTGTGACTTGGTGTCAGTGTATGTCTTTGTTACTGGGTGTCAGTGTGTGTCTTTGTGACTTGGTGTCTGTGTATGTCTTTGTTACATGGTGTAAGTGTGTGTCTGTGTTACTGGGTATCAGTGTATGTCTTTGTTACTTGGTGTCAGTGTATGTCTGTTTTACTTGGTGTAAGTGTATGGCTTTGTTACTTGGTGTAAGTTTGTGTCTGTTTTACTTGGTGTAAGTGTGTGTCTGTGTTCCTGGGTATCATTGTATGTCTTTGTTACTTGGTGTCAGTGTATGTCTGTGTTACTTGGTGTAGGTGTGTGTCTGTGTTACTGGGTATCAGTGTATGTCTTTGTGACTTGGTGTCAGTGTATGTCTTTGTTACTGGGTGTCAGTGTGTGTCTTTGTGACTTGGTGTCTGTGTATGTCTTTGTTACATGGTGTAAGTGTGTGTCTGTGTTACTGGGTATCAGTGCATATCTTTGTTACTTGCTGTCAGTGTATATCTGTGTTACTTGGTGTAAGTGTGTGTCTTTGTTACTTGGTGTAATTGTATGTCTTTGTTACTTGGTGTCAGTGTATGTCTGTGTTACTTGGTGTCAGTGTATGTTTGTGTTACTTGGTGTCAGTGTGTGTCTGCGTTACTTGGTGTAAGTGTGTGTCTGTGTTCCTGGGTATCAGTGTATGTCTTTGTTACTTGGTGTCAGTGTATGTCTGTGTTACTTGGTGTAAGTGTGACTGTGTTACTGGGTATCAGTGTATGTCTTTGTTACTTGGTGTCAGAGTATGTCTGTGTTGCTTGGTGTAAGTGTGTGTCTGTGTTACTGGGTGTCAATGTGTGTCTGTGTTACTTGGTGTAAGTGTGTGTCTTTGTTAATTGGTGTCCGTGTGTGTCTGTGTTGCTGGGTGTCAGTGTATGTCTTTGTTACTGGGTGTCAGTGTATGTCTTTGTTACTTGGTGTAAGTGTGTGTCTGTGTTACTGGGTATCAGTGTCTGTCTTTGTTACTTGGTGTAAGTGTGTGTCTGTGTTACTGGGTATCAGTGTATGTCTTTGTTACCTGGTATCAGTGTATGTCTGTGTTACTTGGTGTAAGTGTGTGTCTGTGTTACTGGGTATCAGTGTATGTCTTTGTGACTTGGTATCAGTGTATGTCTTTGTTCCTGGCTGTCAGTGTGTGTCTTTGTGACTTGGTGTCAGTGTATGTCTTTGTTACTTGGTGTAAGAGTGTGTCTGTGTTACATTGTGTAATTGTCTGTCTTTATTACTTGGTGTAAGTGTATGTCTTTGTAACTTGGTGTCAGTGGATGTCTTTGTTACTTGGTGTCAGTGTATGTCTTTGTTACTTGGTGTAAGTGTGTGTCTTTTTTACTTGGTGTAAGTGTATGTCTTTGTTACTTGGTGTCTGTGTATGTCTTTGTTACTTGGTGTCAGTGTGTGTCTGTGTAACTGGGTATCAGTGTATGTCTTTGTGACTTGGTTTGAGTGTATGTCTTTGTTACTGGGTGTCAGTGTGTGTCTGTGTTACTGGGTATCAGTGTATGTCTTTGTGACTTGGTATCAGTGTATGTCTTTGTTATTGGGTGTCAGTGTGTGTCTTTGTTACTTGGTGTAAGTGTGTGTCTTTGTTACTTGTTGTAATTGTATGTCTTTGTTACTTGGTGTCAGTGTATGTCTGTGTTACTTGGTGTAAGTGTATGTCTTTGTTACTTGGTGTAAGTGTGTGTCTGTGTTACCTGGTGTAAGTGTGTTTCTGTGTTCCTGGGTATCATTGTATGTCTTTGTTACTTGGTGTCAGTGTATGTCTGTGTTACATGGTGTAAGTGTGTGTCTGCGTTACTGGGTATCAGTGTCTGTCTTTGTTACTTGGTGTCAGTTTATGCCTGTGTTACTTGGTGTAAGTGTGTGTCTGTGTTACTGGGTGTCAGAGTGTGTCTGTGTTACTTGGTGTAAGTGTGTGTCTTTGTTACTTGGTGTCCGTGTGCGTCTATGTTACTGGGTGTCAGTGTATGTCTTTGTTACTGGGTGTCAGAGTATGTCTTTGTAACTTTGTGTAACTGTGTGTCTGTGTTACTGGGTATCAGTATATGTCTTTGTTACTTGTTGTCAGTGAATGTCTGTGTTACTTGGTGTAAGTGTGTGTCTATGTTACTGGGTATCAGTGTATATCTTTGTGACTTGGTGTCAGTGCATGTCTTTGTTACTTGTTGTCAGTGTGTGTCTTTGTGACTTGGTGTCAGTGTATGTCTTTGTTACATGGTGTAAGTGTGTGTCTGTGTTACTGGGTATCAGTGTATGTCTTTGTTACTTGGTGTCAGTGTATGTCAAAATACTTGGTGTAAGTGTATGTCTTTGTTACTTGGTGTTAGTGTATGTCTGTGTTACTTGGTGTAAGTGTGTGTCTTTGTTAGTTGGTGTAAGTGTATGTCTTTGGTACTTGGTGTCAGTGCATGTCTTTGTTACTTGGTGTCCGTGTGTGTCTGTGTTACTGGGTGTCAGTGTATGTCTTTGTTACTGGGTGTCAGTGTATGTCTTTGTTACTTGGTGTAAGTGTGTGTCTGTGTTACTGGGCGTCAGTGTATGTCTATGTTACTTGTTGTAAGTGTGTGTCTGTTTTACTGGGTATCAGTGTATGTCTTTGTGACTTGGTGTCAGTGTATGTCTTTGTTTCTGGGTGTCAGTGTGTGTCTTTGTGACTTGGTGTCAGTGTATGTCTGTGTTACTTGGTGTGAGTGTGTGTCTGTGTTACCTGGTGTAAGTGTGTTTCTGTGTTCCTGGGTATCATTGTATGTCTTTGTTACTTGGTGTCAGTGTACGTCTGTGTTACTTGGTTTAAGTGTGTGTCTACGTTACTGGGTATCAGTGTATGTCTTTGTTACTTGGTGTCAGTTTATGTCTGTGTTACTTGGTGTGAGTGTGTGTCTGTGTTACTGGGTATCAGAGTGTGTCAGTGTTACTTGGTGTAAGTGTGTGTCTTTGTAACTTGGTGTCAGTGGATGTCTTTGTTACTTGGTGTCAGTGTATGTCTTTGTTACTTGGTGTAAGTGTGTGTCTTTTTTACTTGGTGTAAGTGTATGTCTTTGTTACTTGGTGTCTGTGTATGTCTTTGTTACTTGGTGTCAGTGTGTGTCTGTGTTACTGGGTATCAGTGTATGTCTTTGTGACTTGGTTTGAGTGTATGTCTTTGTTACTGGGTGTCAGTGCGTGTCTGTGTTACTGGGTATCAGTGTATGTCTTTGTGACTTGGTATCAGTGTATGTCTTTGTTATTGTGTGTCAGTGTGTGTCTTTGTTACTTGGTGTAAGTGTGTGTCTTTGTTACTTGTTGTAATTGTATGTCTTTGTTACTTGGTGTCAGTGTATGTCTGTGTTACTTGGTGTAAGTGTATGTCTTTGTTACTTGGTGGAAGTGTGTGTCTTTGTTACTTGGTGTCCGTGTGTGTCTATGTTACTGGGTGTCAGTGTATGTCTTTGTTACTGGGTGTCAGAGTATGTCTTTGTTACTTTGTGTAAGTGTGTGTCTGTGTTACTGGGTGTCAGTCTATGTCTTTGTTACTTGTTGTCAGTGAATGTCTGTGTTACTTGGTGTAAGTGTGTGTCTATGTTACTGGGTATCAGTGTATATCTTTGTGACTTGGTGTCAGTGTATGTCTTTGTTACTGGGTGTCAGTGTGTGTCTTTGTGACTTGGTGTCAGTGTATGTCTTTGTTACATGGTGTAAGTGTGTGTCTGTGTTACTGGGTATCAGTGTATGTCTTTGTTACTTGGTGTCAGTGTATGTCAAAATACTTGGTGTAAGTGTATGTCTTTGTTACTTGGTGTTAGTGTATGTCTGTGTTACTTGGTGTAAGTGTGTGTCTTTGTTAGTTGGATTAAGTGTATGTCTTTGTTACTTGGTGTCAGTGCATGTCTTTGTTACTTGGTGTCAGTGTGTGTCTGTGTTACTGGGTATCAGTGTGTGTCTGTGTTACTGGGTGTCTGTGTATGTCTTTGTTACTGGGTGTCTGTGAGTTTCTGTGTTACTTGGTGTAAGTCTGTGTCTTTGTTACTTGGTGTCCGTGTGTGTCTGTGTTACTGGGTGTCAGTTTATGTCTTTGTTACTGGGTGTCAGTGTATGTCTTTGTTACTTGGTGTAAGCGTGTGTCTGTGTTACTGGGCGTCAGTGTATGTCTGTGTTACTTGTTGTAAGTGTGTGTCTGTTTTACTGGGTATCAGTGTATGTCTTTGCGACTTGGTGTCAGTGTATGTCTTTGTTTCTGGGTGTCAGTGTGTGTCTTTGTGACTTGGTGTCAGTATATGTCTGTGTTACTTGGTGTGAGTGTGTGTCTGTGTTACCTGGTGTAAGTGTGTTTCTGTGTTCCTGGGTATCATTGTATGTCTTTGTTACTTGGTGTCAGTGTATGTCTGTGTTACTTGGTGTAAGTGTGTGTCTGCGTTACTGGGTATCAGTGTATGTCTTTGTTACTTGGTGTCAGTTTATGTCTGTGTTACTTGGTGTAAGTGTGTGTCTGTGTTACTGGGTATCAGAGTGTGTCTGTGTTACTTGGTGTAAGTCTGTGTCTTTGTAACTTGGTGTCAGTGGATGTCTTTGTTACTTGGTGTCAGTGTATGTCTTTGTTACTTGGTGTAAGTGTGTGTCTTTTTTACTTGGTGTAAGAGTATGTCTTTGTTACTTGGTGTCTGTGTATGTCTTTGTTACTTGGTGTCAGTGTGTGTCTGTGTTACTGGGTATCAGTGTATGTCTTTGTGACTTGGTTTGAGTGTATGTCTTTGTTACTTGGTGTCAGTGTGTGTCTGTGTTACTGGGTATCAGTGTATGTCTTTGTGACTTGGTATCAGTGTTTGCTTTGTTATTGGGTGTCAGTGTGTGTCTTTGTTACTTGGTGTAAGTGTGTGTCTTTGTTACTTGTTGTAATTGTATGTCTTTGTTACTTGGTGTCAGTGTATGTCTGTGTTACTTGGTGTAAGTGTATGTCTTTGTTACTTGGTGTAAGTGTGTGTCTGTGTTACCTGGTGTAAGTGTGTGTCTGTGTTCCTGGGTATCATTGTATTTCTTTGTTACTTGGTGTCAGTGTATGTCTGTGTTACATGGTGTAAGTGTGTGTCTGCGTTACTGGGTATCAGTGTCTGTCTTTGTTACTTGGTGTCAGTTTATGCCTGTGTTACTTGGTGTAAGTGTGTGTCTGTGTTACTGGGTGTCAGAGTGTGTCTGTGTTACTTGGTGGAAGTGTGTGTCTTTGTTACTTGGTGTCCGTGTGTGTCTATGTTACTGGGTGTCAGTGTATGTCTTTGTTACTGGGTGTCAGAGTATGTCTTTGTTACTTTGTGTAAGTGTGTGTCTGTGTTACTGGGTGTCAGTCTATGTCTTTGTTACTTGTTGTCAGTGAATGTCTGTGTTACTTGGTGTAAGTGTGTGTCTATGTTACTGGGTATCAGTGTATATCTTTGTGACTTGGTGTCAGTGTATGTCTTTGTTACTGGGTGTCAGTGTGTGTCTTTGTGACTTGGTGTCAGTGTATGTCTTTGTTACATGGTGTAAGTGTGTGTCTGTGTTACTGGGTATCAGTGTATGTCTTTGTTACTTGGTGTCAGTGTATGTCAAAATACTTGGTGTAAGTGTATGTCTTTGTTACTTGGTGTTAGTGTATGTCTGTGTTACTTGGTGTAAGTGTGTGTCTTTGTTAGTTGGATTAAGTGTATGTCTTTGTCACTTGGTGTCAGTGCATGTCTTTGTTACTTGGTGTCAGTGTGTGTCTGTGTTACTGGGTATCAGTGTGTGTCTGTGTTACTGGGTGTCTGTGTATGTCTTTGTTACTGGGTGTCTGTGTGTTTCTGTGTTACTTGGTGTAAGTCTGTGTCTTTGTTACTTGGTGTCCGTGTGTGTCTGTGTTACTGGGTGTCAGTTTATGTCTTTGTTACTGGGTGTCAGTGTATGTCTTTGTTACTTGGTGTAAGCGTGTGTCTGTGTTACTGGGCGTCAGTGTATGTCTGTGTTACTTGTTGTAAGTGTGTGTCTGTTTTACTGGGTATCAGTGTATGTCTTTGTGACTTGGTGTCAGTGTATGTCTTTGTTTCTGGGTGTCAGTGTGTGTCTTTGTGACTTGGTGTCAGTATATGTCTGTGTTACTTGGTGTGAGTGTGTGTCTGTGTTACCTGGTGTAAGTGTGTTTCTGTGTTCCTGGGTATCATTGTATGTCTTTGTTACTTGGTGTCAGTGTATGTCTGTGTTACTTGGTGTAAGTGTGTGTCTGCGTTACTGGGTATCAGTGTATGTCTTTGTTACTTGGTGTCAGTTTATGTCTGTGTTACTTGGTGTAAGTGTGTGTCTGTGTTACTGGGTATCAGAGTGTGTCTGTGTTACTTGGTGTAAGTCTGTGTCTTTGTAACTTGGTGTCAGTGGATGTCTTTGTTACTTGGTGTCAGTGTATGTCTTTGTTACTTGGTGTAAGTGTGTGTCTTTTTTACTTGGTGTAAGAGTATGTCTTTGTTACTTGGTGTCTGTGTATGTCTTTGTTACTTGGTGTCAGTGTGTGTCTGTGTTACTGGGTATCAGTGTATGTCTTTGTGACTTGGTATCAGTGTTTGCTTTGTTATTGGGTGTCAGTGTGTGTCTTTGTTACTTGGTGTAAGTGTGTGTCTTTGTTACTTGTTGTAATTGTATGTCTTTGTGACTTGGTTTGAGTGTATGTCTTTGTTACTGGGTGTCAGTGTGTGTCTGTGTTACTGGGTATCAGTGTATGTCTTTGTGACTTGGTATCAGTGTTTGCTTTGTTATTGGGTGTCAGTGTGTGTCTTTGTTACTTGGTGTAAGTGTGTGTCTTTGTTACTTGTTGTAATTGTATGTCTTTGTTACTTGGTGTCAGTGTATGTCTGTGTTACTTGGTGTAAGTGTATGTCTTGGTTACTTGGTGTAAGTGTGTGTCTGTGTTACCTGGTGTAAGTGTGTGTCTGTGTTCCTGGGTATCATTGTATTTCTTTGTTACTTGGTGTCAGTGTATGTCTGTGTTACATGGTGTAAGTGTGTGTCTGCGTTACTGGGTGTCAGTGTATGTCTGTGTTACTGGGTGTCAGTGTGTGTCTGTGTTACTTGGTGTAAGTCTGTGTCTTTGTTACTTGGTGTCCGTGTGTGTCTGTGTTACTGGGTGTCAGTTTATGTCTTTGTTACTGGGTGTCAGTGTATGTCTTTGTTACTTGGTGTAAGTGTCTGTCTGTGTTACTAGGCGTCAGTGTATGTCTGTGTTACTTGTTGTAAGTGTGTGTCTGTTTTACTGGGTATCAGTGTATGTCTTTGTGACTTGGTGTCAGTGTATGTCTTTGTTTCTGGGTGTCAGTGTGTGTCTTTGTGACTTGGTGTCAGTGTATGTCTGTGTTACTTGGTGTGAGTGTGTGTCTGTGTTACCTGGTGTAAGTGTGTTTCTGTGTACCTGGGTATCATTGCATGTCTTTGTTACTTGGTGTCAGTGTATGTCTGTGTTACTTGGTGTAAGTGTGTGTCTGCGTTACTGGGTATCAGTGTATGTCTTTGTTACTTGGTGTCAGTTTATGTCTGTGTTACTTGGTGTAAGTGTGTGTCTGTGTTACTGGGTATCAGAGTGTGTCTGTGTTACTTGGCGTAAGTGTGTGTCTTTGTAACTTGGTGTCAGTGGATGTCTTTGTTACTTGGTGTCAGTGTATGTCTTTGTTACTTGGTGTAAGTGTGTGTCTTTTTTACTTGGTGTAAGTGTATGTCTTTGTTACTTGGTGTCTGTGTATGTCTTTGTTACTTGGTGTCAGTGTGTGTCTGTGTTACTGGGTATCAGTGTATGTCTTTGTGACTTGGTTTGAGTGTATGTCTTTGTTACTGGGTGTCAGTGTGTGTCTGTGTTACTGGGTATCAGTGTATGTCTTTGTGACTTGGTATCAGTGTATGTCTTTGTTATTGGGTGTCAGTGTGTGTCTTTGTTACTTGGTGTAAGTGTGTGTCTTTGTTACTTGTTGTAATTGTATGTCTTTGTTACTTGGTGTCAGTGTATGTCTGTGTTACTTGGTGTAAGTGTATGTCTTTGTTACTTGGTGTAAGTGTGTGTCTGTGTTACCTGGTGTAAGTGTGTTTCTGTGTTCCTGGGTATCATTGTATGTCTTTGTTACTTGGTGTCAGTGTATGTCTGTGTTACATGGTGTAAGTGTGTGTCTGCGTTACTGGGTATCAGTGTATGTCTTATTTCTTGGTGTCAGTTTATGCCTGTGTTACTTGGTGTAAGTGTGTGTCTGTGTTACTGGGTGTCAGAGTGTGTCTGTGTTACTTGGTGTAAGTGTGTGTCTTTGTTACTTGGTGTCCGTGTGTGCCTGTGTTACTGGGTGTCAGTGTATGTCTTTGTTACTGGGTGTCAGAGTATGTCTTTGTTACTTTGTGTAAGTGTGTCTCTGTGTTACTGGGTATCAGTATATGTCTTTGTTACTTGGTGTCAGTGAATGTCTGTGTTACTTGGTGTAAGTGTGTGTCTATGTTACTGGGTATCAGTGTATATCTTTGTGACTTGGTGTCAGTGTATGTCTTTGTTACTGGGTGTCAGTGTGTGTCTTTGTGACTTGGTGTCAGTGTATGCGTTTGTTACATGGTGTAAGTGTGTGTCTGTGTTACTGGGTATCAGTGTATGTCTTTGTTACTTGGTGTCAGTGTATGTCAAAATACGTGGTGTAAGTGTATGTCTTTGTTACTTGGTGTTCGAGTATGTCTGTGTTACTTGGTGTAAGTGTGTGTCTTTGTTACTTGGTGTAAGTGTATGTCTTTGTTACTTGGTGTCACTGCATGTTTTTGTTACTTGGTGTCAGTGTGTGTCTGTGTTAATGGGTATCAGTGTGTGTCTGTGTTACTGGGTGTCAGTGTATGTCTTTGTTACTGGGTGTCAGTGTGTGTCTGTGTTACTTGGTGTAAGTCTGTGTCTTTGTTACTTGGTGTCCGTGTGTGTCTGTGTTACTGGGTGTCAGTTTATGTCTTTGTTACTGGGTGTCAGTGTATGTCTTTGTTACTTGGTGTAAGTGTGTGTCTGTGTTACTGGGCGTCAGTGTATGTCTGTGTTACTTGTTGTAAGTGTGTGTCTGTTTTACTGGGTATCAGTGTATGTCTTTGTGACTTGGTGTCAGTGTATGTCTTTGTTTCTGGGTGTCAGTGTGTGTCTTTGTGACTTGGTGTCAGTGTATGTCTGTGTTACTTGGTGTAAGTGTGTGTCTGTGTTACCTCGTGTAAGTGTGTTTCTGTGTTCCTGGGTATCATTGTATGTCTTTGTTACTTGGTGTCAGTGTATGTCTGTGTTACTTGGTGTAAGTGTGTGTCTGCGTTACTGGGTATCAGTGTATGTCTTTGTTACTTGGTGTCAGTTTATGTCTGTGTTACTTGGTGTAAGTGTGTGTCTGTGTTACTGGGTATCAGAGTGTGTCTGTGTTACTTTGTGTAAGTGTGTGTCTTTGTTACTTGGTGTCCGTGTGTGTCTGTGTTACTGGGTGTCAGTGTATGTCTTTGTTACTGGGTGTCAGAGTATGTCTTTGTTACTTGATGTAAGTGTGTGTCTGTGTTACTGTGTATCAGTGTCTGTCTTTGTTACTTGGTGTAAGTGTGTGTCTGTGTTACTGGGTATCAGTGTATGTCTTTGTTACTTGGTGTCAGTGTATGTCTGTGTTACTTGGTGTAATTGTGTGTCTGTGTTACTGGGTATCAGTGCATGTCTTTGTGACTTGGTGTCAGTGTATGTCTTTGTTACTGGGTGTCAGTGTGTGTCTTTGTGACTTGGTGTCTGTGTATGTCTTTGTTACATGGTGTAAGTGTGTGTCTGTGTTACTGGGTATCAGTCTATGTCTTGGTTACTTGGTGTCAGTGTATATCTGTGTTACTTGGTGGAAGTGTGTGTCTTTGTTACTTCGTGTAATTGTATGTCTTTGTTACTTGGTGTCAGTGTATGTCTGTGTTACTTGGTGCCAGTGTATGTTTTTGTTACTTGGTGTAAGTGTGTGTCTGCGTTACTTGGTGTAAGTGTGTGTCTGTGTTCCTGGGTATCAGTGTATGTCTTTGTTACTTGGTGTCAGTGTATGTCTGTGTTACTTGGTGTAAGTGTGTGTCTGTGTTACTGGGTATCAGTATGTGTCTTTGTTACTTGGTGTCAGTGTATGTCTGTGTTGCTTGGTGTAAGTGTGTGTCTGTGTTACTGGGTGTCAATGTGTGTCTGTGTTACTGGGTGTCAGTGTATGTCTTTGTTACTTGGTGTAAGTGTGTGTCTGTGTTACAGGGTATCAGTGTCTGTCTTTGTTACTTGGTGTAAGTGTGTGTCTTTGTTACTTGGTGTAATTGTATGTCTTTGCTACTTGGTGTCAGTGTATGTCTTTGTTACCTGGTGTAAGTGTGTTTCTGTGTTCCTGGGTATCATTGTATGTCTTTGTTACTTGGTGTCAGTGTATGTCTGTGTTACTTGGTGTAAGTGTGTGTCTGCGTTACTGGGTATCAGTGTATGTCTTTGTTACTTGGTGTCAGTTTATGTCTGTGTTACTTGGTGTAAGTGTGTGTCTGTGTTACTGGGTGTCAGAGTGTGTCTGTGTTACTTGGTGTAAGTGTGTGTCTTTGTTACTTGGTGTCCGTGTGTGTCTGTGTTACTGGGTGTCAGTGTATGTCTTTGTTACTGGGTGTCAGAGTATGTCTTTGTTACTTTGTGTAAGTGTGTGTCTGTGTTACTGGGTATCAGTGTCTGTCTTTGTTACTTGGTGTAAGAGTGTGTCTGTGTTACTGGGTATCAGTGTATGTCTTTGTTACTTGGTGTCAGTGTATGTCTGTGTTACTTGGTGTAAGTGTGTGTCTGTGTTACTGGGTATCAGTGTATGTCTTTGTGACTTGGTGTCAGTGTATGTCTTTGTTACTGGGTGTCAGTGTGTGTCTTTGTGACTTGGTGTCTGTGTATGTCTTTGTTACATGGTGTAAGTGTGTGTCTGTGTTACAGGGTATCAGTGTATGTCTTTGTTACTTGGTGTCAGTGTATGTCAAAATACTTGGTGTAAGTGTATGTCGTTGTTACTTGGTGTAATTGTCTGTCTTTGTTACTTGGTGTAAGTGTATGTCTTTGTTACTTGGTATCAGTGTATGTCTTTGTTACTTGGTGTAAGTGTATGTCTTTGTTACTTGGTGTCAGTGCATGTCTTTGTTACTTGGTGTCAGTGTGTGTCTGTGTTACTGGGGGTCAGTGTATGTCTTTGTTACTGGGTGTCAGTGTGTGTCTGTGTTACTTGGTGTAAGCGTATGTCTTTGTTACTTGGTGTCAGTGTATGTGTTTGTGACTTGGTGTCAGTGTATGTCTTTGTTACTGGTTGTCAGTGTGTGTCTGTGTTACCTGGAATCAGTGTATGTCTTTGTTACTGTTTATTAGTGTTTCTCTGTGTTGCTGGGTGTCAGTGTTTGTTTGTTTGTGTTACTGGGTGTCAGTGTGTATCTGTGACACGAGGTGTCAGTATTTAGTTTTGTTTAGAGATACAGCACTTTAACAGGCCCTTCGGTCCACCGAGTCTGTGCCGACCATCAGCCACCCATTTATACTAATCCTACATTAATCCCGTATTCCTATCACATCCCCACCTGTCCCTATATATTTCCCTACCACCTACCTATACTAGGGGCAATTTAGGATGGCCAATTAACCTATCAACCTGCAAGTCTTTGGCATGTGGGAGGAAACCGGAGCACCCGGAGGAAACTCACGCAAACACAGGGAGAACTTGCAAACTCCGCACAGGCAGTACCCAGAATCGAACCCGGGTCCCTGGAGCTGTGAGGCTGCGGTGCTAACCACTGCGCCTATGTGCCCTCCCCCCCGCCCCCCACACAGTGTGTGCCTGTGTTACTGGCTGTCAGTGTATGACTTTGTTACTTGGTGTCAGTGTATGCCTTTGTTACTGGTTGTCAGTGTGTGTCATTGTTACTTGGTGTAATTGTATGTCTTTGTTACTTGGTGTAAGGGTGTGTCTTTGTTACTTGGTGTCCGTGTGTGTCTGTGTTACTGGGTGTCAGTGCATGTCTTTGTTACTTGGTGTCAGTGTATATCTGTGTTACTTGGTGTAAGTGTGTGCCTTTGTTACTTCGTGTAATTGTATGTCTTTGTTACTTGGTGTCAGTGTATGTCTGTGTTACTTGGTGTAAGTGTATGTCTTTGTTGCTTGGTGTAAGTGTGTGTTTGTGTTACTTGGTGTAAGTGTGTGTCTGTGTTCCTGGGTATCAGTGTATGTCTTTGTTACTTGGTGTCAGTGTATGTCTGTGTTACATGGTGTAAGTGTGTGTCTGTGTTACTGGGTATCAGTGTATGTCTTTGTTACTTGGTGTCCAGTGTCTGTCTGTGTTACTTGGTGTAAGTGTGTGTCTATGTTACTGGCTGTCAGTGTATGTCTTTGTTACTGGGTGTCAGTGTATGCCTTTGTTACTTCGTGTAAGTGTGTGTCTGTGTTACTGGGTATCAGTGACTATCTTTGTTACTTGGTGTACGTGTGAGTCTTTGTTACTTGGTGTCCGTGTGTGTCTGTGTTACTGGGTATCAGTGTATGTCTTTGTTACTTGGTGTCAGTGTATGTCTATGTTACTTGGTGTAAGTGTGTGTCTGTGTTACTGGGTATCAGTGTATGTCTTTGTTTCTTGGTGTCAGTGTATGTCTGTGTTACTTGGTGTAAGTGTGTGTCTGTGTTACTGGGTGTCAGTGCATGTCTTTGTTACTTGGTGTCAGTGTATATCTGTGTTACTTGGTGTAAGTGTATGTCTTTGTTACGTGGTGTAATTGTATGTCTTTGTTACTTGGTGTCAGTGTATGTCTGTGTTACTTGGTGTAAGTGTATGTCTTTGTTACTTGGTGTAAGTGTGTGTCTGAGTTACTTGGTGTAAGTGTGTGTCTGTGTTCCTGGGTATCAGTGTATGTCTTTGTTACTTGGTGTCAGTGTATGTCTGTGTTACTTGGTGTAAGTGTGTGTCTGTGTTACTGGGTAGCAGTGTATGTCTTTGTTACTTGGTGTCAGTGTGTGTCTGTGTTACTTGGTGTAAGTGTGTGTCTGTGTTACTGAGTGTCAGTGTGTGTGTGTGTGTTACTTGGTGTAAGTGTGTGTCTTTGTTACTTGGTGTCAGTGTGTGTCTGTGTTACTGGGTATCAGTGTCTGTCTTTGTTACTGGGGGTCAGTTTATGTCTTTGTTACTTGGTGTAAGTGTGTGTCTGTGTTACTGGGTATCAGTGTCTGTCTTTGTTACTTGGTGTAAGTGTGTGTCTGTGTTACTGGGTATCAGTGTATGTCTTTGTTACTTGGTGTCAGTGTATGTCTGTGTTACTTGGTGTAAGTGTGTGTCTGTGTTACTGGGTATCAGTGTATGTCTTTGTGACTTGGTGTCAGTGTATGTCTTTGTTACTGGGTATCAGTGAATGTCTTTGTGATTGGTATCAGTGTATGTCAAAATACTTGGTGTAAGTGTATGTTTTTGTTACTTGGTGTAATTGTCTGTCTTTGTTACTTGGTGTAAGTGTATGTCTTTGTTACGTGGTGTCAGTGTATGTCTGTGTTACTTGTTGTAAGTGTGTGTCTTTGCTACTTGGTGTAAGTGTATGTCTTTGTTACCTGGTGTCAGTGTATGTCTGTGTTACTTGGTGTAAGTGTGTGTCTGTGTTACTTGGTGTAAGTCTGTGTCTTTGTTACTTGGTGTCCATGTGTGTCT
The DNA here is from genome assembly GCF_036365525.1 of Heterodontus francisci. Taxonomy (NCBI): domain Eukaryota; kingdom Metazoa; phylum Chordata; class Chondrichthyes; order Heterodontiformes; family Heterodontidae; genus Heterodontus; species Heterodontus francisci. Next base: position 1,490,478 of record NW_027141653.1, on the reverse strand, counting down.
GTGTTACTGGGTGTCAGTGTATGTCTCTGTTACTGTGTGTCAGTGTATGTCTTTGTTACTTGGTGTAAGTGTGTGTCTGTGTTACTGGGTGTCTGTGTATGTCTGTGTTACTTGGTGTAAGTGTGTGTCTGTGTTACTGGGTATCAGTGTATGCCTTTGTGACTTGGTGTCAGTGTATGTCTTTGTTACTGGGTGTCAGTGTGTGTCTTTGTGACTTGGTGTCAGTGTATGTCTTTGTTACTTGGTGTAAGATTGTGTCTGTGTTACTGGGCATCAGTGTTTGTCTTTGTTACTTGGTGTCAGTGTATGTCAAAATACTTGGTGTAAGTGTATGTCTTTGTTACTTGGTGTAATTGTCTGTCTTTGTTACTTGGTGCAAGTGTATGTCTCTGTTACTTGGTGTCAGTGTATGTCTTTGTTACTTGGTGTCAGTGTGTGTCTGTGTTACTTTTGTGACTTGGTAGCAGTGTATGTCTTTGTGACTTGGTGTCTGTGTATGTCTTTGTTACTGGGTGTCATTGTGTGTCTGTGTTACTTGGTGTCATTGTATGTCTTTGTTACTGTTTCTTAGTGTTTCACTGTGTTACTTGGTGTCAGTGTTTGTTTGTGTTACTGGCTGTCAGTGTATTTCTTTGTTACTTGGTGTACGTGTGTGTCTGTGTTACTGGGTATCAGTGTCTGTCTTTGTTACTTGGTCTAAGTGTGTGTCTTTGTTACTTGGTGCAATTGTCTGTCTTTGTTACTTGGTGTCAGTGTATGCCTGTTTTACTTGGTGTAAGTGTATGTCTTTGTTACTTTGTGTCAGTGTATGTCTGTGTTACTTGGTGTAAGTGTGTGTCTTTTTTGCTTGGTGTAAGTGTATGTCTTTGTTACCTGGTGTCAGTGCATGTCTTTGTTACTTGGTGTCAGTGTGTGTCTGTGTTACTGGGTATCAGTCTGTGTCTGTGTTACTGGGGGTCAGTGTATGTCTTTGTTACTGGGTGTCAGTGTGTGTCTGTGTTACTGGGTATCAGTGTATGTCTTTGTTACTTGGTGTAAGCGTATGTCTTTGTTACTTGGTGTCAGTGTATGTGTTTGTGACTTGGTGTCAGTGTATGTCTTTGTTACTGTTTATTAGTGTTTCTCTGTGTTGCTGGGTGTCAGTGTTTGTTTGTTTGTGTTACTGGGTGTCAGTGTGTATCTGTGACACGAGGTGTCAGTATTTAGTTTTGTTTAGAGATACAGCACTTTAACAGGCCCTTCGGTCCACCGAGTCTGTGCCGACCATCAACCACCCAATTATAATAATCCGACATTCATCCCGTATTCCTATCACATCCCCACCTGTCCCTATATATTTCCCTACCACCTACCTATACTAGGGGCAATTTAGGATGGCCAATTAACCTATCAACCTGCAAGTCTTTGGCATGTGGGAGGAAACCGGAGCACCCGGATGAAACCCACGCAGACACAGGGAGAACTTGCAAACTCCGCACAGGCAGTACCCAGAATCGAACACGGGTCCCTGGAGCTGTGAGGCTGCGGTGCTAGCCAATGCGCCAATGTGCCCCCCCGCCCCCCACACAGTGTGAGCCTGTGTTACTGGCTGTCAGTGTATGACTTTGTTACTTGGTGTCAGTGTATGCCTTTGTTACTTGGTGTCAGTGTGTGTCATTGTTACTTGGTGTAATTGTATGTCTTTGTTACTTGGTGTAAGGGTGTGTCTTTGTTACTTGGTGTCCGTGTGTGTCTGTGTTACTGGGTGTCAGTGTATGTCTTTGTGACGGTGTCAGTGTATGTCTTTGTTACTGGGTGTCAGTGTGGGTCTTTGTTACTGGGTGTCAGTGTGTGTCTGTGTAACTTGGTGTAAGTCTGTGTCTTTGTTACTTGGTGTCCGTGTGTGTCTGTGTTACTGGGTGTCAGTGTATGTCTTTGTTACTGGGTGTCAGTGTATGTCTTTGTTACTTGGTGTAAGTGTGTGTCTGTGTTCCTGGGTATCAGTGTATGTCTTTGTGACGGTGTAAGTGTATGTCTTTGTTACTGGGTGTCAGTGTGGGTCTTTGTGACTTTGTGTCATTGTGTGTCTGTGTTACTTGGTGTCATTGTATGTCTTTGTTACTGTTTATTAGTGTTTCTCTGTGTTACTTTGTGTCAGTGTTTGTTTGTGTTACTGGGTGTCAGTGTATGTCTTTGTTACTTGGTGTACGTGTGTGTCTGTGTTACTGGGTATCCGTGTCTGTCTTTGTTACTTGCTCTAAGTGTGTGTCTTTGTTACTTGGTGTAATTGTATGTCTTTGTTACTTGGTGTCAGTGTATGTCTGTTTTACTTGGTGTAAGTGTATGTCTGTTCTACTTGGTGTAAGTGTATGTCTTTGTTACTTGGTGTAAGTTTGTGTCTGTTTTACTTGGTGTAAGTGTGTGTCTGTGTTCCTGGGTATCATTGTATGTCTTTGTTACTTGGTGTCAGTGTATGTCTGTGTTACTTGGTGTAAGTGTGTGTCTGTGTTACTGGGTGTCAGTGTATGTCTTTGTTACTAGGTGTCAGTGTATGTCTTTGTTACTTGGTGTAAGTGTGTGTCTGTGTTACTGGGCGTCAGTGTATGTCTGTGTTACTTGTTGGAAGTGTGTGTCTGTGTTACTGGGTATCAGTGTAGGTCTTCGTGACTTGGTTTCAGTGTATGTCTTTGTTACTGGGTGTCAGTGTGTGTCTTTGTGACTTGCTGTCAGTGTATGTCTGTGTTACTTGGTGTAAGTGTGTGTCTGCGTTACTGGGTATCAGTGTATGTCTTTGTTACTTGGTGTCAGTTTATATCTGTGTTACTTGGTCTAAGTGTGTGTGTGTCTTACTGGGTGTCAGAGTGTGTCTGTGTTACTTGGTGTAAGTGTGTGTCTTTGTTACTTGGTGTCCGTGTGTGTCTGTGTTACTGGGTGTCAGTGTATGTCTTTGTTACTGGGTGTCAGAGTATGTCTTTGTTACTTTGTGTAAGTGTGAGTCTGTGTTATTGGGTATCAGTGTCTGTCTTTGTTACTTGGTGTAAGTGTGTGTCTGTGTTACTGGGTATCAGTGTATGTCTTTGTTACTTGGTGTCAGTGTATGTCTGTGTTACTTGGTGTAAGCTGTGTCTGTGTTACTTGGTGTCCATGTGTGTCTGTGTTACTTGGTGTAAGTTTGTGTCTGTGTTACTGGGCATCAGTGTTTGTCTTTGTTACTTGGTGTCAGTGTATGTCAAAATACTTGGTGTAAGAGTATGTCTTTGTTACTTCGTGTAATTGTATGTCTTTGTTACTTGGTGTCAGTGTATGTCTGTGTTACTTGGTGTCAGTGTATGTTTTTGTTACTTGGTGTAAGTGTGTGTCTGTGTTACTGGGTGTCTGTGTATGTCTGTGTTACTTGGTGTAAGTGTGTGTCTGTGTTACTGGGTATCAGTGTATGTCTTTGTTACTGGGTGTCAGTGTATGTCTTTGTTACTGGGTGTCAGTGTGTGTCTTTGTGACTTGGTGTCAGTGTATGTCTTTGTTACTTGGTGTAAGTTTGTGTCTGTGTTACTGGGCATCAGTGTTTGTCTATGTTACTTGGTGTCAGTGTATGTCAAAATACTTGGTGTAAGAGTATGTCTTTGTTACTTGGTGTAATTGTCTGTCTTTATTACTTGGTGTAAGTGTATGTCTTTGTTACTTGGTGTCAGTGTATGTCTTTGTTACTTGGTGTCAGTGTGTGTCTGTGTTACTGGGTATCAGTTTATGTCTTTGTGACTTGGTAGCAATGTATGTCTTTGTGACTTGGTGTCAGTGTATGTCTTTGTTACTGGGTGTCATTGTGTGTCTGTGTTACTTGGTGTCATTGTATGTCTTTGTTACTGTTTATTAGTGTTTCTCTGTGTTACTTTGTGTCAGTGTTTGTTTGTGTTACTGGGTGTCAGTGTATGTCTTTGTTACTTGGTGTACGTGTGTGTCTGTGTTACTGGGTATCCGTGTCTGTCTTTGTTACTTGCTCTAAGTGTGTGTCTTTGTTACTTGGTGTAATTGTATGTCTTTGTTACTTGGTGTCAGTGTATGTCTGTTTTACTTGGTGTAAGTGTATGTCTGTTCTACTTGGTGTAAGTGTATGTCTTTGTTACTTGGTGTAAGTTTGTGTCTGTTTTACTTGGTGTAAGTGTGTGTCTGTGTTCCTGGGTATCATTGTATGTCTTTGTTACTTGGTGTCAGTGTATGTCTGTGTTACTTGGTGTAAGTGTGTGTCTGTGTTACTGGGTATCAGTGTATGTCTTTGTTACTTGGTGTCAGTGTATGTCTGTGTTACTTGGTGTAAGTGTGTGTCTGTTTTACTGGGTGTCAGTGTGTGTCTGTGATACTTGGTGTAAGCGTGTGTCTTTGTTACTTGGTGTCCGTGTGTGTCTGTGTTACTGGGTGTCAGTGCATGTCTTTGTTACTTGGTGTCAGTGTATATCTGTGTTACTTGGTGTAAGTGTGTGTCTTTGTTACTTGGTCTAATTGTATGCCTTTGTTACTTGGTGTCAGTGTATGTCTGTGTCAGTTGGTGTAAGTGTATTTCTTTGTTACTTGGTGTAAGTGTGTGTCTGCGTTACTTGGTGTAAGTTTGTGTCTGTGTTCCTGGGTATCAGTGTATGTCTTTGTTACTTGGTGTCAGTGTATGTCTGTGTTACTTGGTGTAAGTGTGTGTCTGTGTTACTGGGTATCAGTGTATGTCTTTGTTACTTGGTGTCATTGTATTTCTGTGTTACTTGGTGTAAGTGTGTGTCTGTGTTACTTGGTGTAAGTGAGTGTCTTTGTTACTTGGTGTACGTGTGTGTCTGTGTTACTGGGTATCAGTGAATGTCTTTGTGATTGGTATCAGTGTATGTCTTTGTTACTGGGAGTCAGTGTGTCTGTGTTACTGGGTATCAGTGTATGTCTTTGTGACTTGGTATCAGTGTATGTCTTTGTTACTGGGTGTCAGTGTGTGTCTGTGTTAATGGGTATCAGTGTATGTCTTTGTGACTTGGTATCAGTGTATGTCTTTGTTACTGGGTGTCAGTGTGTGTCTGTGTTCCTGGGTATCAGTGTATTTCTTTGTGACGGTGTAAGTGTATGTCTTTGTTACTGGGTGTCAGTGTGGGTCTTTGTGACTTTGTGTCATTGTATGTCTGTGTTACTTGGTGTAAGTGTGTGTCTGTGTTACTGGGTATCAGTGTATGTCTTTGTTACTTGGTGTCAGTGTATGTCTGTGTTACTTGGTGTAAGTGTGTGTCTGTGTTACTGGGTGTAAGTGTGTGTCTGTTTTACTGGGTGTCAGTGTGTGTCTGTGTTACTTGGTGTAAGTGTGTGTCTTTGTTACTTGGTGTCCGTGTGTGTCTGTGTTACTGGGTGTCAGTGCATGTCTTTGTTACTTGGTGTCAGTGTATATCTGTGTTACTTGGTGTAAGTGTGTGTCTTTGTTACTTGGTCTAATTGTATGCCTTTGTTACTTGGTGTCAGTGTATGTCTGTGTCAGTTGGTGCAAGTGTATTTCTTTGTTACTTGGTGTAAGTGTGTGTCTGCGTTACTTGGTGTAAGTTTGTGTCTGTGTTCCTGGGTATCAGTGTATGTCTTTGTTACTTGGTGTCAGTGTATGTCTGTGTTACTTGGTGTAAGTGTGTGTCTGTGTTACTGGGTATCAGTGTATGTCTTTGTTACTTGGTGTCATTGTATTTCTGTGTTACTTGGTGTAAGTGTGTGTCTGTGTTACTTGGTGTAAGTGAGTGTCTTTGTTACTTGGTGTACGTGTGTGTCTGTGTTACTGGGTATCAGTGAATGTCTTTGTGATTGGTATCAGTGTATGTCTTTGTTACTGGGTGTCAGTGTGTCTGTGTTACTGGATATCAGTGTATGTCTTTGTGACTTGGTATCAGTGTATGTCTTTGTTACTGGGTGTCAGTGTGTGTCTGTGTTAATGGGTATCAGTGTATGTCTTTGTGACTTGGTATCAGTGTATGTCTTTGTTACTGGGTGTCAGTGTGTGTCTGTGTTCCTGGGTATCAGTGTATGTCTTTGTGACGGTGTAAGTGTATGTCTTTGTTACTGGGTGTCAGTGTGGGTCTTTGTGACTTTGTGTCATTGTATGTCTGTGTTACTTGGTGTAAGTGTGTGTCTGTGTTACTGGGTATCAGTGTATGTCTTTGTTACTTGGTGTCAGTGTATGTCTGTGTTACTTGGTGTAAGTGTGTGTCTGTGTTACTGGGTGTCAGTGTGTGTCTGTGGTACTTGGTGTAAGTCTGTGTCTTTGTTACTTGGTGTAAGTGTGTGTCTGCGTTACTGGGTGTCAGTGTGTGTCTTTGTTACTGGGTGTCAGTGTATGTCTTTGTTACTTGGTGTAAGTGTGTGTCTGTGTTACTGGGCGTCACTGTATGTCTGTGTTACTTGTTGTAAGTGTGTGTCTGTGTTACTGGGTATCAGTGTATGTCGTTGTGACTTGGTGTCAGTGTATGTCTTTGTTACTGGGTGTCAGTGTGTGTCTTTGTGACTTGGTGTCAGTGTATGTCTTTGTTACTTGGTGTAAGTGTGTGTCTGTGTTACTGGGTATCAGTGTATGTCTTTGTTACTTGGTGTCTGTGTATGTCAAAATACTTGGTGTAAGTGTATGTCTTTGTTACTTGTTGTAATTGTCTGTCTTTGTTACTTGGTGTAAGTGTATGTCTCTGTTACTTGGTGTCAGTGTATGTCTTTGTTACTTGGTGTCAGTGTATGTCTGTGTTACTGGGTATCAGTGAACGTCTTTGTGATTGGTATCAGTGCATGTCTTTGTTACTGGATGTCAGTGTGTGTCTGTGTTCCTGGGTATCAGTGTATGTCTTTGTGACTTTGTATCAGTGTATGTCTTTGTTACTGGGTGTCAGTGTGTGTCTGTGTTACTGGGTATCAGTGTATGTCTTTGTGACTTGGTATCAGTGTATGTCTTTGTTACTGGGTGTCAGTGTGTGTCTGTGTTCCTGGGTATCAGTGTATGTCTTTGTGACTTCGTGTCAGTGTATGTCTTTGTTACTGGGTGTCAGTGTGTGTCTTTGTGACTTTGTGTCATTGTATGTCTGTGTTACTTGGTGTAAGTGTGTGTCTGTGTTACTGGGTGTCAGTGTGTGTCTGTGTTACTTGGTGTAAGTCTGCGTCTTTGTTACTTGGTGTCCGTGTGTGTCTGTGTTACTGGGTGTCAGTGTATGTCTTTGTTACTGGGTGTCAGTGTATGACTTTGTTACTTGGTGTAAGTGTGTGTCTGTGTTACTGGGTGTCAGTGTATGTCTGTGTTACTTGGTGTAAGTGTGTGTCTGTGTTACTGGGTGTCAGTGTATGTCTTTGTGACTTGGTGTCAGTGTATGTCTTTGTTACTGGGTGTCAGTGTGTGTCTTTGTGACTTGGTGTCAGTGTATGTCTTTGTTACTTGGTGTAAGTGTGTGTCTGTGTTACTGGGTATCAGTGTATGTCTTTGTTACTTGGTGTCAGTGTATGTCAAAATACATGGTGTAAGTGTATGTCTTTGTTACTTGGTGTAATTGTCTGTCTTTGTTACTTGGTGTAAGTGTATGTCTTTGTTACTTGGTTTAAGTGTATGTCTTTGTAACTTGGTGTCAGTGTGTGTCTGTGTTACTGGGTATCAGTGTATGTCTTTTTGACTTGGTATCAGTGTATGTCTTTGTTACTGGGTGTCAGTGTGTCTGTGTTACTGGATATCAGTGTATGTCTTTGTGACTTGGTATCAGTGTATGTCTTTGTTACTGGGTGTCAGTGTGTGTCTGTGTTAATGGGTATCAGTGTATGTCTTTGTGACTTGGTATCAGTGTATGTCTTTGTTACTGGGTGTCAGTGTGTGTCTGTGTTCCTGGGTATCAGTGTATGTCTTTGTGACGGTGTAAGTGTATGTCTTTGTTACTGGGTGTCAGTGTGGGTCTTTGTGACTTTGTGTCATTGTATGTCTGTGTTAATTGGTGTAAGTGTGTGTCTGTGTTACTGGGTATCAGTGTATGTCTTTGTTACTTGGTGTCAGTGTATGTCTGTGTTACTTGGTGTAAGTGTGTGTCTGTGTTACTGGGTGTCAGTGTGTGTCTGTGGTACTTGGTGTAAGTCTGTGTCTTTGTTACTTGGTGTAAGTGTGTGTCTGCGTTACTGGGTGTCAGTGTGTGTCTTTGTTACTGGGTGTCAGTGTATGTCTTTGTTACTTGGTGTAAGTGTGTGTCTGTGTTACTGGGCGTCACTGTATGTCTGTGTTACTTGTTGTAAGTGTGTGTCTGTGTTACTGGGTATCAGTGTATGTCGTTGTGACTTGGTGTCAGTGTATGTCTTTGTTACTGGGTGTCAGTGTGTGTCTTTGTGACTTGGTGTCAGTGTATGTCTTTGTTACTTGGTGTAAGTGTGTGTCTGTGTTACTGGGTATCAGTGTATGTCTTTGTTACTTGGTGTAAGTGTATGTCTTTGTTACTTGTTGTAATTGTCTGTCTTTGTTACTTGGTGTAAGTGTATGTCTCTGTTACTTGGTGTCAGTGTATGTCTTTGTTACTTGGTGTCAGTGTATGTCTGTGTTACTGGGTATCAGTGAACGTCTTTGTGATTGGTATCAGTGCATGTCTTTGTTACTGGGTGTCAGTGTGTGTCTGTGTTACTGGGTATCAGTGTATGTCTTTGTGACTTGGTATCAGTGTATGTCTTTGTTACTGGGTGTCAGTGTGTGTCTGTGTTCCTGGGTATCAGTGTATGTCTTTGTGACTTCGTGTCAGTGTATGTCTTTGTTACTGGGTGTCAGTGTGTGTCTTTGTGACTTTGTGTCATTGTATGTCTGTGTTACTAGGTGTAAGTGTGTGTCTGTGTTACTGGGTGTCAGTGTGTGTCTGTGTTACTTGGTGTAAGTCTGCGTCTTTGTTACTTGGTGTCCGTGTGTGTCTGTGTTACTGGGTGTCAGTGTATGTCTTTGTTACTGGGTGTCAGTGTATGACTTTGTTACTTGGTGTAAGTGTGTGTCTGTGTTACTGGGTGTCAGTGTATGTCTGTGTTACTTGGTGTAAGTGTGTGTCTGTGTTACTGGGTGTCAGTGTATGTCTTTGTGACTTGGTGTCAGTGTATGTCTTTGTTACTGGGTGTCAGTGTGTGTCTTTGTGACTTGGTGTCAGTGTATGTCTTTGTTACTTGGTGTAAGTGTGTGTCTGTGTTACTGGGTATCAGTGTATGTCTTTGTTACTTGGTGTCAGTGTATGTCAAAATACATGGTGTAAGTGTATGTCTTTGTTACTTGGTGTAATTGTCTGTCTTTGTTACTTGGTGTAAGTGTATGTCTTTGTTACTTGGTTTAAGTGTATGTCTTTGTAACTTGGTGTCAGTGTGTGTCTGTGTTACTGGATATCAGTGTATGTCTTTTTGACTTGGTATCAGTGTATGTCTTTGTGACTTGGTGTCAGTGTCTGTCTTTGTTAATGGGTGTCAGTGTGTGTCTGTGTTACTTGGTGTCAGTGTATGTCTTTGTTACTGTTTATTAGTGTTTCTCTGTGTTACTGGGTGTCAGTGTTTGTTTGTGTTACTGGGTGTCAGGGTATGTCTTTGTTACTTGGTGTAAGTGTGTGTCTGTGTTACTGGGTATCAGTGTGTGTCTTTGTTACTTGGTGTAAGTGTGTGTCTTTGATACTTGGTGTAATTGTATGTCTTTGTTACTTGGTGTCAGTGTATGTCTGTGTTACTTGGTGTAAGTGTATGTCTTTGTTACTTGGTGTAAGTGTGTGTCTGTGTTACTTGTTGTAAGTGTGTGTCTGTGTTCCTGGGTACCATTGTATGTCTTTGTTACTTGGTGTCAGTGTATGTCTGTGTTACTTGGTGTAAGTGTGTGTCTGTGTTACTGGGTATCAGTGTATGTCTTTGTTACTTGGTGCCAGTGTGTGTCTGTGTTACTGGGTGTCAGTGCATGTCTTTGTTACTTGGTGTCAGTGTATATCTGCGTTACTTGGTGTAAGTGTGTGTCTTTGTTACTTGTTGTTGTTGTATGTCTTTGTTACTTGGTGTCAGTGTATGTCTGTGTTACTTGGTGTAATTGTATGTCTTTGTTACTTGGTGTAAGTGTGTGTCTGTGTAACTTGGTTTAAGTGTGTGTCTGTGTTCCTGGGTATCAGTGTATGTCTTTGTTACTTGGTGTCAGTGTATGTCTGTGTTACTTGGTGTAAGTGTGCGTCTGTGTTACTGGGTGTCAGTGTGTGTCTGTGTTACTTGGTGTAAGTGTGTGTCTTTGTTACTTGGTGTCCGTGTGTGTCTGTGTTACTGGGTGTCAGTGTATGTCTTTTTTACTGGGTGTCAGTGTATGTCTTTGTTACTTGGTGTAAGTGTGTATCTGTGTTACTGGGTATCAGTGTCTGTCTTTGTTACTTGGTGTAAGTGTGTGTCTGTGTTACTGGGTATCAGTGTATGTCTTTGTTACTTGGTGTCAGTGTATGTCTGTGTTACTTGGTGTAAGTGTGTGTCTGTGTTACTGGGTATCAGTGTATGTCTTTGTGACTTGGTGTCAGTGTATGTCTTTGTTACTGGGTATCAGTGAATGTCTTTGTGATTGGTATCAGTGTCTGTCAAAATACTTGGTGTAAGTGTATGTCTTTGTTACTTGGTGTAATTGTCTGTCTTTGTTACTTGGTGTAAGTGTATGTCTTTGTTACTTGGTGTCAGTGTATGTCTGTGTTACTTGGTGTAAGTGTGTGTCTTTGTTACTTGGTGTCAGTGTGTGTCTGTGTTACTGGGTATCAGTGAATGTCTTTGCGATTGGTATCAGTGTATGTCTTTGTTACTGGGTGTCAGTGTGTGTCTGTGTTACTGGGTATCAGTGTATGTCTTTCTGACTTGGTATCAGTGTATGTCTTTGTTACTGGGTGTCAGTGTGTGTTTGTGTTACTGGGTATCAGTGTATGTCTTTGTGACTTGGTATCAGTGTATGTCTTTGTTACTGGGTGTCAGTGTGTGTCTGTGTTCCTGGGTATCAGTGTATGTCTTTGTGACTTGGTGTCAGTGTATGTCTTTGTTACTGGGTGTCAGTGTGTGTCTTTGTGACTTGGTGTCAGTGTATGTCTTTGTTACCTGGTGTTAGTGTGTGTCTGTGATACTGGGTATCAGTGTATGTCTTTGTTACTTGGTGTCAGTGTATGTCTGTGTTACTTGGTGTAAGTGTGTGTCTGTGTATCAGTGTATGTCTTTGTGACATGGTGTCAGTGTATGTCTTTGTTACTGGGTGTCATTGTGTGTCTTTGTGACTTGGTGTCAGTGTATGTCTGTGGTACTGGGGGTCAGTGTGTGTCTGTGTTACTGGGGTTCAGTGTGTGTTTCCAGCTGGGTGTCAGTGTGTGTCTTTGTTACTGGGTATCAGTGTATGTCTTTGTTACTTGGTGTAAGCATATGTCTTTGTTACTTGGTGTCAGTGTGTGTCTGTGTTACTGGGTATCAGTGTATGTCTTTGTTACTGTTTATTAGTGTTTCTCTGTGTTACTGGGTGTCAGTTTGTGTTTGTTTGTGTTACTGGGTGTCAGTGTGTGTCTGTGACACTAGGTGTCAGTATTCAGTTTAGTTTAGAGATACAGCACTGAAACAGGCCCTTCGGCCCACCGAGTCTGTGCCGTCCATCAACCAACCATTTATACTAATCCTACACGAATCCCATATTCCAATAAAATCCCCACCTATATATTTCCCTACCACCTACCTGTACTAGGGGCAATTTATAATGGCCAATTAACCTACCAACCTGCAAGTCTTTGGCATGTGGGAGGAAACCGGAGCACCGGGAGGAAACCCACGCAGACACAGGGAGAACTTGCAAACTCCGCACAGGCAGTACCCAGATCGAACCCGGGTCCCTGGAGCTGTGAGGCTGCGGTGCTAACCACTGCGCCAATGTGCCCCCCCCTCCCCCAGTGTGTGCCTGTGTTACTGGGTGTCAGTGTATGTCTTTGTTACTTGATGTCAGTGTGTGTCTGTGTTACTGGGTGTCAGTGTTTGTTTGTGTTACTTGGTGTAATTGTCTGGCTTTGTTACTTGGTGTAAGTGTATGTCTTTGTTACTTGGTGTAAGTGTATTTCTTTGTAACTTGGTGTCAGTGTGTGTCTGTGTTACTGGGTATCAGTGTATGTCTTTGTGACTTGGTATCAGTGTATGTCTTTGTGACTTGGTGTCAGTGTCTGTCTTTGTTACTGGCTGTCAGTGTGTGTCTGTGTTACTTGGTGTAAGTGTATGTCTTTGTTACTTGGTGTAAGTTTGTGTCTGTTTTACTTGGTGTAAGTGTGTGTCTGTGTTCCTGGGTATCATTGTATGTCTTTGTTACTTGGTGTCAGTGTATGTCTGTGTTACTTGGTGCAAGTGTGTTTCTGTTTTACTGGGTGTCAGTGTGTGTCTGTGTTACTTGGTGTAAGTGTGTGTCTTTGTTACTTGGTGTCCGTGTGTGTCTGTGTTACTGGGTGTCAGTGCATGTCTTTGTTACTTGGTGTCAGTGTATATCTGTGTTACTTGGTGTAAGTGTGTGTCTTTGTTACTTGGTGTAATTGTATGCCTTTGTTACTTGGTGTCAGTGTATGTCTGTGTCAGTTGGTGTAAGTGTATTTCTTTGTTACTTGGTGTAAATGTGTGTCTGCGTTACTTGGTGTAAGTTTGTGTCTGTGTTCCTGGGTATCAGTGTATGTCTTTGTTACTTGGTGTCAGTGTATGTCTGTGTTACTTGGTGTAAGTGTGTGTCTGTGTTACTGGGTATCAGTGTATGTCTTTGTTACTTGGTGTCATTGTATGTCTGTGTTACTTGGTGTAAGTGTGTGTCTGTGTTACTTGGTGTAAGTGAGTGTCTTTGTTACTTGGTGTACGTGTGTGTCTGTGTTACTGGGCATCAGTGAATGTCTTTGTGATTGGTATCAGTGTATGTCTTTGTTACTGGGTGTCAGTGTGTCTGTGTTACTGGGTATCAGTGTATGTCTTTGTGACTTGGTATCAGTGTATGTCTTTGTTACTGGGTGTCAGTGTGTGTCTGTGTTACTGGGTATCAGTGTATGTCTTTGTGACTTGGTATCAGTGTATGTCTTTGTTACTGGGTGTCAGTGTGTGTCTGTGTTCCTGGGTATCAGTGTATGTCTTTGTGACGGTGTAAGTGTATGTCTTTGTTACTGGGTGTCAGTGTGGGTCTTTGTGACTTTGTGTCATTGTATGTCTGTGTTACTTGGTGTAAGTGTGTGTCTGTGTTACTGGGTATCAGTGTATGTCTTTGTTACTTGGTGTCAGTGTATGTCTGTGTTACTTGGTGTAAGTGTGTGTCTGTGTTACTGGGTGTCAGTGTGTGTCTGTGGTACTTGGTGTAAGTCTGTGTCTTTGTTACTTGGTGTAAGTGTGTGTCTTTGTTACTTGGTGCAAGTGTATTTCTTTTTTACTTGGTGTCAGTGCATGTCTTTGTTACTTGGTGTCAGTGTGTGTCTGTGTTACTGGGTATCAGTGAATGTCTTTGCGATTGGTATCAGTGCATGTCTTTGTTACTGGGTGTCAGTGTGTGTCTGTGTTACTGGGTATCAGTGTATGTCTTTCTGACTTGGTATCAGTGTATGTCTTTGTTACTGGGTGTCAGTGTGTGTCTGTGTTCCTGGGTATCAGTGTATGTCTTTGTGACTTGGTGTCAGTGTATGTCTTTGTTACTGGGTGTCAGTGCGTGTCTTTGTGTCAGTGTATGTCTTTGTTACCTGGTGTAAGTGTGTGTCTGTGATACTGGGTATCAGTGTATGTCTTTGTTACTTGGTGTCAGTGTATGTCTGTGTTACTTGGTGTAAGTGTGTGTCTGTGTATCAGTGTATGTCTTTGTGACATGGTGTCAGTGTATGTCTTTGTTACTGGGTGTCATTGTGTGTCTTTGTGACTTGGTGTCAGTGTATGTCTGTGTTACTGGGGGTCAGTGTGTGTCTGTGTTACTGGGGTTCAGTGTGTGTTTCTAACTGGGTGTCAGTGTGTGTCTGTGTTACTGGGTATCAGTGTATGTCTTTGTTACTTGTTGTAAGCATATGTCTTTGTTACTTGGTGTCAGTGTGTGTCTGTGTTACTGGGTATCAGTGTATGTCTTTGTTACTGTTTATTAGTGTTTCTCTGTGTTACTGGGTGTCAGTGTGTGTTTGTTTGTGTTACTGGGTGTCAGTGTGTATCTTTGACGCTGGGTGTCAGTATTTAGTTTTGTTTAGAGATACAGCACTTTAACAGGCCCTTCGGCCCACCGAGTCTGTGCCGACCATCAACCACCCATTTATACTAATCCTACACTAATCCCGTATTCCTATCACACCCCCACCTGTCCCTATATATTTCCCTACCACCTATCTATACTAGGGGCAATTTATGATGGCCAATTAACCTAACAAACTGCAAGTGTTAGGCATGTGGGAGGAAACCGGAGCACCCGGAGGAAACCCACGCAGACACAGGGAGAACTTGCAAACTCCGCACAGGCAGTATCCAGAATCGAACCCGGGTCCCTGGAGCTGTGAGGCTGCGGTGCTAACCACTGCGCCAATGTGCCCCCCCCCACCCCCAGTGTGTGCCTGTGTTACTGGGTATCAGTGCATGTCTTTGTTACTTGGTGTCAGTGTATGTCTGTGTTACTTGGTGTCAGTGTATGTCTTTGTGACTTGGTGTCAGTGTATGTCTTTGTTACTGGGTGTCAGTGTGTGTCTGTGTTCCTGGGTATCAGTGTATGTCTTTGTGACTTGGTGTCAGTGTATGTCTTTGTTACTGGGTGTCAGTGTGTGTCTTTGTGACTTTGTGTCATTGTATGTCTGTGTTACTTGGTGTAAGTGTGTGTCTGTGTTGCTGGGTGTCAGTGTGTGTCTGTGTTACTTGGTGTAAGTCTGTGACTTTGTTACTTGGTGTCCGTGTGTGTCTGTGTTACTGGTTGTCAGTGTATGTCTTTGTTACTGGGTGTCAGTGTATGACTTTGTTACTTGGTGTAAGTGTGTGTCTGTGTTACTGGGTGTCAGTGTATGTCTGTGTTACTTGGTGTAAGTGCGTGTCTGTGTTACTGGGTATCAGTGTATGTCTTTGTGACTTGGTGTCAGTGTATGTCTTTGTTACTGGGTGTCAGTGTGTGTCTTTGTGACTTGGTGTCAGTGTATGTCTTTGTTACTTGGTGTAAGTGTGTGTCTGTGTTACTGGGTATCAGTGTATGTCTTTGTTACTTGGTGTCAGTGTATGTCAAAATACATGGTGTAAGTGTATGTCTTTGTTACTTGGTGTAATTGTCTGTCTTTGTTACGTGGTGTAAGTTTATGTCTTTGTTACTTGGTTTAAGTGTATGTCTTTGTAACTTGGTGTCAGTGTGTGTCTATGTTACTGCGTATCAGTGTATGTCTTTGTGACTTGGTATCAGTGTATGTCTTTGTGACTTGGTGTCAGTGTCTGTCTTTGTTACTGGGTGTCAGTGTGTGTCTGTGTTACTTGGTGTCAGTGTATGTCTTTGTTACTGTTTATTAGTGTTTCTCTGTGTTACTGGGTGTCAGTGTTTGTTTGTGTTACTGGGTGTCAGGGTATGTCTTTGTTACTTGGTGGAAGTGTGTGTCTGTGTTACTAGGTATCAGTGTCTGTCTTTGTTACTTGGTGTAAGTGTGTGTCTTTGTTACTTGGTGTAATTGTATGTCTTTGTTACTTGGTGTCAGTGTATGTCTGTGTTACTTGGTGTAAGTATATGTCTTTGTTACTTGGTGTAAGTGTATGTCTTTGTTACTTGGTGTCAGTGTATGTCTGTGTTACTTGGTGTAAGTGTGTGTCTTTGTTACTTGGTGCAAGTGTATTTATTTTAAACTTGGTGTCAGTGCATGTCTTTGTTACTTGGTGTCAGTGTGTGTCTGTGTTACTGGGTATCAGTGAATGTCTTTGCGATTGGTATCAGTGCATGTCTTTGTTACTGGGTGTCAGTGTGTGTCTGTGTTACTGGGTATCAGTGTATGTCTTTCTGACTTGGTATCAGTGTATTTCTTTGTTACTGGGTGTCAGTGTGTGTCTGTGTTCCTGGGTATCAGTGTATGTCTTTGTGACTTGGTGTCAGTGTATGTCTTTGTTACTGGGTGTCAGTGCGTGTCTTTGTGTCAGTGTATGTCTTTGTTACCTGGTGTAAGTGTGTGTCTGTGATACTGGGTATCAGTGTATGTCTTTGTTACTTGGTGTCAGTGTATGTCTGTGTTACTTGGTGTAAGTGTGTGTCTGTGTATCAGTGTATGTCTTTGTGACTTGGTGTCAGTGTATGTCTGTGTTACTGGGGGTCAGTGTGTGTCTGTGTTACTGGGGTTCAGTGTGTGTTTCTAACTGGGTGTCAGTGTGTGTCTGTGTTACTGGGTATCAGTGTATGTCTTTGTTACTTGTTGTAAGCATATGTCTTTGTTACTTGGTGTCAGTGTGTGTCTGTGTGACTGGGTATCAGTGTATGTCTTTGTTACTGTTTATTAGTGTTTCTCTGTGTTACTGGGTGTCAGTGTGTGTTTGTTTGTGTTACTGGGTGTCAGTGTGTATCTGTGACGCTGGGTGTCAGTATTTAGTTTTGTTTAGAGATACAGCACTTTAACAGGCCCTTCGGCCCACCGAGTCTGTGCCGACCATCAACCACCCATTTATACTAATCCTACACTAATCCCGTATTCCTATCACATCCTCACCTGTCCCTATATATTTCCCTACCACCTATCTATACTAGGGGCAATTTATGATGGCCAATTAACCTAACAAACTGCAAGTATTAGGCATGTGGGAGGAAACCGGAGCACCCGGAGGAAACCCACGCAGACACAGGGAGAACTTGCAAACTCCGCACAGGCAGTATCCAGAATCGAACCCGGGTCCCTGGAGCTGTGAGGCTGCGGTGCTAACCACTGCGCCAATGTGCCCCCCCCACCCCCAGTGTGTGCCTGTGTTACTGGGTATCAGTGCATGTCTTTGTTACTTGGTGTCAGTGTATGTCTGTGTTACTTGGTGTCAGTGTATGTCTTTGTGACTTGGTGTCAGTGTATGTCTTTGTTACTGGGTGTCAGTGTGTGTCTGTGTTCCTGGGTATCAGTGTATGTCTTTGTGACTTGGTGTCAGTGTATGTCTTTGTTACTGGGTGTCAGTGTGTGTCTTTGTGACTTTGTGTCATTGTATGTCTGTGTTACTTGGTGTAAGTGTGTGTCTGTGTTACTGGGTGTCAGTGTGTGTCTGTGTTACTTGGTGTAAGTCTGTGACTTTGTTACTTGGTGTCCGTGTGTGTCTGTGTTACTGGTTGTCAGTGTATGTCTTTGTTACTGGGTGTCAGTGTATGACTTTGTTACTTGGTGTAAGTGTGTGTCTGTGTTACTGGGTGTCAGTGTATGTCTGTGTTACTTGGTGTAAGTGCGTGTCTGTGTTACTGGGTATCAGTGTATGTCTTTGTGACTTGGTGTCAGTGTATGTCTTTGTTACTGGGTGTCAGTGTGTGTCTTTGTGACTTGGTGTCAGTGTATGTCTTTGTTACTTGGTGTAAGTGTGTGTCTGTGTTACTGGGTATCAGTGTATGTCTTTGTTACTTGGTGTCAGTGTATGTCAAAATACATGGTGTAAGTGTATGTCTTTGTTACTTGGTGTAATTGTCTGTCTTTGTTACTTGGTGTAAGTGTATGTCTTTGTTACTTGGTTTAAGTGTATGTCTTTGTAACTTGGTGTCAGTGTGTGTCTGTGTTCCTGGGTATCAGTGTATGTCTTTGTTACTTGGTGTCAGTGTATGTCTGTGTTACTTGGTGTAATTGTATGTCTGTGTTACTTGGTGTAATTGTATGTCTTTGTTACTTGGTGTAAGTGTGTGTCTGTGTTACTTGGTGTAAGTGTGTGTCTTTGTTCCTGGGTATCAGTGTATGTCTTTGTTACTTGGTGTCAGTGTATATCTGCGTTACTTGGTGTAAGTGTGTGTCTTTGTTACTTGTTGTAATTGTATGTCTTTGTTACTTGGTGTCAGTGTATGTCTGTGTTACTTGGTGTAATTGTATGTCTTTGTTACTTGGTGTAAGTGTGTGTCTTTGTTACTTGTTGTAATTGTATGTCTTTGTTACTTGGTGTCAGTGTATGTCTGTGTTACTTGGTGTAATTGTATGTCTTTGTTTCTTGGTGTAAGTGTGTGTCTGTGTTACTTGGTGTAAGTGTGTGTCTGTGTTCCTGGGTATCAGTGTATGTCTTTGTTACTTGGTGTCAGTGTATGTCTGTGTTACTTGGTGTAATTGTGTGTCTGTGTTACTGTGTGTCAGTGTGTGTCTGTGTTACTTGGTGTAAGTGTGTGTCTTTGTTACTTGGTGTCCGTGTGTGTCTGTGTTACTGGGTGTCAGTGTATGTCTTTTGTACTGGGTGTCAGTGTATGTCTTTGTTACTTGGTGTAAGTGTGTATCTGTGTTACTGGGTATCAGTGTCTGTCTTTGTTACTTGGTGTAAGTGTGTGTCTGTGTTACTGGGTATCAGTGTATGTCTTTGTTACTTGGTGTCAGTGTATGTCTGTGTTACTTGGTGTAAGTGTGTGTCTGTGTTACTGGGTTTCAGTGTATGTCTTTGTGACTTGGTGTCAGTGTATGTCTTTGTTACTGGGTATCAGTGAATGTCTTTGTGATTGGTATCAGTGTCTGTCAAAATACTTGGTGTAAGTGTATGTCTTTGTTACTTGGTGTAATTGTCTATCTTTGTTACTTGGTGTAAGTGTATGTCTTTGTTACTTGGTGTCAGTGTATGTCTGTGTTACTTGGTGTCAGTGTATGTCTGTGTTACTTGGTGTAAGTGTGTGTCTTTGTTACTTGGTGCAAGTGTATTTCTTTTTTACTTGGTGTCAGTGTATGTCTGTGTTACTTGGTGTAATTGTATGTCTTTGTTACTTGGTGTAAGTGTGTGTCTTTGTTACTTGTTGTAATTGTATGTCTTTGTTACTTGGTGTCAGTGTATGTCTGTGTTACTTGGTGTAATTGTATGTCTTTGTTACTTGGTGTAAGTGTGTGTCTGTGTTACTTGGTGCAATTGTATGTCTTTGTTACTTGGTGTCAGTGTATGTCTGTGTTACTTGGTGTAATTGTATGTCTTTGTTACTTGGTGTAAGTGTGTGTCTGTGTTACTTGGTGTAAGTGTGTGTCTGTGTTCCTGGGTATCAGTGTATGTCTTTGTTACTTGGTGTCAGTGTACGTCTGTGTTACTTGGTGTAAGTGTGTGTCTGTGTTACTGGGTGTCAGTGTGCGTCTGTGTTACTTGGTGTAAGTGTGTGTCTTTGTTACTTGGTGTCCGTGTGTGTCTGTGTTACTGGGTGTCAGTGTATGTCTTTTGTACTGGGTGTCAGTGTATGTTTTTGTTACTTGGTGTAAGTGTGTATCTGTGTTACTGGGTATCAGTGTCTGTGTTTGTTACTTGGTGTAAGTGTTTGTCTGTGTTACTGGGTATCAGTGTATGTCTTTGTTACTTGGTGTCAGTGTATGTCTGTGTTACTTGGTGTAAGTGTGTGTCTTTGTTACTGGGTATCAGTGAATGTCTTTGTGATTGGTATCAGTGTCTGTCAAAATACTTGGTGTAAGTGTATGTCTTTGTTACTTGGTGTAATTGTCTGTCTTTGTTACTTGGTGTAAGTGTATGTCTTTGTTACTTGGTGTCAGTGTATGTCTTTGTTACTTGGTGTAAGTGTGTGTCTTTGTTACTTGGTGCAAGTGTATTTCTTTTTTACTTGGTGTCAGTGCATGTCTTTGTTACTTGGTGTCAGTGTGTGTCTGTGTTACTGGGTATCAGTGAATGTCTTAGCGATTGGTATCAGTGTATGTCTTTGTTACTGGGTGTCAGTGTGTGTCTGTGTTACTGGGTATCAGTGTATGTCTTTCTGACCTGGTATCAGTGTATGTCTTTGTTACTGGGTGTCAGTGTGTGTCTGTGTTACTGGGTATCAGTGTATGTCATTGTGACTTGGTATCAGTGTATGTCTTTGTTACTGGGTGTCAGTGTGTGTCTGTGTTCCTGGGTATCAGTGTATGTCTTTGTGACTTGGTGTCAGTGTATGTCTTTGTTACTGGGTGTCATTGTGTGTCTTTGTGACTTGGTGTCAGTGTATGTCTTTGTTACCTGGTGAAAGTGTGTGTCTGTGATACTGGGTATCAGTGTATGTCTTTGTTACTTGGTGTCAGTGTATGTCTGTGTTACTTGGTGTAAGTGTGTGTCTGTGTTACTGGGTATCAGTGTATGTCTTTGTAACTTGGTGCCAGTGTATGTCTGTGTTAGTGGGGGTCATTGTGTGTCTGTGTTACTGGGGTTCAGTGTGTGTTTCTAACTGGGTGTCAGTGTGTGTCTGTGTTACTGGGTATCAGTGTATGTTTTTGTTACTTGGTGGAAGCATATGTCTTTGTTACTTGGTGTCAGTGTGTGTCTGTGTTACTGGGTATCAGTGTATGTCTTTGTTACTGTTTATTAGTGTTTCTCTGTGTTACGCCGCACAGGCAGTACCCAGAATCGAACCCGGGTCCCTGGAGCTGTGAGGCTGCGGTGCTAACCACTGCGCCAATGTGCCCCCCCTCCCCCAGTGTGTGCCTGTGTTACTGGGTGTCAGTGTATGTCTTTGTTACTTGGTGTCAGTGTGTGTCTGTGTTACTGGGTGTCAGTGTTTGTTAGTGTTACTTGGTGTAATTGTCTGGCTTTGTTACTTGGTGTAAGTGTATGTCTTTGTTACTTGGTGTAAGTGTATGTCTTTGTGACTTGGTATCAGTGTATGTCTTTGTGACTTGGTGTCAGTGTCTGTCTTTGTTACTGGGTGTCAGTGTGTGTCTGTGTTACTTGGTGTCAGTGTATGTCTTTGTTACTGTTTATTAGTGTTTCTCTGTGTTACTGGGTGTCAGTGTTTGTTTGTGTTACTGGGTGTCAGGGTATGTCTTTGTTACTTGGTGTAAGTGTGTGTCTGTGTTACTGGGTATCAGTGTCTGTCTTTGTTACTTGGTGTAAGTGTGTGTCTTTGCTACTTGGTGTAATTGTATGTCTTTGTTACTTGGTGTCAGTGTATGTCTGTGTTACTTGGTGTAAGTGTATGTCTTTGTTACTTGGTGTAAGTGTGTGTCTGTGTTACTTGGTGTAAGTGTGTGTCTGTGTTCCTGGGTATCATTGTATGTATTTGTTACTTGGTGTCAGTGTATGTCTGTGTTACTTGGTGTAAGTGTGTGTCTGTGTTACTGGGTATCAGTGTATGTCTTTGTTACTTGGTGCCAGTGTATGTCTGTGTTACTTGGTGTACGTGTGTGTCTGTTTTACTGGGTTTCAGTGTGTGTCTGTGTTACTTGGTGTAAGTGTGTGTCTTTGTTACTTGGTGTCCGTGTGTGTCTGTGTTACTGGGTGTCAGTGCATGTCTTTGTTACTTGGTGTCAGTGTATATCTGCGTTACTTGGTGTAAGTGTGTGTCTTTGTTACTTGTTGTAATTGTATGTCTTTGTTACTTGCTGTCATTGTATGTCTGTGTTACTTGGTGTAATTGTATGTCTTTGTTACTTGGTGTAAGTGTGAGTCTGTGTTACTTGGTGTAAGTGTGTGTCTGTGTTCCTGGGTATCAGTGTATGTCTTTGTTACTTGGTGTCAGTGTATGTCTGTGTTACTTGGTGTTAGTGTGTGTCTGTGTTACTGGGTATCTGTGTATGTCTTTGTTACTTGGTGTCAGTGTATGTCTGTGTTACTTGGTGTAAGTGTGTGTCTGTGTATCAGTGTATGTCTTTGTGACATGGTGTCAGTGTATGTCTTTGTTACTGGGTGTCATTGTGTGTCTTTGTGACTTGGTGTCAGTGTATGTCTGTGTTACTGGGGGTCAGTGTGTGTCTGTGTTGCTGGGGTTCAGTGTGTGTTTCTAACTGGGTGTCAGTGTGTGTCTGTGTTACTGGGTATCAGTGTATGTCTTTGTTACTTGGTGTAAGCATATGTCTTTGTTACTTGGTGTCAGTGTATGTCTTTGTTACTGGGTGTCAGTGTGTGTCTGTGTTACTGGGTATCAGTGCATGTCTTTGTTACTGTTTATTAGTGTTTCTCTGTGTTACTGGGTGTCAGTGTGTGTTTGTTTGTGTTACTGGGTGTCAGTGTGTATCTGTGACACTAGGTGTCAGTATTTAGTTTTGTTTAGAGATACAGCACGTTAAGAGGCCCTTCGGCCCACCGAGTCTGTGCCGACCATCAACCACCCATTTATACTAATCCTACAATAATCCCGTATTCCTTTCACATCCCCACCTGTCTCTATATATTTCCCTACCACCTATCTATACTAGGGGCAATTTATGATGGCCAATTAACCTATCAAACTGCAAGTCTTAGGCATGTGGGAGGAAACAGGAGGACCCGGAGGAAACCCACACAGACACAGGGAGAACTTGTAAACTCCGCACAGGCAGTACCCAGAATCGAACCCGGGTCCCTGGAGCTGTGAGGCTGCGGTGCTAACCACTGCGCCAATGTGCCCCCCCTCCCCCAGTGTGTGCCTGTGTTACTGGGTGTCAGTGTATGTCTTTGTTACTTGGTGTCAGTGTGTGTCTATGTTACTGGGTGTCAGTGTTTGTTTGTGTTACTGGGTGTCAGTGTATGTCTTTGTTACTTGGTGTAATTGTCTGTCTTTGTTACTTAGTGTAAGTGTATGTCTTTGTTACTTGGTGTAAGTGTATGTCTTTGTAACTTGGTGTCAGTGTGTGTCTGTGTTACTGGGTATCAGTGTATGTCTTTGTGACTTGGTGTCAGTGTCTGTCTTTGTTACTGGGTGTCAGTGTGTGTCTGTGTTACTTAGTGTAAGTGTATGTCTTTGTTGCTTGGTGTAAGTGTATGTCTTTGTAACTTGGTGTCAGTGTGTGTCTGTGTTACTGGGTATCAGTGCATGTCTTTGTTACTTGGTGTCAGTGTATATCTGCGTTACTTGGTGTAAGTGTGTGTCTTTGTTACTTGTTGTAATTGTATCTCTTTGTTACTTGGTGTCAGTGTATGTCTGTGTTACTTGGTGTAATTGTATGTCTTTGTTACTTGGTGTAAGTGTGTGTCTGTGTTACTTGGTGTAAGTGTATGTCTTTGTTACTTGGTGTAAGTATGTGTCTGTGTTACTTGGTGTAAGTGTATGTCTTTGTTACTTGGTGTAAGTGTGTGTCTGTGTTACTTGGTGTAAGTGTGTGTCTGTGTTCCTGGGTATCATTGTATGTCTTTGTTACTTGGTGTCAGTGTATGTCTGTGTTACTTGGTGCAAGTGTGTGTCTGTGTTACTGGGTATCAGTGTCTGTCTTTGTTACTTGGTGTCAGTGTATGTCTGTGTTACTTGGTGTAAGTGTGTGTCTGTTTTACTGGGTGTCAGTGTGTGTCTGTGTTACTTGGTGTAAGTGTGTGTCTTTGTTACTTGGTGTCCGTGTGTGTCTGTGTTACTGGGTGACAGTGCATGTCTTTGTTACTTGGTGTCAGTGTATATCTGCGTTACTTGGTGTAAGTGTGTGTCTTTGTTACTTGTTGTAATTGTATGTCTTTGTTACTTGGTGTCAGTGTATGTCTGTGTTACTTGGTGTAATTGTATGTCTTTGTTACTTGTTGTAAGTGTGTGTCTGTGTTACTTGGTGTAAGTGTGTGTCTGTGTTCCTGGGTATCAGTGTGTGTCTTTGTTACTTGGTGTCAGTGTATGTCTGTGTTACTTGGTGTAAGTGTGTGTCTGTGATACTGGGTATCAGTGTATGTCTTTGTTACTTGGTGTCAGTGTATGACTGTGTTACTTGGTGTAAGTGTGTGTCTGTGTTACTGGGTGTCAGTGTGTGTCTGTGTTACTTGGTGTAAGTGTGTGTCTTTGTTACTTGGTGTCCGTGTGTGTCTGTGTTACTGGGTATCAGTGTCTGTCTTTGTTACTTGGTGTAAGTGTGTGTCTGTGTTCCTGGGTATCAGTGTATGTCTTTGTGACTTGGTGTCAGTGTATGTCTTTGTTACTGGGTGTCAATGTGTGTCTTTGTGACTTGGTCTCAGTGTATGTCTTTGTTACCTGGTGTAAGTGTGTGTCTGTGATACTGGGTATCAGTGTATGTCTTTGTTACTTGGTGTCAGTGTATGTCTGTGTTACTTGGTGTAAGTGTGTGTCTGTGTATCAGTGTATGTCTTTGTGACATGGTGTCAGTGTATGTCTTTGTTACTGGGTGTCATTGTGTGTCTTTGTGACTTGGTGTCAGTGTATGTCTGTGTTACTGGGGGTCAGTGTGTGTCTGTGTTACTGGGGTTCAGTGTGTGTTTCTTACTGGGTGTCAGTGTTTGTCTGTTTTACTGGGTATCAGTGTATGTCTTTGTTACTTGGTGTAAGCATATGTCTTTGTTACTTGGTGTCAGTGTATGTGTTTGTGACTTGGTGTCAGTGTATGTCTTTGTTACTGGGTGTCAGTGTATGTCTTTGTTACTGTTTATTCGTGTTTCTCTGTGTTACTGGGTGTCAGTGTGTGTTTGTTTGTGTTACTGGGTGTCAGTGTGTATCTGTGACACGAGGTGTCAGTATTTAGTTTTGTTTCGAGATACAGCACTTTAACAGGCCCTTCGGCCTACCGATTCTGTGCCGACCATCAACCACCCATTTATACTAATATTACACTAATCCCGTATTCCTATCACATCCCCACCTGTCCCTATATATTTCCCTAACGCCTATCTATACTAGGGGCAATTTATGATGGCCAATTAACCTATCAAACTGCAAGTCTTAGGCATGTGGGAGGAAACCGGAGGACCCGGAGGAAACCCACGGAGACACAGGGAGAACTTGCAAACTCCGCACAGGCAGTACCCAGAATCGAACCCGGGTCCCTGGAGCTGTGAGGCTGCGGTGCTAACCACTGCGCCAATGTGCCCCCCTCCCCCTCCCCCAGTGTGTGCCTGTGTTACTGGGTGTCAGTGCATGTCTTTGTTACTTGATGTCAGTGTGTGTCTGTGTTACTGGGTGTCAGTGTTTGTTTGTGTTACTTGGTGTAATTTTCTGGCTTTGTTACTTGGTGTAAGTTTATGTCTTTGTTACTTGGTGTAAGTGTATGTCTTTGTAACTTGGTGTCAGTGTGTGTCTGTGTTACTGGGTATCAGTGTATGTCTTTGTGAGTTGGTATCAGTGTATGTCTTTGTGACTTGGTGTCAGTGTCTGTCTTTGTTACTGGGTGTCAGTGTGTGTCTGTGTTACTTGGTGTAAGTGCATGTCTTTGTTACTTGGTGTAAGTTTGTGTCTGTTTTACTTGGTGTAAGTGTGTGTCTGTGTTCCTGGGTATCATTGTATGTCTTTGTTACTTGGTGTCAGTGTATGTCTGTGTTACTTGGTGTAAGTGTGTGTCTGTGTTACTGGGTATCAGTGTATGTCTTTGTTACTTGGTGTCTGTGTATGTCTGTGTTACTTGGTGTAAGTGTGTGTCTGTTTTACTGGGTGTCAGTGTGTGTCTGTGTTACTTGGTGTAAGTGTGTGTCTTTGTTACTTGGTTTCCGTGTGTGTCTGTGTTACTGGGTGTCAGTGCATGTCTTTGTTTCTTGGTGTCAGTGTATATCTGTGTTACTTGGTGTAAGTGAGTGTCTTTGTTACTTGGTGTAATTGTATGCCTTTGTTACTTGGTGTCAGTGTATGTCTGTGTCAGTTGGTGTAAGTGTATTTCTTTGTTACTTGGTGTAAGTGTGTGTCTGCGTTACTTGGTGTAAGTTTGTGTCTGTGTTCCTGGGTATCAGTGTATGTCTTTGTTACTTGGTGTCATTGTATGTCTGTGTTACTTGGTGTAAGTGTGTGTCTGTGTTACGTGGTGTAAGTGAGTGTCTTTGTTACTTGGTGTACGTGTGTATCTGTGTTACTGGGTATCAGTGTATGTCTTTGTGACTTGGTATCAGTGTATGTCTTTGTTACTGGGTGTCAGTGTGTGTCTGTGTTACTGGGTATCAGTGTATGTCTTTGTGACTTGGTATCAGTGTATGTCTTTGTTACTGGGTGTCAGTGTGTGTCTGTGTTCCTGGGTATCAGTGTATGTCTTTGTGACGGTGTAAGTGTATGTCTTTGTTACTGGGTGTCAGTGTGGCTCTTTGTGACTTTGTGTCATTGTATGTCTGTGTTACTTGGTGTAAGTGTGTGTCTGTGTTACTGGGTATCAGTGTATGTCTTTGTTACTTGGTGTCAGTGTATGTCTGTGTTACTTGGTGTAAGTGTGTGTCTGTGTTACTGGGTGTCAGTGTGTGTCTGTGGTACTTGGTGTAAGTCTGTGTCTTTGTTACTTGGTGTAAGTGTGTGTCTGTGTTACTGGGTGTCAGTGTGTGTCTTTGTTACTGGGTGTCAGTGTATGTCTTTGTTACTTGGTGTAAGTGTGTGTCTGTGTTACCTTGTGTCAGTGTTTGTTTGTGTTACTGGGTGTCAGTGTATGTCTTTGTTACTTGGTGTAAGTGTATGTCTGTGTTACTTGGTGTAAGTGTATGTCTTTGTTACTTGGTGTAAGTGTGTGTGTGTGTTACTTGGTGTAAGTGTATGTCTTTGTTACTTGGTGTAAGTGTGTGTCTGCTTTACTTGGTGTAAGTGTGTGTCTGTGTTCCTGGGTATCATTGTATGCCTTTGTTACTTGGTGTCAGTGTATGTCTGTGTTACTTGGTGTAAGTGTGTGTCTGTGTTACTGGGTATCAGTGTATGTCTTTGTTACTTGGTGTCAGTGTAACTCTGTGTTACTTGGTGTAAGTGTGTGTCTGTGTTACTGGGTGTTAGTGTGTGTCTGTGTTACTTGGTGTAAGTGTGTGTATTTGTTACTTGGTGTCCGTGTGTGTCTGTGTTACTGGGTGTGAGTATATGTCTTTGTTACTGGGTGTCAGTGTATGTCTTTGTTACTTTGTGTAAGTGTGTGTCTTTGTTACTTGGTGTAATTGTATGTCTTTGTTACTTGGTGTCAGTGTATGTCTGTGTTACTTGGTGTAATTGTATGTCTTTGTTACTTGGTGTAAGTGTGTGTCTGTGTTACTTGGTGTAAGTGTGTGTCTGTGTTCCTGGGTATCATTGTATGTCTTTGTTACTTGGTGTCAGTGTATGTCTTTGTTACTTGGTGTAAGTGTGTGTCTGTGTTACTGGGTATCAGTGTATGTCTTTGTTACTTGGTGTCAGTGTATGTCTGTGTTACTTGGTGTAAGTTTGTGTCTGTTTTACTGGGTGTCAGTGTGTGTCTGTGTTACTTGGTGTAAGTGTGTGTCTTTGTTACTTGGTGTCCGTGTGTGTCTGTGTTACTGGGTGTCAGTGCATGTCTTTGTTACTTGGTGTCAGTGTATATCTGTGTTACTTGGTGTAAGTGTGTGTCTTTGTTACTTGGTGTAATTGTATGTCTTTGTTACTTGGTGTCAGTGTATGACTGTGTTACTTTTTGTAAGTGTATGTCTTTGTTACTTGGTGTAAGTGTGTGTCTGTGTTACAGGGTGTCAGTGTTTGTTTGTGTTACTGGGTGTCAGTGTATGTCTTTGTTACTTGGTGTAAGTGTGTGTCTGTGTTACTGGGTATCAGTGTCTGTCTTTGTTACTTTGTGTAAGTGTGTGTCTTTGTTACTTGGTGTAATTGTATGTCTTTGTTACTTGGTGTCAGTGTATGTCTGTGTTACTTAGGGTAAGTGTATGTCTTTGTTACTTGGTGTAAGTGTGTGTCTGTGTTACTTGGTCTAAGTGTGTGTCTGTGTTCCTGGGTATCATTGTATGTCTTTGTTACTTGGTGTCAGTGTATGTCTTTGTTACCTGGTGTAAGTGTGTGTCTGTGTTACTGGGTATCAGTGTATGTCTTTGTTACTTGGTGTCAGAGTATGTCTGTGTTACGTGGTGTAAGTGTGTGTCTGTTTTACTGGGTGTCAGTGTGTGTCTGTGTTACTTGGTGTAAGTGTATGTCTTTGTTACTTGGTGTCCGTGTGTATCTGTGTTACTTGGTGTAATTGTGTGTCTTTGTTACTTGGTGTAATTGTATGTCTTTGTTACTTGGTGTCAGTGTATGACTGTGTTACTTTTTGTAAGTGTATGTCTTTGTTACTTGGTGTAAGTGTGTGTCTGTGTTACAGGGTGTCAGTGTTTGTTTGTGTTACTGGGTGTCAGTGTATGTCTTTGTTACTTGGTGTAAGTGTGTGTCTGTGTTACTGGGTATCAGTGTCTGTCTCTGTTACTTTGCGTAAGTGTGTGTCTTTGTTACTTGGTGTAATTGTATGTCTTTGTTACTTGGTGCCAGTGTATGTCTGTGTTACTTGGGGTAAGTGTATGTCTTTGTTACTTGGTGTAAGTGTGTGTCTGTGTTACTTGGTGTAAGTGTGTGTCTGTGTTCCTGGTTATCATTGTATGTCTTTGTTACTTGGTGTCAGTGTATGTCTGTGTTACTTGGTGTAAGTGTGTGTCTGTGTTACTGGGTATCAGTATATGTCTTTGTTACTTGGTGTCAGTGTATGTCTGTGTTACTTGGTGTAAGTTTGTGTCTGTTTTACTGGGTGTCAGTGTGTGTCTGTGTTACTTGGTGTAAGTGTGTGTCTTTGTTACTTGGTGTCCGTGTGTGTCTGTGTTACTGGGTGTCAGTGCATGTCTTTGTTACTTGGTGTCAGTGTATATCTGTGTTACTTGGTGTAAGTGTGTGTCTTTGTTACTTGGTGTAATTGTATGTCTTTGTTACTTGGTGTAAGTGTGTGTCTGTGTTACTTGGTGTAAGTGTGTGTCTGTGTTACTGGGTGTCAGTGTGTGTCTTTGTTACTTGGTGTAAGTGTGTGTCTTTGTTACTTGGTGTCCATGTGTGTCTGTGTTACTGGGTGTCAGTGTATGTCTTTGTTACTGGGTGTCAGTGTATGTCTTTGTTACTTGGTGTAAGTGTGTGTCTGTGTTACTGGGTATCAGTGTCTGTCTTTGTTACTTGGTGTAAGTGTGTGTCTGTGTTACTGGGTATCAGTGTATGTCTTTGTTACTTGGTGTCAGTGTATGTCTGTGTTACTTGGTGTAAGTGTGTGTCTGTGTTCCTGGGTATCAGTGTATGTATTTGTGACTTGGTGTCAGTGTATGTCTTTGTTACTGGGTATCAGTGAATGTCTTTGTGATTGGTATCAGTGTATGTCAAAATTCTTGGTGTAAGTGTATGTCTTTGTTACTTGGTGTAATTGTCTGTCTTTGTTACTTGGTGTAACTGTATGTCTTTGTTACTTGGTGTCAGTGTATGTCTTTGTTACTTGGTGTCAGTGTATGTCTGTGTTACTTGGTGTAAGTGTGTGTCTTTGTTACTTGGTGTAAGTGTATGTCTTTTTTACTTGGTGTCAGTGCATGTCTTTGTTACATGGTGTCAGTGTGTGTCTGTGTGACTGGGTATCAGTGAATGTCTTTGTGATTGGTATCAGTGTATGTCTTTGTTACTGGGTGTCAGTGTGTGTCTGTGTTACTGGGTATCAGAGTATGTCTTTCTGACTTGGTATCAGTGTATGTCTTTGTTACTGGGTGTCAGTGTGTGTCTTTGTTACTGGGTATCAGTGTATGTCTTTGTGACTTGGTATCAGTGTATCTCTTTGTTACTGGGTGTCAGTGTGTGTCTGTGTTCCTGGGTATCAGTGTATGTCTTTGTGACTTGGTGTCAGTGTATGTCTTTGTTACTGGGTGTCAGTGTGTGTCTTTGTGACTTGGTGTCAGTGTATGTCTGTGTTACTTGGTGTAAGTGTGTGTCTGTGTATCAGTGTATGTCTTTGTGACATGGTGTCAGTGTATGTCTTTGTTACTGGGTGTCATTTTGTGTCTTTGTGACTTGGTGTCAGTGTATGTCTGTGTTCCTGGGGGTCAGTGTGTGTCTATGTTACTGGGGTTCAGTGTGTGTTTCTAACTGGGTGTCAGTGTGTGTCTGTGTTACTGGGTATCAGTGTATGTCTTTGTTACTTGGTGTAAGCATATGTCTTTGTTACTTGGTGTCAGTGTATGTGTTTGTGACTAGGTGTCAGTGTATGTCTTTCTTACAGGGTGTCAGTGTGTGTCTGTGTTACTGGGTGTCAGTGTATGTCTTTGTTACTTGGTGTCAGTGTATGTCTTTGTTACTTGGTGTCAGTGTGTGTCTGTGTTACTGGGTGTCAGTGTTTGTTTGTGTTACTGGGTGTCAGTGTATGTCTTTGTTACTTGGTGTAAGTGTGTGTCTGTGTTACTTGGTGTAAGTGTGTGTCTGTGTTCCTGGGTATCAGTGTATGTCTTTGTTACTTGGTGTCCATGTGTGTCTGTGTTATGGGGATTAGTGTATGTCTTTGGGACTTGGTATCAGTGTATGTCTTTGTGACTTGGTGTCAGTGTCTGTCTTTGTTACTGGGTGTCAGTGCGTGTCTGTGTTACTTGGTGTCAGTGTATGTCTTTGACACTGTTTATTAGTGTTTCTCTGTGTTACTGGGTGTTTGTGTGTGTTTGTTTGTGTTACTGGGTGTCAGTGTATGTCTTTGTTACTTGGTGTAAGTGTGTGTCTGTGTTACTGAGTGTCAGTGTATGTCTGTGTTACTTGGTGTAAGTGTATGTCTTTGTTACTTGGTGGAAGTGTGTGTCTGTGTTACTTGGTGTAAGTGTGTGTTTTTGTTACTTGGTGTCCGTGTGTGTCTGTGTTACTGAGTGTCAGTGCATGTCTTTGTTACTTGGTGTCAGGGTATAACTGTGTTACTTGGTGGAAGTGTGTGTCTTTGTTACTTGGTGTAATTGTATGTCTTTGTTACTTGGTGTCAGTGTATGTCTGTGTTACTTGGTGTAAGTGTATGTCTTTGTTACTTGGTGTAAGTGTGTGTCTGTGTTACTTGGTGTAAGTGTGTGTATGTTTTCCTGGGTATCAGTGTCTGTCTCTGTTACTTGGTGTCAGTGTATGTCAGTGTTACTTGGTGTAAGTGTGTGTCTGTGTTACTGGGTATCAGTGTATGTCCTTGTTACTTGGTGTCAGTGTATGTCTGTGTTACTTGGTGTAAGTGTGTGTCTGTGTTACTGGGTGTCAGTGTGTGTCTGTGTTACTTGGAGTAAGTGTGAGTCTTTGTTACTTGGTGTCCGTGTCTATCTGTGTTACTGGGTGTCAGTGTATATCTTTGTTACTTGGTGTAAGTGTGTGTCTGTGTTACTGGGTATCAGTGTCTGACTTTGTTACTTGGTGTAAGTGTGTGTCTGTGTTACTGCGTATCAGTGTATGTCTTTGTTACTTGGTGTCAGTGTATGTCTGTGTCACTTGGTGTCAGTGTATGTCTTTGTTACTGGGTGTCAGTGTGTGTCTTTGTGACTTCGTGTCAGTGTATGTCTTTGTTACTTGGTGTAAGTGTGTGTCTGTGTTACTGTGTATCAGTGTGTGTCTTTGTTACTTGGTGTCAGTGTATGTCAAAATACTTGATGTAAGTGTATGTCTTTGTTACTTGGTGTAATTGTCTGTCTTTGTTACTTGGTGTAAGTGTATGTCTTTGTTACTTGGTATCAGTGTATGTCTTTGTTACTTGGTGTCAGTGCATGTCTGTGTTACTTGGTGTAAGTGTGTGTCTTTGTTACTTGGTGTAAGTGTATGTCTTTGTTACTTGGTGTCAGTGCATGTCTTTTTTACTTGGTGTCAGTGTGTGTCTGTGTTACTGGGTATCAGTGAATGTCTTTGTGATTGGTATCAGTGTATGTCTTTTTTACTGGGTGTCAGTGTGTGTCTGTGTTACTGGGTATCAGTGTATGTCTTTGTTACTGGGTGTCAGTGTGTGTCTGTGTTACTGGGTATCAGTGTATGTCTTTGTGACTTTGTATCAGTGTATGTCTTTGTTACTGGGTGTAAGTGTGTGTCTTTGTTACTTGGTGTAATTGTATGTCTTTGTTACTTGTTGTCAGTGTATGTCTGTGTTACTTGGTGTAAGTGTATGTCTTTGTTACTTGGTGTAAGTGTGTGTCTGTGTTACTTGGTGTAAGTGTGTGTCTGAGTTCCTGGGTATCATTGTATGTCTTTGCTACTTGGTGTCAGTGTATGTCTGTGTTACTTGGTGTAAGTGTGTGTCTGTGTTACTGGGTATCAGTGTATGTCTTTGTTACTTGGTGTCAGTGTAAGTCTGTGCTACTTGGTGTAAGTGTGTGTCTGTTTTACTGGGTGTCAGTGTGTGTCTGTGTTACTTGGTGTAAGTGTGTGTCTTTGTTACTTGGTGTCCGTGTGTGTCTGTGTTACTGGGTGTCAGTGCATGTCTTTGTTACTGGGTGTCAGTGTATGTCTTTGTTACTTGGTGTAAGTGTGTGTCTGTGTTACTGGGTATCAGTGTCTGTCTTTGTTACTTGGTCTAAGTGTGTGTCTGTGCTACTGGGTATCAGTGTTTGTCTTTGTTACTTGGTGTCAGTGTATGACTGTGTTACTTGGTGTAAGTGTGTGTCTGTGTTACTGGGTATCAGTGTATGTCTTTGTGACTTGGTGTCAGTATATGTCTTTGTTACTGGGTGTCAGTGTGTCTCTTTGTGATTTGGTGTCAGTGTATGTCTTTGTTAATATTTGTAAGTGTGTGTCTGTGTTACTGGGTATCAGTGTATGTCTGTGTTACTTGGTGTCAGTGCATGTCTTTGTTACTTGGTGACAGTGGGTGTCTGTGTTACTGGGTATCAGTGTGTGTCTGTGTTACTTGGTGAAAGTGTGTGTCTTTGTTACTTGGTTTCCGTGTGTGTCTGTGTTACTGGGTGTCAGTGCATGTCTTTGTTACTGGGTGT
The DNA here is from genome assembly GCF_036365525.1 of Heterodontus francisci. Classification (NCBI taxonomy): domain Eukaryota; kingdom Metazoa; phylum Chordata; class Chondrichthyes; order Heterodontiformes; family Heterodontidae; genus Heterodontus; species Heterodontus francisci. Next base: position 1,457,883 of record NW_027141653.1, on the reverse strand, counting down.
CAGTGTATGTCTTTGTTACTTGGTGTAAGTGTGTGTCTGTGTTACTGGGTATCAGTGTCTGTCTTTGTTACTTGGTGTAAGTGTATGTCTGTGTTACTTGGTGTAAGTGTGTGTCTGTGTTACTGGGTATCAGTGTATGTCTTTGTGACTTGGTGTCAGTATATGTCTTTGTTACTGGGTGTCAGTGTGTGTCTTTGATACTTGGTGTCAGTGTATGTCTTTGTTACTTGTTGTAAGTGTGTGTCTGTGTTACTGGGTATCAGTGTATGTCTTTGTTACATGGTGTACGTGTATGTCTTTGATACTTGGTGTCAGTGTGTGTCTGTGTTACTTGGAGTAAGTGTGAGTCTTTGTTACTTGGTGTCCGTGTCTATCTGTGTTACTGGGTGTCAGTGTATGTCTTTGTTACTTGGTGTAAGTGTATGTCTTTGTTACTTGGTGTCAGTGTATATCTTTGTTACTTGGTGTAAGTGTGTGTCTGTGTTACTGCGTATCAGTGTATGTCTTTGTTACTTGGTGTCAGTGTATGTCTGTGTTACTTGGTGTAAGTGTGTGTCTGTGTTACTGGGTATCAGTGTATGTCTTTGTCACTTGGTGTCAGTGTATGTCTTTGTTACTGGGTGTCAGTGTGTGTCTTTGTGACTTCGTGTCAGTGTATGTCTTTGTTACTTGGTGTAGGTGTGTGTCTGTGTTACTGTGTATCAGTGTGTGTCTTTGTTACTTGGTGTCAGTGTATGTCAAAATACTTGATGTAAGTGTATGTCTTTGTTACTTGGTGTAATTGTCTGTCTTTGTTACTTGGTGTAAGTGTATGTCTTTGTTACTTGGTATCAGTGTATGTCTTTGTTACTTGGTGTCAGTGTATGTCTGTGTTACTTGGTGTAAGTGTGTGTCTTTGTTACTTGGTGTAAGTGTATGTCTTTGTTACTTGGTGTCAGTGCATGTCTTTTTTACTTGGTGTCAGTGTGTGTCTGTGTTACTGGGTATCAGTGAATGTCTTTGTGATTGGTATCAGTGTATGTCTTTTTTACTGGGTGTCAGTGTGTGTCTGTGTTACTGGGTATCAGTGTATGTCTTTGTGACTGGGTGTCAGTGTGTGTCTGTGTTACTGGGTATCAGTGTATGTCTTTGTGACTTTGTATCAGTGTATGTCTTTGTTACTGGGTGTAAGTGTGTGTCTTTGTTACTTGGTGTAATTGTATGTCTTTGTTACTTGTTGTCAGTGAATGTCTGTGTTACTTGGTGTAAGTGTATGTCTTTGTTACTTGGTGTAAGTGTGTGTCTGTGTTACTTGGTGTAAGTGTGTGTCTGTGTTCCTGGGTATCATTGTATGTCTTTGCTACTTGGTGTCAGTGTATGTCTGTGTTACTTGGTGTAAGTGTGTGTCTGTGTTACTGGGTATCAGTGTGTGTCTGTGTTACTTGGTGTAAGTGTGTGTCTTTGTTACTTGGTGTCCGTGTGTGTCTGTGTTACTGGGTGTCAGTGCATGTCTTTGTTACTGGGTGTCAGTGTATGTCTTTGTTACTTGGTGTAAGTGTGTGTCTGTGTTACTGGGTATCAGTGTCTGTCTTTGTTACTTGGTGTAAGTGTGTGTCTGTGCTACTGGGTATCAGTGTTTGTCTTTGTTACTTGGTGTCAGTGTATGACTGTGTTACTTGGTGTAAGTGTGTGTCTGTGTTACTGGGTATCAGTGTATGTCTTTGTGACTTGGTGTCAGTATATGTCTTTGTTACTGGGTGTCAGTGTGTCTCTTTGTGATTTGGTGTCAGTGTATGTCTTTGTTACTTGTTGTAAGTGTGTGTCTGTGTTACTGGGTATCAGTGTATGTCTGTGTTACTTGGTGTCAGTGCATGTCTTTGTTACTTGGTGACAGTGGGTGTCTGTGTTACTGGGTATCAGTGTGTGTCTGTGTTACTTGGTGAAAGTGTGTGTCTTTGTTACTTGGTTTCCGTGTGTGTCTGTGTTACTGGGTGTCAGTGCATGTCTTTGTTACTGGGTGTCAGTGTATGTCTTTGTTACTTGGTGTAAGTGTGTGTCTGTGTTACTGGGTATCAGTGTCTGTCTTTGTTACTTGGTGTAAGTGTATGTCTTTGTTACTTGGTGTAAGTGTGTGTCTGTGTTACTGGGTATCAGTGTATGTCTTTGTGACTTGGTGTCAGTATATGTCTTTGTTACTGGGTGTCAGTGTGTGTCTTTGATACTTGGTGTCAGTGTATGTCTTTGTTACTTGTTGTACGTGTGTGTCTGTGTTACTGGGTATCAGTGTATGTCTTTGTTACATGGTGTAAGTGTATGTCTTTGTTACTTGGTGTAAGTGTATGTGTTTGTTCCTTGGTGTCAGTGTATGTCTTTGTTACTTGGTGTAAGCGTGTGTCTGTGTTACTGGGTGTCAGTGTGTGTCTGTGTAACTTGGTGTAAGTGTGTGTCTGTGTTACTGGGTGTCAGTTTATGTCTTTGTTACTTGGTGTCAGTGTATGTCTTTGTTACTTGGTGTAAGTGTGTGTCTGTGTTACTGGGTATCAGTGTCTGTCTTTGTTACTTGGTGTAAGTGTGTGTCTGTGCTACTGGGTATCAGTGTTTGTCTTTATTACTTGGTGTCAGTGTATGACTGTGTTACTTGGTGTAAGTGGGTGTCTGTGTTACTGGGTATCAGTGTATGTCTTTGTGACTTGGTGTCAGTATATGTCTTTGTTACTGGGTGTCAGTGTGTCTCTTTGTGACTTGGTGTCAGTGTATGTCTTTGTTACTTGTTGTAAGTGTGTGTCTGTTTTACTGGGTATCAGTGTATGTCTGTGTTACTTGGTGTCAGTGCATGTCTTTGTTACTTGGTGACAGTGGGTGTCTGTGTTACTGGGTATCAGTGTGTGTCTGTGTTACTTGGTGAAAGTGTGTGTCTTTGTTACTTGGTTTCCGTGTGTGTCTGTGTTACTGGGTGTCAGTGCATGTCTTTGTTACTGGGTGTCAGTGTATGTCTTTGTTACTTGGTGTAAGTGTGTGTCTGTGTTACTGGGTATCAGTGTCTGTCTTTGTTACTTGGTGTAAGTGTGTGTCTGTGTTACTGGGTATCAGTGTTTGTCTTTGTTACTTGGTGTCAGTGTATGTCTGTGTTACTTGGTGTAAGTGTGTGTCTGTGTTACTGGGTATCAGTGTATGTCTTTGTGACTTGGTGTCAGTATATGTCTTTGTTACTGGGTGTCAGTGTGTGTCTTTGAGACTTGGTGTCAGTGTATGTCTTTGTTACTTGTTGTAAGTGTGTGTCTGTGTTACTGGGTATCAGTGTATGTCTTTGTTACTTGGTGTCAGTGTATGTCAAAATACTTGGTGTAAGTGTATGTCTTTGTTACTTGGTGTAATTGTCTGTCTTTGTTAATTGGTGTAAGTGTGTGTCTTTGTTACTTGGTGTCAGTGTATGTCTTTGTTACTTGGTGTCAGTGAATGTCTGTGTTACTTGGTGTAAGTGTGTGTCTTTGTTACTTGGTGTAAGTGTATGTCTGTGTTACTTGGTGTCAGTGCATGTCTTTGTTACTTGGTGACAGTGTGTGTCTGTGTTACTGGGTATCAGTGAATTTCTTTGTGATTGGTATCAGTCTATGTCTTTGTTACTGGGTGTCTGTGTGTGTCTGTGTTACTGGGTATCAGTGTATGTCTTTGTTACTTGGTGAAAGTGTGTGTCTGTGTTACTTGGTGTAAGTGTGTGTCTGTGTTGCTGGGTATCATTGTATGTCTTTGTTACTTGGTGTCAGTGTATGTCTGTGTTACTGCGTGTCAGTTTGTGTCTGTGTTACTTGGTGTCAGTGTATGTCTTTGTTACTGTTTATTAGTGTTTCTCCGTGTTACTGGGTGTCTGTGTGTGTTTGTTTGTGTTACTGGGTGTCAGTGTATGTCTTTGTTTCTTGGTGTAAGTGTGTGTCTGTGTTCCTGGGTATCAGTGTCTGTCTTTGTTACTTGGTGTAAGTGTGTGTCTTTGTTACTTGGTGCAATTGTATGTCTTTGTTACTTGGTGTCAGTGTTTGTCTGTGTTACTAGGTGTCAGTGTATGTCTTTGTTACTTGGTGAAAGTGTGTGTCTGTGTTACTTGGTGTAAGTGTGTGTCTGTGTTGCTGGGTATCATTGTATGTCTTTGTTACTTGGTGTCAGTGTATGTCTGTGTTACTTGTTGTAAGTGTGTGTCTGTGTTCCTGGGTATCTGTGTGTCTTTGTTACTTGGTGTCAGTGTATGTCTGTGTTACTTGGTGTAAGTGTGTGTCTGTTTTACTGGGTGTCAGTGTGTGTCTGTGTTACTTGGTGTAAGTGTGTGTCTTTGTTACTTAGTGTCCGTGTGTGTCTGTGTTCATGGGTGTCAGTGTATGTCTTTGTTACTTGGTGTCAGTGTATATCTGTGTTACTTGGTGTAAGTGTGTGTCTTTGTTACTTAGTGTAATTGTATGTCTTTGTTACTTGGTGTCAGTGTATGTCTGTGTTACTTGGTGTAAGTGTATGTCTTTGTTACTTGGTGTAAGTGTGTGTCTGTGTTACTTGGTGTAAGTGTGTGTATGTTTTCCTGGGTATCAGTGTCTGTCTCTGTTACTTGGTGTCAGTGTATGTCTGTGTTACTTGGTGTAAGTGTGTGTCTGTGTTACTGGGTATCAGTGTATGTCTTTGTTACTTGGTGTCCGTGTATGTCTGTGTTACTTGGTGTATGTGTGTGTCTCTGTTACTTGGTGTCAGTGTATGTCTGTGTTACTTGGTGTAAGTGTGTGTCTGTGTTACTGGGTGTCAGTGTATGTCTTTGTTACTGGGTGTCAGTTTATTTCTTTGTTACTTGGTGTAAGTGTGTGTCTGTGTTACTGGGTATCAGTGTCTGTCTTTGTTACTTGGTGAAAGTGTGTGTCTGTGTTACTGGGTATCAGTGTATGTCTGTGTTACTTGGTGTAAGTGTGTGTCAGTGTTACTGGGTATCAGTGTATGTCTTTGTGACTTGGTGTCAGTGTATGTCTGTGTTACTGGGTATCAGTGTCTGTCTTTGTTACTTGGTGTCAGTGTTTGGCTGTGTTACTTGGTGTAAGTGTCTGTCGTTGTACCTGGTATCAGTGTATGTCTTTGTTACTTGGTGTCAGTGTATGTCAAAATACTTGGTGTAAGTGTATGTCGTTGTTACTTGGTGTAATTTTCTGTCTTTGTTACTTGGTGTAAGTGTATGTCTTTGTTACTTGGTGTCAGTGTATGTCTTTGTTACTTGGTGTCAGTGTATGTCTGTCTTACTTGGTGTTAGTGTGTGTCTTTGTTACTTGGTGTAAGTGTATGTCTTTGTTACTTGGTGTCAGTGCATGTCTTTGTTACTTGGTGTCAGTGTGTGTCTGTGTTACTGGGTATCAGTGTATGTCTTTGTGACTTGGTATCAGTGTATGTCTTTTTTACTGGGTGTCAGTGTGTGTCTGTGTTACTGGGTATCAGAGTATGTCTTTGTGACTTGGTATCAGTGTATGTCTTTGTTACTGGGTGTCGGTGTGTTTCTGTGTTACTGGGTATCAGTGTATGTCTTTGTGACTTCGTATCAGTGTATGTCTTTGTTACTTGGTGTCAGTGTGTGTCTGTGTTACTTGGTGAAAGTGTGTGTCTTTGTTACTTGGTGTCCGTGTGTGTCTGTGTTACTGGGTGTCAGTGCATGTCTTTGTTACTGGGTGTCAGTGTATGTCTTTGTTACTTGGTGTAAGTGTGTGTCTGTGTTACTGGGTATCAGTGTCTGTCTTTGTTACTTGGTGTAAGTGTGTGTCTGTGTTACTGGGTATCAGTGTTTGTCTTTGTTACTTGGTGTCAGTGTATGTCTGTGTTACTTGGTGTAAGTGTGTGTCTGTGTTACTGGGTATCAGTGTATGTCTTTGTGACTTGGTGTCAGTATATGTCTTTGTTACTGGGTGTAAGTGTGTGTCTTTGTTACTTGGTGTAAGTGTATGTCTGTGTTACTTGGTGTCAGTGCATGTCTTTGTTACTTGGTGACAGTGTGTGTCTGTGTTACTGGGTTTCAGTGTATGTCTTGGTGACTTCGTATCAGTGTATGTCTTTGTCACTGGGTGTCAGTGTTTGTCTTTGTGACTTGGTGTCAGTGTATGTCTTTGTTACTTGGTGTAAGTGTGTGTCTGTGATACTGGGTATCAGTGTATGTCTTTGTGACTTCGTATCAGTGAATGTCTTTGTTACTGGGTATCAGTGTGTGTCTGTGTTACTTGGTGAAAGTGTGTGTCTTTGTTACTTGGTGTCCGTGTGTGTCTGTGTTACTGGGTGTCAGTGCATGTCTTTGTTACTGGGTGTCAGTGTATGTCTTTGTTACTTGGTGTAAGTGTGTGTCTGTGTTACTGGGTATCAGTGTCTGTCTTTGTTACTTGGTGTAAGTGTGTGTCTGTGTTACTGGGTATCAGTGTTTGTCTTTGTTACTTGGTGTCAGTGTATGTCTGTGTTACTTGGTGTATGTGTGTGTCTGTGTTACTGGGTATCAGTGTATGTCTTTGTTACTTGGTGTCAGTGTATGTCAAAATACTTGGTGTAAGTGTATGTCTTTGTTACTTGGTGTAATTGTCTGTCTTTGTTAATTGGTGTAAGTGTGTGTCTTTGTTACTTGGTGTCAGTGTATGTCTTTGTTACTTGGTGTCAGTGTATGTCTGTGTTACTTGGTGTAAGTGTGTGTCTTTGTTACTTGGTGTAAGTGTATGTCTGTGTTACTTGGTGTCAGTGCATGTCTTTGTGACTTGGTATCAGTGTATGTCTTTTTTACTGGGTGTCAGTGTGTGTCTGTGTTACTGGGTATCAGTGTATGTCTTTGTTACTTGGTGTCCGTGTGTGTCTGTGTTACTGGGTGTCAGTGCATGTCTTTGTTACTGGGTGTCAGTGTATGTCTTTGTTACTTGGTGTAAGTGTGTGTCTGTGTTACTGGGTATCAGTGTCTGTCTTTGTTACTTGGTGTAAGTGTGTGTCTGTGTTACTGGGTATCAGTGTTTGTCTTTGTTACTTGGTGTCAGTGTATGTCTGTGTTACTTGGTGTAAGTGTGTGTCTGTGTTACCGGGTATCAGTGTATGTCTTTGTGACTTGGTGTCAGTATATGTCTTTGTTACTGGGTGTAAGTGTGTGTCTTTGTTACTTGGTGTAAGTGTATGTCTGTGTTACTTGGTGTCAGTGCATGTCTTTGTTACATGGTGACAGTGTATGTCTGTGTTACTTGGTGTCAGTGTATGTCTTTGTTACTGGGTGTCAGTGTGTGTCTTTGTGACTTGGTGTCAGTGTATGTCTGTGTTACTTGGTGTAAGTGTGTGTCTGTGTTACTGGGTATCAGTGTATGTCTTTGTTACTTGGTGTCAGTGTATGTCAAAATACTTGGTGTAAGTGTATGTCGCTGTTACTTGGTGTAATTTTCTGTCTTTGTTACTTCGTGTAAGTGTATGTCTTTGTTACTTGGTGTCAGTGTATGTCTTTGTTACTTGGTGTCAGTGTATGTCTGTGTTACTTGGTGTAAGTGTGTGTCTTTGTTACTTGGAGGAAGTGTATGTCGTTGTTACTTGGTGTCAGTGCATGTCTTTGTTACTTGGTGTCAGTGTGTGTCTGTGTTACTGGGTATCAGTGTATGTCTTTGTGACTTGGTATCAGTGTATGTCTTTTTTACTGGTGTCAGTGTGTGTCTGTGTTACTGGGTATCAGTGTATGTCTTTGTTACTGGGTGTCGGTGTGTTTCTGTGTTACTGGGTATCAGTGTATGTCTTTGTGACATCGTATCAGTGTATGTCTTTGTTACTGGGTATCAGTGTGTGTCTGTGTTACTTGGTGAAAGTGTGTGTCTTTGTTACTTGGTGTCCGTGTGTGTCTGTGTTACTGGGTGTCAGTGCATGTCTTTGTTACTGGGTGTCAGTGTATATCTTTGTTACTTGGTGTAAGTGTGTGTCTGTGTTACTGGGTATCAGTGTCTGTCTTTGTTACTTGGTGTAAGTGTGTGTCTGTGTTACTGGGTATCAGTGTTTGTCTTTGTTAATTGGTGTCAGTGTATGTCTGTGTTACTTGGTGTAAGTGTGTGTCTGTGTTACTGGGTATCAGTGTCTGTCTTTGTTACTTGGTGTAAGTGTGTGTCTTTGTTACTTGGTGTAATTGTATGTCTTTGTTACTTGGTGTCAGTGTTTGTCTGTGTTACTAGGTGTCAGTGTATGTCTTTGTTACTTGGTGAAAGTGTGTGTCTGTGTTACTTGGTGTAAGTGTGTGTCTGTGTTGCTGGGTATCATTGTATGTCTTTGTTACTTGGTGTCAGTGTATGTCTGTGTTACTTGGTGTAAGTGTGTGTCTGTGTTCCTGGGTATCTGTGTGTCTTTGTTACTTGGTGTCAGTGTATGTCTGTGTTACTTGGTGTAAATGTGTGTCTGTTTTACTGGGTGTCAGTGTGTGTCTGTGTTACTTGGTGTAAGTGTGTGTCTTTGTTACTTACTGTCCGTGTGTGTCTGTGTTCATGGGTGTCAGTGTATGTCTTTGTTACTTGGTGTCAGTGTATATCTGTGTTACTTGGTGTAAGTGTGTGTCTTTGTTACTTAGTGTAATTGTATGTCTTTGTTACTTGGTGTCAGTGTATGTCTGTGTTACTTGGTGTAAGTGTATGTCTTTGTTACTTGGTGTAAGTGTGTGTCTGTGTTACTTGGTGTAAGTGTGTGTATGTTTTCCTGGGTATCAGTGTCTGTCTCTGTTACTTGGTGTCAGTGTATGTCTGTGTTACTTGGTGTAAGTGTGTGTCTGTGTTACTGGGTATCAGTGTATGTCTTTGTTACTTGGTGTCCGTGTATGTCTGTGTTACTTGGTGTAAGTGTGTGTCTCTGTTACTTGGTGTCAGTGTATGTCTGTGTTACTTGGTGTAAGTGTGTGTCTGTGTTACTGGGTGTCAGTGTATGTCTTTGTTACTGGGTGTCAGTTTATGTCTTTGTTACTTGGTGTAAGTGTGTGTCTGTGTTACTGGGTGTCAGTGTATGTCTTTGTTACTGGGTATCAGTGTCTGCCTTTGTTACTTGGTGAAAGTGTGTGTCTGTGTTACTGGGTATCAGTGTATGTCTGTGTTACTTGGTGTAAGTGTGTGTCAGTGTTACTGGGTATCAGTGTATGTCTTTGTGACTTGGTGTCAGTGTATGTCTTTGTTACTGGGTGTCAGTGTGTGTCTTTGTGACTTGGTGTCAGTGTATGTCTGTGTTACTTGGTGTAAGTGTGTGTCTGTGTTACTGGGTATCAGTGTATGTCTTTGTTACTTGGTGTCAGTGTATGTCAAAATACTTGGTGTAAGTGTATGTCGTTGTTACTTGGTGTAATCTTCTGTCTTTGTTACTTGGTGTAAGTGTATGTCTTTGTTACTTGGTGTCAGTGTATGTCTTTGTTACTTGGTGTCAGTGTATGTCTGTGTTACTTGGTGTTAGTGTGTGTCTTTGTTACTTGGTGTAAGTGTATGTCTTTGTTACTTGGTGTCAGTGCATGTCTGTGTTACTGGGTATCAGTGTATGTCTTTGTGACTTGGTATCAGTGTATGTCTTTTTTACTGGGTGTCAGTGTGTGTCTGTGTTACTGGGTATCAGAGTATGTCTTTGTGACTTGGTATCAGTGTATGTCTTTGTTACTGGGTGTCGGTGTGTTTCTGTGTTACTGGGTATCATTGTATGTCTTTGTGACTTCGTATCAGTGTATGTCTTTGTTACTGGGTATCAGTGTGTGTCTGTGTTACTTGGTGAAAGTGTGTGTCTTTGTTACTTGGTGTCCGTGTGTGTCTGTGTTACTGGGTGTCAGTGCATGTCTTTGTTACTGGGTGTCAGTGTATGTCTTTGTTACTTGGTGGAAGTGTGTGTCTGTGTTACTGGGTATCAGTGTCTGTCTTTGTTACTTGGTGTAAGTGTGTGTCTGTGTTACTGGGTATCAGTGTTTGTCTTTGTTACTTGGTGTCAGTGTATGTCTGTGTTACTTGGTGTAAGTGTGTGTCTGTGTTACTGGGTATCAGTGTATGTCTTTGTGACTTGGTGTCAGTATATGTCTTTGTTACTGGGTGTAAGTGTGTATCTTTGTTACTTGGTGTAAGTGTATGTCTGTTTTACTTGGTGTCAGTGCATATCTTTGTTACTTGGTGACAGTGTGTGTCTGTATTACTGGGTATCAGTGTATGTCTTTGTGACTTCGTATCAGTGTATGTCTTTGTTACTGGGTGTCAGTGTTTGTCTTTGTGACTTGGTGTCAGTGTATGTCTTTGTTACTTGGTGTAAGTGTGTGTCTGTGATACTGGGTATCAGTGTATGTCTTTGTGACTTCGTATCAGTGAATGTCTTTGTTACTGGGTATCAGTGTGTGTCTGTGTTACTTGGTGAAAGTGTGTGTCTTTGTTACTTGGTGTCCGTGTGTGTCTGTGTTACTGGGTGTCAGTGCATGTCTTTGTTACTGGGTGTCAGTGTATGTCTTTGTTACTTGGTGTAAGTGTGTGTCTGTGTTACTGGGTATCAGTGTCTGTCTTTGTTACTTGGTGTAAGTGTGTGTCTGTGTTACTGGGTATCAGTGTTTGTCTTTGTTACTTGGTGTCAGTGTAGGTCTGTGTTACTTGGTGTAAGTGTGTGTCTGTGTTACTGGGTAACAGTGTATGTCTTTGTTACTTGGTGTAAGTGTATGTCAAAATACTTGGTGTAAGTGTATGTCTTTGTTACTTGGTGTAATTGTCTGTCTTTGTTAATTGGTGTAAGTGTGTGTCTTTGTTACTTGGTGTCAGTGTATGTCTTTGTTACTTGGTGTCAGTGTATGTCTGTGTTACTTGGTGTAAGTGTGTGTCTTTGTTACTTGGTGTAAGTGTATGTCTGTGTTACTTGGTGTCAGTGCATGTCTTTGTGACTTGGTATCAGTGTATGTATTTTTTACTGGGTGTCAGTGTGTGTCTGTGTTACTGGGTATCAGTGTATGTCTTTGTGACTTGGTATCAGTGTATGTCTTTGTTACTGGGTGTCGGTGTGTTTCTGTGTTACTGGGTATCAGTGTATGTCTTTGTGACTTCGTATCAGTGTATGTCTTTGTTACTGGGTATCAGTGTGTGTCTGTGTTACTTGGCGAAAGTGTGTGTCTTTGTTACTTGGTGTAAGTGTATGTCTTTGTTACTTGGTGTCAGTGCATGTCTTTGTTACTTGGTGTCAGTGTGTGTCTGTGTTACTGGGTATCAGTGTATGTCTTTGTGACTTGGTATCAGTGTATGTCTTTTTTACTGGGTGTCAGTGTGTGTCTGTGTTACTGGGTATCAGTGTATGTCTTTGTGACTTGGTATCAGTTTATGTCGTTGTTACTGGGTGTCGGTGTGTTTCTGTGTTACTGGGTATCAGTGTATGTCTTTGTGACTTCGTATCAGTGTATGTCTTTGTTACTGGGTATCAGTGTGTGTCTGTGTTACTTGGTGAAAGTGTGTGTCTTTGTTACTTGGTGTCCGTGTGTGTCTGTGTTACTGGGTGTCAGTGCATGTTTTTGTTACTGGGTGTCAGTGTATGTCTTTGTTACTTGGTGTAAGTGTGTGTCTGTGTTACTGGGTATCAGTGTCTGTCTTTGTTACTTGGTCTAAGTGTGTGTCTGTGTTACTGGGTATCAGTGTTTGTCTTTGTTACTTGGTGTCAGTGTATGTCTGTGTTACTTGGTGTAAGTGTGTGTCTGTGTTACTGGGTATCAGTGTATGTCTTTGTGACTTGGTGTCAGTATATGTCTTTGTTACTGGGTGTAAGTGTGTGTCTTTGTTACTTGGTGTAAGTGTATGTCTGTGTGACTTGGTGTCAGTGCATGTCTTTGTTACTTGGTGACAGTGTGTGTCTGTGTTACTGGGTATCAGTGTATGTCTTTGTGACTTCGTATCAGTGTATGTCTTTGTTACTGGGTATCAGTGTGTGTCTGTGTTACTTGGTGAAAGTGTGTGTCTTTGTTACTTGGTGTCCGTGTGTGTCTGTGTTACTGGGTGTCAGTGCATGTCTTTGTTACTGGGTGTCAGTGTATGTCTTTGTTACTTGGTGTAAGTGTGTGTCTGTGTTACTGGGTATCAGTGTCTGTCTTTGTTACTTGGTGTAAGTGTGTGTCTGTGTTACTGGGTATCAGTGTTTGTCTTTGTTACTTGGTGTCAGTGTATGTCTGTGTTACTTGGTGTAAGTGTGTGTCTGTGTTACTGGGTATCAGTGTATGTCTTTGTTACTTGGTGTCAGTGTATGTCAAAATACTTGGTGTAAGTGTATGTCTTTGTTACTTGGTGTAATTGTCTGTCTTTGTTAATTGGTGTAAGTGTGTGTCTTTGTTACTTGGTGTCAGTGTTTGTCTTTGTTACTTGGTGTCAGTGTATGTCTGTGTTACTTGGTGTAAGTGTGTGTCTTTGTTACTTGGTGTAAGTGTATGTCTGTGTTACTTGGTGTCAGTGCATGTCTTTGTGACTTGTTATCAGTGTATGTCTTTTTTACTGGGTGTCAGTGTGTGTCTGTGTTACTGGGTATCAGTGTATGTCTTTGTGACTTGGTATCAGTGTATGTCTTTGTTACTGGGTGTCGGTGTGTTTCTGTGTTACTGGGTATCAGTGTATGTCTTTGTGACTTCGTATCAGTGTATGTCTTTGTTACTGGGTATCAGTGTGTGTCTGTGTTACTTGGTGAAAGTGTGTGTCTTTGTTACTTGGTGTCCGTGTGTGTCTGTGTTACTGGGTGTCAGTACATGTCTTTGTTACTGGGTGTCAGTGTATGTCTTTGTTACTTGGTGTAAGTGTGTGTCTGTGTTACTGGGTATCAGTGTCTGTCTTTGTTACTTGGTGTAAGTGTGTGTCTGTGTTACTGGGTATCAGTGTTTGTCTTTGTTACTTGGTGTCAGTGTATGTCTGTGTTACTTGGTGTAAGTGTGTGTCTGTGTTACTGGGTATCAGTGTATGTCTTTGTGACTTGGTGTCAGTATATGTCTTTGTTACTGGGTGTAAGTGTGTGTCTTTGTTACTTGGTGTAAGTGTATGTCTGTGTTACTTGGTGTCAGTGCATGTCTTTGTTACTTGGTGACAGTGTATGTCTGTGTTACTTTGTGTAAGTGTGTGTCTGTGTTACTGGGTATCAGTGTATGTCTTTGTGACTTGGTGTCAGGGCATGTCTTTGTTACTGGTTGTCAGTGTGTGTCTTTGTTACGTGGTGTCAGTGCATGTCTTTGTTACTTGGTGACAGTGTGTGTCTGTGTTACTGGGTATCAGTGTATGTCTTTGTGACTTCGTATCAGTGTATGTCTTTGTTACTGGGTATCAGTGTGTGTCTGTGTTACTTGGTGAAAGTGTGTGTCTTTGTTACTTGGTGTCCGTGTGTGTCTGTGTTACTGGGTGTCAGTGCATGTCTTTGTTACTGGGTGTCAGTGTATGTCTTTGTTACTTGGTGTAAGTGTGTGTCTGTGTTACTGGGTATCAGTGTCTGTCTTTGTTACTTGGTGTAAGTGTGTGTCTGTGTTACTGGGTATCAGTGTTTGTCTTTGTTACTTGGTGTCAGTGTATGTCTGTGTTACTTGGTGTAAGTGTGTGTCTGTGTTACTGGGTATCAGTGTATGTCTTTGTTACTTGGTGTCAGTGTATGTCAAAATACTTGGTGTAAGTGTATGTCTTTGTTACTTGGTGTAATTGTCTGTCTTTGTTAATTGGTGTAAGTGTGTGTCTTTGTTACTTGGTGTCAGTGTTTGTCTTTGTTACTTGGTGTCAGTGTATGTCTGTGTTACTTGGTGTAAGTGTGTGTCTTTGTTACTTGGTGTAAGTGTATGTCTGTGTTACTTGGTGTCAGTGCATGTCTTTGTGACTTGTTATCAGTGTATGTCTTTTTTACTGGGTGTCAGTGTGTGTCTGTGTTACTGGGTATCAGTGTATGTCTTTGTGACTTGGTATCAGTGTATGTCTTTGTTACTGGGTGTCGGTGTGTTTCTGTGTTACTGGGTATCAGTGTATGTCTTTGTGACTTCGTATCAGTGTATGTCTTTGTTACTGGGTATCAGTGTGTGTCTGTGTTACTTGGTGAAAGTGTGTGTCTTTGTTACTTGGTGTCCGTGTGTGTCTGTGTTACTGGGTGTCAGTACATGTCTTTGTTACTGGGTGTCAGTGTATGTCTTTGTTACTTGGTGTAAGTGTGTGTCTGTGTTACTGGGTATCAGTGTCTGTCTTTGTTACTTGGTGTAAGTGTGTGTCTGTGTTACTGGGTATCAGTGTTTGTCTTTGTTACTTGGTGTCAGTGTATGTCTGTGTTACTTGGTGTAAGTGTGTGTCTGTGTTACTGGGTATCAGTGTATGTCTTTGTGACTTGGTGTCAGTATATGTCTTTGTTACTGGGTGTAAGTGTGTGTCTTTGTTACTTGGTGTAAGTGTATGTCTGTGTTACTTGGTGTCAGTGCATGTCTTTGTTACTTGGTGACAGTGTATGTCTGTGTTACTTTGTGTCAGTGTGTGTCTGTGTTACTGGGTATCAGTGTATGTCTTTGTGACTTGGTGTCAGGGTATGTCTTTGTTACTGGGTGTCAGTGTGTGTCTTTGTTACGTGGTGTCAGTGTATGTCTGTGTTACTTGATGTAAGTGTGTGTCTGTGTTACTGGGTATCAGTGTATGTCTTTGTTACTTGGTGTCAGTGTATGTCAAAATACTTGGTGTAAGTGTATGTCGTTGTTACTTGGTGTAATTTTCTGTCTTTGTTACTTCGTGTAAGTGTATGTCTTTGTTACTTGGTGTCAGTGTATGTCTTTGTTACTTGGTGTCAGTGTATGTCTGTGTTACTTGGTGTAAGTGTGTGTCTTTGTTACTTGGTGTAAGTGTATGTCTTTGTTACTTGGTGTCAGTGCATGTCTTTGTTACTTGGTGTCAGTGTGTGTCTGTGTTACTGGGTATCAGTGTATGTCTTTGTGACTTGGTATCAGTGTATGTCTTTTTTACTGGGTGTCAGTGTGTGTCTGTGTTACTGGGTATCAGTGTATGTCTTTGTGACTTGGTATCAGTGTATGTCTTTGTTACTGGGTGTCGGTGTGTTTCTGTGTTACTGGGTATCAGTGTATGTCTTTGTGACTTCGTATCAGTGTATGTCTTTGTTACTGGGTATCAGTGTGTGTCTGTGTTACTTGGTGAAAGTGTGTGTCTTTGTTACTTGGTGTCCGTGTGTGTCTGTGTTACTGGGTGTCAGTGCATGTCTTTGTTACTGGGTGTCAGTGTATGTCTTTGTTACTTGGTGTAAGTGTGTGTCTGTGTTACTGGGTATCAGTGTCTGTCTTTGTTACTTGGTGTAAGTGTGTGTCTGTGTTACTGGGTATCAGTGTTTGTCTTTGTTACTTGGTGTCAGTGTATGTCTGTGTTACTTGGTGGAAGTGTGTGTCTGTGTTACTGGGTGTAAGTGTGTGTCTTTGTTACTTGGTGTAAGTGTATGTCTGTGTTACTGGGTATCAGTGCATGTCTTTGTTACTTGGTGACAGTGTGTGTCTGTGTTACTGGGTATCAGTGTATGTCTTTGTGACTTCGTATCAGTGTATGTCTTTGTTACTGGGTGTCAGTGGTTGTTTTTGTGACTTGGTGTCAGTGTATGTCTTTGTTACTTGGTGTAAGTGTGTGTCTGTGATACTGGGTATCAGTGTATGTCTTTGTGACTTCGTATCAGTGTATGTCTTTGTTACTGGGTATCAGTGTGTGTCTGTGTTACTTGGTGAAAGTGTGTGTCTTTGTTACTTGGTGTCCGTGTGTGTCTGTGTTACTGGGTATCAGTGTCTGTCTTTGTTACTTGGTGTAAGTGTGTGTCTGTGTTACTGGGTATCAGTGTTTGTCTTTGTTACTTGGTGTCAGTGTATGTCTGTGTTACTTGGTGTAAGTGTGTGTCTGTGTTACTGGGTATCAGTGTATGTCTTTGTTACTTGGTGTCAGTGTATGTCAAAATACTTGGTGTAAGTGTATGTCTTTGTTACTTGGTGTAATTGTCTGTCTTTGTTAATTGGTGTAAGTGTGTGTCTTTGTTACTTGGTGTCAGTGTATGTCTTTGTTACTTGATGTCAGTGTATGTCTGTGTTACTTGGTGTAAGTGTGTGTCTTTGTTACTTGGTGTAAGTGTATGTCTGTGTTACTTGGTGTCAGTGCATGTCTTTGTGACTTCGTATCAGTGTATGTCTTTGTTACTGGGTATCAGTGTGTGTCTGTGTTACTTGGTGAAAGTGTGTGTCTTTGTTACTTGGTGTCCGTGTGTGTCTGTGTTACTGGGTGTCAGTGCATGTCTTTGTTACTGGGTGTCAGTGTATGTCTTTGTTACTTGGTGTAAGTGTGTGTCTGTGTTACTGGGTATCAGTGTCTGTCTTTGTTACTTGGTGTAAGTGTGTGTCTGTGTTACTGGGTATCAGTGTTTGTCTTTGTTACTTGGTGTCAGTGTATGTCTGTGTTACTTGGTGTAAGTGTGTGTCTGTGTTACTGGGTATCAGTGTATGTCTTTGTGACTTGGTGTCAGCATATGTCTTTGTTACTGGGTGTAAGTGTGTGTCTTTGTTACTTGGTGTAAGTGTATGTCTGTGTTACTTGGTGTCAGTGCATGTCTTTGTTACTTGGTGACAGTGTGTGTCTGTGTTACTGGGTATCAGTGTATGTCTTTGTGACTTCGTATCAGTGTATGTCTTTGTTACTGGGTGTCAGTGTTTGTCTTTGTGACTTGGTGTCAGTGTATGTCTTTGTTACTTGGTGTAAGTGTGTGTCTGTGATACTGGGTATCAGTGTATGTCTTTGTGACTTCGTATCAGTGTATGTCTTTGTTACTGGGTATCAGTGTGTGTCTGTGTTACTTGGTGAAAGTGTGTGTCTTTGTTACTTGGTGTAAGTGTGTGTCTGTGTTACTGGGTAGCAGTGTATGTCCTTGTTACTTGGTGTCAGTGTATGTCGTTGTTACTTGGTGTAATTGTCTGTCTTTGTTACTTGGTGTAAGTGTATGTCTTTGTTACTTGGTGTCAGTGTATGTCTTTGTTACTTGGTGTCAGTGTATGTCTGTGTTACTTGGTGTAAGTGTGTGTCTTTGTTACTTGGTGTAAGTGTATGTCTTTGTGACTTGGTGTCAGAGCATGTCTTTGTTACTTGGTGTCAGTGAGTGTCTGTGTTACTGGGTATCAGTGTATGTCTTTGTGACTTGCTATCAGTGAATGTCTTTGTTACTGGGTGTCGATGTTTGTCTTTGTGACTTGGTGTCAGTGTATGTCTTTGTTACTTGGTGCAAGTGTGTGTCTGTGATACTGGGTATCAGTGTATGTCTTTGTTACTGGGTGTCAGTGTATGTCATTGTTACTTGGTGTAAGTGTGTGAGTGTGAAACTGGGTATCAGTGTCTGTCTTTGTTACTTGGTGTAAGTGTATGTCTTCGTAACTTGGTGTCAGTGTATGTCTTTGTTACTTGGTGTCAGTGAATGTCAAAATACATGGTGGAAGTGTATGTCTTTGTTACTTGGTGTAATTGTCTGTCTTTGTTACTTGGTGTAAGTGTATGTCTTCGTAACTTGGTGTCAGTGCATGTCTTTGTTACTTGGTCTCAGTGAATGTCTGTGTTACTTGGTGTAAGTGTGTGTCTTTGTTACTTGGTGTAAGTGTATGTCTTTGTTACTTGGTGTCTGTGTATGTCTTTGTTACTTGGTGTCAGTGTATGTCTGTGTTACTTGGTGTAAGTGTGTGTCTGTGTTACTGGGTATCAGTGTATGTCTTTGTGACTTGGTGTCAGTATATGTCTTTGTTACTGGGTGTAAGTGTGTGTCTTTGTTACTTGGTGTAAGTGTATGTCTGTGTTACTTGGTGTCAGTGCATGTCTTTGTTACTTGGTGACAGTGTGTGTCTGTGTTACTGGGTATCAGTGTATGTCTTTGTGACTTCGTATCAGTGTATGTCTTTGTTACTGGGTGTCAGTGTTTGTCTTTGTGACTTGGTGTCAGTGTATGTCTTTGTTACTTGGTGTAAGTGTGTGTCTGTGATACTGGGTATCAGTGTATGTCTTTGTGACTTCGTATCAGTGTATGTCTTTGTTACTGTGTATCAGTGTGTGTCTGTGTTACTTGGTGAAAGTGTGTGTCTTTGTTACTTGGTGTAAGTGTGTGTCTGTGTTACTGGGTATCAGTGTATGTCTTTGTTACTTGGTGTCAGTGTATGTCGTTGTTACTTGGTGTAATTGTCTGTCTTTGTTACTTGGTGTAAGTGTATGTCTTTGTTACTTGGTGTCAGTGTATGTCTTTGTTACTTGGTGTCAGTGTATGTCTGTGTTACTTGGTGTAAGTGTGTGTCTTTGTTACTTGGTGTAAGTGTATGTCTTTGTGACTTGGTGTCAGAGCATGTCTTTGTTACTTGGTGTCAGTGAGTGTCTGTGTTACTGGGTATCAGTGTATGTCTTTGTGACTTGGTATCAGTGTATGTCTTTTTTACTGGGTGTCAGTGTGTGTCTGTGTTACTGGGTATCAGTGTATGTCTTTGTGACTTGGTATCAGTGTATGTCTTTGTTACTGGGTGTCAGTGTTTGTCTTTGTGACTTGGTGTCAGTGTATGTCTTTGTTACTTGGTGCAAGTGTGTGTCTGTGATACTGGGTATCAGTGTATGTCTTTGTTACTGGGTGTCAGTGTATGTCTTTGTTACTTGGTGTAAGTGTGTGAGTGTAAAACTGGGTATCAGTGTCTGTCTTTGTTACTTGGTGTAAGTGTATGTCTTCGTAACTTGGTGTCAGTGTATGTCTTTGTTACTTGGTGTCAGTGAATGTCAAAATACTTGGTGTCAGTGTGTGTCTGTGTTACTGGGTATCAGTGTATGTCTTTCTGACTTGGTATCAGTGTATGTCTTTGTTACTGGGTGTCAGTGTGTGTCTGTCTTCCTTGGTATCAGTGTATGTCTTTGCGACCTGGTGCCAGTGTATGTCTTTGCTACTGGGTGTCAGTGTGTGTCTTCGTGACTTGGTGTCAGTGTATGTCTGTGTTACTTGGTGTAAGTGTGTGTCTGTGTTACTGGGTATCAGTGTATGTCTTTGTTACTTGGTGTCAGTGTATGTCTGTGTTACTTGGTGTAAGTGTGTGTCTGTGTTACTGGGTGTCAGTGTGTGTCTGTGTTACTTGGTGTAAGTCTGTGTCTTTGTTACTTGGTGTCCGTGTGTGTCTGTGTTACTGGGTGTCAGTGTATGTCTTTGTTACTGGGTGTCAGTGTATGTCTTTGTTACTTGGTGTAAGTGTGTGTCTGTGTTACTGGGTGTCAGTGTATGTCTGTGTTACTTGGTGTAAGTGTGTGTCTGTGTTACTGGGTGTCAGTGTGTGTCTTTGTGACTTGGTGTCACTGTATGTCTTTGTTACTGGGTGTCAGTGTGTGTCTTTGTGACTTGGTGTCAGTGTATGTCTTCGTTACTTGGTGTAAGTGTGTGTCTGTGTTACTGGGTATCTGTGTATGTCTTTGTCACTTGGTGTCTGTGTATGTCAAAATACTTGGTGTAAGTGCATGTCTTTGTTACTTGATGAAATTGTCTGTCTTTGTTACTTGGTGTAAGTGTATCTCTTTGTTACTTGGTGTCAGTGTATGTCTTTGTTACTTGGTGTCAGTGTGTGTCTGTGCTACTGGGTATCAGTGTATGTCTTTGTGACTTGGTATCAGTGTATGTCTTTGTGACTTGGTGTCAGTGTATGTCTTTGTTACTGGGTGTCAGTGTGTGTCTGTGTTACTTGGTGTCAGTGTATGTCTTTGTTACTGTTTATTACTGTTTCTCTGTGTTACTGGGTGTCAGTGTGTGTTTGTTTGTGTTACTGAGTGTCAGTGCATGTCTTTGTTACTTGGTGTAAGTGTGTGTCTTTGTTACTTGGTGTAATTGCATGTCTTTGTTCCTTGGTGTCAGTGCATGTCTGTGTTACTTAGTGTAAGTGTATGTCTTTGTTACTTAGTGTAAGTGTGTGTCTGTGTTACTTGGTGTAAGTGTGTGTCTGTGTTCCTGGGTATCATTGTATGTCTTTGTTACTTGGTGTCAGTGTATGTCTGTGTTACCTGGTGTAAGTGTGTGTCTGTGTTACTGGGTATCAGTGTATGTCTTTGTTAATTGGTGTCAGTGTATTTCTGTGTTACTTGGTGTAAGTGTGTGTCTGTGTTACTGGGTGTCAGTGTGTGTCTGTGTTACTTGGTGTAAGTGTGTGTCTTTGTTACTTGGTGTCCGTGTGTGTCTGTGTTACTGGGAGTAAGTGCATGTCTTTGTTACTTGGTGCCAGTGTATATCTGTGTTACTTTGTGTAAGTGTGTGTCTTTGTTACTTGGTGTAATTGTATGTCTTTGTTACTTGGTGTCAGTGTATGTCTTTGTTTCTTGGTGTAAGTGTGTGTCTGTGTTACTTGGTGTAAGTGTGTGTCTGTGTTCCTGGGTATCAGAGTATGTCTTTGTTACTTGGTGAAAGTGTATGTCTGTGTTACTTGGTGTAAGGGTGTGTCTGTGTTACTGGGTATCAGTGCATGACTTTGTTACTTGGTGTCAGTGTATGTCAAAATACTTTGAGTAATTCTTTGTCTTTGTTACTTGGTGTAATTGTCTGTCTTTGTTACTTGGTGTAAGTGTATGTCTTTGTTACTTGGTGTAGTGTATGTCTTTGTTACTTGGTGTCAGTGTATGTCTGTGTTACTTGGTGTAAGTGTGTGTCTTTGTTACTTGGTGTAAGTGTATGTCTTTGTTACTTGGTGTAAGTGCATGTCTTTGTTACTTGGTGTCAGTGTGTGTCTGTGTTACTGGGTATCAGTGTATGTCTTTGTTACTGGGTGTCAGTGTGTGTCTGTGTTACTGGGTATCAGTGTATGTCTTTGTGACTTGGTATCAGTGTATGTCTTTGTTACTTGGTGTAAGTGTGTGTCTGTGATACTGGGTATCAGTGTATGTCTTTGTTACTTGGTGTCAGTGTATGTCTTTGTTACTTGGTGTAAGTGTGTGTCTGTGTATCAATGTATGTCTTTGTGACTTGGTGTCAGTGTATGTCTTTGTTACTGGGTGTCAGTGTATGTCTTTGTGACTTGGTGTCAGTGTATGTCTGTGTTACTGGGGGTCAGTGTGTGTCTGTGTTACTGGGGGCAGTGTGTGTTTCTAACTGGGTGTCAGTGTGTGTCTGTGTTACTGTGTATCAGTGCATGTCTTTGTTACTTGGTGTCAGTGTATGTCTGTGTTACTAGGTGTAAGTGTATGTCTTTGTTACTTGGTGTACTTGTGTGTCTGTGTTACTTGGTGTAAGTGTGTGTCTGTGTTCCTGGGTATCATTGTATGCCATTGTTACTTGGTGTCAGTGTATGTCTGTGTTACTTGGTGTAAGTGTGTGTCTGTGTTACTGGGTATCAGTGTATGTCTTTGTTACTTGGTGTCAGTGTATGTCTGTGTTAAATGGTGTAAGTGTGTGTCAGTGTTACTGGGTGTCAGTGTGTGTCTGTGTTACTTGGTGTAAGTGTGTGTCTTTGTTACTTGGTGTCCGTGTGTGTCTGTGTTACTGGGTGTCAGTGCATGCCTTTGTTACTTGGTGCCAGTGTATATCTGTGTTACTTGGTGTAAGTGTGTGTCTTTGTTACTTGGTGTAATTGTATGTCTTTGTTGATTGGTGTAAGTGTGTGTCTGTGTTACTTGGTGTAAGTGTGTGTCTGTGTTCCTGGGTATCAGTGTATGTCTTTGTTACTTGGTGTCAGTGTATGTCTGTGTTACTTGGTGTAAGTGTGTGTCTTTGTTACTTGGTGTAATTGTATGTCTTTGTTACTTGGTGTCAGTGTATGTATGTGTTACTTGGTGTAAGTGTATGTCTTTGTTGCTTGGTGTAAGTGTGTGTCTGTGTTACTGGGTGTCAGTGTTTGTCTGTGTTACTTGGTGTAAGTGTGTGTCTTTGTTACTTGGTGTCCATGTGTGTCTGTGTTACTGGGTGTCAGTGTATGTCTTTGTTACTGGGTGTCAGTGTATGTCTTTGTTACTTGGTGTAAGTGTGTGTCTGTGTTACTGGGTATCAGTGACTGTCTTTGTTACTTGGTGTAAGTGTGTGTCTGTGTTACTGGATATCAGTGTATGTCTTTGTGACTTGGTATCAGTGTATGTCTTTGTTACTGGGCGTCATTGTGTGTCTGTGTTCCTGGGTATCAGTGTATGTCTTTGTGACTTGGTGTCAGTGTATGTCTGTGTTACTTGGTGTAAGTGTGTGCCTGTGTTACTGGGTATCAGTGTATGTCTTTGTAACTTGGTGTCAGTGTATGTCTGTGTTACTTGGTGTAAGTGTGTGTCTGTGATACTGTGTATCAGTGTATGTCTTTGTTACTTGGTGTCAGTGTATGCCTGTGTTGCTTGGTGTAAGTGTGTGTCTGTGTATCAGTGTATGTCTTTGTGACTTGGTGTCATTGTATGTCTTTGTTTCTGGGTGTCAGTGTATGTCTTTGTGACTTGGTGTCAGTGAATGTCAGTGTTACTGGGGGTCAGTGTGTGTCTGTGTTACTGGGTGTCAGTGTGTGTTTCTAACTGGGTGTCAGTGTGTGTCTGTGTTACTGGGTATCAGTGCATGTCTTTGTTACTTGGTGTCAGTGTATGTCTGTGTTACTTGGTGTAAGTGTGTGTCTGTGTTACTGGGTATCAGTGTATGTCTTTGTTACTTGGTGTCAGTGTATGTCTGTGTTACTTGGTGTAAGCTGTGTCTGTGTTACTTGGTGTCCATGTGTGTCTGTGTTACTGGGTGTCAGTGTATGTCTTTGTTACTGGGTGTCAGTGTATGTCTTTGTTACTTGGTGTAAGTGTGTGTCTGTGTTACTGTGTATCAGTGTCTGTCTTTAATACTTGGTGTAAGTGTGTGTCTGTGTTACTGGGTATCAGTGTATGTCTTTGTGACTTGGTATCAGTGTATGTCTGAGTTACTTGGTGTAAGTGTGTGTCTGTGTTACTGGGTATCAGTGTAAGTCTTTGTGACTTGGTATCAGTGTATGTCTTTGTTACTGGGTGTCAGTGTATTTCTGTGTTACTTGGTGAAAGTGTGTGTCTGTGTTACTGGGTATCAGTGTAAGTCTTTGTGACTTGGTATCAGTGCATGTCTTTGTTACTGGGTGTCAGTGTGTGTCTGTGTTCCTGGGTATCAGTGTATGTCTTTGTGACTTGGTGTCAGTGTATGTCTTTGCTACTGGGTGTCAGTGTGTGTCTTTGTGACTTGCTGTCAGTGTATGTCTGTGTTACTTGGTGTAAGTGTGTGTCTGTGTTACTGGGTATCAGTGTATGTCTTTGTGACTTGGTGTAAGTGTGTGTCTGTGTTACTGGGTGTCAGTGTGTGTCTGTGTTACTTGGTGTATGTCTGTGTCTTTGTTACTTGGTGTCCGTGTGTGCCTGTGTTAGTGGGTATCAGTGTATGTCTTTGTTACTGGGTGTCAGTGTATGTCTTTGTTACTTGGTGTAAGTGTGTGTCTGTGTTACTGGGTGTCAGTGTATGTCTGTGTTACTTGGTGTAAGTGTGTGTCTGTGTTACTGGGTATCAGTGTATGTCTTTGTGACTTGGTGTCAGTGCATGTCTTTGTTACTGGGTGTCAGTGTGTGTCTTTGTGACTTGGTGTCAGTGTATGTCTTTGTTACTTGGAGTAAGTGTGTGTCTGTTTTACTGGGTATCAGTGTATGTCTTTGTTACTTGGTGTCAGTGTATGTCAAAATACTTGGTGTAAGTGTATGTCTTTGTTACTTCGTGTAATTGTCTGTCTTTGTTACTTGGTGTAAGTGTATCTCTTTGTTACTTGGTGTCAGTGTATGTCTTTGTTACTTGGTGTCAGTGTGTGTCTGTGCTACTGGGTATCAGTGTATGTCTTTGTGACTTGGTATCAGTGTATGTCTTTGTGACATGGTGTCAGTGTATGTCTTTGTTACTGGGTGTCAGTGCGTGTCTGTGTTACTTGGTGTCAGTGTATGTCTTTATTACTGTTTATTAGTGTTTCTCTGTGTTACTGGGTGTCAGTGTGTGTTTGTTTGTGTTACTGAGTGTCAGTGCATGTCTTTGTTACTTGGTGTAAGTTTGTGTCTATGTTACTGGTTGTAAGTGTATGTCTTTGTTACTTGGTGTAAGTGTGTGTCTGTGTTACTTGGTGTAAGTGTGTGTCTGTGTTCCTGGGTATCATTGTATGTCTTTGTTACTTGGTGTCAGTGTATGTCTGAGTTACTTGGTGTAAGTGTGTGTCTGTGTTACTGGGTATCAGTGTATGTCTTTGTTAATTGGTGTCAGTGTATTTCTGTGTTACTTGGTGTAAGTGTGTGTCTGTGTTACTGGGTATCAGTGTAAATCTTTGTGACTTGGTGTCAGTGTATGTCTTTGTTAGTTGGTGTAAGTGTGTGTCCGTGATACTGGGTATCAGTGTATGTCTTTGTTACTTGGTGTCAGTGTATGTCTGTGTTACTTGGTGTAAGTGTGTGTCTGTGTTACTGGGTGTCAGTGTGTGTCTGTGTTACTTGGTGTAAGTCTGTGTCTTTGTTACTTGGTGTCCGTGTGTGTCTGTGTTACTGGGTGTCAGTGTATGTCTTTGTTACTTGGTGTAAGTGTGTGTCTGTGTTACTGGGTGTTTTGTATGTCTGTGTTACTTGGTGTAAGTGTGTGTCTGTGTTACTGGGTATCAGTGCATGTCTTTGTCACTTGGTGTCAGTGTATGCCTTTGTTACTGGGTGTCAGTGTGTGTCTTTGTGACTTGGTGTCAGTGTATGTCTTTGTTACTTGGTGTAACTGTGTGTCTGTGTTACTGGGTATCAGTGTCTGTATTTGTTACGTGGTGTCAGTGTATGTCTTTGTAACTTGGTGTCAGTGGATGTCTTTGTTACTTGGTGTAATAGTCTGTCTTTGTTACTTGGTGTAAGTGTATCTCTTTGTTACTTGGTGTCAGTGTATGTCTTTGTTACTTGGTGTCAGTGTGTGCCTGTGCTACTGGGTATCAGTGTATGTCTTTGTGACTTGGTATCAGTGTATGACTTTGTGACTTGGTGTCAGTGTATGTCTTTGTTACTGGGTGTCAGTGTGTGTTTGTGTTACTTGGTGTCAGTGTATGTCTTTGTTACTGTTTATTAGTGTTTCTCTGTGTTACTGGGTGTCAGTGTGTGTTTGTTTGTGTTACTGAGTGTCAGTGTATGTCTATGTTACTTGGTGTAAGTTTGTGTCTGTGTTACTGGGTATCAGTGTCTGTCTTTGTTACTTGGTGTAAGTGTGTGTCTTTGTTCCTTGGTGTAATTGCATGTCTTTGTTCCTTGGTGTCAGTGTATGTCTGTGTTACTGGGTGTAAATGTATGTCTTTGTTACTTGGTGTAAGTGTGTGTCTGTGTTACTTGGTGTCAGTGTGTTTCTGTGTTCCTGGGTATCATTGTATGTCTTTGTTACTTGGTGTCAGTATATGTCTGTGTTACTTGGTGTAAGTGTGAGTCTGTGTTACTGGGTATCAGTGTATGTCTTTGTTACTGGGTGTCAGTGTGTGTCTGTGTTACTTGGTGTAAGTGTGTGTCTTTGTTACTTGGTGTAATTGTATGTCTTTGTTACTTGGTGTCAGTGTATGTCTGTGTTACTTGGTGTAAGTGTATGCCTTTGTTACTTGGTGTAAGTGTGTTTCTGTGTTACTTGGTGTAAGTGTGTGTCTGTGTTCCTGGGTATCATTGTATGTCTTTGTTACTTGGTGTCAGTGTATGTCTGTGTTACTTGGTGTAAGTGTGTGTCTGTGTTACTGGGTATCAGTGTATGTCTTTGTTACTTGGTGTCAGTGTATGTCTGTGTTACTTGGTGTAAGTGTGTGTCTGTGTTACTGGGTGTCAGTGTGTGTCTGTGTTACTTGGTGTCAGTGTATGTCTTTGTTACTGGGTGTCAGTGTATGTCTTTGTTACTTGGTGTAAGTGTGTGTCTGTGTTACTGGGGATCAGTGTCTTTCTTTGTTACTTGGTGTAAGAGTGCGTCTGTGTTACTGGGTTTCAGTGTATGTCTTTGTTTCTTGGTGTCAGTGTATGTCTGTGTTAATTGGTGTAAGTGTGTGTCTTTGTTACTGGGTATCAGTGTATGTCTTTGTGACTTGGTGTCAGTGTATGTCTTTGTTACTGGGTGTCAGTGTGTGTCTTTGTGACTTAGTGTCAGTGTATGTCTTTGTTACTTGGTGTAAGTGTGTGTCTGTGTTACTGGGTATCAGTGTATGTCTTTGTTACTTGGTGTCAGTATATGTCAACATACTTGGTGTAAGTGTTTGTCTTTGTTACGTGGTGTAATTGTCTGTCTTTGTTACTTGGTGAAAGTGTATGTCTTTGTTACTTGGTGTCAGTGTATGTCTTTGTTACTTTGTGTCATTGTATGTCTGTGTTACTTGGTGTAAGTGTGTGTCTTTGTTACTTGGTGTAAGTGTTTGTCTTTGTTACTTGGTGACAGTGTGTGTCTTTGCGACTTCGTATCAGTGTATGTCTTTGTTACTTGGTGTAAGTGTGTGTCTGTGATACTGGGTATCAGTGTATGTCTTTGCGACTTCGTATCAGTGTATGTCTTTGTTACTGGATATCAGTGTGTGTCTGTGTTACTTGGTGAAAGTGTGTGTCTTTGTTACTTGGTGTAAGTGTGTGTCTGTGTTACTGGGTATCAGTGTATGTCTTTGTTACTTGGTGTCAGTGTATGTCGTTGTTACTTGGTGTAATTGTCTGTATTTGTTACTTGGTGTAAGTGTATGTCTTTGTTACTTGGTGTCAGTGTATGTCTTTGTTACTTGGTGTCAGTGTATGTCTGTGTTACTTGGTGTAAGTGTGTGTCTTTGTTACTTGGTGTAAGTGTATGTCTTTGTGACTTGGTGTCAGAGCATGTCTTTGTTACTTGGTGTCAGTGAGTGTCTGTGTTACTGGGAATCAGTGTATGTCTTTGTGACTTGGTATCAGTGTATGTCTTTTTTACTGGGTGTCAGTGTGTGTCTGTGTTACTGGGTATCAGTGTATGTCTTTGTGACTTCGTATCAGTGTATGTCTTTGTTACTGGGTGTCAGTGTTTGTCTTTGTGACTTGGTGTCAGTGTATGTCTTTGTTACTTGGTGCAAGTGTGTGTCTGTGATACTGGGTATCAGTGTATGTCTTTGTTACTGGGTGTCAGTGTATGTCTTTGTTACTTGGTGTAAGTGTGTGAGTGTGAAACTGGGTATCAGTGTCTGTCTTTGTTACTTGGTGTAAGTGTATGTCTTCGTAACTTGGTGTCAGTGTATGTCTTTGTTACTTGGTGTCAGTGAATGTCAAAATACTTGGTGTAAGTGTATGTCTTCGTAACTTGGTGTCAGTGTATGTCTTTGTTACTTGGTCTCAGTGAATGTCTGTGTTACTTGGTGTAAGTATGTGGCTTTGTTACTTGGTGTAAGTGTATGTCTTTGTTACTTGGTGTCTGTGTATGTCTTTGTTACTTGGTGTCAGTGTGTGTATGTGTTACTGGGTATCAGTGTATGTCTTTGTGACTTGGTATCAGTGTATGTCTTTGTTACTGGGTGTCAGTGTGTGTCTGTCTTCCTTGGTATCAGTGTATGTCTTTGCGACCTGGTGCCAGTGTATGTCTTTGCTACTGGGTGTCAGTGTGTGTCTTTGTGACTTGGTGTCAGTGTATGTCTGTGTTACTTGGTGTAAGTGTGTGTCTGTGTTACTGGATATCAGTGTATGTCTTTGTTACTTGGTGTCAGTGTATGTCTGTGTTACTTGGTGTAAGTGTGTGTCTGTGTTACTGGGTGTCAGTGTGTGTCTGTGTTACTTGGTGTAAGTCTGTGTCTTTGTTACTTAGTGTAAGTGTGTGTCTGTGTTCCTGGGTATCAGAGTATGTCTTTGTTACTTGGTGAAAGTGTATGTCTTTGTTACTGGGTGTCAGTGTATGTCTTTGTTACTTGGTGTAAGTGTGTGTCTGTGTTACTGGGTGTCAGTGTATGTCTGTGTTACTTGGTGTAAGTGTGTGTCTGTGTTACTGGGTATCATTGTATGTCTTTGTGACTTGGTGTCACTGTATGTCTTTGTTACTGGGTGTCAGTGTGTGTCTTTGTGACTTGGTGTCAGTGTATGTCTTCGTTACTTGGTGTGAGTGTGTGTCTGTGTTACTGGGTATCTGTGTTTGTCTTTGTCACTTGGTGTCTGTGTATGTCAAAATACTTGGTGTAAGTGTATGTCTTTGTTACTTGGTGTAATTGTCTGTCTTTGTTACTTGGTGTAAGTGTATCTCTTTGTTACTTGGTGTCAGTGTATGTCTTTGTTACTTGGTGTCAGTGTGTGTCTGTGCTACTGGGTATCAGTGTATGTCTTTGTGACTTGGTATCAGTGTATGTCTTTGTGACTTGGTGTCAGTGTATGTCTTTGTTACTGGGTGTCAGTGTGTGTCTGTGTTACTTGGTGTCAGTGTATGTCTTTGTTACTGTTTATTAGTGTTTCTCTGTTTTACTGGGTGTCAGTGTGTGTTTGTTTGTGTTACTGAGTGTCAGTGCATGTCTTTGTTACTTGGTGTAAGTTTGTGTCTGTGTTACTGGGTATCAGTGTCTGTCTTTGTTACTTGGTGTAAGTGTGTGTCTTTGTTACTTGGTGTAATTGCATGTCTTTGTTCCTTGGTGTCAGTGCATGTCTGTGTTACTTAGTGTAAGTGTATGTCTTTGTTACTTAGTGTAAGTGTGTGTCTGTGTTACTTGGTGTAAGTGTGTGTCTGTGTTCCTGGGTATCATTGTATGTCTTTGTTACTTGGTGTCAGTGTATGTCTTTGTTACCTGGTGTAAGTGTGTGTCTGTGTTACTGGGTATCAGTGTATGTCTTTGTTAATTGGTGTAATTGTATTTCTGTGTTACTTGGTGTAAGTGTGTGTCTGTGTTACTGGGTGTCAGTGTGTGTCTGTGTTACTTGGTGTAAGTGTGTGTCTTTGTTACTTGGTGTCCGTGTGTGTCTGTGTTACTGGGAGTAAGTGCATGTCTTTGTTACTTGGTGCCAGTGTATATCTGTGTTACTTTGTGTAAGTGTGTGTCTTTGTTACTTGGTGTAATTGTATGTCTTTGTTACTTGGTGTCAGTGTGTGTCTGTGTTACTTAGTGTAAGTGTGTGTCTGTGTTCCTGGGTATCAGAGTATGTCTTTGTTACTTGGTGAAAGTGTATGTCTGTGTTACTTGGTGTAAGTGTGTGTCTGTGTTACTTGGTGTAAGTGTGTGTCTGTGTTACTGGGTATCAGTGTATGTCTTTGTTACTTGGTGTCAGTGTATGTCTGTGTTACTTGGTGTAAGTGTGTGTCTTTGTGACTTGGTGTCAGTGTATGTCTGTGTTACTTGGTGTAAGTGTGTGTCTGTGTTACTGGGTATCAGTGTATGTCTTTGTTACTTGGTGTCAGTGTATGTCTGTGTTACTTGGTGTAAGTGTGTGTCTGTGTTACTGGGTGTCAGTGTGTGTCTGTGTTACTTGGTGTAAGACTGTGTCTTTGTTACTTGGTGTCCGTGTGTGTCTGTGTTACTGGGTGTCAGTGTATGTCTTTTTTACTGGGTGTCAGTGTATGCCTTTGTTACTTGGTGTAAGTGTGTGTCTGTGTTACTGGGTGTCAGTGTATGTCTGTGTTACTTGGTGTAGGTGTGTGTCTGTGTTACTGGGTATCAGTGCATGACTTTGTTACTTGGTGTCAGTGTATGTCAAAATACTTTGAGTAAGTGTTTGTCTTTGTTACTTGGTGTAATTGTATGTCTTTGTTACTTGGTGTCAGTGTTTGTCTGTGTTACTAGGTATCAGTGTATGTCTTTGTGACTTGGTATCAGTGTATGTCATTGTTCCTGGGTGTCAGTGTGTGTCTGTCTTACTTGGTATCAGTGTATGTCTTTGCGACCTGGTGCCAGTGTATGTCTTTGCTACTGGGTGTCAGTGTGTGTCTTCGTGACTCGGTGTCAGTGTATGTCTGTGTTACTTGGTGTAAGTGTGTGTCTGTGTTACTGGGTATCAGTGTATGTCTTTGTTACTTGGTGTCAGTGTATGTCTGTGTTACTTGGTGTAAGTGTGTGTCTGTGTTACTGGGTGTCAGTGTGTGTCTGTGTTGCTTGGTGTAAGTCTGTGTCTTTGTTACTTGGTGTCCGTGTGTGTCTGTGTTACTTGGTGTCAGTGTATGTCTTTGTTACTGGGTGTCAGTGTATGTCTTTGTTACTTGGTGTAAGTGTGTGTCTGTGTTACTGGGTGTCAGTGTATGTCTGTGTTACTTGGTGTAAGTGTGTGTCTGTGTTACTGGGTATCATTGTATGTCTTTGCGACTTGGTGTCACTGTATGTCTTTGTTACTGGGTGTCAGTGTGTGTCTTTGTGACTTGGTGTCATTGTATGTCAAAATACTTGGTGTACGTGAATGTCTTTGTTACTTGGTGTAATTGTCTGTCTTTGTTACTTGGTGTAAGTGTATCTCTTTGTTACTTGGTGTCAGTGTATGTCTTTGTTACTTGGTGTAAGTGTGTGTCTGTGTTACTGGGTATCTGTGTATTTCTTTGTCACTTGGTGTCTGTGTATGTCAAAATACTTGGTGTACGTGAATGTCTTTGTTACTTGGTGTAATTGTCTGTCTTTGTTACTTGGTGTAAGTGTATCTCTTTGTTACTTGGTGTCAGTGTATGTCTTTGTTACTTGGTGTCAGTGTGTGTCTGTGCTACTGGGTATCAGTGTATGTCTTTGTGACTTGGTATCAGTGTATGTCTTTGTGACTTGGTGTCAGTGTATGTCTTTGTTACTGGGTGTCAGTGTGTGTCTGTGTTACTTGGTGTCAGTGTATGTCTTTGTTACTGTTTATTAGTGTTTCTCTGTGTTACTGGGTGTCAGTGTGTGTTTGTTTGTGTTACTGAGTGTCAGTGCATGTCTTTGTTACTTGGTGTAAGTTTGTGTCTGTGTTACTGGGTATCAGTGTCTGTCTTTGTTACTTGGTTTAAGTGTGTGTCTTTGTTACTTGGTGTAATTGCATGTCTTTGTTCCTTGGTGTCAGTGCATGTCTGTGTTACTTAGTGTAAGTGTATGTCTTTGTTACTTAGTGTAAGTGTGTGTCTGTGTTACTTTTTGTAAGTGTGTGTCTGTGTTCCTGGGTATCATTGTATGTCTTTGTTACTTGGTGTCAGTGTATGTCTGTGTTACCTGGTGTAAGTGTGTGTCTGTGTTACTGGGTATCAGTGTATGTCTTTGTTAATTGGTGTCAGTGTATTTCTGTGTTACTTGGTGTAAGTGTGTGTCTGTGTTACTGGGTGTCAGTGTGTGTCTGTGTTACTTGGTGTAAGTGTGTGTCTTTGTTACTTGGTGTCCGTGTGTGTCTGTGTTACTGGGAGTAAGTGCATGTCTTTGTTACTTGGTGCCAGTGTATATCTGTGTTACTTTGTGTAAGTGTGTGTCTTTGTTACTTGGTGTAATTGTATGTCTTTGTTACTTGGTGTCAGTGTATGTCTTTGTTACTTGGTGTAAGTGTATGTCTTTGTTTCTTGGTGTAAGTGTGTGTCTGTGTTACTTGGTGTAAGTGTGTGTCTGTGTTCCTGGGTATCAGAGTATGTCTTTGTTACTTGGTGAAAGTGTATGTCTGTGTTACTTGGTGTAAGGGTGTGTCTGTGTTACTGGGTATCAGTGCATGACTTTGTTACTTGGTGTCAGTGTATGTCAAAATACTTGGAGTAAGTGTTTGTCTTTGTTACTTGGTGTAATTGTCTGTCTTTGTTACTTGGTGTAAGTGTATGTCTTTGTTACTTGGTGTAGTGCATGTCTTTGTTACTTGGTGTCAGTGTATGTCTGTGTTACTTGGTGTAAGTGTGTGTCTTTGTTACTTGCAGTAAGTGTATGTCTTTGTTACTTGGTGTAAGTGCATGTCTTTGTTACTTGGTGTCAGTGTGTGTCTGTGTTACTGGGTATCAGTGTATGTCTTTGTTACTGGGTGTCAGTGTATGTCTTTGTGACTTGGTATCAGTGTATGTCTTTGTTACTTGGTGTAAGTGTGTGTCTGTGATACTGGGTATCAGTGTATGTCTTTGTTACTTGGTGTCAGTGTGTGTCTGTGTTACTGGGTATCAGTGTATGTCTTTGTTACTGGGTATCAGTGTATGTCTTTGTGGCTTGGTATCAGTGCATGTCTTTGTTACTTGGTGTAAGTGTGTGTCTGTGATACTGGGTATCAGTGTATGTCTTTGTTACTTGGTGTCAGTGTATGTCTTTGTTACTTGGTGTAAGTGTGTGTCTGTGTATCAATGTATGTCTTTGTGACTTGGTGTCAGTGTATGTCTTTGTTACTGGGTGTCAGTGTATGTCTTTGTGACTTGGTGTCAGTGTATGTCTGTGTTACTGGGGGTCAGTGTGTGTCTGTGTTACTGGGGGCAGTGTGTGTTTCTAACTGGGTGTCAGTGTGTGTCTGTGTTACTGTGTATCAGTGCATGTCTTTGTTACTTGTTGTCAGTGTATGTCTGTGTTACTAGGTGTAAGTGTATGTCTTTGTTACTTGGTGTACTTGTGTGTCTGTGTTACTTGGTGTAAGTGTGTGTCTGTGTTCCTGGGTATCATTGTATGCCCTTGTTACTTGGTGTCAGTGTATGTCTGTGTTACTTGGTGTAAGTGTGTGTCTGTGTTACTGGGTATCAGTGTATGTCTTTGTTACTTGGTGTCAGTGTATGTCTGTGTTACTTGGTGTAAGTGTGTGTCAGTGTTACTGGGTGTCATTGTGTGTCTGTGTTACTTGGTGTAAGTGTGTGTCTTTGTTACTTGGTGTCCGTGTGTGTCTGTGTTCCTGGGTATCATTGTATGCCCTTGTTACTTGGTGTCAGTGTATGTCTGTGTTACTTGGTGTAAGTGTGTGTCTGTGTTACTGGGTATCAGTGTATGTCTTTGTTACTTGGTGTCAGTGTATGTCTGTGTTACTTGGTGTAAGTGTGTGTCAGTGTTACTGGGTGTCATTGTGTGTCTGTGTTACTTGGTGTAAGTGTGTGTCTTTGTTACTTGGTGTCCGTGTGTGTCTGTGTTACTTGGTGTCAGTGTATGTATGTGTTACTTGGTGTAAGTTTATGTCTTTGTTGCTTGGTGTAAGTGTGTGTCTGTGTTAGTTGGTGTAAGTGTGTGTCTGTGTTCCTGGGTATCAGTGTATGTCTGTGTTACTTGGTGTAAGTGTGTGTCTGTGTTACTGGGTATCAGTGTATGTCTTTGTTACTTGGTGTCAGGGTATGTCTGTGTTACTTGGTGTAAGCTGTGTGTGTGTTACTGGGTGTCAGTGTGTGTCTGTGTTACTTGGTGTAAGTGTGTGTCTTTGTTACTTGGTGTCCATGTGTGTCTGTGTTACTGGGTGTCAGTGTATGTCTTTGTTACTGGGTGTCAGTGTATGTCTTTGTTACTTGGTGTAAGTGTGTGTCTGTGTTACTGGATATCAGTGTATGTCTTTGTGACTTGGTATCAGTGTATGTCTTTGTTACTGGGTGTCATTGTGTATCTGTGTTGCTGGGTATCAGTGTATGTCTTTGTGACTTGGTGTCAGTGTATGTCTTTGCTACTGGGTGTCAGTGTGTGTCTTTGTGACTTGGTGTCAGTGTATGTCTGTGTTACTTGGTGTAAGTGTGTGTCTGTGTTACTGGGTATCAGTGTATGTCTTTGTTACTTGGTGTCAGTGTATGTCTGTGTTACTTGGTGTAAGTGTGTGTCTGTGATACTGGGTATCAGTGTATGTCTTTGTTACTTGGTGTCAGTGTATGCCTGTGTTGCTTGGTGTAAGTGTGTGTCTGTGTATCAGTGTATGTCTTTGTGACTTGGTGTCATTGTATGTCTTTGTTTCTGGGTGTCAGTGTATGTCTTTGTGACTTGGTGTCTGTGTATGTCAGTGTTACTGGGGGTCAGTGTGTGTCTGTGTTACTGGGTGTCAGTGTGTGTTTCTAACTGGGTGTCAGTGCATGTCTTTGTTACTTGGTGTCAGTGTATGTCTGTGTTACTTGGTGTAAGTGTATGTCTTTGTTACTTGGTGTACGTGTGTGTCTGTGTTACTTGGTGTTATTGTGTGTCTGAGTTCCTGGGTATCATTGTATGTCCTTGTTACTTGGTGTCAGTGTATGTCTGTGTTACTTGGTGTAAGTGTGTGTCTGTGTTACTGTGTATCAGTGTCTGTCTTTGATACTTGGTGTAAGTGTGTGTCTGTGTTACTGGGTATCAGTGTATGTCTTTGTGACTTGGTATCAGTGTATGTCTGAGTTACTTGGTGTAAGTGTGTGTCTGTGTTACTGGGTATCAGTGTAAGTCTTTGTGACTTGGTATCAGTGTATGTCTTTGTTACTGGGTGTCAATGTATTTCTGTGTTACTTGGTGTAAGCGTGTGTCTGTGTTACTGGGTATCAGTGTAAGTCTTTGTGACTTGGTATCAGTGTATGTCTTTGTTACTGGGTGTCAGTGTGTGTCTGTGTTCCTGGGTATCAGTGTATGTCTTTGTGACTTGGTGTCAGTGTATGTCTTTTCTACTGGGGGTCAATGTGTGTCTTTGTGACTTGGTGTCAGTGTATGTCTGTGTTACTTGGTGTAAGTGTGTGTCTGTGTTACTGGGTATCAGTGTATGTCTTTGTGACTTGGTGTAAGTGTGTGTCTGTGTTACTGGGTGTCAGTGTGTGTCTGTGTTACTTGGTGTATGTCTGTGTCTTTGTTACTTGGTGTCCGTGTGTGCCTGTGTTACTGGGTATCAGTGTATGTCTTTGTTACTGGGTGTCAGTGTATGTCTTTGTTACTTGGTGTAAGTGTGTGTCTGTGTTACTGGGTGTCAGTGTATGTCTGTGTTACTTGGTGTAAGTGTGTGTCTGTGTTACTGGGTATCAGTGTATGTCTTTGTGACTTGGTGTCAGTGCATGTCTTTGTTACTGGGTGTCAGTGTGTGTCTTTGTGACTTGGTGTCAGTGTATGTCTTTGTTACTTGGAGTAAGTGTGTGTCTGTGTTACTGGGTATCAGTGTATGTCTTTGTTACTTGGTGTCAGTGTATGTCAAAATACTTGGTGTAAGTGTATGTCTTTGTTACTTCGTGTAATTGTCTGTCTTTGTTACTTGGTGTAAGTGTATCTCTTTGTTACTTGGTGTCAGTGTATGTCTTTGTTACTTGGTGTCAGTGTGTGTCTGTGCTACTGGGTATCAGTGTATGTCTTTGTGACTTGGTATCAGTGTATGTCTTTGTGACTTGGTGTCAGTGTATGTCTTTGTTACTGGGTGTCA
Source organism: Heterodontus francisci (assembly GCF_036365525.1). Classification (NCBI taxonomy): domain Eukaryota; kingdom Metazoa; phylum Chordata; class Chondrichthyes; order Heterodontiformes; family Heterodontidae; genus Heterodontus; species Heterodontus francisci. The sequence goes on along the minus strand of NW_027141653.1, from coordinate 1,422,784 downwards.
GTGCGTGTCTGTGTTACTTGGTGTCAGTGTATGTCTTTGTTACTGTTTATTAGTGTTTCTCTGTGTTACTGGGTGTCAGTGGGTGTTTGTTTGTGGTACTGAGTGTCAGTGTATGTCTTTGTTACTTGGTGTAAGTTTGTGTCTATGTTACTGGTTGTAAGTGTATGTCTTTGTTACTTGGTGTAAGTGTGTGTCTGTGTTACTTGGTGTAAGTGTGTGTCTGTGTTCCTGGGTATCATTGTATGTCTTTGTTACTTGGTGTCAGTGTATGTCTGAGTTACTTGGTGTAAGTGTGTGTCTGTGTTACTGGGTATCAGTGTATGTCTTTGTTACTTGGTGTCAGTGTATGTCTTTGTTACTTGGTGTCAGTGTATGTCTGTGTTACTTGGTGTAAGTGTGTGTCTGTGATACTGGGTATCAGTGTATGTCTTTGTTACTTGGTGTCAGTGTATGCCTGTGTTGCTTGGTGTAAGTGTGTGTCTGTGTATCAGTGTATGTCTTTGTGACTTGGTGTCATTGTATGTCTTTGTTTCTGGGTGTCAGTGTATGTCTTTGTGACTTGGTGTCAGTGTATGTCAGTGTTACTGGGGGTCAGTGTGTGTCTGTGTTACTGGGTGTCAGTGTGTGTTTCTAACTGGGTGTCAGTGCATGTCTTTGTTACTTGGTGTCAGTGTATGTCTGTGTTACTTGGTGTAAGTGTATGTCTTTGTTACTTGGTGTACGTGTGTGTCTGTGTTACTTGGTGTTATTGTGTGTCTGAGTTCCTGGGTATCATTGTATGTCCTTGTTACTTGGTGTCAGTGTATGTCTGTGTTACTTGGTGGAAGTGTGTGTCTGTGTTACTGGGTGTCAGTGTGTGTCTGTGTTACTTGGTGTAAGTGTGTGTCTTTGTTACTTGGTGTCCGTGTGTGTCTGTGTTACTGGGTGTCTGTGCATGTCTTTGTTACTTGGTGCCAGTGTATATCTGTGTAACTTGGTGTAAGTGTGTGTCTTTGTTACTTGGTGTAATTGTATGTCTTTGTTACTTGGTGTCATTGTATGTCTGTGTTACTTGGTGTAAGTGTATGTCTTTGTTACTTGGTGTAAGTGTGTGTCTGTGTTACTGTGTATCAGTGTCTGTCTTTGATACTTGGTGTAAGTGTGTGTCTGTGTTACTGGGTATCAGTGTATGTCTTTGTGACTTGGTATCAGTGTATGTCTGAGTTACTTGGTGTAAGTGTGTGTCTGTGTTACTGGGTATCAGTGTAAGTCTTTGTGACTTGGTATCAGTGTATGTCTTTGTTACTGGGTGTCAATGTATTTCTGTGTTACTTGGTGTAAGCGTGTGTCTGTGTTACTGGGTATCAGTGTAAGTCTTTGTGACTTGGTATCAGTGTATGTCTTTGTTACTGGGTGTCAGTGTGTGTCTGTGTTCCTGGGTATCAGTGTATGTCTTTGTGACTTGGTGTCAGTGTATGTCTTTTCTACTGGGGGTCAATGTGTGTCTTTGTGACTTGGTGTCAGTGTATGTCTGTGTTACTTGGTGTAAGTGTGTGTCTGTGTTACTGGGTATCAGTGTATGTCTTTGTGACTTGGTGTAAGTGTGTGTCTGTGTTACTGGGTGTCAGTGTGTGTCTGTGTTACTTGGTGTACGTCTGTGTCTTTGTTACTTGGTGTCCGTGTGTGCCTGTGTTACTGGGTATCAGTGTATGTCTTTGTTACTGGGTGTCAGTGTATGTCTTTGTTACTTGGTGTAAGTGTGTGTCTGTGTTACTGGGTGTCAGTGTATGTCTGTGTTACTTGGTGTAAGTGTGTGTCTGTGTTACTGGGTATCAGTGTATGTCTTTGTGACTTGGTGTCAGTGCATGTCTTTGTTACTGGGTGTCAGTGTGTGTCTTTGTGACTTGGTGTCAGTGTATGTCTTTGTTACTTGGAGTAAGTGTGTGTCTGTGTTACTGGGTATCAGTGTATGTCTTTGTTACTTGGTGTCAGTGTATGTCAAAATACTTGGTGTAAGTGTATGTCTTTGTTACTTCGTGTAATTGTCTGTCTTTGTTACTTGGTGTAAGTGTATCTCTTTGTTACTTGGTGTCAGTGTATGTCTTTGTTACTTGGTGTCAGTGTGTGTCTGTGCTACTGGGTATCAGTGTATGTCTTTGTGACTTGGTATCAGTGTATGTCTTTGTGACTTGGTGTCAGTGTATGTCTTTGTTACTGGGTGTCAGTGCGTGTCTGTGTTACTTGGTGTCAGTGTATGTCTTTGTTACTGTTTATTAGTGTTTCTCTGTGTTACTGGGTGTCAGTGGGTGTTTGTTTGTGGTACTGAGTGTCAGTGTATGTCTTTGTTACTTGGTGTAAGTTTGTGTCTATGTTACTGGTTGTAAGTGTATGTCTTTGTTACTTGGTGTAAGTGTGTGTCTGTGTTACTTGGTGTAAGTGTGTGTCTGTGTTCCTGGGTATCATTGTATGTCTTTGTTACTTGGTGTCAGTGTATGTCTGAGTTACTTGGTGTAAGTGTGTGTCTGTGTTACTGGGTATCAGTGTATGTCTTTGTTACTTGGTGTCAGTGTATGTCTTTGTTACTTGGTGTCAGTGTATGTCTGTGTTACTTGGTGTAAGTGTGTGTCTGTGATACTGGGTATCAGTGTATGTCTTTGTTACTTGGTGTCAGTGTATGCCTGTGTTGCTTGGTGTAAGTGTGTGTCTGTGTATCAGTGTATGTCTTTGTGACTTGGTGTCATTGTATGTCTTTGTTTCTGGGTGTCAGTGTATGTCTTTGTGACTTGGTGTCAGTGTATGTCAGTGTTACTGGGGGTCAGTGTGTGTCTGTGTTACTGGGTGTCAGTGTGTGTTTCTAACTGGGTGTCAGTGCATGTCTTTGTTACTTGGTGTCAGTGTATGTCTGTGTTACTTGGTGTAAGTGTATGTCTTTGTTACTTGGTGTACGTGTGTGTCTGTGTTACTTGGTGTTATTGTGTGTCTGAGTTCCTGGGTATCATTGTATGTCCTTGTTACTTGGTGTCAGTGTATGTCTGTGTTACTTGGTGTAAGTGTGTGTCTGTGTTACTGGGTATCAGTGTATGTCTTTGTTACTTGGTGTCAGTGTATGTCTGTGTTACTTGGTGGAAGTGTGTGTCTGTGTTACTGGGTGTCAGTGTGTGTCTGTGTTACTTGGTGTAAGTGTATGTCTGAGTTACTTGGTGTAAGTGTGTGTCTGTGTTACTGGGTATCAGTGTAAGTCTTTGTGACTTGGTATCAGTGTATGTCTTTGTTACTGGGTGTCAATGTATTTCTGTGTTACTTGGTGTAAGCGTGTGTCTGTGTTACTGGGTATCAGTGTAAGTCTTTGTGACTTGGTATCAGTGTATGTCTTTGTTACTGGGTGTCAGTGTGTGTCTGTGTTCCTGGGTATCAGTGTATGTCTTTGTGACTTGGTGTCAGTGTATGTCTTTTCTACTGGGGGTCAATGTGTGTCTTTGTGACTTGGTGTCAGTGTATGTCTGTGTTACTTGGTGTAAGTGTGTGTCTGTGTTACTGGGTATCAGTGTATGTCTTTGTGACTTGGTGTAAGTGTGTGTCTGTGTTACTGGGTGTCAGTGTGTGTCTGTGTTACTTGGTGTATGTCTGTGTCTTTGTTACTTGGTGTCCGTGTGTGCCTGTGTTACTGGGTATCAGTGTATGTCTTTGTTACTGGGTGTCAGTGTATGTCTTTGTTACTTGGTGTAAGTGTGTGTCTGTGTTACTGGGTGTCAGTGTATGTCTGTGTTACTTGGTGTAAGTGTGTGTCTGTGTTACTGGGTATCAGTGTATGTCTTTGTGACTTGGTGTCAGTGCATGTCTTTGTTACTGGGTGTCAGTGTGTGTCTTTGTGACTTGGTGTCAGTGTATGTCTTTGTTACTTGGAGTAAGTGTGTGTCTGTGTTACTGGGTATCAGTGTATGTCTTTGTTACTTGGTGTCAGTGTATGTCAAAATACTTGGTGTAAGTGTATGTCTTTGTTACTTCGTGTAATTGTCTGTCTTTGTTACTTGGTGTAAGTGTATCTCTTTGTTACTTGGTGTCAGTGTATGTCTTTGTTACTTGGTGTCAGTGTGTGTCTGTGCTACTGGGTATCAGTGTATGTCTTTGTGACTTGGTATCAGTGTATGTCTTTGTGACTTGGTGTCAGTGTATGTCTTTGTTACTGGGTGTCAGTGCGTGTCTGTGTTACTTGGTGTCAGTGTATGTCTTTGTTACTTGGTGTCAGTGTATGTCTGTGTTACTTGGTGTAAGTGTGTGTCTGTGTTACTGGGTATCAGTGTATGTCTTTGTTACTTGGTGTCAGTGTATGTCTGTGTTACTTGGTGTAAGTGTGTGTCTGTGTTACTGGGTGTCAGTGTGTGTCTGTGTTACTTGGTGTCAGTGTATGTCTTTGTTACTGGGTGTCAGTGTATGTCTTTGTTACTTGGTGTAAGTGTGTGTCTGTGTTACTGGGGATCAGTGTCTTTCTTTGTTACTTGGTGTAAGAGTGTGTCTGTGTTACTGGGTTTCAGTGTATGTCTTTGTTTCTTGGTGTCAGTGTATGTCTGTGTTACTTGGTGAAAGTGTGTGTCTTTGTTACTGGGTATCAGTGTATGTCTTTGTGACTTGGTGTCAGTGTATGTCTTTGTTACTGGGTGTCAGTGTGTGTCTTTGTGACTTAGTGTCAGTGTATGTCTTTGTTACTTGGTGTCTGTGTGTGTCTGTGTTACTGGGTATCAGTGTATGTCTTTGTTACTTGGTGTCAGTATATGTCAACATACTTGGTGTAAGTGTTTGTCTTTGTTACGTGGTGTAATTGTCTGTCTTTGTTACTTGGTGAAAGTGTATGTCTTTGTTACTTGGTGTCAGTGCATGTCTTTGTTACTTTGTGTCAGTGTATGTCTGTGTTACTTGGTGTAAGTGTGTGTCTTTGTTACTTGGTGTAAGTGTTTGTCTTTGTTACTTGGTGTCAGTGCATGTCTTTGTTACTTGGTGTCAGTGTGTGTCTGCGTTACTGGGTATCAGTGTATGTCTTTGTGACTTGGTATCAGTGTATGTCTTTGTTACTGGGTGTCAGTGTGTGTCTGTGTTACTGGGTATCAGTGTATGTCTTTGAGACTTGGTATCAGTGTATGTCTTTGTTACTGGGTGTCAGTGTGTGTCTGTGTTACTGGGTTTCAGTGTATGTCTGTGTTACTTGGTGTCAGTGTATGTCTGTGTTACTTGGTGTAAGTGTGTGTCTGTGTTCCTGGGTGTCAGTGTGTGTCTGTGTTACTTGGTGTATGTCTGTGTCTTTGTTACTTGGTGTCCGTGTGTGTCTGTGTTACTGGGTATCAGTGTGTGTCTGTGTTACTGGGTATCAATGTATGCCTTTGTGACTTGGTATCAGTGTATGTCTTTGTTACTTGGTGTCAGTGTATGTCTGTGTTACTTGGTGTAAGTGTGTGTCTGTGTTACTGGGTATCAGTGTATGTCTTTGTTACTTGGTGTCAGTGTATGTCTGTGTTACTTGGTGTAAGTGTGTGTCTGTGTTACTGGGTGTCAGTGTGTGTCTGTGTTACTTAGTGTAAGTGTGTGTCTTTGTTACTTGGTGTCCGTGTGTGTCTGTGTTACTGGGTGTCATTGCATGTCTTTGTTACTTGGTGCCAGTGTTTTTCTGTGTTACTTGGTGTCAGTGTATGTCTTTGTTACTTTGTGTCAGTGTATGTCTGTGTTACTTGGTGTAAATGTGTGTCTGTGTTACTTGGTGTCAGTGTATGTCTTTGTTACTGGGTGTCAGTGTATGTCTTTGTTACTTGGTGTAAGTGTGTGTCTGTGTTAGTGGGTATCAGTGTCTTTCTTTGTTACTTGGTGTAAGAGTGTGTCTGTGTTACTGGGTTTCAGTGTATGTCTTTGTTTCTTGGTGGCAGTGTATGTCTGTGTTACTTGGTGTAAGTGTGTGTCTTTGTTACTGGGTATCAGTGTATGTCTTTGTGACTTGGTGTCAGTGTATGTCTTTAAAACTGGGTGTCAGTGTGTGTCTTTGTTACTTGGTGTAAGTATGTGACTGTGTTACTGGGTATCAGTGTATGTCATTGTTTCTTGGTGGCAGTATATGTCAAAATACTTGGTGTAAGTGTTTGTCTTTGTTACGTGGTGTAATTGTCTGTCTTTGTTACTTGGTGTAAGTGTATGTCTTTGTTACTTGGTGTCAGTGTATGTCTTTGTTACTTTGTGTCAGTGTATGTCTGTGTTACTTGGTGTAAGTGTGTGTCTTTGTTACTTGGTGTAAGTGTTTGTCTTTGTTACTTGGTGTCAGTGCATGTCTTTGTTACTTGGTGTCAGTGTGTGTCTGTGTTACTGGGTATCAGTGTATGTCTTTGTGACTTGGTATCAGTGTATGTCTTTGTTACTGGGTGTCAGTGTGTTTCTGTGTTACTGGGTATCAGTGTATGTCTTTGTGACTTGGTATCAGTGTATGTCTTTGTTACTGGGTGTCACTGTGTTTCTGTGTTATTGGGTATCAGTGTATGTCTTTGTGACATGGTATCAGTGTATGTCTTTGTTACTGGGTGTCAGTGTGTGTCTTTGTGACTTGGTGTAAGTGTGTGTCTGTGATACTGGGTATCAGTGTATGTCTTTGTTACTTGGTGTCAGTGTATGTCTGTGTTACTTGGTGTAAGTGTGTGTCTGAGTATCAGTGTATGTCTTTGTGACTTGGTGTCAGTGTACGTCTTTGTTACTGGGTGTCAGTGTATGTATTTGTGACTTGGTGTCAGTGTATGTCTGTGTTACTGGGGGTCAGTGAGTGTCTGTGTTACTGGGGGTCAGTGTGTGTTTCTAACTGGGTGTCAGTGTGTGTCTGTGTTACTGGGTATCAGTGCATGTCTTTGTTACTTGGTGTCAGTGTATGTCTGTGTTACCTGGTGTAAGTGTATGTCTTTGTTACTTGGTGTAAGTGTGTGTCTGTGTTACTTGGTGTAAGTGTGTGTCTGTGATCCTGGGTATCATTGTATCTCCTTGTTACTTGGTGTCAGTGTATGGCTGTGTTACTTGGTGTAAGTGTGTGTCTGTGTTACTGGGTGTCAGTGTGTGTCTGTGTTACTTAGTGTAAGTGTGTGTCTTTGTTACTTGGTGTCCGTGTGTGTCTGTGTTACTGGGTGTCATTGCATGTCTTTGTTACTTGGTGCCAGTGTTTTTCTGTGTTACTTGGTGTCAGTGTATGTCTTTGTTACTGGGTGTCAGTGTGTGTCTGTGTTACTTGGTGTAAGTGTGTGTCTTTGTTACTTGGTGTCCGTGTGTGTCTGTGTTACTGGGTGTCAGTGTATGTCTTTGTTACTTGGTGTAAGTGTGTGTCTGTGTTAGTGGGTATCAGTGTCTTTCTTTGTTACTTGGTGTAAGAGTGTGTCTGTGTTACTGGGTTTCAGTGTATGTCTTTGTTTCTTGGTGGCAGTGTATGTCTGTGTTACTTGGTGTAAGTGTGTGTCTTTGTTACTGGGTATCAGTGTATGTCTTTGTGACTTGGTGTCAGTGTATGTCTTTAAAACTGGGTGTCAGTGTGTGTCTTTGTTACTTGGTGTAAGTATGTGACTGTGTTACTGGGTATCAGTGTATGTCATTGTTTCTCGGTGGCAGTATATGTCAAAATACTTGGTGTAAGTGTTTGTCTTTGTTACGTGGTGTAATTGTCTGTCTTTGTTACTGGGTGTCAGTGCATGTCTTTGTTACTTGGTGTCAGTGTGTGTCTGTGTTACTGCGGGTCAGTGAGTGTCTGTGTTACTGGGGGTCAGTGTGTGTTTCTAACTGGGTGTCAGTGTGTGTCTGTGTTACTGGGTATCAGTGCATGTCTTTGTTACTTGGTGTCAGTGTATGTCTGTGTTACCTGGTGTAAGTGTATGTCTTTGTTACTTGGTGTAAGTGTGTGTCTGTGTTACTTGGTGTAAGTGTGTGTCTGTGATCCTGGGTATCATTGTATGTCCTTGTTACTTGGTGTCAGTGTATGGCTGTGTTACTTGGTGTAAGTGTGTGTCTGTGTTACTGGGTATCAGTGTATGTCTTTGTTACTTGGTGTCAGTGTATGTCTGTGTTACTTGGTGTAAGTGTGTGTCTGTGTTACTGGGTGTCAGTGTGTGTCTGTGTTACTTATTGTAAGTGTGTGTCTGTGTTACTTGGTGTTAGTGTGTGTCTGTGTTACTGGGTATCAGTGTATGTCTTTGTTACTTGGTGTCAGTGTATGTCTGTGTTACTTGGTGTAAGTGTGTGTCTGTGTTACTGGGTGTCAGTGTGTGTCTGTGTTACTTAGTGTAAGTGTGTGTCTTTGTTACTTGGTGTCCGTCTGTGTCTGTGTTACTGGGTGTCATTGCATGTCTTTGTTACTTGGTGCCAGTGTATATCTGTGTTACTTGGTGTCAGTGTATGTCTTTGTTACTTTGTGTCAGTGTATGTCTGTGTTACTTGGTGTAAATGTGTGTCTGTGTTACTTGGTGTCAGTGTATGTCTTTGTTACTGGGTGTCAGTGTATGTCTTTGTTACTTGGTGTAAGTGTGTGTCTGTGTTAGTGGGTATCAGTGTCTTTCTTTGTTACTTGGTGTAAGAGTGTGTCTGTGTTACTGGGTTTCAGTGTATGTCTTTGTTTCTTGGTGGCAGTGTATGTCTGTGTTACTTGGTGTAAGTGTGTGTCTTTGTTACTGGGTATCAGTGTATGTCTTTGTGACTTGGTGTCAGTGTATGTCTTTAAAACTGGGTGTCAGTGTGTGTCTTTGTTACTTGGTGTAAGTATGTGACTGTGTTACTGGGTATCAGTGTATGTCATTGTTTCTTGGTGGCAGTATATGTCAAAATACTTGGTGTAAGTGTTTGTCTTTGTTACGTGGTGTAATTGTCTGTCTTTGTTACTTGGTGTAAGTGTATGTCTTTGTTACTTGGTGTCAGTGTATGTCTTTGTTACTTTGTGTCAGTGTATGTCTGTGTTACTTGGTGTAAGTGTGTGTCTTTGTTACTTGGTGTAAGTGTTTGTCTTTGTTACTTGGTGTCAGTGCGTGTCTTTGTTACTTGGTGTCAGTGTGTGTCTGTGTTACTGGGTATCAGTGTATGCCTTTGTGACTTGGTATCAGTGTATGTCTTTGTTACTGGGTGTCAGTGTGTTTCTGTGTTACTGGGTATCAGTGTATGTCTTTGTGACTTGGTATCAGTGTATGTCTTTGTTACTGGGTGTCACTGTGTTTCTGTGTTATTGGGTATCAGTGTATGTCTTTGTGACATGGTATCAGTGTATGTCTTTGTTACTGGGTGTCAGTGTGTGTCTTTGTGACTTGGTGTAAGTGTGTGTCTGTGATACTGGGTATCAGTGTATGTCTTTGTTACTTGGTGTCAGTGTATGTCTGTGTTACTTGGTGTAAGTGTGTGTCTGAGTATCAGTGTATGTCTTTGTGACTTGGTGTCAGTGTACGTCTTTGTTACTGGGTGTCAGTGTATGTATTTGTGACTTGGTGTCAGTGTATGTCTGTGTTACTGGGGGTCAGTGAGTGTCTGTGTTACTGGGGGTCAGTGTGTGTTTCTAAATGGGTGTCAGTGTGTGTCTGTGTTACTGGGTATCAGTGCATGTCTTTGTTACTTGGTGTCAGTGTATGTCTGTGTTACCTGGTGTAAGTGTATGTCTTTGTTACTTGGTGTAAGTGTGTGTCTGTGTTACTTGGTGTAAGTGTGTGTCTGTGATCCTGGGTATCATTGTATCTCCTTGTTACTTGGTGTCAGTGTATGGCTGTGTTACTTGGTGTAAGTGTGTGTCTGTGTTACTGGGTGTCAGTGTGTGTCTGTGTTACTTAGTGTAAGTGTGTGTCTTTGTTACTTGGTGTCCGTGTGTGTCTGTGTTACTGGGTGTCATTGCATGTCTTTGTTACTTGGTGCCAGTGTTTTTCTGTGTTACTTGGTGTCAGTGTATGTCTTTGTTACTTTGTGTCAGTGTATGTCTGTGTTACTTGGTGTAAATGTGTGTCTGTGTTACTTGGTGTCAGTGTATGTCTTTGTTACTGGGTGTCAGTGTATGTCTTTGTTACTTGGTGTAAGTGTGTGTCTGTGTTAGTGGGTATCAGTGTCTTTCTTTGTTACTTGGTGTAAGAGTGTGTCTGTGTTACTGGGTTTCAGTGTATGTCTTTGTTTCTTGGTGGCAGTGTATGTCTGTGTTACTTGGTGTAAGTGTGTGTCTTTGTTACTGGGTATCAGTGTATGTCTTTGTGACTTGGTGTCAGTGTATGTCTTTAAAACTGGGTGTCAGTGTGTGTCTTTGTTACTTGGTGTAAGTATGTGACTGTGTTACTGGGTATCAGTGTATGTCATTGTTTCTCGGTGGCAGTATATGTCAAAATACTTGGTGTAAGTGTTTGTCTTTGTTACGTGGTGTAATTGTCTGTCTTTGTTACTGGGTGTCAGTGCATGTCTTTGTTACTTGGTGTCAGTGTGTGTCTGTGTTACTGCGGGTCAGTGAGTGTCTGTGTTACTGGGGGTCAGTGTGTGTTTCTAACTGGGTGTCAGTGTGTGTCTGTGTTACTGGGTATCAGTGCATGTCTTTGTTACTTGGTGTCAGTGTATGTCTGTGTTACCTGGTGTAAGTGTATGTCTTTGTTACTTGGTGTAAGTGTGTGTCTGTGTTACTTGGTGTAAGTGTGTGTCTGTGATCCTGGGTATCATTGTATGTCCTTGTTACTTGGTGTCAGTGTGTGTCTGTGTTACTGCGGGTCAGTGTATGTCTTTGTTACTTGGTGTAAGTGTGTGTCTGTGTTAGTGGGTATCAGTGTCTTTCTTTGTTACTTGGTGTAAGAGTGTGTCTGTGTTACTGGGTTTCAGTGTATGTCTTTGTTTCTTGGTGTCAGTGTATGTCTGTGTTACTTGGTGTAAGTGTGTGTCTTTGTTACTGGGTATCAGTGTATGTCTTTGTGACTTGGTGTCAGTGTATGTCTTTGTTACTGGGTGTCAGTGTGTGTCTTTGTGACTTAGTGTCAGTGTATGTCTTTGTTACTTGGTGTAAGGATGTGACTGTGTTACTGGGTATCAGTGTATGTCTTTGTTACTTGGTGTCAGTATATTTCAAAATACTTGGTGTAAGTGTTTGTCTTTGTTACGTGGTGTAATTGTCTGTCTTTGTTACTTGGTGTAAGTGTATGTCTTTGTTACTTGGTGTCAGTGTATGTCTTTGTTAATTTGTGTCAGTGTATGTCTGTGTTACTTGGTGTAAGTGTGTGTCTTTGTTACTTGGTGTAAGTGTTTGTCTTTGTTACTTGGTGTCAGTGCATGTCTTTGTTAGTTGGTGTCAGTGTGTGTCTGTGTTACTGGGTATCAGTGTATGTCTTTGTGACTTGGTATCAGTGTATGTCTTTGTTACTGGGTGTCAGTGTGTTTCTGTGTTACTGGGGATCAGTGTATGTCTTTGTGACTTGGTATCAGTGTATGTATTAGTTACTGGGTGTCACTGTGTTTCTGTGTTATTGGGTATCAGTGTATGTCTTTGTGACTTGGTATCAGTGTATGTCTTTGTTACTGGGTGTCAGTGTGTGTCTTTGTGACTTGGTGTCAGTGTATGTCTTTGTTACTAGGTGTAAGTGTGTGTCTGTGATACTGGGTATCAGTGTATGTCTTTGTTACTTGGTGTCAGTGTATGTCAGTGTTACTTGGTGTAAGTGTGTGTCTGTGTATCAGTGTACGTCTTTGTTACTGGGTGTCAGTGTATGTATTTGTGACTTGGTGTCAGTGTATGTCTGTGTTACTGGGGGTCAGTGTGTGTTTCCAACTGGGTGTCAGTGTGTGTCTGTGTTACTGGGTATCAGTGCATGTCTTTGTTACTTGGTGTCAGTGTATGTCTGTGTTACTTGGTGTAAGTGTATGTCTTTGTTACTTGGTGTAAGTGTGTGTCTGTGTTACATGGTGTAAGTGTGTGTCTGTGATCCTGGGTATCATTGTATGTCCTTGTTACTTGGTGTCAGTGTATGTCTGTGTTACTTGGTGTAAGTGTGTGTCTGTGTTACTGGGTATCAGTGCATGTCTTTGTTACTTGGTGTCAGTGTATGTCTGTTACTTGGTGTAAGTGTGTGTCTGTGTTACTGGGTATCAGTGTCTGTCTTTGTTACTTGGTGTAAGAGTGTGTCTGTGTTACTGGGTTTCAGTGTATGTCTTTGTTACTTGGTGTCAGTGTATGTCTGTGTTACTTGGTGTAAGTGTGTGTCTGTGTTACTGGGTATTAGTGTATGTCTTTGTTACTTGGTGTCAGTGTATGTCTGTGTTACTTGGTGTAAGTGTGTGTCTGTGTTACTGGGTGTCAGTGTGTGTCTGTGTTACTTAGTGTAAGTGTGTGTCTTTGTTACTTGGTGTCCGTGTGTGTCTGTGTTACTGGATGTCAGTGCATGTCTTTGTTACTTGGTGCCAGTGTATATCTGTGTTACTTGGTGTAAGTGTGTGTCTTTGTTACTTGTTGTAATTGTGTGTTTTTGTTACTTGTTGTAATTGCATGTCTTTGTTACTTGGTGTCAGTGTATGTCTGTGTTACTTGGTGTAAGTGTGTGTCTTTGTTACTGGGTATCAGTGTATGTCTTTGTGACTTGGTGTCAGTGTATGTCTGTGTTACTGGGTATCAGTGTGTGTCTTTGTGACTTAGTGTCAGTGTATGTCTTTGTTACTTGGTGTAAGTGTGTGTCTGTGTTACTGGGTATCAGTGTATGTCTTTGTTACTTGGTGCCAGTCTATGTCAAAATACTTGGTGTAAGTGTTAGTCTTTGTTACGTGGTGTAGTTGTCTGTCTTTGTTACTTTGTGTAAGTGTATGTCTTTGTTACTTGGTGTCAGTGTATGTCTTTGTTACTTTGTGTCAGTGTATGTCTGTGTTACTTGGTGTAAGTGTGTGTCTTTGTTACTTGGTGGAAGTGTTTGTCTTTGTTACTTGGTGTCAGTGCATGTCTTTGTTACTTGGTGTCAGTGTGTGTCTGTGTTACTGGGTATCAGTGTATGTCTTTGTGACTTGGTATCAGTGTATGTCTTTGTTACTGGGTGTCAGTGTGTTTCTGTGTTACTGGGTATCAGTGTATGTCTTTGTGACTGGGTGTCAGTGTGTGTCTGTGTTACTGGGTATCAGTGTATGTCTTTGTTACTTAGTGTATGTGTGTGTCTGTGTTACTTGGTGTAAGTGTGTGTCTGTGATCATGGGCATCATTGTATGTCCTTGTTACTTGGTGTCAGTGTATGTCTGTGTTACTTGGTGTAAGTGTGTGTCTGTGTTACTGGGTATCAGTGTATGTCTTTGTTACTTGGTGTCAGTGTGTGTCTGTGTTACTTGGTGTAAGTGTGTGTCTGTGTTACTGGGTGTCAGTGTGTGTCTGTGTTACTTAGTGTAAGTGTGTGTCTTTGTTACTTGGTGTCCGTGTGTGTCTGTGTTACTGGGTGTCAGTGTATGTCTTTGTGATTTGGTATCAGTGTATGTCTTTGTTACTTTGTGTCAGTGTGTGTCTGTGTTACGGGGTATCAGTGTATGTCTTTGTGACTTGGTATCAGTGTATGTCTTTGTTACTGGGTGTCAGTGTCTGTCTGTGTTAATGGGTATCAGTGTATGTCTATGTGACTTGGTATCAGTGTATGTCTTTGTTACTTGGTGTCAGTGTGTTTCTGTGTTACTGGGTATCAGTGTATGTCTTTGTGACTTGGTATCAGTGTATGTCTTTGTTACTGGGTGTCAGTGTGTGTCTGTGTTACTGGGTATCAGTGTATGTCTTTGTTACGGGGTGTAACTGTATGTCTTTGTTACTTGGTGTCAGTGTATGTTTGTGTTACTTGGTGTAAGTGTATGTCTTTGTTACTTGGTGTAAGTGTGTGTCTGTGTTACTTGGTGTAAGTGTGTGTCTGTGATCATGGGTATCATTGTATGTCCTTGTTACTTGGTGTAAGAGTGTGTCTGTGTTACTGGGTTTCAGTGTATGTCTTTGTTACTTGGTGTCAGTGTATGTCTGTGTTACTTGGTGTAAGTGTGTGTCTGTGTTACTGGGTATCAGTGTCTGTCTTTGTTACTTGGTGTAAGAGTGTGTCTGTGTTACTGGGTTTCAGTGTATGTCTTTGTTACTTGGTGTCAGTGTATGTCTGTGTTACTTGGTGTAAGTGTGTGTCTGTGTTACTGGGTATTAGTGTATGTCTTTGTTACTTGGTGTCAGTGTATGTCTGTGTTACTTGGTGTAAGTGTGTGTCTGTGTTACTGGGTGTCAGTGTGTGTCTGTGTTACTTAGTGTAAGTGTGTGTCTTTGTTACTTGGTGTCCGTGTGTGTCTGTGTTACTGGATGTCAGTGCATGTCTTTGTTACTTGGTGCCAGTGTATATCTGTGTTACTTGGTGTAAGTGTGTGTCTTTGTTACTTGTTGTAATTGTGTGTTTTTGTTACTTGTTGTAATTGCATGTCTTTGTTACTTGGTGTCAGTGTATGTCTGTGTTACTTGGTGTAAGTGTGTGTCTTTGTTACTGGGTATCAGTGTATGTCTTTGTGACTTGGTGTCAGTGTATGTCTGTGTTACTGGGTATCAGTGTGTGTCTTTGTGACTTAGTGTCAGTGTATGTCTTTGTTACTTGGTGTAAGTGTGTGTCTGTGTTACTGGGTATCAGTGTATGTCTTTGTTACTTGGTGCCAGTCTATGTCAAAATACTTGGTGTAAGTGTTAGTCTTTGTTACGTGGTGTAGTTGTCTGTCTTTGTTACTTTGTGTAAGTGTATGTCTTTGTTACTTGGTGTCAGTGTATGTCTTTGTTACTTTGTGTCAGTGTATGTCTGTGTTACTTGGTGTAAGTGTGTGTCTTTGTTACTTGGTGTAAGTGTTTGTCTTTGTTACTTGGTGTCAGTGCATGTCTTTGTTACTTGGTGTCAGTGTGTGTCTGTGTTACTGGGTATCAGTGTATGTCTTTGTGACTTGGTATCAGTGTATGTCTTTGTTACTGGGTGTCAGTGTGTTTCTGTGTTACTGGGTATCAGTGTATGTCTTTGTGACTGGGTGTCAGTGTGTGTCTGTGTTACTGGGTATCAGTGTATGTCTTTGTTACTTAGTGTATGTGTGTGTCTGTGTTACTTGGTGTAAGTGTGTGTCTGTGATCATGGGCATCATTGTATGTCCTTGTTACTTGGTGTCAGTGTATGTCTGTGTTACTTGGTGTAAGTGTGTGTCTGTGTTACTGGGTATCAGTGTATGTCTTTGTTACTTGGTGTCAGTGTATGTCTGTGTTACTTGGTGTAAGTGTGTGTCTGTGTTACTGGGTGTCAGTGTGTGTCTGTGTTACTTAGTGTAAGTGTGTGTCTTTGTTACTTGGTGTCCGTGTGTGTCTGTGTTACTGGGTGTCAGTGTATGTCTTTGTGATTTGGTATCAGTGTATGTCTTTGTTACTTTGTGTCAGTGTGTGTCTGTGTTACTGGGTATCAGTGTATGTCTTTGTGACTTGGTATCAGTGTATGTCTTTGTTACTGGGTGTCAGTGTCTGTCTGTGTTAATGGGTATCAGTGTATGTCTATGTGACTTGGTATCAGTGTATGTCTTTGTTACTTGGTGTCAGTGTGTTTCTGTGTTACTGGGTATCAGTGTATGTCTTTGTGACTTGGTATCAGTGTATGTCTTTGTTACTGGGTGTCAGTGTGTGTCTGTGTTACTGGGTATCAGTGTATGTCTTTGTTACGGGGTGTAACTGTATGTCTTTGTTACTTGGTGTCAGTGTATGTTTGTGTTACTTGGTGTAAGTGTATGTCTTTGTTACTTGGTGTAAGTGTGTGTCTGTGTTACTTGGTGTAAGTGTGTGTCTGTGATCATGGGTATCATTGTATGTCCTTGTTACTTGGTGTCAGTGTATGTCTGTGTTACTTGGTGTAAGTGTGTGTCTGTGTTACTGGGTATCAGTGTATGTCTTTGTTACTTGGTGTCAGTGTCTGTCTGTGTTACTTGGTGTAAGTGTGTGTCTGTGTTACTGGGTGTCAGTGTGTGTCTGTGTTACTTAGTGTAAGTGTGTGTCTTTGTTACTTGGTGTCCGTGTGTGTCTGTGTTACTGGGTGTCAGTGCATGTCTTTGTTACTTGGTGCCAGTGTATATCTGTGTTACTTGGTGTAAGTGTATGTCTTTGTTACTTGTTGTAATTGTGTGTCTTTGTTATTGTTGTAATTGTATGTCTTTGTGACTTAGTGTCAGTGTATGTCTTTGTTACTTGGTGTAAGTGTGTGTCTGTGTTACTGGGTATCAGTGTATGTCTTTGTTACTTGGTCCCAGTATATGTCAAAATACTTGGTGTAAGTGTTTGTCTTTGTTACGTGGTGTAGTTGTCTGTCTTTGTTACTTGGTGTAAGTGTATGTCTTTGTTACTTGGTGTCAGTGTATGTCTTTGTTACTTTGTGTCAGTGTATGTCTGTGTTACTTGGTGTAAGTGTGTGTCTTTGTTACTTGGTGTAAGTGTTTGTCTTTGTTACTTGGTGTCAGTGCATGTCTTTGTTACTTGGTGTCAGTGTGTGTCTGTGTTACTGGGTATCAGTGTATGTCTTTGTGACTTGGTATCAGTGTATGTCTTTGTTACTGGGTGTCAGTGTGTGTCTGTGTTAATGGGTATCAGTGTATGTCTTTGTGACTTGGTATCAGTGTATGTCTTTGTTACTGGGTGTCAGTGTGTTTCTGTGTTACTGGGTATCAGTGTATGTCTTTGTGACTGGGTGTCAGTGTGTGTCTGTGTTACTGGGTATCAGTGTATGTCTTTGTTACTGGGTGTAACTGTATGTCTTTGTTACTTAGTGTATGTGTGTGTCTTTGTTACTTGGTGTAAGTGTGTGTCTGTGATCATGGCATCATTGTATGTCCTTGTTACTTGGTGTCAGTGTATGTCTGTGTTACTTGGTGTAAGTGTGTGTCTGTGTTACTGGGTATCAGTGTATGTCTTTGTTACTTGGTGTCAGTGTATGTCTGTGTTACTTGGTGTAAGTGTGTGTCTGTGTTACTGGGTGTCAGTGTGTGTCAGTGTTACTTAGTGTAAGTGTGTGTCTTTGTTACTTGGTGTCCGTGTGTGTCTGTGTTACTGAGTGTCAGTGTATGTCTTTGTGATTTGGTATCAGTGTGTGTCTGTGTTACTGGGTGTCAGTGTGTGTCTGTGTTACTTAGTGTAAGTGTGTGTCTTTGTTACTTGGTGTCCGTGTGTGTCTGTGTTACTGGGTGTCAGTGAATGTCTTTGTGATTTGGTATCAGTGTATGTCTTTGTTAATTGGTGTCAGTGTGTGTCTGTGTTACTGGGTATCAGTGTATGTCTTTGTGACTTGGTATCAGTGTATGTCTTTGTTACTGGGTGTCAGTGTGTGTCTGTGTTAATGGGTATCAGTGTATGTCTTTGTGACTTGGTATCAGTGTATGTCTTTGTTACTGGGTGTCAGTGTGTTTCTGTGTTACTGGGTATCAGTGTATGCCTTTGTGACTTGGTATCAGTGTATGTCTTTGTTACTGGGTGTCAGTGTGTGTCTGTGTTACTGGGTATCAGTGTATGTCTTTGTTACGGGGTGTAACTGTATGTCTTTGTTACTTGGTGTCAGTGTATGTTTGTGTTACTTGGTGTAAGTGTATGTCTTTGTTACTTGGTGTAAGTGTGTGTCTGTGTTACTTGGTGTAAGTGTGTGTCTGTGATCATGGGTATCATTGTATGTCCTTGTTACTTGGTGTCTTTGTATGTCTGTGTTACTTGGTGTAAGTGTGTGTCTGTGTTACTGGGTATTAGTGTATGTCTTTGTTACTTGGTGTCAGTGTCTGTCTGTGTTACTTGGTGTAAGTGTGTGTCTGTGTTACTGGGTGTCAGTGTGTGTCTGTGTTCCTTAGTGTAAGTGTGTGTCTTTGTTACTTGGTGTCCGTGTGTGTCTGTGTTACTGGGTGTCAGTGCATGTCTTTGTTACTTGGTGCCAGTGTATATCTGTGTTACTTGGTGTAAGTGTGTGTCTTTGTGACTTGTTGTAATTGTGTGTCTTTGTTACTTGTTGTAATTGTATGTCTTTGTTACTGGGTGTCAGTGTATGTCTTTGTTACTTGGTGTAAGTGTGTGTCTCTGTTACTGTGTATCAGTGTCTGTCTTTGTTACTTGGAGTATGTGTGTGTCTGTGTTACCGGGTATCAGTGTATGTCTTTGTTACTTGGTGTAAGTGTTTGTCTTTGTTACGTGGTGTAGTTGTCTGTCTTTGTTACTTTGTGTAAGTGTATGTCTTTGTTACTTGGTGTCAGTGTATGTCTTTGTTACTTTGTGTCAGTGTATGTCTGTGTTACTTGGTGTAAGTGTGTGTCTTTGTTACTTGGTGTAAGTGTTTGTCTTTGTTACTTGGTGTCAGTGCATGTCTTTGTTACTTGGTGTCAGTGTGTGTCTGTGTTACTGGGTATCAGTGTATGTCTTTGTTACTGGGTGTCAGTGTGTTTCTGTGTTACTGGGTATCAGTGTATGTCTTTGTGACTGGGTGTCAGTGTGTGTCTGTGTTACTGGGTATCAGTGTATGTCTTTGTTACTTAGTGTATGTGTGTGTCTGTGTTACTTGGTGTAAGTGTGTGTCTGTGATCATGGGCATCATTGTATGTCCTTGTTACTTGGTGTCAGTGTATGTCTGTGTTACTTGGTGTAAGTGTGTGTCTGTGTTACTGGGTATCAGTGTATGTCTTTGTTACTTGGTGTCAGTGTATGTCTGTGTTACTTGGTGTAAGTGTGTGTCTGTGTTACTGGGTGTCAGTGTGTGTCTGTGTTACTTAGTGTAAGTGTGTGTCTTTGTTACTTGGTGTCCGTGTGTGTCTGTGTTACTGGGTGTCAGTGTATGTCTTTGTGATTTGGTATCAGTGTATGTCTTTGTTACTTTGTGTCAGTGTGTGTCTGTGTTACTGGGTATCAGTGTATGTCTTTGTGACTTGGTATCAGTGTATGTCTTTGTTACTGGGTGTCAGTGTCTGTCTGTGTTAATGGGTATCAGTGTATGTCTATGTGACTTGGTATCAGTGTATGTCTTTGTTACTTGGTGTCAGTGTGTTTCTGTGTTACTGGGTATCAGTGTATGTCTTTGTGACTTGGTATCAGTGTATGTCTTTGTTACTGGGTGTCAGTGTGTGTCTGTGTTACTGGGTATCAGTGTATGTCTTTGTTACGGGGTGTAACTGTATGTCTTTGTTACTTGGTGTCAGTGTATGTTTGTGTTACTTGGTGTAAGTGTATGTCTTTGTTACTTGGTGTAAGTGTGTGTCTGTGTTACTTGGTGTAAGTGTGTGTCTGTGATCATGGGTATCATTGTATGTCCTTGTTACTTGGTGTAAGAGTGTGTCTGTGTTACTGGGTTTCAGTGTATGTCTTTGTTACTTGGTGTCAGTGTATGTCTGTGTTACTTGGTGTAAGTGTGTGTCTGTGTTACTGGGTATCAGTGTCTGTCTTTGTTACTTGGTGTAAGAGTGTGTCTGTGTTACTGGGTTTCAGTGTATGTCTTTGTTACTTGGTGTCAGTGTATGTCTGTGTTACTTGGTGTAAGTGTGTGTCTGTGTTACTGGGTATTAGTGTATGTCTTTGTTACTTGGTGTCAGTGTATGTCTGTGTTACTTGGTGTAAGTGTGTGTCTGTGTTACTGGGTGTCAGTGTGTGTCTGTGTTACTTAGTGTAAGTGTGTGTCTTTGTTACTTGGTGTCCGTGTGTGTCTGTGTTACTGGATGTCAGTGCATGTCTTTGTTACTTGGTGCCAGTGTATATCTGTGTTACTTGGTGTAAGTGTGTGTCTTTGTTACTTGTTGTAATTGTGTGTTTTTGTTACTTGTTGTAATTGCATGTCTTTGTTACTTGGTGTCAGTGTATGTCTGTGTTACTTGGTGTAAGTGTGTGTCTTTGTTACTGGGTATCAGTGTATGTCTTTGTGACTTGGTGTCAGTGTATGTCTGTGTTACTGGGTATCAGTGTGTGTCTTTGTGACTTAGTGTCAGTGTATGTCTTTGTTACTTGGTGTAAGTGTGTGTCTGTGTTACTGGGTATCAGTGTATGTCTTTGTTACTTGGTGCCAGTCTATGTCAAAATACTTGGTGTAAGTGTTAGTCTTTGTTACGTGGTGTAGTTGTCTGTCTTTGTTACTTTGTGTAAGTGTATGTCTTTGTTACTTGGTGTCAGTGTATGTCTTTGTTACTTTGTGTCAGTGTATGTCTGTGTTACTTGGTGTAAGTGTGTGTCTTTGTTACTTGGTGTAAGTGTTTGTCTTTGTTACTTGGTGTCAGTGCATGTCTTTGTTACTTGGTGTCAGTGTGTGTCTGTGTTACTGGGTATCAGTGTATGTCTTTGTGACTTGGTATCAGTGTATGTCTTTGTTACTGGGTGTCAGTGTGTTTCTGTGTTACTGGGTATCAGTGTATGTCTTTGTGACTGGGTGTCAGTGTGTGTCTGTGTTACTGGGTATCAGTGTATGTCTTTGTTACTTAGTGTATGTGTGTGTCTGTGTTACTTGGTGTAAGTGTGTGTCTGTGATCATGGGCATCATTGTATGTCCTTGTTACTTGGTGTCAGTGTATGTCTGTGTTACTTGGTGTAAGTGTGTGTCTGTGTTACTGGGTATCAGTGTATGTCTTTGTTACTTGGTGTCAGTGTATGTCTGTGTTACTTGGTGTAAGTGTGTGTCTGTGTTACTGGGTGTCAGTGTGTGTCTGTGTTACTTAGTGTAAGTGTGTGTCTTTGTTACTTGGTGTCCGTGTGTGTCTGTGTTACTGGGTGTCAGTGTATGTCTTTGTGATTTGGTATCAGTGTATGTCTTTGTTACTTTGTGTCAGTGTGTGTCTGTGTTACTGGGTATCAGTGTATGTCTTTGTGACTTGGTATCAGTGTATGTCTTTGTTACTGGGTGTCAGTGTCTGTCTGTGTTAATGGGTATCAGTGTATGTCTATGTGACTTGGTATCAGTGTATGTCTTTGTTACTTGGTGTCAGTGTGTTTCTGTGTTACTGGGTATCAGTGTATGTCTTTGTGACTTGGTATCAGTGTATGTCTTTGTTACTGGGTGTCAGTGTGTGTCTGTGTTACTGGGTATCAGTGTATGTCTTTGTTACGGGGTGTAACTGTATGTCTTTGTTACTTGGTGTCAGTGTATGTTTGTGTTACTTGGTGTAAGTGTATGTCTTTGTTACTTGGTGTAAGTGTGTGTCTGTGTTACTTGGTGTAAGTGTGTGTCTGTGATCATGGGTATCATTGTATGTCCTTGTTACCTGGTGTCAGTGTATGTCTGTGTTACTTGGTGTAAGTGTGTGTCTGTGTTACTGGGTATCAGTGTATGTCTTTGTTACTTGGTGTCAGTGTCTGTCTGTGTTACTTGGTGTAAGTGTGTGTCTGTGTTACTGGGTGTCAGTGTGTGTCTGTGTTACTTAGTGTAAGTGTGTGTCTTTGTTACTTGGTGTCCGTGTGTGTCTGTGTTACTGGGTGTCAGTGCATGTCTTTGTTACTTGGTGCCAGTGTATATCTGTGTTACTTGGTGTAAGTGTATGTCTTTGTTACTTGTTGTAATTGTGTGTCTTTGTTATTGTTGTAATTGTATGTCTTTGTGACTTAGTGTCAGTGTATGTCTTTGTTACTTGGTGTAAGTGTGTGTCTGTGTTACTGGGTATCAGTGTATGTCTTTGTTACTTGGTCCCAGTATATGTCAAAATACTTGGTGTAAGTGTTTGTCTTTGTTACGTGGTGTAGTTGTCTGTCTTTGTTACTTGGTGTAAGTGTATGTCTTTGTTACTTGGTGTCAGTGTATGTCTTTGTTACTTTGTGTCAGTGTATGTCTGTGTTACTTGGTGTAAGTGTGTGTCTTTGTTACTTGGTGTAAGTGTTTGTCTTTGTTACTTGGTGTCAGTGCATGTCTTTGTTACTTGGTGTCAGTGTGTGTCTGTGTTACTGGGTATCAGTGTATGTCTTTGTGACTTGGTATCAGTGTATGTCTTTGTTACTGGGTGTCAGTGTGTGTCTGTGTTAATGGGTATCAGTGTATGTCTTTGTGACTTGGTATCAGTGTATGTCTTTGTTACTGGGTGTCAGTGTGTTTCTGTGTTACTGGGTATCAGTGTATGTCTTTGTGACTGGGTGTCAGTGTGTGTCTGTGTTACTGGGTATCAGTGTATGTCTTTGTTACTGGGTGTAACTGTATGTCTTTGTTACTTAGTGTATGTGTGTGTCTTTGTTACTTGGTGTAAGTGTGTGTCTGTGATCATGGCATCATTGTATGTCCTTGTTACTTGGTGTCAGTGTATGTCTGTGTTACTTGGTGTAAGTGTGTGTCTGTGTTACTGGGTATCAGTGTATGTCTTTGTTACTTGGTGTCAGTGTATGTCTGTGTTACTTGGTGTAAGTGTGTGTCTGTGTTACTGGGTGTCAGTGTGTGTCAGTGTTACTTAGTGTAAGTGTGTGTCTTTGTTACTTGGTGTCCGTGTGTGTCTGTGTTACTGAGTGTCAGTGTATGTCTTTGTGATTTGGTATCAGTGTGTGTCTGTGTTACTGGGTGTCAGTGTGTGTCTGTGTTACTTAGTGTAAGTGTGTGTCTTTGTTACTTGGTGTCCGTGTGTGTCTGTGTTACTGGGTGTCAGTGAATGTCTTTGTGATTTGGTATCAGTGTATGTCTTTGTTACTTGGTGTCAGTGTGTGTCTGTGTTACTGGGTATCAGTGTATGTCTTTGTGACTTGGTATCAGTGTATGTCTTTGTTACTGGGTGTCAGTGTGTGTCTGTGTTAATGGGTATCAGTGTATGTCTTTGTGACTTGGTATCAGTGTATGTCTTTGTTACTGGGTGTCAGTGTGTTTCTGTGTTACTGGGTATCAGTGTATGTCTTTGTGACTTGGTATCAGTGTATGTCTTTGTTACTGGGTGTCAGTGTGTGTCTGTGTTACTGGGTATCAGTGTATGTCTTTGTTACGGGGTGTAACTGTATGTCTTTGTTACTTGGTGTCAGTGTATGTTTGTGTTACTTGGTGTAAGTGTATGTCTTTGTTACTTGGTGTAAGTGTGTGTCTGTGTTACTTGGTGTAAGTGTGTGTCTGTGATCATGGGTATCATTGTATGTCCTTGTTACTTGGTGTCTTTGTATGTCTGTGTTACTTGGTGTAAGTGTGTGTCTGTGTTACTGGGTATTAGTGTATGTCTTTGTTACTTGGTGTCAGTGTCTGTCTGTGTTACTTGGTGTAAGTGTGTGTCTGTGTTACTGGGTGTCAGTGTGTGTCTGTGTTCCTTAGTGTAAGTGTGTGTCTTTGTTACTTGGTGTCCGTGTGTGTCTGTGTTACTGGGTGTCAGTGCATGTCTTTGTTACTTGGTGCCAGTGTATATCTGTGTTACTTGGTGTAAGTGTGTGTCTTTGTGACTTGTTGTAATTGTGTGTCTTTGTTACTTGTTGTAATTGTATGTCTTTGTTACTGGGTGTCAGTGTATGTCTTTTTACTTGGTGTAAGTGTGTGTCTCTGTTACTGTGTATCAGTGTCTGTCTTTGTTACTTGGTGTATGTGTGTGTCTGTGTTACCGGGTATCAGTGTATGTCTTTGTTACTTGGTGTCAGTGTATGTCTTTGTTACTTGCTGTCAGTGTGTGTCTGTGTTACTGGGTATCAGTGTATGTCTTTGTGACTTGCTATCAGTGTATGTCTTTGTGACTTGGTGTCAGTGTATGTCTTTGTTACTGGGTGTCAGTGTGCGTCTTTGTGACTTGGTGTCAGTGTATGTCTTTGTTACTTGGTGTAAGTGTGTTTCTGTGTTACTGGGTATCAGTGTATGTCTTTGTTACTTGGTGTCAGTGTCTGTCAAAATACTTGGTGTAAGTGTATATCGTTGTTACTTGGTGTAATTGTCTGTCTTTGTTACTTGGTGTCAGTGTATGTCTTTGTTACTTGGTGTCAGTGTATGTCTGTGTTACTTGGTGTAAGTGTGTGTCTTTGTTACTTGGTGTAAGTGTATGTCTTTGTTACTTGGTGTCAGTGCATGTCTTTGTTACTTGGTGTCAGTGTGTGTCTGTGTTACTGCGTATCAGTGTATGTCTTTGTGACTTGGTATCAGTGTATGTCTTTTTTACTGGGTGTCAGTGTGTGTCTGTGTTACTGGGTATCATTGTATGTCTTTGTGACTTGGTATCAGTGTAGGTCTTTGTTACTGGGTGTCAGTGTGTTTCTGTGTTACTGGGTATCAGTGTATGTCTTTGTGACTTCGTATCTGTGTATGTCTTTGTTACTGGGTGTCAGTGTTTGTCTTTGTGACTTGGTGTCAGTGTATGTCTTTGTTACTTGGTGTAAGTGTGTGTCTGTGATACTGGGTATCAGTGTATGTCTTTGTTACTTGGTGTCAGTGTATGTCTGTGTTAATTGGTGTAAGTGTGTGTCTGCGTTACTGGGTATCAGTGTATGTCTTTGTGACTTGGTATCAGTGTATGTCTTTGTTACTGGGTGTCAGTGTGTGTCTTTGTGACTTGGTGTCAGTGTATGTCTTTGTTACTTGGTGTAACTGTGTGTCTGTGTTACTGGGAATCAGTGTATGTCTCTGTTACTTGGTGTCAGTGTATGTCAAAATACTTGGTGGAAGTGTATGTCTTTGTTACTTGGTGTCAGTGTGTGTCTGTGTTACTGGGTATCAGTGTATGTCTTTGTGACTTGGTATCAGTGTATGTCTTTGTTACTGGGTGTCAGTGTGTGTCTGTGTTAATGGGTATCAGTGTATGTCTTTGTGACTTGGTATCAGTGTATGTCTTTGTTACTGGGTGTCAGTGTGTTTCTGTGTTACTGGGTATCAGTGTATGTCTTTGTGACTGGGTGTCAGTGTGTGTCTGTGTTACTGGGTATCAGTGTATGTCTTTGTTACTGGGTGTAACTGTATGTCTTTGTTACTTAGTGTATGTGTGTGTCTTTGTTACTTGGTGTAAGTGTGTGTCTGTGATCATGGGCATCATTGTATGTCCTTGTTACTTGGTGTCAGTGTATGTCTGTGTTACTTGGTGTAAGTGTGTGTCTGTGTTACTGGGTATCAGTGTATGTCTTTGCTACTTGGTGTCAGTGTATGTCTGTGTTACTTGGTGTAAGTGTGTGTCTGTGTTACTGGGTGTCAGTGTGTGTCAGTGTTACTTAGTGTAAGTGTGTTTCTTTGTTACTTGGTGTCCGTGTGTGTCTGTGTTACTGAGTGTCAGTGTATGTCTTTGTGATTTGGTATCAGTGTGTGTCTGTGTTACTGGGTGTCAGTGTGTGTCTGTGTTACTTAGTGTAAGTGTGTGTCTTTGTTACTTGGTGTCCGTGTGTGTCTGTGTTACTGGGTGTCAGTGAATGTCTTTGTGATTTGGTATCAGTGTATGTCTTTGTTACTTGGTGTCAGTGTGTGTCTGTGTTACTGGGTATCAGTGTATGTCTTTGTGACTTGGTATCAGTGTATGTCTTTGTTACTGGGTGTCAGTGTGTGTCTGTGTTAATGGGTATCAGTGTATGTCTTTGTGACTTGGTATCAGTGTATGTCTTTGTTACTGGGTGTCAGTGTGTTTCTGTGTTACTGGGTATCAGTGTATGTCTTTGTGACTTGGTATCAGTGTATGTCTTTGTTACTGGGTGTCAGTGTGTGTCTGTGTTACTGGGTATCAGTGTATGTCTTTGTTACGGGGTGTAACTGTATGTCTTTGTTACTTGGTGTCAGTGTATGTTTGTGTTACTTGGTGTAAGTGTATGTCTTTGTTACTTGGTGTAAGTGTGTGTCTGTGTTACTTGGTGTAAGTGTGTGTCTGTGATCATGGGTATCATTGTATGTCCTTGTTACTTGGTGTCTTTGTATGTCTGTGTTACTTGGTGTAAGTGTGTGTCTGTGTTACAGGGTATTAGTGTATGTCTTTGTTACTTGGTGTCAGTGTCTGTCTGTGTTACTTGGTGTAAGTGTGTGTCTGTGTTACTGGGTGCCAGTGTGTGTCTGTGTTCCTTAGTGTAAGTGTGTGTCTTTGTTACTTGGTGTCCGTGTGTGTCTGTGTTACTGGGTGTCAGTGCATGTCTTTGTTACTTGGTGCCAGTGTATATCTGTGTTACTTGGTGTAAGTGTGTGTCTTTGTGACTTGTTGTAATTGTGTGTCTTTGTTACTTGTTGTAATTGTATGTCTTTGTTACTGGGTGTCAGTGTATGTCTTTGTTACTTGGTGTAAGTGTGTGTCTCTGTTACTGTGTATCAGTGTCTGTCTTTGTTACTTGGTGTATGTGTGTGTCTGTGTTACCGGGTATCAGTGTATGTCTTTGTTACTTGGTGTCAGTGTATGTCTTTGTTACTTGCTGTCAGTGTGTGTCTGTGTTACTGGGTATCAGTGTATGTCTTTGTGACTTGCTATCAGTGTATGTCTTTGTGACTTGGTGTCAGTGTATGTCTTTGTTACTGGGTGTCAGTGTGCGTCTTTGTGACTTGGTGTCAGTGTATGTCTTTGTTACTTGGTGTAAGTGTGTGTCTGTGTTACTGGGTATCAGTGTATGTCTTTGTTACTTGGTGTCAGTGTCTGTCAAAATACTTGGTGTAAATGTATATCGTTGTTACTTGGTGTAATTGTCTGTCTTTGTTACTTGGTGTCAGTGTATGTCTTTGTTACTTGGTGTCAGTGTATGTCTGTGTTACTTGGTGTAAGTGTGTGTCTTTGTTACTTGGTGTAAGTGTATGTCTTTGTTACTTGGTGTCAGTGCATGTCTTTGTTACTTGGTGTCAGTGTGTGTCTGTGTTACTGCGTATCAGTGTATGTCTTTGTGACTTGTTATCAGTGTATGTCTTTTTTACTGGGTGTCAGTGTGTGTCTGTGTTACTGGGTATCATTGTATGTCTTTGTGACTTGGTATCAGTGTAGGTCTTTGTTACTGGGTGTCAGTGTGTTTCTGTGTTACTGGGTATCAGTGTATGTCTTTGTGACTTCGTATCTGTGTATGTCTTTGTTACTGGGTGTCAGTGTTTGTCTTTGTGACTTGGTGTCAGTGTATGTCTTTGTTACTTGGTGTAAGTGTGTGTCTGTGATACTGGGTATCACTGTATGTCTTTGTGACTTGGTATCAGTGTATGTCTTTGTTACTGGGTGTCAGTGTGTGTCTTTGTGACTTGGTGTCAGTGTATGTCTTTGTTACTTGGTGTAACTGTGTGTCTGTGTTACTGGGAATCAGTGTATGTCTCTGTTACTTGGTGTCAGTGTATGTCAAAATACTTGGTGGAAGTGTATGTCTTTGTTACTTGGTGTAATTGTCTGTCTTTGTTACTTGGTGTAAGTGTATGTCTTCGTAACTTGGTGTCAGTGTATGTCTTTGTTACTTGGTGTCAGTGAATGTCTGTGTTACTTGGTGTAAGTGTGTGTCTTTGTTACTTGGTGTAAGTGTATGTCTTTGTTACTTGGTGTCTGTGTATGTCTTTGTTACATGGTGTCAGTGTGTGTCTGTGTTACTGGGTGTCAGTGTATGTCTTTGTGACTTGGTATCAGTGTATGTCTTTGTTACTGGGTGTCAGTGTGTGTCTGTGTTCCTTGGTATCAGTGTATGTCTTTGTGACTTGGTGCCAGTGTATGTCTTTGCTACTGGGTGTCAGTGTGTGTCTTTGTGACTTGGTGTCAGTGTATGTCTCTGTTACTTGGTGTAAGTGTGTGTCTGTGTTACTGGGTATCAGTGTATGTCTTTGTTACTTGGTGTCAGTGTATGTCTGTGTTACTTGGTGTAAGTGTGTGTCTGTGTTACTGGGTGTCAGTGTGTGTCTGTGTTACTTGGTGTAAGTCTGTGTCTTTGTTACTTGGTGTCCGTGTGTGTCTGTGTTACTGGGTGTCAGTGTATGTCTTTGTTACTGGGTGTCAGTGTATGTCTTTGTTACTTGGTGTAAGTGTGTGTCTGTGTTACTGGGTGTCAGTGTATGTCTGTGTTACTTGGTGTAAGTGTGTGTCTGTGTTACTGGGTATCAGTGTATGTCTTTGTGACTTGGTGTCACTGTATGTCTTTGTTACTGGGTGTCAGTGTGTGTCTTTGTGACTTGGTGTCAGTGTATGTCTTTGTTACTTGGTGTAAGTGTGTGTCTGTGTTACTGGGTATCAGTGTATGTCTTTGTTACTTGGTGTCTGTGTATGTCAAAATACTTGGTGTCAGTGTATGTCTTTGTTACTTGGTGTCAGTGTGTGTCTGTGCTACTGGGTATCAGTGTATGTCTTTGTGACTTGGTATCAGTGTATGTCTTTGTGACTTGGTGTCAGTGTATGTCTTTGTTACTGGGTGTCAGTGTGTGTCTGTGTTACTTGGTGTCAGTGTATGTCTTTGTTACTGTTTATTAGTGTTTCTCTGTGCTACTGGGTGTCAGTGTGTGTTTGTTTGTGTTACTGAGTGTCAGTGTATGTCTTTGTTACTTGGTGTAAGTTTGTGTCTGTGTTACTGGGTATCAGTGTCTGTCTTTGTTACTTGGTGTAAGTGTTTGTCTTTGTTACTTGGTGTAATTGCACGTCTTTGTTCCTTGGTGTCAGTGCATGTCTGTGTTACTTAGTGTAAGTGTATGTCTTTGTTACTTAGTGTAAGTGTGTGTCTGTGTTACCTGGTGTAAGTGTGTGTCTGTGTTCCTGGGTATCATTGTATGTCTTTGTTACTTGGTGTCAGTGTATGTCTGTGTTACTTGGTGTAAGTGTGTGTCTGTGTTACTGGGTATCAGTGTATGTCTTTGTTAATTGGTGTCAGTGTATTTCTGTGTTACTTGGTGCAAGTGTGTGTCTGTGTTACTGGGTGTCAGTGTGTGTCTGTGTTACTTGGTGTAAGTGTGAGTCTTTGTTACTTGGTGTCCGTGTGTGTCTGTGTTACTGGGTGTAAGTGCATGTCTTTGTTACTTGGTGCCAGTGTATATCTGTGTTACTTTGTGTAAGTGTGTGTCTTTGTTACTTGGTGTAATTGTATGTCTTTGTTACTTGGTGTAAGTGTATGTCTTTGTTACTTGGTGTAAGTGTGTGTCTGTGTTACTTGGTGTAAGTGTGTGTCTGTGTTACTGGGTATCAGTGTACGTCTTTGTTACTTGGTGAAAGTGTATGTCTGTGTTACTTGGTGTCAGTGTATGTCAAAATACTTTGAGTAAGTGTTTGTCTTTGTTACTTGGTGTAATTGTCTGTCTTTATTACTTGGTGTAAGTGTATGTCTTTGTTACTTGGTTTAAGTGTATGTCTTTGTTACTTGGTGTAAGTGCATGTCTTTGTTACTTGGTGTCAGTGTGTGTCTGTGATACTGGGTATCAGTGTATGTCTTTGTTACTGGGTGTCAGTGTGCGTCTGTGTTACTGGGTATCAGTGTATGTCTTTGTGACTTGGTATCAGTGTATGTCTTTGTTACTTGGTGTAAGTGTGTGCCTGTGATACTGGGTATCAGTGTATGTCTTTGTTACTTGGTGTCAGTGTATGTCCGTGTTACTTGGTGTAAGTGTGTGTCTGTGTATCAGTGTATGTCTTTGTGACTTGATGTCAGTGTATGTCTTTGTTACTGGGTGTCAGTGTATGTCTTTGTGACTTGGTGTCAGTGTATGTCTGTGTTACTAGGGGTCAGTGTTTGTCTGTGTTACTGGGGGTCAGTGTGTCTTTCTAAATGGGTGTTAGTGTGTGTCTTTGTTACTGGGTATCAGTGCATGTCTTTGTTACTTGGTGTCAGTGTATGTCTGTGTTACTTGGTGTAAGTGTATGTCTTTGTTACTAGGTGTACGTGTGTGTCTGTGTTACTTGGTGTAAGTGTGTGTCTGTGTTCCTGGGTATCATTGTATGCCCTTGTTACTTGGTGTCAGTGTATGTCTGTGTTACTTGGTGTAAGTGTGTGTCTGTGTTACTGGGTATCAGTGTATGTCTTTGTTACTTGGTGTCAGTGTATGTCTGTGTTACTTGGTGTAAGTGTGTGTCACTGTTACTGGGTGTCAGTGCATGTCTTTGTTACTTGGTGCCAGTGTATATCTGTGTTACTTGGTGTAAGTGTGTGTCTTTGTTACTTGGTGTAATTGTATGTCTTTGTTACTTGGAGTCAGTGTATGTCTGTGTTACTTGGTGTAAGTGTATGTCTTTGTTACTTGGTGTAAGTGTGTGTCTGTGTTAGTTGGTGTAAGTGTGTGTCTGTGTTCCTGGGTATCAGTGTATGTCTGTGTTACTTGGTGTAAGTGTGTGTCTGTGTTACTGGGTATCAGTGTATGTCTTTGTTACTTGGTGTCAGTGTATGTCTGTGTTACTTGGTGTAAGCTGTGTCTGTGTTCCTGTGTGTCAGTGTGTGTCTGTGTTACTTGGTGTAAGTGTGTGTCTTTGTTACTTGGTGTCCATGTGTGTCTGTGTTACTGTGTGTCAGTGTATGTCTTTGTTACTGGGTGTCAGTGTATGTCTTTGTTACTTGGTGTAAGTGTGTGTCTGTGTTACTGGGTATCAGTGTCTGTCTTTGTTACTTGGTGTAAGTGTGTTTCTGTGTTACTGGCTATCAGTGTATGTCTTTGTGACTTGGTATCAGTGTATGTCTTTGTTACTGGGTGTCATTGTGTGTCTGTGTTCCTGGGTATCAGTGTATGTCTTTGTGACTTGGTGTCAGTGTATGTCTTTGCTACTGGGTGTCAGTGTGTGTCTTTGTGACTTGGTGTCAGTGTATGTCTGTGTTACTTGCTGTAAGTGTATGTCTGTGTTACTTGCTGTAAGTGTGTGTCTGTGTTACTGGGTATCAGTGATTGTCTTTGTGACTTGGTATCAGTGTATGTCTTTGTTACTTGGTGTAAGTGTGTGCCTGTGATACTGGGTATCAGTGTATGTCTTTGTTACTTGGTGTCATTGTATGTCCGTGTTACTTGGTGTAAGTGTGTGTCTGTGTATCAGTGTATGTCTTTGTGACTTGATGTCAGTGTATGTCTTTGTTACTGGGTGTCAGTGTATGTCTTTGTGACTTGGTGTCAGTGTATGTCTGTGTTACTGGGGGTCAGTGTTTGTCTGTGTTACTGGGGGTCAGTGTGTGTTTCTAACTGGGTGTTAGTGTGTGTCTGTGTTACTGGGTATCAGTGCATGTCTTTGTTACTTGGTGTCAGTGTATGTCTGTGTTACTTGGTGTAAGTGTATGTCTTTGTTACTAGGTGTACGTGTGTGTCTGTGTTACTTGGTGTAAGTGTGTGTCTGTGTTCCTGGGTATCATTGTATGCCCTTGTTACTTGGTGTCAGTGTATGTCTGTGTTACTTGGTGTAAGTGTGTGTCTGTGTTACTGGGTATCAGTGTATGTCTTTGTTACTTGGTGTCAGTGTATGTCTGTGTTACTTGGTGTAAGTGTGTGTCAGTGTTACTGGGTGTCAGTGCATGTCTTTGTTACTTGGTGCCAGTGTATATCTGTGTTACTTGGTGTAAGTGTGTGTCTTTGTTACTTGGTGTAATTGTATGTCTTTGTTACTTGGAGTCAGTGTATGTCTGTGTTACTTGGTGTAAGTGTATGTCTTTGTTACTTGGTGTAAGTGTGTGTCTGTGTTACTGGGTATCAGTGTATGTCTTTGTTACTTGGTGTCAGTGTATGTCTGTGTTACTTGGTGTAAGCTGTGTCTGTGTTCCTGTGTGTCAGTGTGTGTCTGTGTTACTTGGTGTAAGTGTGTGTCTTTGTTACTTGGTGTCCATGTGTGTCTGTGTTACTGTGTGTCAGTGTATGTCTTTGTTACTGGGTGTCAGTGTATGTCTTTGTTACTTGGTGTCAGTGTGTGTCTGTGTTACTGGGTATCAGTGTCTGTCTTTGTTACTTGGTGTAAGTGTGTGTCTGTGTTACTGGCTATCAGTGTATGTCTTTGTGACTTGGTATCAGTGTATGTCTTTGTTACTGGGTGTCATTGTGTGTCTGTGTTCCTGGGTATCAGTGTATGTCTTTGTGACTTGGTGTCAGTGTATGTCTTTGCTACTGGGTGTCAGTGTGTGTCTTTGTGACTTGGTGTCAGTGTATGTCTGTGTTACTTGCTGTAAGTGTATGTCTGTGTTACTTGCTGTAAGTGTGTGTCTGTGTTACTGGGTATCAGTGTATGTCTTTGTTACTTGGTGTCAGTGTATGCCTGTGTTGCTTGGTGTAAGTGTGTGTCTGTCTATCAGTGTATGTCTTTGTGACTTGGTGTCATTGTATGTCTTTTTTACTGGGTGTCAGTGTATGTCTTTGTGACTTGTTGTCAGTGTATGTCTGTGTTACTGGGGATCAGTGTGTGTCTGCGTTACAGGGGGTCTGTGTGTGTTTCTAACTGGGTGTCAGTGTGTGTCTGTGTTACTGGGTATCAGTGCATGTCTTTGTTACTTGGTTTCAGTGTATGTCTGTGTTACTTGGTGTACGTGTGTGTCTGTGTTACTTGGTGTTATTGTGTGTCTGAGTTCCTGGGTATCATTGTATGTCCTTGTTACTTGGTGTCAGTGTATGTCTGTGTTACTTGGTGTAAGTGTGTGTCTGTGTTACTGGGTATCAGTGTATGTTTTTGTTACTTGGTGTCAGTGTATGTCTGTGTTACTTGGTGTAAGTGTATGTCTTTGTTACTTGGTGTAAGTGTGTGTCTGTGTTTCTGGGTATCAGTGTATGTCTTTGTTACTTGGTGTCAGTGTATGTCTGTGTTACTTGGTGTAAGCTGTGTCTGTGTTCCTGTGTGTCAGTGTGTGTCTGTGTTACTTGGTGTAAGTGTGTGTCTTTGTTACTTGGTGTCCATGTGTGTCTGTGTTACTGTGTGTCAGTGTATGTCTTTGTTACTGGGTGTCAGTGTATGTCTTTGTTACTTGGTGTCAGTGTGTGTCTGTGTTACTGGGTATCAGTGTCTGTCTTTGTTACTTGGTGTAAGTGTGTGTCTGTGTTACTGGCTATCAGTGTATGTCTTTGTGACTTGGTATCAGTGTATGTCTTTGTTACTGGGTGTCATTGTGTGTCTGTGTTCCTGGGTATCAGTGTATGTCTTTGTGACTTGGTGTCAGTGTATGTCTTTGCTACTGGGTGTCAGTGTGTGTCTTTGTGACTTGGTGTCAGTGTATGTCTTTGTTACTTGGTGTCAGTGTATGTCTGTGTGACTTGGTGTAAGTGTGTGTCTGTGTTCCTGGGTGTCAGTGTGTGTCTGTGTTACTTGGTGTATGTCTGTGTCTTTGTTACTTGGTGTCCGTGTGTGTCTGTATTACTGGGTATCAGTGTATGTCTTTGTTACTGGGTGTCAGTGTATGTCTTTGTTACTTGGTGTAAGTGTGTGTCTGTGTTGCTGGGTGTCAGTGTATGTCTGTGTTACTTGGTGTAAGTGTGTGTCTGTGTTACTGGGTATCAATGTATGTCTTTGTTACTTGGTGTCAGTGTATGTCTGTGTTACTTGGTGTAAGCTGTGTCTGTGTTACTGTGTGTCAGTGTGTGTCTGTGTTACTTGGTGTAAGTGTGTGTCTTTGTTACTTGGTGTCCATGTGTGTCTGTGTTACTGGGTGTCAGTGTATGTCTTTGTTACTGGGTGTCAGTGTATGTCTTTGTTACTTGGTGTAAGTGTGTGTCTGTGTTACTGGGTATCAGTGTCTGTCTTTGTTACTTGGTGTAAGTGTGTGTCTGTGTTACTGGGTATCAGTGTATGTCTTTGTGACTTGGTATCAGTGTATGTCTTTGTTACTGGGTGTCATTGTGTGTCTGTGTTCCTGGGTATCAGTGTATGTCTTTGTGACTTGGTGTCAGTGTATGTCTTTGCTACTGGGTGTCAGTGTGTGTCTTTGCGACTTGGTGTCAGTGTATGTCTGTGTTACTTGCTGTAAGTGTATGTCTGTGTTACTTGCTCTAAGTGTGTGTCTGTGTTACTGGGTATCAGTGTATGTCTTTGTTACTTGGTGTCAGTGTATGCCTGTGTTGCTTGGTGTAAGTGTGTGTCTGTCTATCAGTGTATGTCTTTGTGACTTGGTGTCATTGTATGTCTTTTTTACTGGGTGTCATTGTGTGTCTGTGTTCCTGGGTATCAGTGTATGTCTTTGTGACTTGGTGTCAGTGTATGTCTTTGCTACTGGGTGTCAGTGTGTGTCTTTGTGACTTGGTGTCAGTGTATGTCTGTGTTACTTGGTGTCAGTGTATGTCTGTGTTACTTGCTGTAAGTGTGTGTCTGTGTTCCTGGGTGTCAGTGTGTGTCTGTGTTACTTGGTGTATGTCTGTGTCTTTGTTACTTGGTGTCCGTGTGTGTCTGTGTTACTGGGTATCAGTGTATGTCTTTGTTACTGGGTGTCAGTGTATGTCTTTGTTACTTGGTGTAAGTGTGTGTCTGTGTTGCTGGGTGTCAGTGTATGTCTGTGTTACTTGGTGTAATTGTGTGTCTGTGTTACTGGGTATCAATGTATGTCTTTGTTACTTGGTGTCAGTGTATGTCTGTGTTACTTGGTGTAAGCTGTGTCTGTGTTACTGTGTGTCAGTGTGTGTCTGTGTTACTTGGTGTAAGTGTGTGTCTTTGTTACTTGGTGTCCATGTGTGTCTGTGTTACTGGGTGTCAGTGTATGTCTTTGTTACTGGGTGTCAGTGTATGTCTTTGTTACTTGGTGTAAGTGTGTGTCTGTGTTACTGGGTATCAGTGTATGTCTTTGTGACTTGGTATCAGTGTATGTCTTTGTTACTGGGTGTCATTGTGTGTCTGTGTTCCTGGGTATCAGTGTATGTCTTTGTGACTTGGTGTCAGTGTATGACTTTGCTACTGGGTGTCAGTGTGTGTCTTTGTGACTTGGTGTAAGTGTATGTCTGTGTTACTTGCTGTAAGTGTATGTCTGTGTTACTGGGGGTCAGTGTGTGTCTGTGTTACAGGGGGTCTGTGTGTGTTTCTAACTGGGTGTCAGTGTGTGTCTGTGTTACTGGGTATCATGCATGTCTTTGTTACTTGGTGTCAGTGTATGTCTGTGTTACTTGGTGTCCGTGTATGTCTTTGTTACTTGGTGTACGTGTGTGTCTGTGTTACTTGATGTTATTGTGTGTCTGAGTTCCTGGGTATCATTGTATGTCCTTGTTACTTGGTGTCAGTGTATGTCTGTGTTACTTGGTGTAAGTGTGTGTCTGTGTTACTGGGTATCAGTGTATGTCTTTGTTACTTGGTGTCAGTGTATGTCTGTGTTACTTGGTGTAAGTGTGTGTCTGTGTTACTGGGTGTCAGTGTGTGTCTGTGTTACTTGGTGTATGTGTGTGTCTTTGTTACTTGGTGTCCGTGTGTGTCTGTGTTACTGGGTGTCAGTGCATGTCTTTGTTACTTGTTGCCAGTGTATATCTGTGTAACTTGGTGTAAGTGTGTGTCTTTGTTACTTGGTGTAATTGCATGTCTTTGTTACTTGGTGTCATTGTATGTCTGTGTTACTTGGTGTAAGTGTATGTCTTTGTTACTTGGTGTAAGTGTGTGTCTGTGTTACTTGGTGTAAGTGTGTGTCTGTGTTACTGGGTATCATGCATGTCTTTGTTACTTGGTGTCAGTGTATGTCTGTGTTACTTGGTGTACGTGTATGTCTTTGTTACTTGGTGTACGTGTGTGTCTGTTTTACTTGGTGTTATTGTGTGTCTGAGTTCCTGGGTATCATTGTATGTCCTTGTTACTTGGTGTCAGTGTATGTCTGTGTTACTTGGTGTAAGTGTGTGTCTGTGTTACTGGGTATCAGTGTATGTCTTTGTTACTTGGTGTCAGTGTATGTCTGTGTTACTTGGTGTAAGTGTGTGTCTGTGTTACTGGGTGTCAGTGTGTGTCTGTGTTACTTGGTGTATGTGTGTGTCTTTGTTACTTGGTGTCCGTCTGTGTCTGTGTTACTGGGTGTCAGTGCATGTCTTTGTTACTTGTTGCCAGTGTATATCTGTGTAACTTGGTGTAAGTGTGTGTCTTTGTTACTTGGTGTAATTGCATGTCTTTGTTACTTGGTGTCATTGAATGTCTGTGTTACTTGGTGTAAGTGTATTTCTTTGTTACTTGGTGTAAGTGTGTGTCTGTGTTACTTGGTGTAAGTGTGTGTCTGTGTTCCTGGGTATCAGTGTATGTCTGTGTTACTTGGTGTAAGTGTGTGTCTGTGTTACTGGGTATCAGTGTATGTCTTTGTTACTTGGTGTCAGTGTATGTCTGTGTTACTTGGTGTAAGCTGTGTCTGTGTTACTGGGTGTCAGTGTGTGTCTGTGTTACTTGGTGTAAGTGTGTGTCTTTGTTACTTGGTGTCCATGTGTGTCTGTGTTACTGGGTGTCAGTGTATGTCTTTGTTACTGGGTGTCAGTGTCTGTCTTTGTTACTGGGTGTCATTGTGTGTCTGTGTTCCTGGGTATCAGTGTATGTCTTTGTGACTTGGTATCAGTGTATGTCTTTGTTACTGGGTGTCATTGTGTGTCTGTGTTCCTGGGTATCAGTGTATGTCTTTGTGACTTGGTGTCAGTGTATGTCTTTGCTACTGGGTGTCAGTGTGTGTCTTTGTGACTTGGTGTCAGTGTATGTCTGTGTTACTTGGTATCAGTGTATGTCTGTGTTACTTGGTGTAAGTGTGTGTCTGTGTTCCTGGGTGTCAGTGTGTGTCTGTGTTACTTGGTGTATGTCTGTGTCTTTGTTACTTGGTGTCCGTGTGTGTCTGTGTTACTGGGTGTCAGTGTATGTCTTTGTTACTGGGTGTCAGTGTATGTCTTTGTTACTTGGTGTAAGTGTGTGTCTGTGTTGCTGGGTGTCAGTGTATGTCTGTGTTACTTGGTGTAAGTGTGTGTCTGTGTTACTGGGTATCAATGTATGTCTTTGTGACTTGGTATCAGTGTATGTCTTTGTTACTGGGTATCAGTGTATGTCTTTGTGACTTGGTGTCAGTGTATGTCTTTGTAACTGGGTGTCAGTGTGTGTCTTTGTTACTTGGTGTCTGTGTGTGTCAAAATACTTGGTGTAAGTGTATGTCTTTGTTACTTCGTGTAATTGTCTGTCTTTGTTACTTGGTGTAAGTGTATCTCTTTGTTAGTTGGTGTCAGTGTATGTCTTTGTTACTTGGTGTCAGTGTGTGTCTGTGCTACTGGGTATCAGTGTATGTCTTTGTGACTTGGTATCAGTGTATATTTTTGTGACTTGGTGTCAGTGTATGTCTTTGTTACTGGGTGTCAGTGTGTGTCTTTGTGACTTGGTGTCAGTGTATGTCTGTGTTACTTGGTGTCAGTGTATGTCTGTGTTACTTGGTGTAAGTGTGTGTCTGTGTTCCTGGGTGTCAGTGTGTGTCTGTGTTACTTGGTGTATGTCTGTGTCTTTGTTACTTGGTGTCCGTGTGTGTCTGTGTTACTGGGTGTCAGTGTATGTCTTTGTTACTGGGTGTCAGTGTATGTCTTTGTTACTT
Source organism: Heterodontus francisci (assembly GCF_036365525.1). NCBI lineage: Eukaryota > Metazoa > Chordata > Chondrichthyes > Heterodontiformes > Heterodontidae > Heterodontus > Heterodontus francisci. The sequence continues at coordinate 1,385,598 of NW_027141653.1, read as the reverse complement.
GGTGTAAGTGTGTGTCTGTGTTGCTGGGTGTCAGTGTATGTCTGTGTTACTTGGTGTAAGTGTGTGTCTGTGTTACTGGGTATCAATGTATGTCTTTGTGACTTGGTATCAGTGTATGTCTTTGTTACTGGGTATCAGTGTATGTCTTTGTGACTTGGTGTCAGTGTATGTCTTTGTTACTGGGTGTCAGTGTGTGTCTTTGTTACTTGGTGTCTGTGTGTGTCAAAATACTTGGTGTAAGTGTATGTCTTTGTTACTTCGTGTAATTGTCTGTCTTTGTTACTTGGTGTAAGTGTATCTCTTTGTTTGTTGGTGTCAGTGTATGTCTTTGTTACTTGGTGTCAGTGTGTGTCTGTGCTACTGGGTATCAGTGTATGTCTTTGTGACTTGGTATCAGTGTATGTTTTTGTGACTTGGTGTCAGTGTATGTCTTTGTTACTGGGTGTCAGTGTGTGTCTGTGTTACTTGGTGTCAGTGTATGTCTTTGTTACTGTTTATTAGTGTTTCTCTGTGTTACTGGGTGTCAGTGTGTGTTTGTTTGTGTTAATGAGTGTCAGTGTATGTCTTTGTTACTTGTTGTAAGTGTGTGTCTGTGTTACTGGGTATCAGTGTCTGTCTTTGTTACTTGGTGTAAGTGAATGTCTTTGTTCCTTGGTGTAATTGCATGTCTTTGTTCCTTGGTGTCAGTGTATGTCTGCGTTACTGGGTGTAAGTGTATGTCTTTGTTACTTGGTGTAAGTGTGTGTCTGTGTTACTTGGTGTAAGTGTGTGTCTGTGTTCCTGTGTATCATTGTATGTCTTTGTTACTTGGTGTCAGTGTATGTCTGTGTTACGTGGTGTACGTGTGTGTCTTTGTTACTTGGTGTAAGTATATGTCTTTGTTACTTGGTGTCAGTGCATGTCTTTGTTCATTGGTGTCAGTGTGTGTCTGTGTTACTGGGTTTCAGTGTATGTCTTTGTGACTTGGTATTAGTGTATGTCTTTGTTAGTTGGTGTCAGTGTGTGTCTGTGTTACTGGGTATCAGTGTATGTCTTAGTGACTTGGTATCAGTGTATGTCTTTGTTAGTGGGTGTCAGTGTGTTTCTGTGTTACTGGGTATCAGTGTATGTCTTTGTTACTGGGTGTCAGTGTGTGTCTGTGTTCCTGGGTATCAGAGTATGAAATTGTGACTTGGTGTCAGTGTATGTCTTTGTTACTGGGTGTCAGTGTGTGTCTTTGTGACTTGGTGTCAGTGTATGTCTTTGTTTCTTGGTGTAAGTGTGTGTCTGTGATACTGGGTATCAGTGTATGTCTTTGTTACTCAGTGTCAGTGTATGTCTGTGTTACTTGGTGTAAGTGTGTGTCTGTGTTACTGGGTGTCAGTGTGTGTCTGTGTTACTTGGTGTAAGTCTGTGCCTTCGTTACTTGGTGTCCGTGTGTGTCTGTGTTACTGGGTCAGTGTATGTCTTTGTTGCTGGGTGTCAGTGTATGTCTTTGTTACTTGGTGTCAGTGTGTGTCTGTGTTACTGGGTGTCAGAGTATGTCTGTGTTACTTGGTGTAAGTGTGTGTCTGTGTTACTGGGTATCAGTGTGTGTCTTTGTGACTTGGTGTCAGTGTATGTCTTTGTTACTGTGTGTCAGTGTGTGTCTTTGTGACTTGGTGTCAGTGTATGTCTTTGTTACTTGGAGTAACTGTGCGTCTCTGTTACTGGGTATCAGTGTATGTCTTTGTTACTTGGTGTCAGTGTATGTCTTTGTAACTTGGTGTCAGTGGATGTCTTTGTTACTTGGTGTAAGTGTATCTCTTTGTTACTTGGTGTCAGTGTATGTCTTTGTTACTTGGTGTCAGTGTGTGTCTGTGCTACTGGGTATCAGTGTATGTCTTTGTGACTTGGTATCAGTGTATGACTTTGTTACTGTTTATTAGTGTTTCTCTGTGTTACTGGGTGTCAGTGTATGTCTTTGTTACTGTTGATTAGTGTTTCTCTCTGTTACTGGGTGTCAGTGTGTGTTTGTTTGTGTTACTGAGTGTCAGTGTATGTCTTTGTTACTTGGTGTAAGTTTGTGTCTGTGTTACTGGGTAGCAGTGACTGTCTTTGTTACTTGGTGTAAGTGTGTGTCTTAGTTCCTGGGTGTAATTGCATGTCTTTGTTCCTTGGTGTCAGTGTATGTCTGTGTTACTGGGTGTAAATGTATGTCTTTGTTACTTGGTGTAAGTGTGTGTCTGTGTTACTTGGTGTCAGTGTGTGTCTGTGTTCCTGGGTATCATTGTATGTCTTTGTTACTTGGTGTCAGTGTATGTCTGTGTTACTTGGTGTCAGTGTGATTCTGTGTTACTGGGTATCAGTGTATGTCTTTGTTACTGGGTGTCAGTGTGTGTCTGTGTTACTTGGTGTAAGTGTGTCTCTTTGTTACTTGGTGTCCGTGTGTGTCTGTGTTACAGGGTGTAAGTGCATGTCTTTGTTACTTGGTGCCAGTGTATATCTGTGTTACTTGGTGTAAGTGTGTGTCTTTGTTACTTGGTGTAATTGTATGTCTTTGTTACTTGGTGTCAGTGTATGTCTGTGTTACTTGGTGTAAGTGTATGTTTTTGTTACTTGGTGTAAGTGTGTTTCTGTGTTACTTGGTGTAAGTGTGTGTCTGTGTTCCTGGGTAGCAGTGTATGTCTTTGTTACTTGGTGTCAGTTTATGTCTGTGTTACTTGGTGTAAGTGTGTGTCTGTGTTACTGGGTATCAGTCTATGTCTTTGTTACTTGGTGTCAGTGTATGTCTGTGTTACTTGGTGTAAGTGTGTGTCTGTGTTACTGGGTGTCAGTGTGTGTCTGTGTTATTGGTGTAAGTGTGCTTCTTTGTTAATTGGAGTCCGTGTGTGTCTGTGTGACTGGGTGTCAGTGTATGTCTTTGTTACTTGGTGTCAGTGTATGTCTTTGTTACTTGGTGTAAGTGTGTGTCTGTGTTACTGGGTATCAGTATCTTAATTTGTTACTTGGTGTCAGAGTGTGTCTGTGTTACTGGGTTTCAGTGTATGTCTTTGTTTCTTGATGTCAGTGTATGTCTGTGTTACTAGGTGTAAGTGTGTGTCTTTGTTACTGGGTATCAGTGCATGTCCTTGTGACTTGGTGTCAGTGTATGTCTTTGTTACTGGGTGTCAGTGTGTGTCTGTGTTACTGGGTGTCAGTGTATGTCTTTGTTACTTGGTGTCAGTATATGTCAAAATACTTGGTGTAAGTGTTTGTCTTTGTTACGTGGTGTAATTATCTGTCTTTGTTACTTGGTGCAAGTGCATGTCTTTGTTACTTGGTGTCAGTGTATGTCTTTGTTACTTTGTGTCAGTGTATGTCTGTGTTACTTGGTGTAAGTGTGTTTCTTTGTTACTTGGTGTAAGTGTTTGTCTTTGTTACTTGGTGTCAGTGCATGTCTTTGTTACTTGGTGTCAGTGTGTGTCTGTGTTACTGGGTATCAGTGTATGTCTTTGTGACTTGGTATCAGTGTATGTCTTTGTTACTGGGTGTCAGTGTGTGTTTGTTTGTGTTACTGAGTTTCAGTGTATGTCTTTGTTACTTGGTGTAAGTTTGTGTCTGTGTTACTGGGTATCAGTGACTGTCTTTGTTACTTGGTTTAAGTGTGTGTCTTAGTTCCTGGGTGTAATTGCATGTCTTTGTTCCTTGGTGTCAGTGTATGTCTGTGTTACTGAGTGTAAATGTATGTCTTTGTTACTTGGTGTAAGTGTGTGTCTGTGTTACTTGGTGTCAGTGTGTGTCTGTGTTCCTGGGTATCATTGTATATCTTTGTTACTTGGTGTCAGTGTATGTCTGTGTTGCTTGGTGTAAGTGTGATTCTGTGTTACTGGGTATCAGTGTATGTCTTTGTTACTGGGTGTCAGTGTGTGTCTGTGTTACTTGGTGTAAGTGTGTGTCTTTGTTACTTGGTGTCCGTGTGTGTCTGTGTTACAGGGTGTAAGTGCATGTCTTTGTTACTTGGTGCCAGTGTATATCTGTGTTACTTGGTGTAAGTGTGTGTCTTTGTTACTTGGTGTAATTGTATGTCTTTGTTACTTGGTGTCAGTGTATGTCTGTGTTACTTGGTGTAAGTGTATGTTTTTGTTACTTGTTGCAAGTGTGTTTCTGTGTTACTTGGTGTAAGTGTGTGTCTGTGTTCCTGGGTATCAGTGTATGTCTTTGTTACTTGGTGTCAGTGTATGTCTGTGTTACTTGGTGTAAGTGTGTGTCTGTGTTACTGGGTATCAGTGTATGTCTTTGTTACTTGGTGTAAGTGTGTGTCTGTGTTACTGGGTATCAGTATCTTTCTTTGTTACTTGGTGTAAGAGTGTGTCTGTGTTACTGGGTTTCAGTGTATGTCTTTGTTTCTTGGTGTCAGTGTATGTCTGTGTTCCTCGGTGTAAGTGTGTGTCTGTGTTACTGGGTATCAGTGTATGTCTTTGTTACTTGGTGTCGGTATATGTCAAAATACTTGGTGTAAGTGTTTGTCTTTGTTACGTGGTGTAATTGTCTGTCTTTGTTACTTGGTGTAAGTGTATGTCTTTGCTACTTGGTGTCAGTGTATGTCTTTGTTACTTTGTGTCAGTGTATGTCTGTGTTACCTGGTGTAAGTGTGTTTCTTTGTTACTTGGTGTAAGTGTTTGTCTTTGTTACTTGGTGTCAGTGCATGTCTTTGTTACTTGGTGTCAGTGTGTGTCTGTGTTACTGGGTATCAGTGTATGTCTTTGTGACTTGGTATCAGTGTATGTCTTTGTTACTGGGTGTCAGTGTGTGTTTGCTTGTGTTACTGAGTGTCAGTGTATGTCTTTGTTACTTGGTGTAAGTTTGTGTCTGTGTTACTGGGTATCAGTGACTGTCTTTGTTACTTGGTGTAAGTGTGTGTCTTAGTTCCTGGGTGTAATTGCATGTCTTTGTTCCTTGGTGTCAGTGTATGTCTGTGTTACTGGGTGTAAATGTATGTCTTTGTTACTTGGTGTAAGTGTGTGTCTGTGTTACTTGGTGTCAGTGTGTGTCTGTGTTCCTGGGTATCATTGTATGTCTTTGTTACTTGGTGTCAGTGTATGTCTGTGTTACTTGGTGTAAGTGTGATTCTGTGTTACTGGGTATCAGTGTATGTCTTTGTTACTGGGTGTCAGTGTGTGTCTGTGTTACTTGGTGTAAGTGTGTGTCTTTGTTACTTGGTGTCCGTGTGTGTCTGTGTTACAGGGTGTAAGTGCATGTCTTTGTTACTTGGTGCCAGTGTATATCTGTGTTACTTCGTGTAAGTGTGTGTCTTTGTTACTTGGTGTAATTGTATGTCTTTGTTACTTGCTGTCAGTGTATGTCTGTGTTACTTGGTGTAAGTGTATGTTTTTGTTACTTGGTGTAAGTGTGTGTCTGTGTTCCTGGGTATCAGTGTATGTCTTTGTTACTTGGTGTCAGTGTATGTCTGTGTTTCTTGGTGTAAGTGTGTGTCTGTGTTACTGGGTATCAGTGTATGTCTTTGTTACTTGGTGTCAGTGTATGTCTGTGTTACTTGGTGTAAGTGTGTGTCTGTGTTACTGGGTGTCAGTGTGTGTCTGTGTTACATGGTGTAAGTGTGCTTCTTTGTTAATTGGTGTCCGTGTGTGTCTGTGTGACTGGGTGTCAGTGTATGTCTTTGTTACTTGGTGTCAGTGTATGTCTTTGTTACTTGGTGTAAGTGTGTGTCTGTGTTACTGGGTATCAGTATCTTTCTTTGTTACTTGGTGTAAGAGTGTGTCTGTGTTACAGGGTTTCAGTGTATGTCTTTGTTTCTTGGTGTCAGTGTATGTCTGTGTTACTAGGTGTAAGTGTGTGTCTTTGTTACTGGGTATCAGTGCATGTCTTTGTGACTTGGTGTCAGTGTATGTCTTTGTTACTGGGTGTCAGTGTGTGTCTTTGTGACTTAGTGTCAGTGTATGCCTTTGTTACTTGGTGTAAGTGTGTGTCTGTGTTACTGGGTATCAGTGTATGTCTTTGTTACTTGGTGTCAGTATATGTCAAAATACTTGGTGTAAGTGTTTGTCTTTGTTCCGTGGTGTAATTGCCTGTCTTTGTTACTTGGTGTAAGTGTATGTCTTTGTTACTTGGTGTCAGTGTATGTCTTTGTTACTTTGTGTCAGTGTATGTCTGTGTTACTTGGTGCAACTGTGTGTCTTTGTTACTTGGTGTAAGTGTTTGTCTTTGTTACTTGGTGTCACTGCATGTCTTTGTGACTTGGTATCAGTGTATGTCTTTGTTACTGGGTGTCAGTGTGTGTCTGTGTTACTGGGTATCAGTGTATGTCTTTGTGACTTGGTATCAGTGTATGTCTTTGTTACTGAGTGTCAGTGTGTTTCTGTGTTACTGGGTATCAGTGTATGTCTTTGTGACTTGGTATCAGTGTATGTCCTTGTTACTGTGTGTCAGTGTGTTTCTGTGTTACTGGGTATCAGTGTATGTCTTTGTGACTTGGTATCAGTGTATGTCTTTGTTACTGGCTGTCAGTGTGTGTCTTTGTGACTTGGTGTCAGTGTATGCCTTTGTTACTTGGTGTAAGTGTGTGTCTGTGATACTGGGTATCAGTGTATGTCTTTGTTACTTGGTGTCAGTGTATGTCTGTGTTACTTGGTGTAAGTGTGCGTCTGTGTATCAGAGTATGTCTTTGTGACTTGGTGTCAGTGTACGTCTTTGTTACTGGGTGTCAGTGTATGTATTTGTGACTTTGTGTCAGTGTATGTCTGTGTTACTGGGGGTCAGTGTGTGTCTGTGTTACTGGGGGTCAGTGTGTGTTTCTAACTGTGTGTCATTGTGTGTCTGTGTTTCTGGGTATCAGTGCATGTCTTTGTTACTTGGTGTCAGTGTATGTCTGTGTTACTTGGTGTAAGTGTGTGTCTGTGTTACTTGGTGTAAGTGTGTGTCTGTGATCCTGGGTATCATTGTATGTCCTTGTTACTTGGTGTCAGTGTATGTCTGTGTTACTTGGTGTAAGAGTGTGTCTGTGTTACTGGGTATCAGTGTATGTCTTTGTTACTTGGTGTCAGTATATGTCTGTGTTACTTGGTGTAAGTGTGTGTCTGTGTTACTGGGTGTCAGTGCATGTCTTTGTTACTTGGTGCCAGTGTATATCTGTGTTACTTGGTGTAAGTGTGTGTCTTTGTTACTTGTTGTAATTGTGTGTCTTTGTTACTTGTTGTAAGTGTATGTCTTTGTTACTTGGTGTCAGTGTATGTCTGTGTTACTTGGTGTAAGTCTGTGTCTGTGTTACTGGGTATCAGTGTCTTTCTTTGTTACTTGGTGTAAGAGTGTGTCTGTGTTACTGGGTTTCAGTGTATGTCTTTGTTACTTGGTGTCAGTGTATGTCTGTGTTACTTGGTGTAAGTGTGTGTCTTTGTTACTGGGTATCAGTGAATGTCTTTGTTACTGAGTGTCAGTGTGTTTCTGTGTTACTGGGTATCAGTGTATGTCTTTGTGACTTGGTATCAGTGTATGTCCTTGTTACTGTGTGTCAGTGTGTTTCTGTGTTACTGGGTATCAGTGTATGTCTTTGTTACTTGGTGTCAGTGTATGTCTGTGTTACTTGGTGTCAGTGTGATTCTGTGTTACTGGGTATCAGTGTATGTCTTTGTTACTGGGTGTCAGTGTGTGTCTGTGTTACTTGGTGTAAGTGTGTCTCTTTGTTACTTGGTGTCCGTGTGTGTCTGTGTTACAGGGTGTAAGTGCATGTCTTTGTTACTTGGTGCCAGTGTATATCTGTGTTACTTGGTGTAAGTGTGTGTCTTTGTTACTTGGTGTAATTGTATGTCTTTGTTACTTGGTGTCAGTGTATGTCTGTGTTACTTGGTGTAAGTGTATGTTTTTGTTACTTGGTGTAAGTGTGTTTCTGTGTTACTTGGTGTAAGTGTGTGTCTGTGTTCCTGGGTAGCAGTGTATGTCTTTGTTACTTGGTGTCAGTTTATGTCTGTGTTACTTGGTGTAAGTGTGTGTCTGTGTTACTGGGTATCAGTGTATGTCTTTGTTACTTGGTGTCAGTGTATGTCTGTGTTACTTGGTGTAAGTGTGTGTCTGTGTTACTGGGTGTCAGTGTGTGTCTGTGTTACTTGGTGTAAGTGTGCTTCTTTGTTAATTGGTGTCCGTGTGTGTCTGTGTGACTGGGTGTCAGTGTATGTCTTTGTTACTTGGTGTCAGTGTATGTCTTTGTTACTTGGTGTAAGTGTGTGTCTGTGTTACTGGGTATCAGTATCTTAATTTGTTACTTGGTGTAAGAGTGTGTCTGTGTTACTGGGTTTCAGTGTATGTCTTTGTTTCTTGATGTCAGTGTATGTCTGTGTTACTAGGTGTAAGTGTGTGTCTTTGTTACTGGGTATCAGTGCATGTCCTTGTGACTTGGTGTCAGTGTATGTCTTTGTTACTGGGTGTCAGTGTGTGTCTTTGTGACTTAGTGTCAGTGTATGTCTTTGTTACTTGGTGTAAGTGTGTGTCTGTGTTACTGGGTATCAGTGTATGTCTTTGTTACTTGGTGTCAGTATATGTCAAAATACTTGGTGTAAGTGTTTGTCTTTGTTACGTGGTGTAATTATCTGTCTTTGTTACTTGGTGCAAGTGCATGTCTTTGTTACTTGGTGTCAGTGTATGTCTTTGTTACTTTGTGTCAGTGTATGTCTGTGTTACTTGGTGTAAGTGTGTTTCTTTGTTACTTGGTGTAAGTGTTTGTCTTTGTTACTTGGTGTCAGTGCATGTCTTTGTTACTTGGTGTCAGTGTGTGTCTGTGTTACTGGGTATCAGTGTATGTCTTTGTGACTTGGTATCAGTGTATGTCTTTGTTACTGGGTGTCAGTGTGTGTTTGTTTGTGTTACTGAGTTTCAGTGTATGTCTTTGTTACTTGGTGTAAGTTTGTGTCTGTGTTACTGGGTATCAGTGTATGTCTTTGTTACTTGGTGTCAGTGTATGTCTGTGTTACTTGGTGTAAGTGTGCGTCTGTGTATCAGTGTATGTCTTTGTGACTTGGTGTCAGTGTACGTCTTTGTTACTGGGTGTCAGTGTATGTATTTGTGACTTTGTGTCAGTGTATGTCTGTGTTACTGGGGGTCAGTGTGTGTCTGTGTTACTGGGGGTCAGTGTGTGTTTCTAACTGTGTGTCATTGTGTGTCTGTGTTTCTGGGTATCAGTGCATGTCTTTGTTACTTGGTGTCAGTGTATGTCTGTGTTACTTGGTGTAAGTGTATGTCTTTGTTACTTGGTGTCAGTGTGTGTCTGTGTTACTTGGTGTAAGTGTGTGTCTGTGATCCTGGGTATCATTGTATGTCCTTGTTACTTGGTGTCAGTGTATGTCTGTGTTACTTGGTGTAAGAGTGTGTCTGTGTTACTGGGTATCAGTGTATGTCTTTGTTACTTGGTGTCAGTGTATGTCTGTGTTACTTGGTGTAAGTGTGTGTCTGTGTTACTGGGTGTCAGTGCATGTCTTTGTTACTTGGTGCCAGTGTATATCTGTGTTACTTGGTGTAAGTGTGTGTCTTTGTTACTTGTTGTAATTGTGTGTCTTTGTTACTTGTTGTAAGTGTAAATCTTTGTTACTTGGTGTCAGTGTATGTCTGTGTTACTTGGTGTAAGTCTGTGTCTGTGTTACTGGGTATCAGTGTCTTTCTTTGTTACTTGGTGTAAGAGTGTGTCTGTGTTACTGGGTTTCAGTGTATGTCTTTGTTACTTGGTGTCAGTGTATGTCTGTGTTACTTGGTGTAAGTGTGTGTCTTTGTTACTGGGTATCAGTGAATGTCTTTGTTACTGAGTGTCAGTGTGTTTCTGTGTTACTGGGTATCAGTGTATGTCTTTGTGACTTGGTATCAGTGTATGTCCTTGTTACTGTGTGTCAGTGTGTTTCTGTGTTACTGGGTATCAGTGTATGTCTTTGTTACTTGGTGTCAGTGTATGTCTGTGTTACTTGGTGTCAGTGTGATTCTGTGTTACTGGGTATCAGTGTATGTCTTTGTTACTGGGTGTCAGTGTGTGTCTGTGTTACTTGGTGTAAGTGTGTCTCTTTGTTACTTGGTGTCCGTGTGTGTCTGTGTTACAGGGTGTAAGTGCATGTCTTTGTTACTTGGTGCCAGTGTATATCTGTGTTACTTGGTGTAAGTGTGTGTCTTTGTTACTTGGTGTAATTGTATGTCTTTGTTACTTGGTGTCAGTGTATGTCTGTGTTACTTGGTGTAAGTGTATGTTTTTGTTACTTGGTGTAAGTGTGTTTCTGTGTTACTTGGTGTAAGTGTGTGTCTGTGTTCCTGGGTAGCAGTGTATGTCTTTGTTACTTGGTGTCAGTTTATGTCTGTGTTACTTGGTGTAAGTGTGTGTCTGTGTTACTGGGTATCAGTGTATGTCTTTGTTACTTGGTGTCAGTGTATGTCTGTGTTACTTGGTGTAAGTGTGTGTCTGTGTTACTGGGTGTCAGTGTGTGTCTGTGTTACTTGGTGTAAGTGTGCTTCTTTGTTAATTGGTGTCCGTGTGTGTCTGTGTGACTGGGTGTCAGTGTATGTCTTTGTTACTTGGTGTCAGTGTATGTCTTTGTTACTTGGTGTAAGTGTGTGTCTGTGTTACTGGGTATCAGTATCTTAATTTGTTACTTGGTGTAAGAGTGTGTCTGTGTTACTGGGTTTCAGTGTATGTCTTTGTTTCTTGATGTCAGTGTATGTCTGTGTTACTAGGTGTAAGTGTGTGTCTTTGTTACTGGGTATCAGTGCATGTCCTTGTGACTTGGTGTCAGTGTATGTCTTTGTTACTGGGTGTCAGTGTGTGTCTTTGTGACTTAGTGTCAGTGTATGTCTTTGTTACTTGGTGTAAGTGTGTGTCTGTGTTACTGGGTATCAGTGTATGTCTTTGTTACTTGGTGTCAGTATATGTCAAAATACTTGGTGTAAGTGTTTGTCTTTGTTACGTGGTGTAATTATCTGTCTTTGTTACTTGGTGCAAGTGCATGTCTTTGTTACTTGGTGTCAGTGTATGTCTTTGTTACTTTGTGTCAGTGTATGTCTGTGTTACTTGGTGTAAGTGTGTTTCTTTGTTACTTGGTGTAAGTGTTTGTCTTTGTTACTTGGTGTCAGTGCATGTCTTTGTTACTTGGTGTCAGTGTGTGTCTGTGTTACTGGGTATCAGTGTATGTCTTTGTGACTTGGTATCAGTGTATGTCTTTGTTACTGGGTGTCAGTGTGTGTTTGTTTGTGTTACTGAGTTTCAGTGTATGTCTTTGTTACTTGGTGTAAGTTTGTGTCTGTGTTACTGGGTATCAGTGACTGTCTTTGTTACTTGGTTTAAGTGTGTGTCTTAGTTCCTGGGTGTAATTGCATGTCTTTGTTCCTTGGTGTCAGAGTATGTCTGTGTTACTGAGTGTAAATGTATGTCTTTGTTACTTGGTGTAAGTGTGTGTCTGTGTTACTTGGTGTCAGTGTGTGTCTGTGTTCCTGGGTATCATTGTATGTCTTTGTTACTTGGTGTCAGTGTATGTCTGTGTTACTTGGTGTAAGTGTGTGTCTGTGTTACTGGGTATCAGTGTATGTCTTTGTTACTGGGTGTCAGTGTGTTTCTGTGTTACTTGGTGTAAGTGTGTGTCTTTGTTACTTGGTGTCCGTGTGTGTCTGTGTTACAGGGTGTAAGTGCATGTCTTTGTTACTTGGTGCCAGTGTATATCTGTGTTACTTGGTGTAAGTGTGTGTCTTTGTTACTTGGTGTAATTGTATGTCTTTGTTACTTGCTGTCAGTGTATGTCTGTGTTACTTGGTGTAAGTGTATGTTTTTGTTACTTGGTGCAAGTGTGTTTCTGTGTTACTTGGTGTAAGTGTGTGTCTGTGTTCCTGGGTATCAGTGTATGTCTTTGTTACTTGGTGTCAGTGTATGTCTGTGTTACTTGGTGTAAGTGTGTGTCTGTGTTACTGGGTATCAGTGTATGTCTTTGTTACTTGGTGTCAGTGTATGTCTGTGTTACTTGGTGTAAGTGTGTGTCTGTGTTACTGGGTGTCAGTGTGCTTCTTTGTTAATTGGTTTCCGTGTTTGTCTGTGTGGCTGGGTGTCAGTGTATGTATTTGTTACTTGGTGTCAGTGTATGTCTTTGTTACTTGGTGTCAGTGTATGTCTTTGTTACTTGGTGTAAGTGTGTGTCTGTGTTACTGGGTATCAGTATCTTTCTTTGTTACTTGGTGTAAGAGTGTGTCTGTGTTACTGGGTTTCAGTGTATGTCTTTGTTTCTTGGTGTCAGTGTATGTCTGTGTTACTAGGTGTAAGTGTGTGTCTGTGTTACTGGGTATCAGTGTATGTCTTTGTTACTTGGTGTCAGTATATGTCAAAATACTTGGTGTAAGTGTTTGTCTTTGTTACGTGGTGTAATTGTCTGTCTTTGTTACTTGGTGTAAGTGTATGTCTTTGCTACTTGGTGTCAGTGTATGTCTTTGTTACTTTGTGTCAGTGTATGTCTGTGTTACCTGGTGTAAGTGTGTTTCTTTGTTACTTGGTGTAAGTGTTTGTCTTTGTTACTTGGTGTCAGTGCATGTCTTTGTTACTTGGTGTCAGTGTGTGTCTGTGTTACTGGGTATCAGTGTATGTCTTTGTGACTTGGTATCAGTGTATGTCTTTGTTACTGGGTGTCAGTGTGTGTTTGCTTGTGTTACTGAGTGTCAGTGTATGTCTTTGTTACTTGGTGTAAGTTTGTGTCTGTGTTACTGGGTATCAGTGACTGTCTTTGTTACTTGGTGTAAGTGTGTGTCTTAGTTCCTGGGTGTAATTGCATGTCTTTGTTCCTTGGTGTCAGTGTATGTCTGTGTTACTGGGTGTAAATGTATGTCTTTGTTAGTTGGTGTAAGTGTGTGTCTGTGTTACTTGGTGTCAGTGTGTGTCTGTGTTCCTGGGTATCATTGTATGTCTTTGTTACTTGGTGTCAGTGTATGTCTGTGTTACTTGGTGTAAGTGTGATTCTGTGTTACTGGGTATCAGTGTATGTCTTTGTTACTGGGTGTCAGTGTGTGTCTGTGTTACTTGGTGTAAGTGTGTGTCTTTGTTACTTGGTGTCCGTGTGTGTCTGTGTTACAGGGTGTAAGTGCATGTCTTTGTTACTTGGTGCCAGTGTATATCTGTGTTACTTGGTGTAAGTGTGTGTCTTTGTTACTTGGTGTAATTGTATGTCTTTGTTACTTGCTGTCAGTGTATGTCTGTGTTACTTGGTGTAAGTGTATGTTTTTGTTACTGGGTGTCAGTGTATGTCTGTGTTACTTGGTGTAAGTGTGTGTCTGTGTTACTGGGTGTCAGTGTGTGTCTGTGTTACATGGTGTAAGTGTGCTTCTTTGTTAATTGGTGTCCGTGTGTGTCTGTGTGACTGGGTGTCAGTGTATGTCTTTGTTACTTGGTGTCAGTGTATGTCTTTGTTACTTGGTGTAAGTGTGTGTCTGTGTTACTGGGTATCAGTATCTTTCTTTGTTACTTGGTGTAAGAGTGTGTCTGTGTTACAGGGTTTCAGTGTATGTCTTTGTTTCTTGGTGTCAGTTTATGTCTGTGTTACTTGGTGTAAGTGTGTGTCTGTGTTACTGGGTATCAGTGTATGTCTTTGTTACTTGGTGTCAGTGTATGTCTGTGTTACTTGGTGTAAGTGTGTGTCTGTGTTACTGGGTGTCAGTGTGTGTCTGTGTTACTTGGTGTAAGTGTGCTTCTTTGTTAATTGGTGTCCGTGTGTGTCTGTGTGACTGGGTGTCAGTGTATGTCTTTGTTACTTGGTGTCAGTGTATGTCTTTGTTACTTGGTGTAAGTGTGTGTCTGTGTTACTGGGTATCAGTATCTTAATTTGTTACTTGGTGTAAGAGTGTGTCTGTGTTACTGGGTTTCAGTGTATGTCTTTGTTTCTTGATGTCAGTGTATGTCTGTGTTACTAGGTGTAAGTGTGTGTCTTTGTTACTGGGTATCAGTGCATGTCCTTGTGACTTGGTGTCAGTGTATGTCTTTGTTACTGGGTGTCAGTGTGTGTCTTTGTGACTTACTGTCAGTGTATGTCTTTGTTACTTGGTGTAAGTGTGTGTCTGTGTTACTGGGTATCAGTGTATGTCTTTGTTACTTGGTGTCAGTATATGTCAAAATACTTGGTGTCAGTGTATGTCTTTGTTACTTTGTGTCAGTGTATGTCTGTGTTACTTGGTGTAAGTGTGTTTCTTTGTTACTTGGTGTAAGTGTTTGTCTTTGTTACTTGGTGTCAGTGCATGTCTTTGTTACTTGGTGTCAGTGTGTGTCTGTGTTACTGGGTATCAGTGTATGTCTTTGTGACTTGGTATCAGTGTATGTCTTTGTTACTGGGTGTCAGTGTGTGTTTGTTTGTGTTACTGAGTTTCAGTGTATGTCTTTGTTACTTGGTGTAAGTTTGTGTCTGTGTTACTGGGTATCAGTGACTGTCTTTGTTACTTGGTTTAAGTGTGTGTCTTAGTTCCTGGGTGTAATTGCATGTCTTTGTTCCTTGGTGTCAGTGTATGTCTGTGTTACTGAGTGTAAATGTATGTCTTTGTTACTTGGTGTAAGTGTGTGTCTGTGTTACTTGGTGTCAGTGTGTGTCTGTGTTCCTGGGTATCATTGTATGTCTTTGTTACTTGGTGTCAGTGTATGTCTGTGTTACTTGGTGTAAGTGTGTGTCTGTGTTACTGGGTATCAGTGTATGTCTTTGTTACTGGGTGTCAGTGTGTTTCTGTGTTACTTGGTGTAAGTGTGTGTCTTTGTTACTTGGTGTCCGTGTGTGTCTGTGTTACAGGGTGTAAGTGCATGTCTTTGTTACTTGGTGCCAGTGTATATCTGTGTTACTTGGTGTAAGTGTGTGTCTTTGTTACTTGGTGTAATTGTATGTCTTTGTTACTTGCTGTCAGTGTATGTCTGTGTTACTTGGTGTAAGTGTATGTTTTTGTTACTTGGTGCAAGTGTGTTTCTGTGTTACTTGGTGTAAGTGTGTGTCTGTGTTCCTGGGTATCAGTGTATGTCTTTGTTACTTGGTGTCAGTGTATGTCTGTGTTACTTGGTGTAAGTGTGTGTCTGTGTTACTGGGTGTCAGTGTGCTTCTTTGTTAATTGGTTTCCGTGTTTGTCTGTGTGGCTGGGTGTCAGTGTATGTATTTGTTACTTGGTGTCAGTGTATGTCTTTGTTACTTGGTGTAAGTGTGTGTCTGTGTTACTGGGTATCAGTATCTTTCTTTGTTACTTGGTGTAAGAGTGTGTCTGTGTTACTGGGTTTCAGTGTATGTCTTTGTTTCTTGGTGTCAGTGTATGTCTGTGTTACTAGGTGTAAGTGTGTGTCTGTGTTACTGGGTATCAATGTATGTCTTTGTTACTTGGTGTCAGTATATGTCAAAATACTTGGTGTAAGTGTTTGTCTTTGTTACGTGGTGTAATTGTCTGTCTTTGTTACTTGGTGTAAGTGTATGTCTTTGCTACTTGGTGTCAGTGTATGTCTTTGTTACTTTGTGTCAGTGTATGTCTGTGTTACCTGGTGTAAGTGTGTTTCTTTGTTACTTGGTGTAAGTGTTTGTCTTTGTTACTTGGTGTCAGTGCATGTCTTTGTTACTTGGTGTCAGTGTGTGTCTGTGTTACTGGGTATCAGTGTATGTCTTTGTGACTTGGTATCAGTGTATGTCTTTGTTACTGGGTGTCAGTGTGTGTTTGCTTGTGTTACTGAGTGTCAGTGTATGTCTTTGTTACTTTGTGTAAATTTGTGTCTGTGTTACTGGGTATCAGTGACTGTCTTTGTTACTTGGTGTAAGTGTGTGTCTTAGTTCCTGGGTGTAATTGCATGTCTTTGTTCCTTGGTGTAAATGTATGTCTTTGTTAGTTGGTGTAAGTGTGTGTCTGTGTTACTTGGTGTCAGTGTGTGTCTGTGTTCCTGGGTATCATTGTATGTCTTTGTTACTTGGTGTCAGTGTATGTCTGTGTTACTTGGTGTAAGTGTGATTCTGTGTTACTGGGTATCAGTGTATGTCTTTGTTACTGGGTGTCAGTGTGTGTCTGTGTTACTTGGTGTAAGTGTGTGTCTTTGTTACTTGGTGTCCGTGTGTGTCTGTGTTACAGGGTGTAAGTGCATGTCTTTGTTACTTGGTGCCAGTGTATATCTGTGTTACTTGGTGTAAGTGTGTGTCTTTGTTACTTGGTGTAATTGTATGTCTTTGTTACTTGCTGTCAGTGTATGTCTGTGTTACTTGGTGTAAGTGTATGTTTTTGTTACTTGGTGTAAGTGTGTGTCTGTGTTCCTGGGTATCAGTGTATGTCTTTGTTACTTGGTGTCAGTGTATGTCTGTGTTTCTTGGTGTAAGTGTGTGTCTGTGTTACTGGGTATCAGTGTATGTCTTTGTTACTTGGTGTCAGTGTATGTCTGTGTTACTTGGTGTAAGTGTGTGTCTGTGTTACTGGGTGTCAGTGTGTGTCTGTGTTACATGGTGTAAGTGTGCTTCTTTGTTAATTGGTGTCCGTGTGTGTCTGTGTGACTGGGTGTCAGTGTATGTCTTTGTTACTTGGTGTCAGTGTATGTCTTTGTTACTTGGTGTAAGTGTGTGTCTGTGTTACTGGGTATCAGTATCTTTCTTTGTTACTTGGTGTAAGAGTGTGTCTGTGTTACAGTGTTTCAGTGTATGTCTTTGTTTCTTGGTGTCAGTGTATGTCTATGTTACTAGGTGTAAGTGTGTGTCTTTGTTACTGGGTATCAGTGCATGTCTTTGTGACTTGGTGTCAGTGTATGTCTTTGTTACTGGGTGTCAGTGTGTGTCTTTGTGACTTAGTGTCAGTGTATGCATTTGTTACTTGGTGTAAGTGTGTGTCTGTGTTACTGGGTATCAGTGTATGTCTTTGTTACTTGGTGTCAGTATATGTCAAAATACTTGGTGTAAGTGTTTGTCTTTGTTCCGTGGTGTAATTGTCTGTCTTTGTTACTTGGTGTAAGTGTATGTCTTTGTTACTTGGTGTCAGTGTATGTCTTTGTTACTTTGTGTCAGTGTATGTCTGTGTTACTTGGTGCAACTGTGTGTCTTTGTTACTTGGTGTAAGTGTTTGTCTTTGTTACTTGGTGTCAGTGCATGTCTTTGTGACTTGGTATCAGTGTATGTCTTTGTTACTGGGTGTCAGTGTGTGTCTGTGTTACTGGGTATCAGTGTATGTCTTTGTGACTTGGTATCAGTGTATGTCTTTGTTACTGAGTGTCAGTGTGTTTCTGTGTTACTGGGTATCAGTGTATGTCTTTGTGACTTGGTATCAGTGTATGTTCTTGTTACTGTGTGTCAGTGTGTTTCTGTGTTACTGGGTATCAGTGTATGTCTTTGTGACTTGGTATCAGTGTATGTCTTTGTTACTGGGTGTCAGTGTGTGTCTTTGTGACTTGGTGTCAGTGTATGCCTTTGTTACTTGGTGTAAGTGTGTGTCTGTGATACTGGGTATCAGTGTATGTCTTTGTTACTTGGTGTCAGTGTATGTCTGTGTTACTTGGTGTAAGTGTGCGTCTGTGTATCAGTGTATGTCTTTGTGACTTGGTGTCAGTGTACGTCTTTGTTACTGGGTGTCAGTGTATGTATTTGTGACTTTGTGTCAGTGTATGTCTGTGTTACTGGGGGTCAGTGTGTGTCTGTGTTACTGGGGGTCAGTGTGTGTTTCTAACTGTGTGTCAGTGTGTGTCTGTGTTTCTGGGTATCAGTGCATGTCTTTGTTACTTGGTGTCTGTGTATGTCTGTGTTACTTGGTGTAAGTGTATGTCTTTGTTACTTGGTGTCAGTGTGTGTCTGTGTTACTTGGTGTAAGTGTGTGTCTGTGATCCTGGGTATCATTGTATGTCCTTGTTACTTGGTGTCAGTGTATGTCTGTGTTACTTGGTGTAAGAGTGTGTCTGTGTTACTGGGTATCAGTGTATGTCTTTGTTACTTGGTGTCAGTGTATGTCTGTGTTACTTGGTGTAAGTGTGTGTCTGTGTTACTGGGTGTCAGTGCATGTCTTTGTTACTTGGTGCCAGTGTATATCTGTGTTACTTGGTGTAAGTGTGTGTCTTTGTTACTTGTTGTAATTGTGTGTCTTTGTTACTTGTTGTAAGTGTATGTCTTTGTTACTTGGTGTCAGTGTATGTCTGTGTTACTTGGTGTAAGTCTGTGTCTGTGTTACTGGGTATCAGTGTCTTTCTTTGTTACTTGGTGTAAGAGTGTGTCTGTGTTACTGGGTTTCAGTGTATGTCTTTGTTACTTGGTGTCAGTGTATGTCTGTGTTACTTGGTGTAAGTGTGTGTCTTTGTTACTGGGTATCAGTGAATGTCTTTGTGACCTGGTGTCAGTGTATGTCTTTGTTACTGGGTGTCAGTGTGTGTCTTTGTGACTTAGTGTTAGTGTATGTCTTTGTTACTTGGTGTAAGTGTGTGTCTGTGTTACTGGGTATCAGTGTATGTCTTTGTTACTTGGTGTCAGTATATGTCAAAATACTTGGTGTAAGTGTTTGTCTTTGTTACGTGGTGTAATTGTCTGTCTTTGTTACTTGGTGTAAGTGTATGTCTTTGTTACTTGGTGTCAATGTATGTCTTTGTTACTTTGTGTCAGTGTATGTCTGTGTTACTTGGTGTAA
Source organism: Heterodontus francisci (assembly GCF_036365525.1). Taxonomy (NCBI): domain Eukaryota; kingdom Metazoa; phylum Chordata; class Chondrichthyes; order Heterodontiformes; family Heterodontidae; genus Heterodontus; species Heterodontus francisci. Next base: position 1,367,061 of record NW_027141653.1, on the reverse strand, counting down.
GTGTGTGTCTTTGTTACTTGGTGTAAGTGTTTGTCTTTGTTACTTGGTGTCAGTGCATGTCTTTGTTACTTGGTGTCAGTGTGTGTCTGTGTTACTGGGTATCAGTGTATGTCTTTGTGACTTGGTATCAGTGTATGTCGTTGTTACTGGGTGTCAGTGTGTGTCTGTGTTACTGGGTATCAGTGTATGTCTTTGTGACTTGGTATCAGTGTATGTCTTTGTTACTGGGTGTCAGTGTGTTTCTGTGTTACTGGGTATCAGTGTATGTCTTTGTGACTTGGTATCAGTGTATGTCTTTGTTACTGGGTGTCAGTGTGTGTCTGTGTTACTGGGTATCAGTGTATGTCTTTGTGACTTGTTATCTGTGTATGTCTTTGTTACTGGGTGTAAGTGTATGTCTTTGTTACTTGGTGTCCGTGTATGTCTGTGTTACTTGGTGTAAGTGTATGTCTTTGTTACTTGGTGTAAGTGTGTGTCTGTGTTACTTGGTGTAAGTGTGTGTCTGTGATCCTGGGTATCATTGTATGTCCTTGTTACTTGGTGTCAGTGTATGTCTGTGTTACTTGGTGTAAGTGTGTGTCTGTGTTACTGGGTATCAGTGTCTTTCTTTGTTACTTGGTGTAAGAGTGTGTCTGTGTTAATGGGTTTCAGTGTATGTCTTTGTTACTTGGTGTCAGTGTATGTCTGTGTTACTTGGTGTAAGTGTGTGTCTTTGTTACTGGGTATCAGTGTATGTCTTTGTGACTTGGTGTCAGTGTATGTCTTTGTTACTGGGTGTCAGTGTGTGTCTTTGTGACTTAGTGTCAGTGTATGTCTTTGTTACTTGGTGTAAGTGTGTGTCTGTGTTACTGGGTATCAGTGTATGTCTTTGTTACTTGGTGTCAGTATATGTCAAAATACTTGGTGTAAGTGTTTGTCTTTGTTACGTGGTGTAATTGTCTGTCTTTGTTACTTGGTGCAAGTGTTTGTATTTGTTACTTGGTGTCAGTGCATGTCTTTGTTACGTGGTGTCAGTGTGTGTCTGTGTTACTGGGTATCAGTGTATGTCTTTGTGACTTGGTATCAGTGTATGTCTTTGTTACTCCGTGTCAGTGTGTGTCTGTGTTACTGGGTATCAGTGTATGTCATTGTGAATTGGTATCAGTGTATGTCTTTGTTACTGGGTGTCAGTGTGTTTCTGTGTTACTGGGTATCAGTGTATGTCTTTGTGACTTGGTATCAGTGTATGTCTTTGTTACTGGCTGTCAGTGTGTTTCTGTGTTACTGGGTATCAGTGTATCTCTTTGTGACTTGGTATCAGTGTATGTCTTTGTTACTGGGTGTCAGTGTGTGTCTTTGTGACTTGGTGTCAGTGTATGTCTTTGTTACTTGGTGTAAGTGTGTGTCTGTGATACTGGGTATCAGTGTATGTCTTTGTTACTTGGTGTCAGTGTATGTCTGTGTTACTTGGTGTAAGTGTGTGTCTGTGTATCAGTGTATGTCTTTGTGACTTGGTGTCAGTGTACGTCTGTGTTACTGGGTGTCAGTGTATGTATTTGTGACTTTGTGTCAGTGTATGTCTGTGTTACTGGGGGTCAGTGTGTGTCTGTGTTACTGGGGGTCAGTGTGTGTTTCTAACTGGGTGTCAGTGTGTGTCTGTGTTACTGGGTATCAGTGCATGTCCTTGTTACTTGGTGTCAGTGTATGTCTGTGTTACTTGGTGTAAGTGTGTGTCTGTGTTACTGGGTATCAGTGTATGTCTTTGTTACTTGGTGTCAGTGTATGTCTGTGTTACTTGGTGTAAGTGTGTGTCTGTGTTACTGGGTGTCAGTGTGTGTCTGTGTTACTTAGTGTAAGTGTGTGTCTTTGTTACTTGGTGTCAGTGTGTGTCTGTGTTACTGGGTGCCAGTGCATGTCTTTGTTACTTGGTGCCAGTGTATATCAGTGTTACTTGGTGTAAGTGTGTGTCTTTGTTACTTGGTGTAAGAGTATGTCTGTGTTACTTGGTGTTAGTGTGTGTCTGTGTTCCTGGGTATCAGTGTATGTCTTTGTTACCTGGTGTCAGTGTATGTCTGTGTTACTTGGTGTAAGTGTGTGTCTGTGTTACTGGGTGTCTGTGTGTATCTGTGTTACTTGGTGTAAGTGTGTGTCTTTGTTACTTGGTGTCCATGTGTGTCTGTGTTACTGGGTGTCAGTGTATGTCTTTGTTACTGGGTGTCAGTGTATGTCTTTGTTACTTGGTGTAAGTGTGTGTCTGTGTTACTTGGTGTCAGTGTATGTCTTTGTTACTGGGTATCAGTGTATGTCTTTGTTACTTCGTGCCAGTGTATGTCTGTGTTACTTGGAGTAAGTATGTGTCTGTGTTACTGGTTAGCAGTGTATGTCTTTGTGACTTGGTGTCAGCGTATGTCTTTGTTACAGGGTGTCAGTGTGTCTCTTTGTGACTTGGTGTTAGTGTATGTCTTTGTTACTTGGTGTAAGTGTATGTCTTTGTTACTTGGTGTCAGTGTATGTCTTTGTTACCTTGTGTCAGTGTGCGTCTGTGTTACTGGGTATCAGTGTATGTCTTTGTGACTTGGTATCAGTGTATGTCTTTGTGACTTGGTGTCAGTGTATGTCTTTGTCACTGGGTGTCAGTGTGTGTCTTTGTGACTTAGTGTCAGTGTATGTCTTTGTTACTTGGTGTAAGTGTGTGTCTGTGTTAGAGGGTATCAGTGTATGTCTTTGTTACTTGTTGTCAGTGTATGTCAAAATACTTGGTGTAAGTGTTTGTCTGTGTTACTTGGTGTAATTGTCTGTCTTTGTTACTTGGTGTAAGTGTATGTCTTTGTTACTTGGTGTCAGTGTATGTCTTTGTTACTTGGTGTCATTGTATGTCTGTGTTTCTTGGTGTAAGTGTGTGTCTGTGTTACTGGGTATCAGTGTATGTCTTTGTTACTTGGTGTCAGTGTATGTCTGTGTTACTAGGTGTAAGTGTGTGTCTGTGTTACTGGGTGTCAGTGTGTGTCTGTGTGACTTGGTGTAAGTGTATGTCTTTGTTACTTGGTGTCCGTGTGTGTCTGTGTTACTGGGTGTAAGTGCATGTCTTTGTTACTTGGTGCCAGTGTATATCTGTGCTACTTGGTGTAAGTGTGTGTCTTTGTTACTTGGTGTAATTGTATGTCTTTGTTACTTGGTGTCAGTGTGTGTCTGTGTTACTTGGTGTCAGTGTATGTCTTTGTTACTTGGTGTAAGTGTGTGTCTGTGTTACTTGGTGTAAGTGTGTGTCTGTGTTCCTGGGTATCAGTGTATGTCTTTGTTACTTGATGTCAGTGTATGACTCTGTTACTTGGTGTAAGTGTGTGTCTGTGTTACTGGGTATCAGTGTATGTCTTTGTTACTTGGTGTCAGTGTATGTCTGTGTTACTTGGTGTAAGTGTGTGTCTGTGTTACTGGGTGTCAGTGTGTGTCTGTGTTACTTGGTGTAAGTGTGTGTCTTTGTTACTTGGTGTCCGTGTGTGTCTGTGTTACTGGGTGTCAGTGTATGTCTTTGTTACTGGGTGTCAGTGTATGTCTTTGTTACTTGGTGTAAGTGTGTGTCTGTGTTACTGGGTATCAGTGTCTTTCTTTGTTACTTGGTGTAAGAGTGTGTCTGTGTTCCTGGGTATCAGTGTATGTCTTTGTTACTTGGTGTCAGTGTATGTCTGTGTTACTTGGTGTAAGTGTGTGTCTGTGTTACTGGGTATCAGTGTATGTCTTTGTGACTTGGTGTCAGTGTATGTCTTTGTTACTTGGAGTAAGTGTGTGTCTGTGTTACTGGGTATCAGTGTATGTCTTTGTTACTTGGTGTCAGTGTATGTCAAAATACTTTGTGTAAGTGTTTGTCTTTGTTACTTGGTGTAATTGTCGGTCTTTGTTACTTGGTGTAGTGTATGTCTTTGTTACTGGGTGTCAGTGTGTTTCTGTGTTACTGGGTATCAGTGTATGTCTTTGTGACTTGTTATCTGTGTATGTCTTTGTTACTGGGTGTAAGTGTATGTCTTTGTTACTTGGTGTCCGTGTATGTCTGTGTTACTTGGTGTAAGTGTATGTCTTTGTTACTTGGTGTAAGTGTGTGTCTGTGTTACTTGGTGTAAGTGTGTGTCTGTGATCCTGGGTATCATTGTATGTCCTTGTTACTTGGTGTCAGTGTATGTCTGTGTTACTTGGTGTAAGTGTGTGTCTGTGTTACTGGGTATCAGTGTCTTTCTTTGTTACTTGGTGTAAGAGTGTGTCTGTGTTAATGGGTTTCAGTGTATGTCTTTGTTACTTGGTGTCAGTGTATGTCTGTGTTACTTGGTGTAAGTGTGTGTCTTTGTTACTGGGTATCAGTGTATGTCTTTGTGACTTGGTGTCAGTGTATGTCTTTGTTACTGGGTGTCAGTGTGTGTCTTTGTGACTTAGTGTCAGTGTATGTCTTTGTTACTTGGTGTAAGTGTGTGTCTGTGTTACTGGGTATCAGTGTATGTCTTTGTTACTTGGTGTCAGTATATGTCAAAATACTTGGTGTAAGTGTTTGTCTTTGTTACGTGGTGTAATTGTCTGTCTTTGTTACTTGGTGCAAGTGTTTGTATTTGTTACTTGGTGTCAGTGCATGTCTTTGTTACGTGGTGTCAGTGTGTGTCTGTGTTACTGGGTATCAGTGTATGTCTTTGTGACTTGGTATCAGTGTATGTCTTTGTTACTCCGTGTCAGTGTGTGTCTGTGTTACTGGGTATCAGTGTATGTCATTGTGAATTGGTATCAGTGTATGTCTTTGTTACTGGGTGTCAGTGTGTTTCTGTGTTACTGGGTATCAGTGTATGTCTTTGTGACTTGGTATCAGTGTATGTCTTTGTTACTGGCTGTCAGTGTGTTTCTGTGTTACTGGGTATCAGTGTATCTCTTTGTGACTTGGTATCAGTGTATGTCTTTGTTACTGGGTGTCAGTGTGTGTCTTTGTGACTTGGTGTCAGTGTATGTCTTTGTTACTTGGTGTAAGTGTGTGTCTGTGATACTGGGTATCAGTGTATGTCTTTGTTACTTGGTGTCAGTGTATGTCTGTGTTACTTGGTGTAAGTGTGTGTCTGTGTATCAGTGTATGTCTTTGTGACTTGGTGTCAGTGTACGTCTGTGTTACTGGGTGTCAGTGTATGTATTTGTGACTTTGTGTCAGTGTATGTCTGTGTTACTGGGGGTCAGTGTGTGTCTGTGTTACTGGGGGTCAGTGTGTGTTTCTAACTGGGTGTCAGTGTGTGTCTGTGTTACTGGGTATCAGTGCATGTCCTTGTTACTTGGTGTCAGTGTATGTCTGTGTTACTTGGTGTAAGTGTGTGTCTGTGTTACTGGGTATCAGTGTATGTCTTTGTTACTTGGTGTCAGTGTATGTCTGTGTTACTTGGTGTAAGTGTGTGTCTGTGTTACTGGGTGTCAGTGTGTGTCTGTGTTACTTAGTGTAAGTGTGTGTCTTTGTTACTTGGTGTCAGTGTGTGTCTGTGTTACTGGGTGCCAGTGCATGTCTTTGTTACTTGGTGCCAGTGTATATCAGTGTTACTTGGTGTAAGTGTGTGTCTTTGTTACTTGGTGTAAGAGTATGTCTGTGTTACTTGGTGTTAGTGTGTGTCTGTGTTCCTGGGTATCAGTGTATGTCTTTGTTACCTGGTGTCAGTGTATGTCTGTGTTACTTGGTGTAAGTGTGTGTCTGTGTTACTGGGTGTCTGTGTGTATCTGTGTTACTTGGTGTAAGTGTGTGTCTTTGTTACTTGGTGTCCATGTGTGTCTGTGTTACTGGGTGTCAGTGTATGTCTTTGTTACTGGGTGTCAGTGTATGTCTTTGTTACTTGGTGTAAGTGTGTGTCTGTGTTACTTGGTGTCAGTGTATGTCTTTGTTACTGGGTATCAGTGTATGTCTTTGTTACTTCGTGCCAGTGTATGTCTGTGTTACTTGGAGTAAGTATGTGTCTGTGTTACTGGTTAGCAGTGTATGTCTTTGTGACTTGGTGTCAGCGTATGTCTTTGTTACAGGGTGTCAGTGTGTCTCTTTGTGACTTGGTGTTAGTGTATGTCTTTGTTACTTGGTGTAAGTGTATGTCTTTCTTACTTGGTGTCAGTGTATGTCTTTGTTACCTTGTGTCAGTGTGTGTCTGTGTTACTGGGTATCAGTGTATGTCTTTGTGACTTGGTATCAGTGTATGTCTTTGTGACTTGGTGTCAGTGTATGTCTTTGTCACTGGGTGTCAGTGTGTGTCTTTGTGACTTAGTGTCAGTGTATGTCTTTGTTACTTGGTGTAAGTGTGTGTCTGTGTTAGAGGGTATCAGTGTATGTCTTTGTTACTTGGTGTCAGTGTATGTCAAAATACTTGGTGTAAGTGTTTGTCTGTGTTACTTGGTGTAATTGTCTGTCTTTGTTACTTGGTGTAAGTGTATGTCTTTGTTACTTGGTGTCAGTGTATGTCTTTGTTACTTGGTGTCATTGTATGTCTGTGTTTCTTGGTGTAAGTGTGTGTCTGTGTTACTGGGTATCAGTGTATGTCTTTGTTACTTGGTGTCAGTGTATGTCTGTGTTACTAGGTGTAAGTGTGTGTCTGTGTTACTGGGTGTCAGTGTGTGTCTGTGTGACTTGGTGTAAGTGTATGTCTTTGTTACTTGGTGTCCGTGTGTGTCTGTGTTACTGGGTGTAAGTGCATGTCTTTGTTACTTGGTGCCAGTGTATATCTGTGCTACTTGGTGTAAGTGTGTGTCTTTGTTACTTGGTGTAATTGTATGTCTTTGTTACTTGGTGTCAGTGTGTGTCTGTGTTACTTGGTGTCAGTGTATGTCTTTGTTACTTGGTGTAAGTGTGTGTCTGTGTTACTTGGTGTAAGTGTGTGTCTGTGTTCCTGGGTATCAGTGTATGTCTTTGTTACTTGATGTCAGTGTATGACTCTGTTACTTGGTGTAAGTGTGTGTCTGTGTTACTGGGTATCAGTGTATGTCTTTGTTACTTGGTGTCAGTGTATGTCTGTGTTACTTGGTGTAAGTGTGTGTCTGTGTTACTGGGTGTCAGTGTGTGTCTGTGTTACTTGGTGTAAGTGTGTGTCTTTGTTACTTGGTGTCCGTGTGTGTCTGTGTTACTGGGTGTCAGTGTATGTCTTTGTTACTGGGTGTCAGTGTATGTCTTTGTTACTTGGTGTAAGTGTGTGTCTGTGTTACTGGGTATCAGTGTCTTTCTTTGTTACTTGGTGTAAGAGTGTGTCTGTGTTCCTGGGTATCAGTGTATGTCTTTGTTACTTGGTGTCAGTGTATGTCTGTGTTACTTGGTGTAAGTGTGTGTCTGTGTTACTGGGTATCAGTGTATGTCTTTGTGACTTGGTGTCAGTGTATGTCTTTGTTACTTGGAGTAAGTGTGTGTCTGTGTTACTGGGTATCAGTGTATGTCTTTGTTACTTGGTGTCAGTGTATGTCAAAATACTTTGTGTAAGTGTTTGTCTTTGTTACTTGGTGTAATTGTCTGTCTTTGTTACTTGGTGTAGTGTATGTCTTTGTTACTTGGTGTCAGTGTATGTCTGTGTTACTTGGTGTCAGTGCATGTCTTTGTTACTTGGCGTCAGTGTGTGTCTGTGTTACTGGGTATCAGTGTATTTCTTTGTGACTTGGTATCAGTGTATGTCTTTGTTACTGGGTGTCAGTGTGTGTCTGTTTTACTGGGTATCAGTGTATGTCTTTGTGACTTGGTATCAGTGTACGCATTTGTTACTGGGTGTCAGTGTGTTTCTGTGTTACTGGGTATCAGTGTATGTCTTTGTGACTTGGTATCAGTGTATGTCTTTGTTACTGGGTGTCAGTGTGTGTCTGTGTTCCTGGGTATCAGTGTATGTCTTTGTGACTTGGTGTCAGTGTATGTTTTTGTTACTGGGTGTCAGTGTGTGTCTTTGTGACTTGGTGTCAGTGTATGTCTTTGTTACTTGGTGTAAGTGTGTGTCTGTGATACTGGGTATCAGTGTATGTCTTTGTTACTTGGTGTCAGTGTATGTCTGTGTTACTTGGTGTAAGTGTGTGTCTGTGTATCAATGTATGTCTTTGTGACTTGGTGTCAGTTAATGTCTGTGTTACTGGGGGTCAGTGTGTGTCTGTGTTACTGGGGGTCAGTGTGTGTTTCTAAATGTGTGTCAGTGTGTGTCTGTGTTACTGGGTATCAGTGCATGTCTTTGTTACTTGGTGTCAGTGTATGTCTGTGTTACTTGGTGTAAGTGCATGTCTTTGTTACATGGTGTAAGTGTGTGTCTGTGTTACTTGGTGTAAGTGAGTGTCTGTGTTCCTGGGTATCATTGTATGTCCTTGTTACTTGGTGTCAGTGTATGTCTGTGTTACTTGGTGTAAGTGTGTGTCTGTGTTACTGGGTATCAGTGCATGTCTTTGTTACTTGGTGTCAGTGTATGTCTGCGTTACTTGGTGTAAGTGTGTGTCTGTGTTACTGGGTGTCAGTGTGTGTCTGTGTTAATTGGTGTAAGTGTGTGTCTTTGTTACTTGGGGTAAGTGTGTGTCTGTGTTATTTGGTGTAAGTGTGTGTCTGTGTTCCTGGATATCAGTGTATGTCTTTGTTACTTGGTGTCAGTGTATGACTGTGTTACATGGTGTAAGTGTGTGTCTGTGTTACTGGGTATCAGTGTATGTCTTTGTTACTTGGTGTCAGTGTATGACTGTGTTACTTGGTGTAAGTGTGTGTCTGTGTTACTGGGTGTCAGTGTGTGTCTGTGTTACTTGGTGTAAGTGTGTGTCTTTGTTACTTGGTGTCCGTGTGTGACTGTGTTACTGGGTGTCAGTGTATGTCTTTTTTACTGGGTGTCAGTGTATGTCTTTGTGACTTGGTATCAGTGTCTGTCTTTGTTACTGGGTGTCAGTGTGTGTCTGTGTTACTGGGTATCAGCGTATGTCTTTGTGACTTGGTATCAGTGTATGTCTTTGTTACTGGGTGTCAGTGTGTTCCTGTGTTACTGGGTATCAGTGTATGTCTTTGTGACTTGGTATCAGTGTATGTCTTTGTTACTGGGTGTCAGTGTATGTCTTTGTCACTGGGTGTCAGTGTGTGTCTTTGTGACTTTGTGTCAGTGTATGTCTTTGTTACTAGGTGTAAGTGTGTGTCTGTGTTAGAGGGTATCAGTGTATGTCTTTGTTACTTGGTGTCAGTGTATGTCAAAATACTTGGTGTAAGTGTTTGTCTGTGTTACTTGGTGTAATTGTCTGTCTTTGTTACTTGGTGTAAGTGTATGTCTTTGTTACTTGGTGTCAGTGTATGTCTTTGTTACTTGGTGTCATTGTATGTCTGTGTTTCTTGGTGTAAGTGTGTGTCTGTGTTACTGGGTATCAGTGTATGTCTTTGTTACTTGGTGTCAGTGTATGTCTGTGTTACTAGGTGTAAGTGTGTGTCTTTGTTACTGGGTGTCAGTGTGTGTCTGTGTGACTTGGTGTAAGTGTATGTCTTTGTTACTTGGTGTCCGTGTGTGTCTGTGTTACTGGGTGTAAGTGCATGTCTTTGTTACTTGGTGCCAGTGTATATCTGTGTTACTTGGTGTAAGTGTGTGTCTTTGTTACTTGGTGTAATTGTATGTCTTTGTTACTTGGTGTCAGTGTGTGTCTGTGTTACTTGGTGTCAGTGTATGTCTGTGTTCCTGGGTATCAGTGTATGTCTTTGTTACTTGATGTCAGTGTATGACTCTGTTACTTGGTGTAAGTGTGTGTCTGTGTTACTGGGTATCAGTGTATGTCTTTGTTACTTGGTGTCAGTGTATGTCTGTGTTACTTGGTGTAAGTGTGTGTCTGTGTTACTGGGTGTCAGTGTGTGTCTGTGTTACTTGGTGTAAGTGTGTGTCCTTGTTACTTGGTGTCCGTGTGTGTCTGTGTTACTGGGTGTCAGTGTATGTCTTTGTTACTGGGTGTCAGTGTATGTCTTTGTTACTTGGTGTAAGTGTGTGTCTGTGTTACTGGGTATCAGTGTCTTTCTTTGTTACTTGGTGTAAGAGTGTGTCTGTGTTCCTGGGTATCAGTGTATGTCTTTGTTACTTGGTGTCAGTGTATGTCTGTGTTACTTGGTGTAACTGTTTGTCTGTGTTACTGGGTATCAGTGTATGTCTTTGTGACTTGGTGTCAGTGTATGTCTTTGTTACTGGGTGTCAGTGTGTGTCTTTGTGACTTAGTGTCAGTGTATGTCTTTGTTACTTGGAGTAAGTGTGTGTCTGTGTTACTGGGTATCAGTGTATGTCTTTGTTACTTGGTGTCAGTGTATGTCAAAATACTTTGTGTAAGTGTTTGTCTTTGTTACTTGGTGTAATTGTCTGTCTTTGTTACTTGGTGTAGTGTATGTCTTTGTTACTTGGTGTCAGTGTATGTCTGTGTTACTTGGTGTCAGTGCATGTCTTTGTTACTTGGCGTCAGTGTGTGTCTGTGTTACTGGGTATCAGTGTATTTCTTTGTGACTTGGTATCAGTGTATGTCTTTGTTACTGGGTGTCAGTGTGTGTCTGTTTTACTGGGTATCAGTGTATGTCTTTGTGACTTGGTATCAGTGTACGCATTTGTTACTGGGTGTCAGTGTGTTTCTGTGTTACTGGGTATCAGTGTATGTCTTTGTGACTTGGTATCAGTGTATGTCTTTGTTACTGGGTGTCAGTGTGTGTCTGTGTTCCTGGGTATCAGTGTATGTCTTTGTGACTTGGTGTCAGTGTATGTTTTTGTTACTGGGTGTCAGTGTGTGTCTTTGTGACTTGGTGTCAGTGTATGTCTTTGTTACTTGGTGTAAGTGTGTGTCTGTGATACTGGGTATCAGTGTATGTCTTTGTTACTTGGTGTCAGTGTATGTCTGTGTTACTTGGTGTAAGTGTGTGTCTGTGTATCAATGTATGTCTTTGTGACTTGGTGTCAGTTAATGTCTGTGTTACTGGGGGTCAGTGTGTGTCTGTGTTACTGGGGGTCAGTGTGTGTTTCTAAATGTGTGTCAGTGTGTGTCTGTGTTACTGGGTATCAGTGCATGTCTTTGTTACTTGGTGTCAGTGTATGTCTGTGTTACTTGGTGTAAGTGCATGTCTTTGTTACTTGGTGTAAGTGTGTGTCTGTGTTACTTGGTGTAAGTGTGTGTCTGTGTTCCTGGGTATCATTGTATGTCCTTGTTACTTGGTGTCAGTGTATGTCTGTGTTACTTGGTGTAAGTGTGTGTCTGTGTTACTGGGTATCAGTGCATGTCTTTGTTACTTGGTGTCAGTGTATGTCTGCGTTACTTGGTGTAAGTGTGTGTCTGTGTTACTGGGTGTCAGTGTGTGTCTGTGTTAATTGGTGTAAGTGTGTGTCTTTGTTACTTGGTGTAAGTGTGTGTCTGTGTTATTTGGTGTAAGTGTGTGTCTGTGTTCCTGGATATCAGTGTATGTCTTTGTTACTTGGTGTCAGTGTATGACTGTGTTACATGGTGTAAGTGTGTGTCTGTGTTACTGGGTATCAGTGTATGTCTTTGTTACTTGGTGTCAGTGTATGTCTGTGTTACTTGGTGTAAGTGTGTGTCTGTGTTACTGGGTGTCAGTGTGTGTCTGTGTTACTTGGTGTAAGTGTGTGTCTTTGTTACTTGGTGTCCGTGTGTGACTGTGTTACTGGGTGTCAGTGTCTGTCTTTTTTACTGGGTGTCAGTGTATGTCTTTGTGACTTGGTATCAGTGTCTGTCTTTGTTACTGGGTGTTAGTGTGTGTCTGTGTTACTGGGTATCAGCGTATGTCTTTGTGACTTGGTATCAGTGTATGTCTTTGTTACTGGGTGTCAGTGTGTTCCTGTGTTACTGGGTATCAGTGTATGTCTTTGTGACTTGGTATCAGTGTATGTCTTTGTTACTGGGTGCCAGTGTGTATCTGTGTTCCTGGGTATCAGTGTGTGTCTTTGTGACTTGGTGTAAGTGTGTGTCTGTGTTACTTGGTGTAAGTGTGTGTCTTTGTTACTGGGTATCAGTGTATGTCTTTGTGACTTGGTGTCAGTGTATGTCTTTGTTACTGGGTGTCAGTGTGTGTCTTTGTGACTTAGTGTCAGTGTATGTCTTTGTTACTTGGTGTAAGTGTGTGTCTGTGTTACTGGGTATCAGTGTATGTCTTTGTTACTTGGTGTCAGTATATGTCAAAATACTTGGTGTAAGTGTTTGTCTTTGTTACGTGGTGTAATTGTCTGTCTTTGTTACTTGGTGTAGGTGTATGTCTTTGTTACTTGGTGTCAGTGAATGTCTTTGTTACTTTGTGTCAGTGTATGTCTGTGTTACTTGGTGTAAGTGTGTGTCTTTGTTACTTGGTGCAAGTGTTTGTATTTGTTACATGGTGTCAGTGCATGTCTTTGTTACTTGGTGTCAGTGTGTGTCTGTGTTACTGGGTATCAGTGTATGTCTTTGTGACTTGGTATCAGTGTATGTCTTTGTTACTGGGTGTCAGTGTGTGTCTGTGTTACCGGGTATCAGTGTATGTCTTTGTGACTTGGTATCAGTGTATGTCTTTGTTACTGGGTGTCAGTGTGTTTCTGTGTTACTGGGTATCAGTGTATGTCTTTGTGACTTGGTATCAGTGTATGTCTTTGTTACTGGGTGTCAGTGTGTTTCTGTGTTACTGGGTATCAGTGTATCTCTTTGTGACTTGGTATCAGTGTATGTCTTTGTTACTGGGTGTCAGTGTGTGTCTTTGTGACTTGGTGTCAGTGTATGTCTTTGTTACTTGGTGTAAGTGTGTGTCTGTGACACTGGGTATCAGTGTATGTCTTTGTTACTTGGTGTCAGTGTATGTCTGTGTTACTTGGTGTAAGTGTGTGTCTGTGTATCAGTGTATGTCATTGTGACTTGGTGTCAGTGTACGTCTGTGTTACTGGGTGTCAGTGTATGTATTTGTGACTTGGTGTCAGTGTATGTCTGTGTTACTGGGGGTCAGAGTGTGTCTGTGTTACTGGGGGTCAGTGTGTGTTTCTAACTGGGTGTCAGTGTGTGTCTGTGTTACTGGGTATCAGTGCATGTCCTTGTTACTTGGTGTCAGTGTATGTCTGTGTTACTTGGTGTAAGTGTGTGTCTGTGTTACTGGGTATCAGTGTATGTCTTTGTTACTTGGTGTCAGTGTATGTCTGTGTTACTTGGTGTAAGTGTGTGTCTGTGTTACTGGGTGTCAGTGTGTGTCTGTGTTACTTAGTGTAAGTGTGTGTCTTTGTTACTTGGTGTCAGTGTGTGTCTGTGTTACTGGGTGTCAGTGCATGTCTTTGTTACTTGGTGCCAGTGTATATCAGTGTTACTTGGTGTAAGTGTGTGTCTTTGTTACTTGTTGTAATTGTATGTCTTTGTTACTTGGTGTCAGTGTATGTCTGTGTTACTTGGTGTCAGTGTATGTCTTTGTTACTTGGTGTAAGTGTATGTCTGTGTTACTTGGTGTAAGTGTGTGTCTGTGTTCCTGGGTATCAGTGTATGTCTTTGTTACTTGGTGTCAGTGTATGTCTGTGTTACTTGGGGTGTATGTGTTTTTGTGTTACTGGGTGTCTGTGTGTGTCTGTGTTACTTGGTGTAAGTGTGTGTCTTTGTTACTTGGTGTCCATGTGTGTCTGTGTTACTGGGTGTCAGTGTATGTCTTTGTTACTTGGTGTAAGTGTGTGTCTGTGTTACTTGGTGTCAGTGTATGTCTTTGTTACTGGGTATCAGTGTATGTCTTTGTTACTTCGTGCCATTGTATGTCTGTGTTACTTGGAGTAAGTGTGTGTCTGTGTTACTGGTTATCAGTGTATGTCTTTGTGACTTGGTGTCAGCGTATGTCTTTGTTACAGGGTGTCAGTGTGTGACTTTGTGACTTGGTGTTAGTGTATGTCTTTGTTACTTGGTGTAAGTGTATGTCTTTGTTACTTGGTGTCAGTGTATGTCTTTGTTACTTGGTGTCAGTGTGTGTCTGTGTTACTGGGTATCAGTGTATGTCTTTGTGACTTGGTATCAGTGTATGTCTTTGTGACTTGGTGTCAGTGTATGTCTGTGTTACTAGGTGTAAGTGTGTGTCTGTGTTACTGGGTGTCAGTGTGTGTCTGTGTGACTTGGTGTAAGTGTATGTCTTTGTTACTTGGTGTCCGTGTGTGTCTGTGTTACTGGGTGTAATTGTATGTCTTTGTTACTTGGTGTCAGTGTGGTTCTGTGTTACTTGGTGTCAGTGTAAGTCTTTGTTACTTGGTGTAAGTGTGTGTCTGTGTTACGTGGTGTAAGTGTGTGTCTGTGTTCCTGGGTATCAGTGTATGTCTTTGTTACTTGATGTCAGTGTATGACTCTGTTACTTGGTGTAAGTGTGTGTCTGTGTTACTGGGTATCAGTGTATGTCTTTGTTACTTGGTGTCAGTGTATATCTGTGTTGCTTGGTGTAAGTGTGTGTCTGTGTTACTGTGTGTCAGTGTGTGTCTGTGTTACTTGGTGTAAGTGTGTGTCTTTGTTACTTGGTGTCCGTGTGTGTCTGTGTTACTGGGTGTCAGTGCATGTCTTTGTTACTGGGTGTCAGTGTATGTCTTTGTTACTTGGTGTAAGTGTGTGTCTGTGTTACTGGGTATCAGTGTCTTTCTTTGTTACTTGGTGTAAGAGTGTGTCTGTGTTACTGGGTATCAGTGTATGTCTTTGTTACTTGGTGTCAGTGTATGTCTGTGTTACTGGGTGTCAGTGTGTGTCTGTGTTACTGGGTATCAGTGTATGTCTTTGTGACTTGGTGTCAGTGTATGTCTTTGTTACTGGGTGTCAGTGTGTGTCTTTGTGACTTATTGTCAGTGTATGTCTTTGTTACTTGGAGTAAGTGTGTGTCTGTGTTACTGGGTATCAGTGTATGTCTTTGTTACTTGGTGTCAGTGTATGTCAAAATACTTTGTGTAAGTGTTTGTCTTTGTTACTTGGTGTAATTGTCTGTCTTTGTAACTTGGTGTAAGTGTATGTCTTTGTTACTTGGTGTAGTGTATGTCTTTGTTACTTGGTATCAGTGTATGTCTGTGTTACTTGGTGTAAGTGTGTGTCTTTGTTACTTGGTGTAAGTGTCTGTCTTTGTTACTTGGTGTCAGTGCATTTCTTTGGTACTTGGCGTCAGTGTGTGTCTGTTTTACTGGGTATCAGTGTATGTCTTTGTGACTTGGTATCAGTGTATGTCTTTGTTACTGGGTGTCAGTGTGTGTCTGTGTTCCTCGGTATCAGTGTATGTCTTTGTGACTTGGTGTCAGTGTATGTTTTTGTTACTGGGTGTCAGTGTGTGTCTTTGTGACTTGGTGTCAGTGTATGTCTTTGTTACTTGGTTTAAGTGTGTGTCTGTGATACTGGGTATCAGTGTATGTCTTTGTTACTTGGTGTCAGTGTATGTCTGTGTTACTTGGTGTAAGTGTGTGTCTGTGTATCAATGTATGTCTTTGTGACTTGGTGTCAGTTAATGTCTGTGTTCCTGGGGGTCAGTGTGTGTCTGTGTTACTGGGGGTCAGTGTGTGTTTCTAAATGTGTGTCAGTGTGTGTCTGTGTTACTGGGTATCAGTGCATGTCTTTGTTACTTGGTGTCAGTGTATGTCTGTGTTACTTGGTGTAAGTACATGTCTTTGTTACATGGTGTAAGTGTGTGTCTGTGTTACTTGGTGTAAGTGTGTGTCTGTGTTCCTGGGTATCATTGTATGTCCTTGTTACTTGGTGTCAGTGTATGTCTGTGTTACTTGGTGTAAGTGTGTGTCTGTGTTACTGGGTATCAGTGCATGTCTTTGTTACTTGGTGTCAGTGTATGTCTGCGTTACTTGGTGTAAGTGTGTGTCTGTGTTACTGGGTGTCAGTGTGTGTCTGTGTTAATTGGTGTAAGTGTGTGTCTTTGTTACTTGGTGTAAGTGTGTGTCTGTGTTATTTGGTGTAAGTGTGTGTCTGTGTTCCTGGATATCAGTGTATGTCTTTGTTACTTGGTGTCAGTGTATGACTGTGTTACATGGTGTAAGTGTGTGTCTGTGTTACTGGGTATCAGTGTATGTCTTTGTTACTTGGTGTCAGTGTATGTCTGTGTTACTTGGTGTAAGTGTGTGTCTGTGTTACTGGGTGTCAGTGTGTGTCTGTGTTACTTGGTGTAAGTGTGTGTCTTTGTTACTTGGTGTCCGTGTGCGACTGTGTTACTGGGTGTCAGTGTATGTCTTTGTTACTGGGTGTCAGTGTATGTCTTTGTGACTTGGTATCAGTGTCTGTCTTTGTTACTGGGTGTCAGTGTGTGTCTGTGTTACTGGGTATCAGCGTATGTCTTTGTGACTTGGTATCAGTGTATGTCTTTGTTACTGGGTGTCAGTGTGTTCCTGTGTTACTGGGTATCAGTGTATGTCTTTGTGACTTGGTATCAGTGTATGTCTTTGTTACTGGGTGTCAGTGTGTATCTGTGTTCCTGGGTATCAGTGTGTGTCTTTGTGACTTGGTGTAAGTGTGTGTCTGTGTTACTGGGTATCAGTGTCTTTCTTTGTTACTTGGTGGAAGATGTGTCTGTGTTACTGGGTTTCACTGTATGTCTTTGTTACTTGGTGTCAGTGTATGTCTGTGTTACTTGGTGTAAGTGTGTGTCTGTGTTACTGGGTATCAGTGTATCTCTTTGTGACTTGGTGTCAGTGTATGTCTTTGTTACTGGGTGTCAGTGTGTGTCTTTGTGACTTGGTGTCAGTGTATGTCTTTGTTACTTGGTGTAACTGTGTGTCTGTGTTACTGGGTATCAGTGTATGTCTTTGTTACTTGGTGTCAGTGTATGTCTTTGTTACTTGGTGTAAGTGTGTGTCTGTGATACTGGGTATCAGTGTATGTCTTTGTTACTTGGTGTCAGTGTATGTCTGTGTTACTTGGTGTAAATGTGTTTCTGTGTTACTGGGTGTCAGTGTGTGTCTGTGTTACTTGGTGTAAGTGTGTGTCTTTGTTACTTGGTGTCCGTGTGTGTCTGTGTTACTGGGTGTTAGTGTATGTCTTTGTTACTGGGTGTCAGTGTATGTCTTTGTTACTTGGTGTAATTGTGTGTCTGTGTTACTGGGTATCAGTGTCTTTCTTTGTTACTTGGGGTAAGAGTGTGTCTGTGTTGCTGGGTATCAGTGTATGTCTTTGTTACTTGGTGTCAGTGTATGTCTGTGTTACTTGGTGTAAGTGTGTGTCTGTGTTACTGGGTATCAGTGTATGTCTTTGTGACTTGGTGTCAGTGTATGTCTTTGTTACTTGGTGTCAGTGTGTGTCTTTGTGACTTAGTGTCAGTGTATGTCTTTGTTACTTGGTGTAAGTGTGTGTCTGTGTTACTGGGTATCAGTGTATGTCTTTGTTACTTGGTGTCAGTGTATGTCTGTGTTACTTGGTGTAAGTGTGTGTCTGTGTTACTGGGTGTCAGTGTGTGTCTGTGTTACTTGGTGTAAGTGTGTGTCTTTGTTACTTGGTGTCCGTGTGCGACTGTGTTACTGGGTGTCAGTGTATGTCTTTGTTACTGGGTGTCAGTGTATGTCTTTGTGACTTGGTATCAGTGTCTGTCTTTGTTACTGGGTGTCAGTGTGTGTCTGTGTTACTGGGTATCAGCGTATGTCTTTGTGACTTGGTATCAGTGTATGTCTTTGTTACTGGGTGTCAGTGTGTTCCTGTGTTACTGGGTATCAGTGTATGTCTTTGTGACTTGGTATCAGTGTATGTCTTTGTTACTGGGTGTCAGTGTGTATCTGTGTTCCTGGGTATCAGTGTGTGTCTTTGTGACTTGGTGTAAGTGTGTGTCTGTGTTACTGGGTATCAGTGTCTTTCTTTGTTACTTGGTGGAAGATGTGTCTGTGTTACTGGGTTTCACTGTATGTCTTTGTTACTTGGTGTCAGTGTATGTCTGTGTTACTTGGTGTAAGTGTGTGTCTGTGTTACTGGGTATCAGTGTATCTCTTTGTGACTTGGTGTCAGTGTATGTCTTTGTTACTGGGTGTCAGTGTGTGTCTTTGTGACTTGGTGTCAGTGTATGTCTTTGTTACTTGGTGTAACTGTGTGTCTGTGTTACTGGGTATCAGTGTATGTCTTTGTTACTTGGTGTCAGTGTATGTCTTTGTTACTTGGTGTAAGTGTGTGTCTGTGATACTGGGTATCAGTGTATGTCTTTGTTACTTGGTGTCAGTGTATGTCTGTGTTACTTGGTGTAAATGTGTTTCTGTGTTACTGGGTGTCAGTGTGTGTCTGTGTTACTTGGTGTAAGTGTGTGTCTTTGTTACTTGGTGTCCGTGTGTGTCTGTGTTACTGGGTGTTAGTGTATGTCTTTGTTACTGGGTGTCAGTGTATGTCTTTGTTACTTGGTGTAATTGTGTGTCTGTGTTACTGGGTATCAGTCTCTTTCTTTGTTACTTGGGGTAAGAGTGTGTCTGTGTTGCTGGGTATCAGTGTATGTCTTTGTTACTTGGTGTCAGTGTATGTCTGTGTTACTTGGTGTAAGTGTGTGTCTGTGTTACTGGGTATCAGTGTATGTCTTTGTGACTTGGTGTCAGTGTATGTCTTTGTTACTTGGTGTCAGTGTGTGTCTTTGTGACTTAGTGTCAGTGTATGTCTTTGTTACTTGGTGTAAGTGTGTGTCTGTGTTACTGGGTATCAGTGTATGTCTTTGTTTCTTGGCGTCAGTGTATGTCAAAATACTTTGTGTAATTGTTTGTCTTTGTTACTTGGTGTAATTGTCTGTCTTTGTTACTTGGTGTCCATGTGTGTCTGTGTTACTGGGTGTCAGTGTATGTCTTTGTTACTGGGTGTCAGTTTATGTCTTTGTTACTTTGTGTAAGTGTGTGTCTGTGTTACTTGGTGTCAGTGTATGTCTTTGTTACTGGGTATCAGTGTATGTCTTTGTTACTTCGTGCCAGTGTATGTCTGTGTTACTTGGAGTAAGTGTGTGTCTGTGTTACTGGTTATCAGTGTATGTCTTTGTGACTTGGTGTCAGCGTATGTCTTTGTTACAGGGTGTCAGTGTGTGTCTTTGTGACTTGGTGTTAGTGTATGTCTTTGTTACTTGGTGTAAGTGTATGTCTTTGTTACTTGGTGTCAGTGTATGTCTTTGTTACTTGGTGTCAGTGTGTGTCTGTGTTACTGGGTATCAGTGTATGTCTTTGTGACTTGGTATCAGTGTATGTCTTTGTGACTTGGTGTCAGTGTATGTCTTTGTCACTGGGTGTCAGTGTGTGTCTTTGTGACTTAGTGTCAGTGTATGTCTTTGTTACTTGGTGTAAGTGTGTGTCTGTGTTAGAGGGTATCAGTGTATGTCTTTGTTACTTGGTGTCAGTGTATGTCAAAATACTTGGTGTAAGTGTTTGTCTTTGTTACTTGGTGTAATTGTCTGTCTTTGTTACTTGGTGTAAGTGTATGTCTTTGTTACTTGGTGTCAGTGTATGTCTTTATTACTTGGTGTCATTGTATGTCTGTGTTTCTTGGTGTAAGTGTGTGTCTGTGTTACTGGGTATCAGTGTATGTCTTTGTTACTTGGTGTCAGTGTATGTCTGTGTTACTAGGTGTAAGTGTCTGTCTGTGTTACTGGGTGTCAGTGTGTGTCTGTGTGACTTGGTGTAAGTGTATGTCTTTGTTACTTGGTGTCCGTGTGTGTCTGTGTTACTGGGTCTAAGTGCATGTCTTTGTTACTTGGTGCCAGTGTATATCTGTGTTACTTGGTGTAAGTGTGTGTCTTTGTTACTTGGTGTAATTGTATGTCTTTGTTACTTGGTGTCAGTGTGGTTCTGTGTTACTTGGTGTCAGTGTAAGTCTTTGTTACTTGGTGTAAGTGTGTGTCTGTGTTACTTGGTGTAAGTGTGTGTCTGTGTTCCTGGGTATCAGTGTATGTCTTTGTTACTTGATGTCAGTGTATGACTCTGTTACTTGGTGTAAGTGTGTGTCTGTGTTACTGGGTATCAGTGTATGTCTTGGTTACTTGGTGTCAGTGTATGTCTGTGTTACTTGGTGTAAGTGTGTGTCTGTGTTACTGGGTGTCAGTGTGTGTCTGTGTTACTTGGTGTAAGTGTGTGTCTTTGTTACTTGGTGTCCGTGTGTGTCTGTGTTACTGGGTGTCAGTGTATGTCTTTGTTACTGGGTGTCAGTGTATGTCTTTGTTACTTGGTGTAAGTGTGTGTCTGTGTTACTGGGTATCAGTGTCTTTCTTTGTTACTTGGTGTAAGAGTGTGTCTGTGTTACTGGGTATCAGTGTATGTCTTTGTTACTTGGTGTCAGTGTATGTCTGTGTTACTTGGTGTAAGTGTGTGTCTGTGTTACTGGGTATCAGTGTATGTCTTTGTGACTTGGTGTCAGTGTATGTCTTTGTTACTGGGTGTCAGTGTGTGTCTTTGTGACTTAGTGTCAGTGTATGTCTTTGTTACTTGGAGTAAGTGTGTGTCTGTGTTACTGGGTATCAGTGTATGTCTTTGTTACTTGGTGTCAGTGTATGTCAAAATACTTTGTGTAAGTGTTTGTCTTTGTTACTTGGTGTAATTGTCTGTCTTTGTTACTTGGTGTAAGTGTATGTCTTTGTTACTTGGTGTAGTGTATGTCTTTGTTACTTGGTGTCAGTGTATGTCTGTGTTACTTGGTGTAAGTGTGTGTCTTTGTTACTTGGTGTAAGTGTATGTCTTTGTTACTTGGTGTCAGTGCATGTCTTTGTTACTTGGCGTCAGTGTGTGTCTGTGTTACTGGGTATCAGTGTATTTCTTTGTGACTTGGTATCAGTGTATGTCTTTGTTACTGGGTGTCAGTGTGTGCCTGTTTTACTGGGTATCAGTGTATGTCTTTGTGACTTGGTATCAGTGTACGCATTTGTTACTGGGTGTCAGTGTGTTTCTGTGTGACTGGGTATCAGTGTATGTCTTTGTGACTTGGTATCAGTGTATGTCTTTGTTACTGGGTGTCATTGTGTGTCTGTGTTCCTGGGTATCAGTGTATGTCTTTGTGACTTGGTGTCAGTGTATGTCTTTGTTACTTGGTGTAAGTGTGTGTCTGTGATACTGGGTATCAGTGTATGTCTTTGTTACTTGGTGTCAGTGTATGTCTGTGTTACTTGGTGTAAGTGTGTGTCTGTGTATCAATGTATGTCTTTGTGACTTGGTGTCAGTTAATGTCTGTGTTACTGGGGGTCAGTGTGTGTCTGTGTTACTGGGGGTCAGTGTGTGTTTCTAAATGTGTGTCAGTGTGTGTCTGTGTTACTGGGTATCAGTGCATGTCTTTGTTACTTGGTGTCAGTGTATGTCTGTGTTACTTGGTGTAAGTGCATGTCTTTGTTACATGGTGTAAGTGTGTGTCTGTGTTACTTGGTGTAAGTGTGTGTCTGTGTTCCTGGGTATCATTGTATGTCCTTGTTACTTGGTGTCAGTGTATGTCTGTGTTACTTGGTGTAAGTGTGTGTCTGTGTTACTGGGTATCAGTGCATGTCTTTGTTACTTGGTGTCAGTGTATGTCTGCGTTACTTGGTGTAAGTGTGTGTCTGTGTTACTGGGTGTCAGTGTGTGTCTGTGTTAATTGGTGTAAGTGTGTGTCTTTGTTACTTGGTGTAAGTGTGTGTCTGTGTTATTTGGTGTAAGTGTGTGTCTGTGTTCCTGGATATCAGTGTATGTCTTTGTTACTTGGTGTCAGTGTATGACTGTGTTACATTGTGTAAGTGTGTGTCTGTGTTACTGGGTATCAGTGTATGTCGTTGTTACTTGGTGTCAGTGTATGTCTGTGTCACTTGGTGTAAGTGTGTGTCTGTGTCACTGGGTGTCAGTGTGTGTCTGTGTTACTTGGTGTAAGTGTGTGTCTTTGTTACTTGGTGTCCGTGTGTGACTGTGTTACTGGGTGTCAGTGTATGTCTTTGTTACTGGGTGTCAGTGTATGTCTTTGTGACTTGGTATCAGTGTCTGTCTTTGTTACTGGGTGTCAGTGTGTGTCTGTGTTACTGGGTATCAGCGTATGTCTTTGTGACTTGGTATCAGTGTATGTCTTTGTTACTGGGTGTCAGTGTGTTCCTGTGTTACTGGGTATCAGTGTATGTCTTTGTGACTTGGTATCAGTGTATGTCTTTGTTACTGGGTGTCAGTGTGTATCTGTGTTCCTGGGTATCAGTGTGTGTCTTTGTGACTTGGTGTAAGTGTGTGTCTGTGTTACTGGGTATCAGTGTCTTTCTTTGTTACTTGGTGGAAGAGTGTGTCTGTGTTACTGGGTTTCACTGTATGTCTTTGTTACTTGGTGTCAGTGTATGTCTGTGTTACTTGGTGTAAGTGTGTGTCTGTGTTACTGGGTATCAGTGTATGTCTTTGTGACTTGGTGTCAGTGTATGTCTTTGTTACTGGGTGTCAGTGTGTGTCTTTGTGACTTGGTGTCAGTGTATGTCTTTGTTACTTGGTGTAACTGTGTGTCTGTGTTACTGGGTATCAGTGTATGTCTTTGTTACTTGGTGTCAGTGTATGTCTTTGTTACTTGGTGTAAGTGTGTGTCTGTGATACTGGGTATCAGTGTATGTCTTTGTTACTTGGTGTCAGTGTATGTCTGTGTTACTTGGTGTAAATGTGTGTCTGTGTTACTGGGTGTCAGTGTGTGTCTGTGTTACTTGGTGTAAGTGTGTGTCTTTGTTACTTGGTGTCCGTGTGTGTCTGTGTTACTGGGTGTTAGTGTATGTCTTTGTTACTGGGTGTCAGTGTATGTCTTTGTTACTTGGTGTAATTGTGTGTCTGTGTTACTGGGTATCAGTGTCTTTCTTTGTTACTTGGGGTAAGAGTGTGTCTGTGTTGCTGGGTATCAGTGTATGTCTTTGTTACTTGGTGTCAGTGTATGTCTGTGTTACTTGGTGTAAGTGTGTGTCTGTGTTACTGGGTATCAGTGTATGTCTTTGTGACTTGGTGTCAGTGTATGTCTTTGTTACTTGGTGTCAGTGTGTGTCTTTGTGACTTAGTGTCAGTGTATGTCTTTGTTACTTGGTGTAAGTGTGTGTCTGTGTTACTGGGTATCAGTGTATGTCTTTGTTTCTTGGCGTCAGTGTATGTCAAAATACTTTGTGTAATTGTTTGCCTTTGTTACTTGGTGTAATTGTCTGTCTTTGTTACTTGGTGTCCATGTGTGTCTGTGTTACTGGGTGTCAGTGTATGTCTTTGTTACTGGGTGTCAGTGTATGTCTTTGTTACTTGGTGTAAGTGTGTGTCTGTGTTACTTGGTGTCAGTGTATGTCTTTGTTACTGGGTATCAGTGTATGTCTTTGTTACTTCGTGCCAGTGTATGTCTGTGTTACTTGGAGTAAGTGTGTGTCTGTGTTACTGGTTATCAGTGTATGTCTTTGTGACTTGGTGTCAGCGTATGTCTTTGTTACAGGGTGTCAGTGTGTGTCTTTGTGACTTGGTGTTAGTGTATGTCTTTGTTACTTGGTGTAAGTGTATGTCTTTGTTACTTGGTGTCAGTGTATGTCTTTGTTACTTGGTGTCAGTGTATGTCTGTGTTACTGGGTATCAGTGTATGTCTTTGTGACTTGGTATCAGTGTATGTCTTTGTGACTTGGTGTCAGTGTATGTCTTTGTCACTGGGTGTCAGTGTGTGTCTTTGTGACTTAGTGTCAGTGTATGTCTTTGTTACTTGGTGTAAGTGTGTGTCTGTGTTAGAGGGTATCAGTGTATGTCTTTGTTACTTGGTGTCAGTGTATGTCAAAATACTTGGTGTAAGTGTTTGTCTTTGTTACTTGGTGTAATTGTATGTCTTTGTTACTCGGTGTAAGTGTATGTCTTTGTTACTTGGTGTCAGTGTATGTCTTTGTTACTTGGTGTCATTGTATGTCTGTGTTTCTTGGTGTAAGTGTGTGTCTGTGTTACTGGGTATCAGTGTATGTCTTTGTTACTTGGTGTCAGTGTATGTCTGTGTTACTAGGTGTAAGTGTCTGTCTGTGTTACTGGGTGTCAGTGTGTGTCTGTGTGACTTGGTGTAAGTGTGTGTCTGTGTTACTGGGTGTCAGTGTGTGTCTGTGTTACTTGGTGTAAGTGTGTGTCTTTGTTACTTGGTGTCCGTGTGTGTCTGTGTTACTGGGTGTCAGTGTATGTCTTTGTTACTTGGTGTCCGTGTGTGTCTGTGTTACTGGGTGTAAGTGCATGTCTTTGTTACTTGGTGCCAGTGTATATCTGTGTTACTTGGTGTAAGTGTGTGTCTTTGTTACTTGGTGTAATTGTATGTCTTTGTTACTTGGTGTCAGTGTGGTTCTGTGTTACTTGGTGTCAGTGTAAGTCTTTGTTACTTGGTGTAAGTGTGTGTCTGTGTTACTTGGTGTAAGTGTGTGTCTGTGTTCCTGGGTATCAGTGTATGTCTTTGTTACTTGATATCAGTGTCTGACTCTGTTACTTGGTGTAAGTGTGTGTCTGTGTTACTGGGTATCAGTGTATGTCTTGGTTACTTGGTGTCAGTGTATGTCTGTGTTACTTGGTGTAAGTGTGTGTCTGTGTTACTGGGTGTCAGTGTGTGTCTGTGTTACTTGGTGTAAGTGTGTGTCTTTGTTACTTGGTGTCCGTGTGTGTCTGTGTTACTGGGTGTCAGTGTATGTCTTTGTTACTGGGTGTCAGTGTATGTCTTTGTTACTTGGTGTAAGTGTGTGTCTGTGTTACTGGGTATCAGTGTCTTTCTTTGTTACTTGGTGTAAGAGTGTGTCTGTGTTACTGGGTATCAGTGTATGTCTTTGTTACTTGGTGTCAGTGTATGTCTGTGTTACTTGGTGTAAGTGTGTGTCTGTGTTACTGGGTATCAGTGTATGTCTTTGTGACTTGGTGTCAGTGTATGTCTTTGTTACTGGGTGTCAGTGTGTGTCTTTGTGACTTAGTGTCAGTGTATGTCTTTGTTACTTGGAGTAAGTGTGTGTCTGTGTTACTGGGTATCAGTGTATGTCTTTGTTACTTGGTGTCAGTGTATGTCAAAATACTTTGTGTAAGTGTTTGTCTTTGTTACTTGGTGTAATTGTCTGTCTTTGTTACTTGGTGTAAGTGTATGTCTTTGTTACTTGGTGTAGTGTATGTCTTTGTTACTTGGTGTCAGTGTATGTCTGTGTTACTTGGTGTAAGTGTGTGTCTTTGTTACTTGGTGTAAGTGTATGTCTTTGTTACTTGGTGTCAGTGCATGTCTTTGTTACTTGGCGTCAGTGTGTGTCTGTGTTACTGGGTATCAGTGTATTTCTTTGTGACTTGGTATCAGTGTATGTCTTTGTTACTGGGTGTCAGTGTGTGTCTGTGTTACTGGGTATCAGTGTATGTCTTGGTTACTTGGTGTCAGTGTATGTCTGTGTTACTTGGTGTAAGTGTGTGTCTGTGTTACTGGGTGTCAGTGTGTGTCTGTGTTACTTGGTGTAAGTGTGTGTCTTTGTTACTTGGTGTCCGTGTGTGTCTGTGTTACTGGGTGTCAGTGTATGTCTTTGTTACTGGGTGTCAGTGTATGTCTTTGTTACTTGGTGTAAGTGTGTGTCTGTGTTACTGGGTATCAGTGTCTTTCTTTGTTACTTGGTGTAAGAGTGTGTCTGTGTTACTGGGTATCAGTGTATGTCTTTGTTACTTGGTGTCAGTGTATGTCTGTGTTACTTGGTGTAAGTGTGTGTCTGTGTTACTGGGTATCAGTGTATGTCTTTGTGACTTGGTGTCAGTGTATGTCTTTGTTACTGGGTGTCAGTGTGTGTCTTTGTGACTTAGTGTCAGTGTATGTCTTTGTTACTTGGAGTAAGTGTGTGTCTGTGTTACTGGGTATCAGTGTATGTCTTTGTTACTTGGTGTCAGTGTATGTCAAAATACTTTGTGTAAGTGTTTGTCTTTGTTACTTGGTGTAATTGTCTGTCTTTGTTACTTGGTGTAAGTGTATGTCTTTGTTACTTGGTGTAGTGTATGTCTTTGTTACTTGGTGTCAGTGTATGTCTGTGTTACTTGGTGTAAGTGTGTGTCTTTGTTACTTGGTGTAAGTGTATGTCTTTGTTACTTGGTGTCAGTGCATGTCTTTGTTACTTGGCGTCAGTGTGTGTCTGTGTTACTGGGTATCAGTGTATTTCTTTGTGACTTGGTATCAGTGTATGTCTTTGTTACTGGGTGTCAGTGTGTGTCTGTTTTACTGGGTATCAGTGTATGTCTTTGTGACTTGGTATCAGTGTACGCATTTGTTACTGGGTGTCAGTGTGTTTCTGTGTTACTGGGTATCAGTGTATGTCTTTGTGACTTGGTATCAGTGTATGTCTTTGTTACTGGGTGTCAGTGTGTGTCTGTGTTCCTGGGTATCAGTGTATGTCTTTGTGACTTGGTGTCAGTGTATGTTTTTGTTACTGGGAGTCAGTGTGTGTCTTTGTGACTTGGTGTCAGTGTATGTCTTTGTTACTTGGTGTAAGTGTGTGTCTGTGATACTGGGTATCAGTGTATGTCTTTGTTACTTGGTGTCAGTGTATGTCTGTGTTACTTGGTGTAAGTGTGTGTCTGTGTATCAATGTATGTCTTTGTGACTTGGTGTCAGTTAATGTCTGTGTTACTGGGGGTCAGTGTGTGTCTGTGTTACTGGGGGTCAGTGTGTGTTTCTAAATGTGTGTCAGTGTGTGTCTGTGTTACTGGGTATCAGTGCATGTCTTTGTTACTTGGTGTCAGTGTATGTCTGTGTTACTTGGTGTAAGTGCATGTCTTTGTTACTTGGTGTAAGTGTGTGTCTGTGTTACTTGGTGTAAGTGTGTGTCTGTGTTCCTGGGTATCATTGTATGTCCTTGTTACTTGGTGTCAGTGTATGTCTGTGTTACTTGGTGTAAGTGTGTGTCTGTGTTACTGGGTATCAGTGCATGTCTTTGTTACTTGGTGTCAGTGTATGTCTGCGTTACTTGGTGTAAGTGTGTGTCTGTGTTACTGGGTGTCAGTGTGTGTCTGTGTTAATTGGTGTAAGTGTGTGTCTTTGTTACTTGGTGTAAGTGTGTGTCTGTGTTATTTGGTGTAAGTGTGTGTCTGTGTTCCTGGATATCAGTGTATGTCTTTGTTACTTGGTGTCAGTGTATGACTGTGTTACATGGTGTAAGTGTGTGTCTGTGTTACTGGGTATCAGTGTATGTCTTTGTTACTTGGTGTCAGTGTATGTCTGTGTTACTTGGTGTAAGTGTGTGTCTGTGTTACTGGGTGTCAGTGTGTGTCTGTGTTACTTGGTGTAAGTGTGTGTCTTTGTTACTTGGTGTCCGTGTGTGACTGTGTTACTGGGTGTCAGTGTATGTCTTTGTTACTGGGTGTCAGTGTATGTCTTTGTGACTTGGTATCAGTGTCTGTCTTTGTTACTGGGTGTCAGTGTGTGTCTGTGTTACTGGGTATCAGCGTATGTCTTTGTGACTTGGTATCAGTGTATGTCTTTGTTACTGGGTGTCAGTGTGTTCCTGTGTTACTGGGTATCAGTTTATGTCTTTGTGACTTGGTATCAGTGTATTTCTTTGTTACTGGGTGTCAGTGTGTATCTGTGTTCCTGGGTATCAGTGTGTGTCTTTGTGACTTGGTGTAAGTGTGTGTCTGTGTTACTGGGTATCAGTGTCTTTCTTTGTTACTTGGTGTAAGAGTGTGTCTGTGTTACAGGGTTTCACTGTATGTCTTTGTTACTTGGTGTCAGTGTATGTCTGTGTTACTTGGTGTAAGTGTGTGTCTGTGTTACTGGGTATCAGTGTATGTCTTTGTGACTTGGTGTCAGTGTATGTCTTTGTTACTTGGTGTAACTGTGTGTCTGTGTTACTGGGTATCAGTGTATGTCTTTGTTACTTGGTGTCAGTGTATGTCTTTGTTACTTGGTGTAAGTGTGTGTCTGTGATACTGGGTATCAGTGTATGTCTTTGTTACTTGGTGTCAGTGTATGTCTGTGTTACTTGGTGTAAATGTGTATCTGTGTTACTGGGTGTCAGTGTGTGTCTGTGTTACTTGGTGTAAGTGTATTTCTTTGTTACTGGGTGTCTGTGTATGTCTTTGTTACTTGGTGTAAGTGTGTGTCTGTGTTACTGGGTATCAGTGTCTTTCTTTGTAACTTGGGGGAAGAGTGTGTCTGTGTTGCTGGGTATCAGTGTATGTCTTTGTTACTTGGTGTCAGTGTATGTCTGTGTTACTTGGTGTAAGTGTGTGTCTGTGTTACTGGGTATCAGTGTATGTCTTTGTGACTTGGTGTCAGTGAATGTCTTTGTTACTTGGTGTCAGTGTGTGTCTTTGTGACTTAGTGTCAGTGTATGTCTTTGTTACTTGGTGTAAGTGTGTGTCTGTGTTACTGGGTATCAGTGTATGTCTTTGTTTCTTGGCGTCAGTGTATGTCAAAATACTTTGTGTAATTGTTTGTCTTTGTTACTTGGTGTAATTGTCTGTCTTTGTTACTTAGTGTCAGTGTATGTCTTTGTTACTTGGTGTCAGTGTATGTCTGTGTTACTTGGTGTAAGTGTGTGTCTTTGTTAGTTGGTGTAAGTTTCTGTCTTTGTTACTTGGTGTCAGTGCATGTCTTTGTTACTTGGTGTCAGTGTATGTCTGTGTTACTGGGTATCAGTGTATGTCTTTGTGACTTGGTATAAGTGTATGTCTTTGTAACTGGGTGTCTGAGTGTGTCTGTGTTACTGGGTATCAGTGTATGTCTTTGTGACTTGGTATCAGTGTATGTCTTTGTTACTGGGTTTCAGTGTGTTTCTGTGTTACTGGGTATCCGTGTATGTCTTTGTGACTTGGTATCAGTGTATGTCTTTGTTACTGGGTGTCAGTGTGTATCTGTGTTCCTGGGTATCAGTGTATGTCTTAGTGACTTGGTGTCAGTGTATGTTTTTGTTACTGGGTGTCAGTGTGTGTCTTTCTAACTTGGTGTCAGTGTATGTCTTTGTTACTTGGTGTAAGTGTGTGTCTGTGATACTGGGTATCAGTGTATGTCTGTGTTACTTGGTGAAAGTGTGTGGCTGTGTATCAGTGTATGTCTTTGTGACTTGGTCTCAGTGTATGTCTTTGTTACTGGGTTTCAGTGTATGTCTTTGTGACTTGGTGTCAGTGTATGTCTGTGTTACTGGGTGTCAGTGTGTGTCTGTGTTACTGGGGGTCAGTGTGTGTTTCTAACTGGGTGTCAGTGTGTGTCTGTGTTACTGGGTATCAGTGCATGTCTTTGTTACTTGGTGTCAGTGTATGTCTGTGTTACTTGGTGTAAGTGTATGTCTTTGTTACTTGGTGTAAGTGTGTGTCTGTGTTACATGGTGTAAGTGTGTGTCTGTGTTCCTGGGTATCATTGTATGTCCTTGTTACTTGGTGTCAGTGTATGTCTGTGTTACTTGGTGTAAGTGTGTGTCTGTGTTACCGGGTATCAGTGCATGATTTTGTTACGTGGTGTCAGTGTATGTCTGTGTTACTTGTTGTAAGTGTGTGTCTGTGTTACTGGGTATCAGTGTATGTCTTTGTTACTTGGTGTCAGTGTATGTCTGTGTTACTTGGTGTAAGTGTGTGTCTGTGTTACTGGGTGTCAGTGTGTGTCTGTGTTACTTGGTGTAAGTCTGTGTCTTTGTTACCTGGTGTCCGTGTGTGTCTGTGTTACTGGGTGTCAGTGTATGTCTTTGTTACTGGGTGTCAGTGTATGTCTTTGTTACTTGGTGTAAGTGTGTGTCTGTGTTACTGGGTGTCAGTGTATGTCTGTGTTACTTGGTGTAAGTGTGTGTCTGTGTTACTGGGTATCAGTGTATGTCTTTGTGACTTGGTGTCTGTGTATGTCTTTGTTACTGGGTGTCAGTGTGTGTCTTTGTGACTTGGTGTCAGTGTATGTCTTTGTTACTGGGTGTCAGTGTGTGTCTTTGTGACTTGGTATCAGTGTATGTCTTTGTTACTTGGTGTCAGTGTATGTCAAAATACTTGGTGTATGTGTATGTCTTTGTTACTTGGTGTAATTGTCTGTCTTTGTCACTTGGTGTAAGTGTATCTCTTTGTTACTTGGTGTCAGTGTATGTCTTTGTTACTTGGTGTCAGTGTGTGTCTTTGCTACTGGGTATCAGTGTATGTCTTTGTGACTTGGTATCAGTGTATGTCTTTGTGACTTGGTGTCAGTGTATGTCTTTGTTACTTGGTGCCAGTGTATGTCTGTGTTACTTGGTGTAAGTGTATGTCTTTGTTACTTGGTGTAAGTGTGTGTCTTTGTTACTTGGTGTAAGTGTGTGTCTGTGTTCCTGGGTATCAGTGTATGTCTTTGTTACTTGGTGTCAGAGTATGTCTGTGTTACTTGGTGTAAGTGTGTGTCTGTGTTAGTGGGTATCAGTGTTTGTCTTTGTTACTTGGTGTCAGTGTATGTCTGTGTTACTTGGTGTAAGTGTGTGTCTGTGTTACTGGGTGTCAGTGTGTGTCTGTGTTACTTGGTGTAAGTGTGTGTATTTGTTACTTGGTGTCCGTGTGTGTCTGTGTTACTGGGTGTCAGTGTATGTCTTTGTTACTTGGTGTCAGTGTATGTCTTTGTTACCTGGTGTAAGTGTGTGTCTGTGTTACTGGGTATCAGTGTCTTTCTTTGTTACTTGGTGTAAGAGTGTGTCTGTGTTACTGGGTTTCAATGTATGTCTTTGTTACTTGGTGTCAGTGTATGTCTGTGTTACTTGGTGTAAGTGTGTGTCTGTGTTACTGGGTATCAGTGTATGTCTTTGTGACTTGGTTTCAGTGTATGTCTTTGTTACTGGGTGTCAGTGTGTGTCTTTGTGACTTAGTGTCAGTGTCTGTCTTTGTTACTTGGTGTAAGTGTGTGTCTGTGTTACTGGGTATCAGTGTATGTCTTTGTTACTTGTTGTCAGTGTATGTCAAAATACTTCGTGTAAGTGTTTGTCTTTCTTACTTGGTGTCAGTGTATGTCTTTGTTACTTGGTGTCAGTGTATGTCTGTGTTACTTGGTGTAAGTGTGTGTCTGTGTTACTGGGTATCAGTGCATGTCTTTGTTACTTGGTGTCAGTGTTTTTCTGCGATACATGGTGTAAGTGTGTGTCTGTGTTACTGGGTGTCAGTGTGTGTCTGTGTTAATTGGTGTAAGTGTCTGTCTTTGTTACTTGGTGTAAGTGTGTGTCTGTGTTACTTGGTGTAAGTGTGTGTATGTGTTCCTTGATATCAGTGTATGTCTTTGTTACTTGGTGTCAGTGTATGACTGTGTTACATGGTGTAAGTGTGTGTCTGTGTTACTGGGTATCAGTGTATGTCTTTGTTACTTGGTGTCAGTGTATGTCTGTATTACTTGGTGTAAGTGTGTCGCTGTGTTACTGGGTGTCAGTGTGTGTCTGTGTTACTTGGTGTAAGTGTGTGTCTTTGTTACTTGGTGTCCGTGTGTGTCTGTGTTACTGGGTGTCAGTGTATGTCTTTGTTACTGGGTGTCAGTGTATGTCTTTGTTACTTGGTGTAAATGTGTGTCTTTGTTCCTTGGTGTAATTGCTTCTCTTTGTTCCTTGGTGTCAGTGAATGTCTGTGTTACTGGGTGCAAGTGTATGTCTTTGTTACTTGGTGTAAGTGTGTGTCTGTGTTACTTGATGTAAGTGTGCGTCTGTGTTCCTGGGTATCATTGTAAGTCTTTGTTACTTGGTGTCAGTGTATGTCTTTGTTACTTGGTGTAAGTGTGTGTCTGTGTTACTGGGTATCAGTGTATGTCTTTGTTACTTGGTGTCAGTGTATGTCTGTGTTACTTGGTGTAAGTGTGTGTCTGTGTTACTGGGTGTCAGTGTGTGTCTGTGTTACTTGGTGTCCGTGTGTGTCTGTGTTACTGGGTGTAAGTGCATGTCTTTGTTACTTGGTGCCAGTGTATATCTGTGTTACTTGGTGTAAGTGTGTGTCTTTGTTACTTGGTGTAATTGTATGTCTTTGTTACTTGGTGTCAGTGTATGTCTGTGTTACTTGGTGTAAGTGTATGTCTTTGTTACTTGGTGTAAGTGTGTGTCTGTGTTACTTGGTGTAAGTGTGTGTCTGTGTTCCTGGGTATCAGTGTATGTCTTTGTTACTTGGTGTCAGAGTATGTCTGTGTTACTTGGTGTAAGTGTGTGTCTGTGTTATTGGGTATCAGTGTATGTCTTTGTTACTTGGTGTCAGTGTATGTCTGTGTTACTTGGTGTAAGTGTGTGTCTGTGTTACTGGGTGTCAGTGTGTGTCTGTGTAACTTGGTGTAAGTGTGTGTCTTTGTTACTTGGTGTCCGTGTGTGTCTGTGTTACTGGGTGTCAGTGTATGTCTTTGTTACTGGGTGTCAGTGTATGTCTTTGTTACCTGGTGTATGTGTGTGTCTGTGTTACTGGGTATCAGTGTCTTTCTTTGTTACTTGGTGTCAGTGTATGTCTTTGTTACTGGGTGTCAGTGTGTGTCTTTGTGACTTAGTGTCAGTGTATGTCTTTGTTACTTGGTGTAAGTGTGTGTCTGTGTTACTGGGTATCAGTGTATGTCTTTGTTACTTGGTGTCAGTGTATGTCAAAATACTTCGTGTAAGTGTTTGTCTTTCTTACTTGGTGTCAGTGTATGTCTTTGTTACTTGGTGTCAATGTATGTCTGTGTTACTTGATGTAAGTGTGTGTATGTGTTCCTGGATATCAGTGTATGTCTTTGTTACTTGGTGTCAGTGTATGACTGTGTTACATGGTGTAAGTGTGTGTCTGTGTTACTGGGTATCAGTGTCTGTCTTTGTTACTTGGTTTCAGTGTATGTCTGTGTTACTTGGTGTAAGTGTGTGTCTGTGTTACTGGGTGTCAGTGTGTGTCTGTGTTACTTGGTGTAAGTGTTTGTCTTTGTTACTTGGTGTCCGTGTGTGTCTGTGTTACTGGGTGTCAGTGTATGTCTTTGTTACTGGGTGTCAGTGTATGTCTTTGTTACTTGGTGTAAGTGTGTGTCTGTGTTACTGGGTATCAGTGTCTTTCTTTGTTACCTGGTGTAAGTGTGTGTCTGTGTTACTGGGTATCAGTGTATGCCTTTGTTACTTGGTGTCAGTGTATGTCTGTGTTACTTGGTGTAAGTGTGTGTCTGTGTTACTGGGTGTCAGTGTGTGTCTGTGTTACTTGGTGTAAGTGTGTGTCTTTGTTACTTGGTGTCCGTGTGTGTCTGTGTTACTGGGTGTCAGTGTATGTCTTTGTTACTGGGTGTCAGTGTATGTCTTTGTGACTTGGTATCAGTGTATGTCTTTGTTACTGGGTGTCAGTGTGTATCTGTGTTCCTGGGTATCAGTGTATGTCTTTGTGAATTGGTGTCAGTGTATGTTTTTGTTACTGGGTGTCAGTGTGTGTCTTTGTGACTTGGTGTCAGTGTATGTCTTTGTTACTTGGTGTAAGTGTGTGTCTGTGATACTGGGTATCAGTGTATGTCTTTGTTACTTGGTGTCAGTGTATGTCTGTGTTACTTGGTGTAAGTGTGTGGCTATGTATCAGTGTATGTCTTTGTGACTTGGTCTCAGTGTATGTCTTTGTTACTGGGTGTCAGTGTATGTCTTTGTGACTTGGTGTCAGTGTATCTCTGTGTTACCGGGGGTCAGTGTGTTTCTGTGTTACTGGGGGTCAGTGTGTGTTTCTAACTGGGTGTCAGTGTGTGTCTGTGTTACTGGGTATCAGTGCATGTCTTTGTTACTTGGTGTCAGTGTATGTCTGTGTTACCCGGTGTAAGTGTATGTCTTTGCACTTGGTGCAAGTGGATGTCTTTGTTACTTGGTGTCATTGTATGTCTGTGTTACTTGGTGTCAGTGTGTGTCTTTGTTACTTGGTGTCAGTGTTTCTCTGTGTTACTGGGTGTCAGTGTGTATCTGTGATCCTGGGTGTCAGTATATGTCTTTGTTACTTGGTGTCAGTGTATGTCTTTGTTACTTGGTGTAAGTGTGTGTCTGTGTTACTTGGTTTAAGTGTGTGTCTGTGTTCCTGGGTATCATTGTATGTCCTTGTTACTTGGTGTCAGTGTATGTCTGTGTTACTTGGTGTAAGTGTGTGTCTGTGTTACTGGGTATCAGTGCATGTCTTTGTGACTTGGTATCAGTGTGTGTCTTTGTTACTTGGTGAAAGTGTTTGTCTTTGTTACTTGGTGTCAGTGCATGTCTTTGTTACTTGGTGTCAGTGTGTGTCTGTGTTACTGGGTATCAGTGCATGTATTTGTGACTTGGTATCAGTGTATGTCTTTGTTACTGGGTGTCAGTGTGTGTCTGTGTTACTGGGTATCAGTGTATGTCTTTGTTACTGGGTGTCAGTGTGTTACTGTGTTACTGGGTATCAGTGTATGTCTTTGTGACTTGGTATCAGTGTATGTCTTTGTTACTGGGTGTCAGTGTGTTTCTGTGTTACTGGGTATCAGTGCATGTCTTTGTGACTTGGTATCAGTGTATGTCTTTGTTACTGGGTGTCAGTGTGTGTCTTTGTGACTTGGTGTCAGTGCATGTATTTGTTACTTGGTTTAAGTGTGTGTCTGTGATACTGGGTATCAGTGTATGTCTTTGTTACTTGATGTCAGTGTATGTCTGTGTATCAGTGAATGTCTTTGTGACTTGGTGTCAGTGTATGTCTGTGTTACTTGGTGTAAGTGTGTGTCTGTGTTACTGGGTATCAGTGTATGTCTTTGTTACTTGGTGTCAGTGTATGTCAAAATACTTGGTGTAAGTGTTTGTCTTTCTTACTTGGTGTCAGTGTATGTCTTTGTTACTGGGTGTCAGTGTGTGTCTTTGTGACTTAGTGTCAGTGTATGTCTTTGTTACTTGGTGTAAGTGTGTGTCTGTGTTACTGGGTATCAGTGTATGTCTTTGTTACTTGGTGTCAGTGTATGTCAAAATACTTGGTGTAAGTGTTTGTCTTTCTTACTTGGTGTCAGTGTATGTCTTTGTTACTTGGTGTCAGTGTCTGTCTGTGTTACTTGGTGTACGTGTGTGTCTTTGTTACTTGGTGTAAGTGTTTGTCTTTGTTACTTGGTGTCAGTGCATGTCTTTGTTACTTGGTGTCAGGGTGTGTCTGTGTTACTGGGTATCAGTGTATGTCTTTGTTACTGGGTGTCAGTGTGTGTCTGTGTTACTGGGTATCAGTGCATGTCTTTGTTACTTGGTGTAAGTGTGTGCCTGTGTTACTTGGTGTAAGTGTGTGTCTGTGTTCCTGGGTATCATTGTATGTCCTTGTTAATTGGTGTCAATTTATGTCTGTGTTACTTGGTGTAAGTGTGTGTCTGTGTTCCTGGGTATCATTGTATGTCCTTGTTACTTGGTGTCAATGTCTGTCTGTGTTACTTGGTGTAAGTGCGTGTCTGTGTTACTGGGTATCAGTGTATGTCTTTGTTACTTGGTGTCAGTGTATGTCTGTGTTACTTGGTGTCAGTGTGTTACTGTGTTACTTGGTGTAAGTCCGTGTCTTTGTTACTTGGTGACCGTGTGTGTCTGTGTTACTGGGTGTCAGTGTATGTCTTTGTTACTGGGTGTCAGTGTATGTCTTTGTTACTTGGTGTAAGTGTGTGCCTGTGTTACTTGGTGTAAGTGTGTGTCTGTGTTACTGGGTATCAGTGTATGTCTGTGTTCCTGGGTATCATTGTATGTCCTTGTTACTTGGTGTCAGTGTATGTCTGTGTTCCTTGGTGTAAGTGTGTGTCTGTGTTACTGGGTATCAGTGCATGTCTTTGTGACTTGGTATCAGTGTGTGTCTTTGTTACTTGGTGAAAGTGTTTGTCTTTGTTACTTGGTGTCAGTGCATGTCTTTGTTACTTGGTGTCAGTGTGTGCCTGTGTTACTGGGTATCAGTGTATGTATTTGTGACTTGGTATCAGTGTATGTCTTTGTTACTGGGTGTCAGTGTGTGTCTGTGTTACTGGGTATCAGTGTATGTCTTTGTGACTTGGTATCAGTGTATGTCTTTGTTACTGGGTGTCAGTGTGTTTCTGTGTTACTGGGTATCAGTGTATGTCTTTGTGACTTGGTATCAGTGTATGTCTTTGTTACTGGGTGTCAGTGTGTTTCTGTGTTACTGGGGATCAGTGCATGTCTTAGTGACTTGGTATCAGTGTATGTCTTTGTTACTGGGTGTCAGTGTGTGTCTTTGTGACTTGGTGTCAGTGCATGTATTTGTTACTTGGTTTAAGTGTGTGTCTGTGATACTGGGTATCAGTGTATGTCTTTGTTACTTGATGTCAGTGTATGTCTGTGTATCAGTGTATGTCTTTGTGACTTGGTGTCAGTGTATGTCTGTGTTACTTGGTGTAAGTGTGTGTCTGTGTTACTGGGTATCAGTGTATGTCTTTGTTACTTGGTGTCAGTGTATGTCAAAATACTTGGTGTAAGTGTTTGTCTTTCTTACTTGGTGTCAGTGTATGTCTTTGTTACTGGGTGTCAGTGTGTGTCTTTGTTACTTGGTGTCAGTGTATGTCAAAATACTTGGTGTAAGTGTTTGTCTTTGTTACTTGGTGTCAGTGCATGTCTTTGTTACTTGGTGTCAGGGTGTGTCTGTGTTACTGGGTATCAGTATATGTCTTTGTTACTGGGTGTCAGTGTGTGTCTGTGTTACTGGGTATCAGTGCATGTCTTTGTTACTTGGTGTAAGTGTGTGCCTGTGTTACTTGGTGTAAGTGTGTGTCTGTGTTCCTGGGTATCATTGTATGTCCGTGTTAATTGGTGTCAATTTATGTCTGTGTTACTTGGTGTAAGTGTGTGTCTGTGTTCCTGGGTATCATTGTATGTCCTTGTTACTTGGTGTCAATGTCTGTCTGTGTTCCTTGGTGTAAGTGTGTGTCTGTGTTACTGGGTATCAGTGCATGTCTTTGTTACTTGGTGTGAGTGTATGTCTGTGTTACTTGGTGTAAGTGCGTGTCTGTTTTACTGGGTATCAGTGTATGTCTTTGTTACTTGGTGTCAGTGTATGTCTGTGTTACTTGGTGTCAGTGTGTTACTGTGTTACTTGGTGTAAGTCCGTGTCTTTGTTACTTGGTGTCCGTGTGTGTCTGTGTTACTGGGTGTCAGTGTATGTCTTTGTTACTGGGTGCAAGTGTATGTCTTTGTTACTTGGTGTAAGTGTGTGTCTGTGTTACTTGATGTAAGTGTGTGTCTGTGTTCCTGGGTATCATTGTATGTCTTTGTTACTTGGTGTCAGTGTATGTCTGTGTTACTTGGTGTAAGTGTGTGTCTGTGTTCCTGGGTATCATTGCATGTCCTTGTTACTTAGTGTCAATGTATGTCTGTGTTCCTTGGTGTAAGTGTGTGTCTGTGTTACTGGGTATCAGTGCATGTCTTTGTTACTTGGTGTCAGTGTATGTCTGTGTTACTTGGTGTAAGTGCGTGTCTGTGTTACTGGGTATCAGTGTATGTCTTTGTTACTTGGTGTCAGTGTATGTCTGTGTTACTTGGTGTCAGTGTGTTACTGTGTTACTTGGTGTCAGTCTGTGTCTTTGTTACTTGGTGTCCGTGTGTGTCTGTGTTACTGGGTGTCAGTGTATGTCTTTGTTACTGGGTGTCAGTGTATGTCTTTGTTACTTGGTGTAAGTGTGTGTCTGTGTTACTGGGTGTAAGTGTGTGTCTATGTTACTGGGTATCAGTGTATGTCTTTGTGACTTGGTGTCAGTGTATGTCTTTGTTACTGGATGTCAGTGTGTGTCTTTGTGACTTGGTGTCAGTGTATGTCTTTGTTACTGGGTGTCAGTGTGTGTCTTTGTGACTTGGTATCAGTGTATGTCTTTGTTACTTGGTGTCAGTGTATGTCAAAATACTTGGTGTATGTGTATGTCTTTGTTACTTGGTGTAATTGTCTGTCTTTGTTACTTGGTGTAAGTGTATCTCTTTTTTACTTGGTGTCAGTGTATGTCTTTGTTACTTGGTGTCAGTGTGTGTCTTTGCTACTGGGTATCAGTGTATGTCTTTGTGACTTGGTATCAGTGTATGTCTTTGTGACTTGGTGTCAGTGTATGTCTTTGTTACTGGGTGTCAGTGTGTGTCTGTGTTACTTGGTGTCAGTGTATGTCTTTGTTACTTGGTGTAAGTTTGTGTCTGTGTTACTGGGTATCAGTGTCTGTCTTTGTTACTTGGTGTAAGTGTGTGTCTTTGTTCCTTGGTGTAATTGCTTCTCTTTGTTCCTTGGTGTCACTGTATGTCTGTGTTACTGGGTGCAAGTGTATGTCTTTGTTACTTGGTGTAAGTGTGTGTCTGTGTTACTTCATGTAAGTGTGTGTCTGTGTTCCTGGGTATCATTGTATGTCTTTGTTACTTGGTGTCAGTGTATGTCTGTGTTACTTGGTGTAAGTGTGTGTCTGTGTTACTGGGTATCAGTGTATGTCTTTGTTACTTGGTGTCAGTGTATGCCTGTGTTACTTGGTGTAAGTGTGTGTCTGTGTTACTGGGTGTCAGTGTGTGTCTGTGTTACTTGGTGTCCGTGTGTGTCTGTGTTACTGGGTGTAAGTGCATGTCTTTGTTACTTGGTGCCAGTGTATATCTGTGTTACTTGGTGTAAGTGTTTGTCTTTGTTACTTGGTGTAATTGTATGTCTTTGTTACTTGGTGTCAGTGTATGTCTGTGTTACTTGGTGTAAGTGTATGTCTTTGTTACTTGGTGTAAGTGTGTGTCTTTGTTACTTGGTGTAAGTGTGTGTCTGTGTTCCTGGGTATCAGTGTATGTCTTTGTTACTTGTGGTCAGAGTATGTCTGTGTTACTTGGTGTAAGTGTGTGTCTGTGTTAGTGGGTATCAGTGTATGTCTTTGTTACTTGGTGTCAGTGTCTGTCTGTGTTACTTGGTGTAAGTGTGTGTCTGTGTTACTGGGTGTCAGTGTGTGTCTGTGTTACTTGGTGTAAGTGTGTGTCTTTGTTACTTGGTGTCCGTGTGGGTCTGTGTTACTGGGTGTCAGTGTATGTCTTTGTTACTGGGTGTCAGTGTATGTCTTTGTTACCTGGTGTAATTGTGTGTCTGTGTTACTGGGTATCAGTGTCTTTCTTTGTTACTTGGTGTAAGAGTGTGTCTGTGTTACTGGGTTTCACTGTATGTCTTTGTTACTTGGTGTCAGTGTATGTCTGTGTTACTTGGTGTAAGTGTGTGTCTGTGTTACTGGGTATCAGTGTATGTCTTTGTGACTGGGTGTCAGTGTGTTTCTGTGTTACTGGGTATCAGTGTATGTCTTTGTGACTTGGTATCAGTGTATGTCTTTGTTACTGGGTGTCAGTGTGTTTCTGTGTTACTGGGTATCAGTGTATGTCTTTGTTACTTGGTGTCAGTGTATGTCAAAATACTTGATGTCTGTGTTTGTCTTTCTTACTTGGTGTAATTGTCTGTCTTTGTTACTTGGTGTAAGTGTATGTCTTTGTTACTTGGTGTCAGTGTCTGTCTTTGTTACTTGGTGTCAGTGTATGTCTGTGTTACTTGGTGTAATTGTGCGTCTTTGTTACTTGGTGTATGTGTTTGTCTTTGTTACTTGGTGTCAGTGCATGTCTTTGTTACTTGGTGTCAGTGTGTGTCTGTGTTACAGGGTTTCAGTGTATGTCTTTGTGACTTGGTATCAGTGTATGTCTTTGTTACTGGGTGTCAGTGTGTGTCTGTGTTACTGGGTATCAATGTATGTCTTTGTGACTTGGTATCAGTGTATGTCTTTGTTACTGGGTGTCAGTGTGTTTCTGTGTTACTGGGTATCAGTGTATGTCTTTGTGACTTGGTATCAGCGTATGTCTTTGTTACTGGGTGTCAGTGTGTTTCTGTGTTACTGGGTATCAGTGTATGTCTTTGTGACTTGGTATCAGTGTATGTCTTTGTTACTGGGTGTCAGTGTGTGTCTTTGTGACTTGGTGTCAGTGCATGTCTTTGTTACTTGGTTTAAGTGTGTGTCTGTGATACTGGGTATCAGTGTATGTCTTTGTTACTTGATGTCAGTGTATGTCTGTGTATCAGTGTATGTCTTTGTGACTTGGTGTCAGTGTATGTCTGTGTTACTTGGTGTAAGTGTGTGTCTGTGTTACTGGGTATCAGTGTATGTCTTTGTGACTTGGTGTCAGTGTATGTCTTTGTCACTTTGTGTCAGCGTGTGTCTTTGTGACTTAGTGTCAGTGTATGTCTTTGTTACTTGGTGTAAGTGTGTGTCTTTGTTACTTGGTGTAATTGTATGTCTTTGTTACTTGGTGTCAGTGTATGTCTGTGTTACTTGGTGTAAGTGTATGTCTTTGTTACTTGGTGTAAGTGGGTGTCTTTGTTACTTGGTGCCAGTGTATATCTGTGTTACTTGGTGTAAGTGTTTGTCTTTGTTACTTGGTGTAATTGTATGTCTTTGTTACTTGGTGTCAGTGTATGTCTGTGTTACTTGGGGTAAGTGTATGTCTTTGTTACTTGGTGTAAGTGTGTGTCTTTGTTACTTGGTGTAAGTGTGTGTCTGTGTTCCTGGGCATCAGTGTATGTCTTTGTTACTTGTTGTCAGTGTCTGTCTGTGTTACTTGGTGTAAGTGTGTGTCTGTGTTATTGGGTGTCAGTGTGTGTCTGTGTTACTTGGTGTAAGTGTGTGTCTTTGTTACTTGGTGTCCGTGTGTGTCTGTGTTACTGGGTGTCAGTGTATGTCTTTGTTACTGGGTGTCAGTGTATGTCTTTGTTACCTGGTGTAATTGTGTGTCTGTGTTACTGGGTATCAGTGTCTTTCTTTGTTACTTGGTGTAAGAGTGTGTCTGTGTTACTGGGTTTCACTGTATGTCTTTGTTACTTGGTGTCAGTGTATGTCTGTGTTACTTGGTGTAAGTGTGTGTCTGTGTTACTGGGTATCAGTGTATGTCTTTGTGACTGGGTGTCAGTGTGTTTCTGTGTTACTGGGTATCAGTGTATGTCTTTGTGACATGGTATCAGTGTATGTCTTTGTTACTGGGTGTCAGTGTGTTTCTGTGTTACTGGGTATCAGTGTATGTCTTTGTTACTTGGTGTCAGTGTATGTCAAAATACTTGGTGTCTGTGTTTGTCTTTCTTACTTGGTGTAATTGTCTGTCTTTGTTACTTGGTGTAAGTGTATGTCTTTGTTACTTGGTGTCAGTGTCTGTCTTTGTTACTTGGTGTCAGTGTATGTCTGTGTTACTTGGTGTAATTGTGCGTCTATGTTACTTGGTGTATGTGTTTGTCTTTGTTACTTGGTGTCAGTGCATGTCTTTGTTACTTGGTGTCAGTGTGTGTCTGTGTTACTGGGTATCAGTGTATGTCTTTGTGACTTGGTATCAGTGTATGTCTTTGTTACTGGGTGTCAGTGTGTGTCTGTGTTACTGGGTATCAGTGTATGTCTTTGTGACTTGGTATCAGTGTATGTCTTTGTTACTGGGTGTCAGTGTGTTTCTGTGTTACTGGGTATCAGTGTATGTCTTTGTGACTTGGTATCAGCGTATGTCTTTGTTACTGGGTGTCAGTGTGTTTCTGTGTTACTGGGTATCAGTGTATGTCTTTGTGACTTGGTATCAGTGTATGTCTTTGTTACTGGGTGTCAGTGTGTGTCTTTGTGACTTGGTGTCAGTGCATGTCTTTGTTACTTGGTTTAAGTGTGTGTCTGTGATACTGGGTATCAGTGTATGTCTTTGTTACTTGATGTCAGTGTATGTCTGTGTATCAGTGTATGTCTTTGTGACTTGGTGTCAGTGTATGTCTGTGTTACTTGGTGTAAGTGTGTGTCTGTGTTACTGGGTATCAGTGTATGTCTTTGTGACTTGGTGTCAGTGTATGTCTTTGTCACTTTGTGTCAGCGTGTGTCTTTGTGACTTAGTGTAAGTGTATGTCTTTGTTACTTGGTGTAAGTGTGTGTCTGTGTTACTGGGTATCAGTGTATGTCTTTGTTACTTGGTGTCAGTGTATGTCAAAATACTTGGTGTAAGTGTTTGTCTTTCTTACTTGGTGTCAGTGTATGTCTTTGTTACTTGGTGTCAGTGTATGTCTGTGTTACTTGTTGTAAGTGTGTGTCGTTGTTACTTGGTGTCAGTGTGTGTATGTGTTACTGGGTATCAGTGTATGTCTTTGTGACTTGGTATCAGTGTATGTCTTTGTTACTGGGTGTCAGTGTGTGTCTGTGTTACTGGGTATCAGTGTATGTCTTTGTGACTTGGTATCAGTGTATGTCTTTGTTACTGGGTGTCAGTGTGTTTCTGTGTTACTGGGTATCAGTGTATGTCTTTGTGACTTGGTATCAGTGTATGTCTTTGTTACTGGGTGTCAGTGTGTTTCTGTGTTACTGGGTATCAGTGTATGTCTTTGTGACTTGGTGTCAGTGTATGTCTTTGTTACTGGGTGTCAGTGTGTGTCTTTGTGACTTAGTGTCAGTGTAGGTCTTTGTTACTTGGTGTAAGTGTGTGTCTTTGTTACTGGGTATCAGTGTATGTCTTTGTTACTTGGTGTCAGTGTATGTCAAAATACTTTGTGTAAGTGTTTGTCTATGTTACTTGGTGTAATTGTCTGTCTTTGTTACTTGGTGTAAGTGTATGTCTTTATTACTTGGTGTAGTGTATGTCTTTGTTACTTGGTGTCAGTGCATGTCTGTGTTACTTGGTGTAAGTGTGTGTCTTTGTTACTTGGTGTAAGTGTATGTCTTTGTTACTTGGTGTCAGTGCATGTCTTTGTTACTTGGTGTCAGTGTATGTCTGTGTTACTGGGTATCAGTGTATGTCTTTGTGACTTGGTATCAGTGTATGTCTTTGTTACTGGGTGTCAGTGTGTGTCTGTGTTACTGGGTATCAGTGTATGTCTTTGTGACTTGGTATCAGTGTATGTCTTTGTTACTGGGTGTCAGTGTGTTTTTGTGTTACTGGGTATCAGTGTATGTCTTTGTGACTTGGTATCAGTGTATGTCTTTGTTACTGGGTGTCAGTGTGTATCTGTGTTCCTGGGTATCAGTGTATGTCTTTGTGACTTGGTGTCAGTGTATGTTTTTGTTACTGGGTGTCAGTGTGTGTCTTTGTGACTTGGTGTCAGTGTATGTCTTTGTTACTTGGTGTAAGTGTGTGTCTGTGATACTGGGTATCAGTGTATGTCTTTGTTACTTGGTGTCAGTGTATGTCTGTGTTACTTGGTGTAAGTGTGTGGCTGTGTATCAGTGTATGTCTTTGTGACTTGGTCTCAGTGTATGTCTTTGTTACTGGGTGTCATTGTATGTCTTTGTGACTTGGTGTCAGTGTATGTCTGTGTTACTGGGGGTCAGTGTGTGTCTGTGTTACTGGGGGTCAGTGTGTGTTTCTAACTGGGTGTCAGTGTGTGTCTGTGTTACTGGTGTCAGTGTATGTCTGTGTTACTTGGTGTAAGTGTATGTCTTTGTTACTTGGTGTAAGTGTGTGTCTGTGTTACTTGGTGTACGTATGTGTCTGTGTTCCTGGGTATCATTGTATGTCCTTGTTACGTGGTGCCAGTGTATGTCTGTGTTACTTGGTGTAAGTGTGTGTCTGTGTTACTGGGTATCAGTGCATGTCTTTGTGACTTGGTGTCAGTGTATGTCTTTGTTACTTGGTGTCAGTGTATGTCTGTGTTACTTGGTGTAAGTGTGTGTCTGTGTTACTGGGTGTCAGTGTGTGTCTGTGTTACTTGGTGTAAGTCTGTGTCTTTGTTACTTGGTGTCCGTGTGTGTCTGTGTTACTGGATGTCAGTGTATGTCTTTGTTACTGGGTGTCAGTGTATGTCTTTGTTACTTGGTGTAAGT
The DNA here is from genome assembly GCF_036365525.1 of Heterodontus francisci. Lineage (NCBI taxonomy): Eukaryota > Metazoa > Chordata > Chondrichthyes > Heterodontiformes > Heterodontidae > Heterodontus > Heterodontus francisci. The sequence continues at coordinate 1,323,615 of NW_027141653.1, read as the reverse complement.
GTGTGTCTGTGTTAGTGGGTGTCAGTGTATGTCTGTGTTACTTGGTGTAAGTGTGTGTCTGTGTTACTGGGTATCAGTGTATGTCTTTGTGACTTGGTGTCAGTGTATGTCTTTGTTACTGGGTGTCAGTGTGTGTCTTTGTGACTTGGTGTCAGTGTATGTCTTTGTTACTGGGTGTCAGTGTGTGTCTTTGTGACTTGGTATCAGTGTATGTCTTTGTTACTTGGTGTCAGTGTATGTCAAAATACTTGGTGTATGTGTATGTCTTTGTTACTTGGTGTAATTGTCTGTCTTTGTTACTTGGTGTAAGTGTATCTCTTTGTTACTTGGTGTCAGTGTATGTCTTTGTTACTTGGTATCAGTGTGTGTCTTTGCTACTGGGTATCAGTGTATGTCTTTGTGACTTGGTATCAGTGTATGTCTTTGTTACTTGGTGTCAGTGTATGTCTTTGTTACTGGGTGTCAGTGTGTGTCTGTGTTACTTGGTGTCAGTGTATGTCTCTGTTACTGTTTATTAGTGTTTCTCTGTGTTACTGGGTGTCAGTGTGTGTTTGTTTGTGTTACTGAGTGTCAGTGTATGTCTTTGTTACTTGGTGTAAGTTTGTGTGTGTGTTACTGGGTATCAGTGTCTGTCTTTGTTACTTGGTGTAAGTGTGTGTCTTTGTTCCTTGGTGTAATTGCTTCTCTTTGTTCCTTGGTGTCAGTGTATGTCTGTGTTACTGGGTGCAAGTGTATGTCTTTGTTACTTGGTGTAAGTGTGTGTCTGTGTTACTTGGTGTAAGTGTGTGTCTGTGTTCCTGGGTATCATTGTATGTCTTTGTTACTTGGTGTAAGTGTGTGTCTGTGTTACTGGGTATCAGTGTATGTCTTTGTTACTTGGTGTCAGTGTATGTCTGTGTTACTAGGTGTAAGTGTGTGTCTGTGTTACTGGGTGTCAGTGTGTGTCTGTGTTACTTGGTGTCCGTGTGTGTCTGTGTTACTGGGTGTAAGTGCATGTCTTTGTTACTTGGTGCCAGTGTATATATGTGTTACTTGGTGTAAGTGTGTGTCTTTGTTACTTGGTGTAAGTGTTTGTCTTTGTTACTTGGTGTAAGTGTGTGTATGTGTTACTTGGTGTAAGTGTGTGTCTGTGTTCCTGGGTATCAGTGTATGTCTTTGCTCCTTGGTGTCAGAGTATGTCTGTGTTACTTGGTGTAAGTGTGTGTCTGTGTTAGTGGGTATCAGTGTATGTCTTTGTTACTTGGTGTCAGTGTATGTCTGTGTTACTTGGTGTAGGTGTGTGTCTGTGTTACTGGGTGTCAGTGTGTGTCTGTGTTACTTGGTGTAAGTGTGTGTCTTTGTTACTTGGTGTCCGTGTGTGTCTGTGTTACTGGGTGTCAGTGTATGTCTTTGTTACTGGGTGTCAGTGTATGTCTTTGTTACCTGGTGTAAGTGTGTGTCTGTTTTACTGGGTATCAGTGTCTTTCTTTGTTACTTGGTGTAAGAGAGTGTCTGTGTTACTGGGTTTCACTGTATGTCTTTGTTACTTGGTGTCAGTGTATGTCTGTGTTACTTGGTGTAAGTGTGTGTCTGTGTTACTGGGTATCCGTGTATGTCTTTGTGACTTGGTGTCAGTGTATGTCTTTGTTACTGGGTGTAAGTGTGTGTCTTTGTTCCTTGGTGTTATTGCTTCTCTTTGTTCCTTGGTGTCAGTGTATGTCTGTGTTACAGGGTGCAAGTGTATGTCTTTGTTACTTGGTGTAAGTGTGTGTCTGTGTTACTTGGTGTAAGTGTGTGTCTGTGTTCCTGGGTATCATTGTATGTCTTTGTTACTTGGTGTCAGTGTATGTCTGTGTTACTTGGTGTAAGTGTGTGCCTGTGTTACTGGGTATCAGTGTATGTCTTTGTTACTTGGTGTCAGTGTATGTCTGCGTTACTTGATGTAAGTGTGTGTCTGTGTTACTTGGTGTCCGTGTGTGTCTGTGTTACTGGGTGTAAGTGCATGTCTTTGTTACTTGGTGTAATTGTATGTCTTTGTTACTTGGTGTCAGTGTATGTCTGTGTTACTTGGTGTAAGTGTTTGTCTTTGTTACTTGGTGTAAGTGTGTGTCTGTGTTACTTGGTGTAAGTGTGTGTCTGTGTTCCTGGTTATCAGTGTATGTCTTTGTGACTTGGTGTCAGTGTATGTCTGTGTTACTTGGTGTAAGTGTGTGTCTGTGTCAGTGGGTATCAGTGTATGTCTTTGTTACTTGGTGTCAGTGTATGTCTGTGTTACTTGGTGTAGGTGTGTGTCTGTGTTACTGGGTGTCAGTGTGTGTCTGTGTTACTTGGTGTAAGTGTGTGTCTTTGTTACTTGGTGTCCGTGTGTGTCTGTGTTACTGGGTGTCAGTGTATGTCTTTGTTACTGGGTGTCAGTGTATGTCTTTGTTACCTGGTGTAAGTGTGTGTCTGTTTTACTGGGTATCAGTGTCTTTCTTTGTTACTTGGTGTAAGAGTGTGTCTGTGTTACTGGGTTTCACTGTATGTCTTTGTTACTTGGTGTCAGTGTATGTCTGTGTTACAGGGTGCAAGTGTATGTCTTTGTTACTTAGTGTAAGTGTGTGTCTGTGTTACTTGGTGTAAGTGTGTGTCTGTGTTCCTGGGTATCATTGTATGTCTTTGTTACTTGGTGTCAGTGTATGTCTGTGTTACTTGGTGTAAGTGTGTGCCTGTGTTACTGGGTATCAGTGTATGTCTTTGTTACTTGGTGTCAGTGTATGTCTGCGTTACTTGATGTAAGTGTGTGTCTGTGTTACTTGGTGTCCGTGTGTGTCTGTGTTACTGGGTGTAAGTGCATGTCTTTGTTACTTGGTGTAATTGTATGTCTTTGTTACTTGGTGTCAGTGTATGTCTGTGTTACTTGGTGTAAGTGTTTGTCTTTGTTACTTGGTGTAAGTGTGTGTCTGTGTTACTTGGTGTAAGTGTGTGTCTGTTTTCCTGGTTATCAGTGTATGTCTTTGTGACTTGGTGTCAGTGTATGTCTGTGTTACTTGGTGTAAGTGTGTGTCTGTGTCAGTGGGTATCAGTGTATGTCTTTGTTACTTGGTGTCAGTGTATGTCTGTGTTACTTGGTGTAGGTGTGTGTCTGTGTTACTGGGTGTCAGTGTGTGTCTGTGTTACTTGGTGTAAGTGTGTGTCTTTGTTACTTGGTGTCCGTGTGTGTCTGTGTTACTGGGTGTCAGTGTATGTCTTTGTTACTGGGTGTCAGTGTATGTCTTTGTTACCTGGTGTAAGTGTGTGTCTGTTTTACTGGGTATCAGTGTCTTTCTTTGTTACTTGGTGTAAGAGTGTGTCTGTGTTACTGGGTTTCACTGTATGTCTTTGTTACTTGGTGTCAGTGTATGTCTGTGTTACTTGGTGTAAGTGTGTGTCTGTGTTACTGGGTATCCGTGTATGTCTTTGTGACTTGGTGTCAGTGTATGGCTTTGTTACTGGGTGTAAGTGTGTGTCTTTGTTCCTTGGTGTAATTGCTTCTCTTTGTTCCTTGGTGTCAGTGTATGTCTGTGTTACTGGGTGCAAGTGTATGTCTTTGTTACTTGGTGTAAGTGTGTGTCTGTGTTACTTGGTGTAAGTGTGTGTCTGTGTTCCTGGGTATCATTGTATGTCTTTGTTACTTGGTGTCAGTGTATGTCTGTGTTACTTGGTGTAAGTGTGTGTCTGTGTTACTGGGTATCAGTGTATGTCTTTGTTACTTGGTGTCAGTGTATGTCTGTGTTACTTGATGTAAGTGTGTGTCTGTGTTACTTGGTGTCCGTGTGTGTCTGTGTTACTGGGTGTAAGTGCATGTCTTTGTTACTTGGTGTAATTGTATGTCTTTGTTACTTGGTGTCAGTGTATGTCTGTGTTACTTGGTGTAAGTGTTTGTCGTTGTTACTTGGTGTAAGTGTGTGTCTGTGTTACTTGGTGTAAGTGTGTGTCTGTGTTCCTGGTTATCAGTGTATGTCTTTGTGACTTGGTGTCAGTGTATGTCTGTGTTACTTGGTTTAAGTGTGTGTCTGTGTTAGTGGGTATCAGTGTATGTCTTTGTTACTTGGTGTCAGTGTATGTCTGTGTTACTTGGTGTAAGTGTGTGTCTGTGTTACTGGGTGTCAGTGTGTGTCTGTGTTACTTGGTGTAAGTGTGTGTCTTTGTTACTTGGTGTCCGTGTGTGTCTGTGTTACTGGGTGTCAGTGTATGTCTTTGTTACTGGGTGTCAGTGTATGTCTTTGTTACCTGGTGTAAGTGTGTGTCTGTTTTACTGGGTATCAGTGTCTTTCTTTGTTCCTTGGTGTAAGAGTGTGTCTGTGTTACTGGGTTTCACTGTATGTCTTTGTTACTTGGTGTCAGTGTATGTCTGTGTTACTTGGTGTAAGTGTGTGTCTGTGTGACTGGGTATCAGTGTATGTCTTTGTGACTTGGTGTCAGTGTATGTCTTTGTTACTGGGTGTCAGTGTGTGTCTTTGTGACTTAGTGTCAGTGTTTGTCTTTCTTACTTGGTGTAATTGTCTGTCTTTGTTACTTGGTGTCAGTGTATGTCTTTGTTACTTGGTGTCAGTGTATGTCTGTGTTACTTGGTGTAAGTGTGTGTCTTTGTCACTTGGTGTAAGTGTTTGTCTTTGTTACTTGGTGTCAGTGCATGTCTTTGTTACTTGGTGTCAGTGTGTGTCTGTGTTACTGGGTATCAGTGTATGTCTTTGTGACTTGGTATCAGTGTCTGTCTTTGTTACTGGGTGTCAGTGTGTGTCTGTGTTACTGGGTATCAGTGTATGTCTTTGTGACTTGGTATCATTGTATGTCTTTGTTACTGGGTGTCAGTGTGTCTCTGTGTTACTGGGTATCAGTGTATGTCTTTGTGACTTGGTATAAGTGTATGTCTTTGTTACTGGGTGTCAGTGTGTTTCTGTGTTACTGGGTATCAGTGTATGTCTTTGTGACTTGGTATCAGTGTATGTCTTTGTTACTGGGTGTCAGTGTGTTTCTGTGTTACTGGGTATCAGTGTATGTCTTTGTGACTTGGTATCAGTGTATGTCTTTGTTACCGGGTGTCAGTGTGTGTCTTTGTGACTACGTGTCAGTGTATGTCTTTGTTACTTGGTGTCAGTGTATGTCTGCGTATCAGTGTATGTCTTTGTGACTTGGTTTCAGTGTATGTCTCTGTTACTGGGTGTCAGTGCATGTCGTTGTGACTTGGTGTCAGTGTATGTCTGTGTTACCGGGGGTCAGTGTGTGTCTGTGTTACTGGGGATCAGTGTGTTTCTATCTGGGTGTCAGAGTGTGTATGTGTTACTGGGTATCAGTGCATGTCTTTGTTACTTGGTGTCAGTGTATGTCTGTGTTACTTGGTGTAAGTGTATGTCTTTGTTACTTGGTGTAAGTGAGTGCCTGTGTTACTTGGTGTAAGTGTGTGTCTGTGTTCCTGGGTATCATTGTATGTCCTTGTTAATTGGTGTCAATGTATGTCTGTGTTACTTGGTGTAAGAGTGTGTCTGTGTTACTGGGTATCAGTGTATGTCTTTGTTACTTGGTGTCAGTGTATGTCTGTGTTACTTGGTGTAAGTGTGTGTCTGTGCTACTGGGTGTCAGTGTGTGTCTGTGTTACTTGGTGTAAGTGTGTGTCTTTGTTACTTGGTGTCCGTGTGTGTCTGTGTTACTGGGTGTCAGTGCATGTCTTTGTGACATGGTGCTAGTGTATATCTGTGTTACTTGGTGTAAGTGTGTGTCTTTGTTACTTGTTGTAATTGTATGTCTTTGTTACTATTTGACAGTGTATGTCTGTGTTACTTGGTGTAAGTGTGTGTCTGTGTTACTGGGTGTCAGTGTGTGTCTGTGTTACTTGGTGTAAGTGTGTGTCTTTGTTACTTGGTGTCCGTGTGTGTCTGTGTTACTGGGTGTCAGTGTATGTCTTTGTTACTGGGTGTCAATGTATGTCTTTGTTACCTGGTGTAAGTGTATGTCTGTTTTACTGGGTATCAGTGTCTTTCTTTGTTACTTGGTGTAAGAGTGTGTCTGTGTTACTGGGTTTCACTGTATGTCTTTGTTACTTGGTGTCAGTGTATGTCTGTGTTACTTGGTGTAAGTGTGTGTCTTTGTTACTTGGAGTCCGTGTGTGTCTGTGTTACTGCGTGTCAGTGTATGTCTTTGTTACTGGGTGTCAGTGTATGTCTTTGTTACCTGGTGTAAGTGTGTGTCTGTTTTACTGGGTATCAGTGTCTTTCTTTGTTACTTGGTATAAGAGTGTGTCTGTGTTACTGGGTTTCACTGTATGTCTTTGTTACTTGGTGTCAGTGTATGTCTGTGTTACTTGGTGTAAGTGTGTGTCTGTGTTACTGGGTATCCGTGTATGTCTTTGTGACTTGGTGTCAGTGTATGTCTTTGTTACTGGGTGTAAGTGTGTGTCTTTGTTCCTTGGTGTAATTGCTTCTCTTTGTTCCTTGGTGTCAGTGTATGTCTGTGTTACTGGGTGCAAGTGTATGTCTTTGTTACTTGGTGTAAGTGTGTGTCTGTGTTACTTGCTGTAAGTGTGTGTCTGTGTTCCTGGGTATCATTGTATGTCTTTGTTACTTGGTGTCAGTGTATGTCTGTGTTACTTGGTGTAAGTGTGTGTCTGTGTTACTGGGTATCAGTGTATGTCTTTGTTACTTGGTGTCAGTGTATGTCTGTGTTACTTGATGTAAGTGTGTGTCTGTGTTACTTGGTGTCCGTGTGTGTCTGTGTTACTGGGTGTAAGTGCATGTCTTTGTTACTTGGTGTAATTGTATGTCGTTGTTAGTTGGTGTCAGTGTATGTCTGTGTTACTTGGTGTAAGTGTTTGTCTTTGTTACTTGGTGTAAGTGTGTGTCTGTGTTACTTGGTGTAAGTGTGTGTCTGTGTTCCTGGTTATCAGTGTATGTCTTTGTGACTTGGTGTCAGTGTATGTCTGTGTTACTTGGTGTAAGTGTGTGTCTCTGTCAGTGGGTATCAGTGTATGTCTTTGTTACTTGGTGTCAGTGTATGTCTGTGTTACTTGGTGTAGGTGTGTGTCTGTGTTACTGGGTGTCAGTGTGTGTCTGTGTTACTTGGTGTAAGTGTGTGTCTTTGGTACTTGGTGTCCGTGTGTGTCTGTGTTACTGGGTGTCAGTGTATGTCTTTGTTACTGGGTGTCAGTGTATGTCTTTGTTACCTGGTGTAAGTGTGTGTCTGTTTTACTGGGTATCAGTGTCTTTCTTTGTTACTTGGTGTAAGAGTGTGTCTGTGTTACTGGGTATCCGTGTATGTCTTTGTGACTTGGTGTCAGTGTATGGCTTTGTTACTGGGTGTAAGTGTGTGTCTTTGTTCCTTGGTGTAATTGCTTCTCTTTGTTCCTTGGTGTCAGTGTATTTCTGTGTAACTGGGTGCAAGTGTATGTCTTTGTTACTTGGTGTAAGTGTGTGTCTGTGTTACTTGGTGTAAGTGTGTGTCTGTGTTCCTGGGTATCATTGTATGTCTTTGTTACTTGGTGTCAGTCTATGTCTGTGTTACTTGGTGTAAGTGTGTGTCTGTGTTACTGGGTATCAGTGTATGTCTTTGTTACTTGGTGTCAGTGTATGTCTGTGTTACTTGATGTAAGTGTGTGTCTGTGTTACTTGGTGTCCGTGTGTGTCTGTGTTACTGGGTGTAAGTGCATGTCTTTGTTACTTGGTGTAATTGTATGTCTTTGTTACTTGGTGTCAGTGTATGTCTGTGCTACTTGGTGTAAGTGTTTGTCTTTGTTACTTGGTGTAAGTGTGTGTCTGTGTTACTTGGTGTAAGTGTGTGTCTGTGTTCCTGGTTATCAGTGTATGTCTTTGTGACTTGGTGTCAGTGTATGTCGGTGTTACTTCGTTCAAGTGTGTGTCTGTGTTAGTGGGTATCAGTGTATGTCTTTGTTACTTGGTGTAATTGTATGTCTTTGTTACTTGGTGTCAGTGTATGTCTGTGCTACTTGGTGTAAGTGTTTGTCTTTGTTACTTGGTGTAATTGTATGTCTTTGTTACTTGGTGTCAGTGTATGTCTGTGCTACTTGGTGTAAGTGTTTGTCTTTGTTACTTGGTGTAAGTGTGTGTCTGTGTTACTTGGTGTCCGTGTGTGTCTGTGTTACTGGGTGTCAGTGTATGTCTTTGTTACTGGGTGTCAGTGTATGTCTTTGTTACCTGGTGTAAGTGTGTGTCTGTTTTACTGGGTATCAGTGTCTTTCTTTGTTACTTGGTGTAAGAGTGTGTCTGTGTTACTGGGTTTCACTGTATGTCTTTGTTACTTGGTGTCAGTGTATGTCTGTGTTACTTGGTGTAAGTGTGTGTCTGTGTTACTGGGTATCAGTGTATGTCTTTGTGACTTGGTGTCAGTGTATGTCTTTGTTACTGGGTGTCAGTGTGTGTCTTTGTGACTTAGTGTCAGTGTTTGTCTTTCTTACTTGGTGTAATTGTCTGTCTTTGTTACTTGGTGTCAGTGTATGTCTTTGTTACTTGGTGTCAGTGTATGTCTGTGTTACTTGGTGTAAGTGTGTGTCTTTGTTACTTGGTGTAAGTGTTTGTCTTTGTTACTTGGTGTCAGTGCATGTCTTTGTTACTTGGTGTCAGTGTGTGTCTGTGTTACTGGGTATCAGTGTATGTCTTTGTGACTTGGTATCAGTGTCTGTCTTTGTTACTGGGTGTCAGTGTGTGTCTGTGTTACTGGGTATCAGTGTATGTCTTTGTGACTTGGTATCAGTGTATGTCTTTGTTACTGGGTGTCAGTGTGTTTCTGTGTTACTGGGTATCAGTGTATGTCTTTGTGACTTGGTATAAGTGTATGTCTTTGTTACTGGGTGTCAGTGTGTTTCTGTGTTACTGGGTATCAGTGTATGTCTTTGTGACTTGGTATCAGTGTATGTCTTTGTTACTGGGTGTCAGTGTGTTTCTGTGTTACTGGGTATCAGTGTATGTCTTTGTGACTTGGTATCAGTGTATGTCTTTGTTACCGGGTGTCAGTGTGTGTCTTTGTGACTAGGTGTCAGTGCATGTCTTTGCTACTTGGTTTAAGTGTGTGTCTGTGATACTGGGTATCAGTGTATGTCTTTGTTACTTGGTGTCAGTGTATGTCTGCGTATCAGTGTATGTCTTTGTGACTTGGTTTCAGTGTATGTCTTTGTTACTGGATGTCAGTGTATGTCGTTGTGACTTGGTGTCAGTGTCTGTCTGTGTTACCGGGTGTCAGTGTGTGTATGTGTTACTGGGTATCAGTGCATGTCTTTGTTACTTGGTGTCAGTGTATGTCTGTGTTACTTGGTGTAAGTGTATGTCTTTGTTACTTGGTGTAAGTGAGTGCCTGTGTTACTTGGTGTAAGTGTGTGTCTGTGTTCCTGGGTATCATTGTATGTCCTTGTTAATTGGTGTCAATGTATGTCTGTGTTACTTGGTGTAAGTGTGTGTCTGTGTTACTGGGTATCAGTGTATGTCTTTGTTACTTGGTGTCAGTGTATGTCTGTGTTACTTGGTGTAAGTGTGTGTCTGTGCTACTGGGTGTCAGTGTGTGTCTGTGTTACTTGGTGTAAGTGTGTGTCTTTGTTACTTGGTGTCCGTGTGTGTCTGTGTTACTGGGTGTCAGTGCATGTCTTTGTGACATGGTGCTAGTGTATATCTGTGTTACTTGGTGTAAGTGTGTGTCTTTGTTACTTGTTGTAATTGTATGTCTTTGTTACTTGGTGTCAGTGTATGTCTGTGTTACTTGGTGTAAGTGTGTGTCTGTGTTACTGGGTGTCAGTGTGTGTCTGTGTTACTTGGTGTAAGTGTGTGTCTTTGCTACTTGGTGTCCGTGTGTGTCTGTGTTACTGGGTGTCAGTGTATGTCTTTGTTACTGGGTGTCAGTGTATGTCTTTGTTACCTGGTGTCAGTGTATGTCTGTGTTACTTGGTGTCAGTGTATGTCTGTGTTACTTGGTGTAAGTGTGTGTGTTTGTTACTTGGTGTAAGTGTTTGTCTTTGTTACTTGGTGTCAGTGCATGTCTTTGTTACTTGGTGTCAGTGTGTGTCTGTGTTACTGGGTATCAGTGTATGTATTTGTGACTTGGTATCAGTGTATGTCTTTGTTACTGGGTGTCAGTGTGTGTCTGTGTTACTGGGTATCAGTGTATGTCTTTGTGACTTGGTATCAGTGTATGTCTTTGTTACTGGGTGTCAGTGTGTTTCTGTGTTACTGGGTATCAGTGTATGTCTTTGTGACTTGGTATAAGTGTATGTCTTTGTTACTGGGTGTCAGTGTGTTTCTGTGTTACTGGGTATATGTGTCTGTCTTTGTGACTTGGTATCAGTGTATGTCTTTGTTACTGGGTGTCAGTGTGTTTCTGTGTTACTGGGTATCAGTGTAGGTCTTTGTGACTTGGTATCAGTGTATGTCTTTGTTACCGGGTGTCAGTGTGTGTCTTTATGACGAGGTGTAAGTGTGTGTCTGTGTTACTGGGTGTCAGTGTGTGTCTGTGTTACTTGGTGTAAGTGTGTGTCTTTGTTACTTGGTGTCCGTGTGTGTCTGTGTTACTGGGTGTCAGTGTATGTCTTTGTTACTGGGTGTCAGTGTATGTCTTTGTTACCTGGTGTAAGTGTGTGTCTGTTTTACTGGGTATCAGTGTCTTTCTTTGTTACTTGGTGTAAGAGTGTGTCTGTGTTACTGGGTTTCACTGTATGTCTTTGTTACTTGGTGTCAGTGTATGTCTGTGTTACTTGGTGTAAGTGTGTGTCTGTGTTACTGGGTATCCGTGTATGTCTTTGTGACTTGGTGTCAGTGTATGTCTTTGTTAATGGGTGTAAGTGTGTGTCTTTGTTCCTTGGTGTAATTGCTTCTCTTTGTTCCTTGGTGTCAGTGTATGTCTGTGTTACTGGGTGCAAGTGCATGTCTTTGTTACTTGGTGTAAGTGTGTGTCTGTGTTACTTGGTGTAAGTGTGTGTCTGTGTTCCTGGGTATCATTGTATGTCTGTGTTACTTGGTGTCCGTGTGTGTCTGTGTTACTGGGTGTAAGTGCATGTCTTTGTTACTTGGTGTAATTGTATGTCTTTGTTACTTGGTGTCAGTGTATGTCTGTGTTACTTGGTGTAAGTGTTTATCTTTGTTACTTGGTGTAAGTGTGTGTCTGTGTTACTTGGTGTAAGTGTGTGTCTGTGTTCCTGGTTATCAATGTATGTCTTTGTGACTTGGTGTCAGTGTATGTCTGTGTTACTTGGTGTAAGTGTGTGTCTCTGTCAGTGGGTATCAGTGTATGTCTTTGTTACTTGGTGTCAGTGTATGTCTGTGTTACTTGGTGTAGGTGTGTGTCTGTGTTACTGGGTGTCAGTGTGTGTCTGTGTTACTTGGTGTAAGTGTGTGTCTTTGGTACTTGGTGTCCGTGTGTGTCTGTGTTACTGGGTGTCAGTGTATGTCTTTGTTACTGGGTGTCAGTGTATGTCTTTGTTACCTGGTGTAAGTGTGTGTCTGTTTTACTGGGTATCAGTGTCTTTCTTTGTTACTTGGTGTAAGAGTGTGTCTGTGTTACTGGGTTTCACTGTATGTCTTTGTTACTTGGTGTCAGTGTATGTCTGTGTTACTTGGTGTAAGTGTGTGTCTGTGTTCCTTGGTGTAATTGCTTCTCTTTGTTCCTTGGTGTCAGTGTATTTCTGTGTTACTGGGTGCAAGTGTATGTCTTTGTTACTTGGTGTAAGTGTGTGTCTGTGTTACTTGGTGTAAGTGTGTGTCTGTGTTCCTGGGTATCATTGTATGTCTTTGTTACTTGGTGTCAGTCTATGTCTGTGTTACTTGGTGTAAGTGTGTGTCTGTGTTACTGGGTATCAGTGTATGTCTTTGTTACTTGGTGTCAGTGTATGTCTGTGTTACTTGATGTAAGTGTGTGTCTGTGTTACTTGGTGTCCGTGTGTGTCTGTGTTACTGGGTGTAAGTGCATGTCTTTGTTACTTGGTGTAATTGTATGTCTTTGTTACTTGGTGTCAGTGTATGTCTGTGCTACTTGGTGTAAGTGTTTGTCTTTGTTACTTGGTGTAAGTGTGTGTCTGTGTTACTTGGTGTAAGTGTGTGTCTGTGTTCCTGGTTATCAGTGTATGTCTTTGTGACTTGGTGTCAGTGTATGTCGGTGTTACTTCGTTCAAGTGTGTGTCTGTGTTAGTGGGTATCAGTGTATGTCTTTGTTACTTGGTGTCAGTGTATGTCTGTGTTACTTGGTGTAAGTGTGTGTCTGTGTTACTGGGTGTCAGTGTGTGTCTGTGTTACTTCGTGTAAGTGTGTGTCTTTGTTACTTGGTGTCCGTGTGTGTCTGTGTTACTGGGTGTCAGTGTATGTCTTTGTTACTGGGTGTCAGTGTATGTCTTTGTTACCTGGTGTAAGGGTGTGTCTGTTTTACTGGGTATCAGTGTCTTTCTTTGTTACTTGGTGTAAGAGTGTGTCTGTGTTACTGGGTTTCACTGTATGTCTTTGTTACTTGGTGTCAGTGTATGTCTGTGTTACTTGGTGTAAGTGTGTGTCTGTGTTACTGGGTATCAGTGTATGTCTTTGTGACTTGGTGTCAGTGTATGTCTTTGTTACTGGGTGTCAGTGTGTGTCTTTGTGACTTAGTGTCAGTGTTTGTCTTTCTTACTTGGTGTAATTGTCTGTCTTTGTTACTTGGTGTCAGTGTATGTCTTTGTTACTTGGTGTCAGTGTATGTCTGTGTTACTTGGTGTAAGTGTGTGTCTTTGTTACTTGGTGTAAGTGTTTGTCTTTGTTACTTGGTGTCAGTGCATGTCTTTGTTACTTGGTGTCAGTGTGTGTCTGTGTTACTGGGTATCATTGTATGTCTTTGTGACTTGGTATCAGTGTCTGTCTTTGTTACTGGGTGTCAGTGTGTGTCTGTGTTACTGGGTATCAGTGTATGTCTTTGTGACTTGGTATCAGTGTATGTCTTTGTTACTGGGTGTCAGTGTGTTTCTGTGTTACTGGGTATCAGTGTATGTCTTTGTGACTTGGTATAAGTGTATGTCTTTGTTACTGGGTGTCAGTGTGTTTCTGTGTTACTGGGTATCAGTGTATGTCTTTGTGACTTGGTATCAGTGTATGTCTTTGTTACTGGGTGTCAGTGTGTTTCTGTGTTACTGGGTATCAGTGTATGTCTTTGTGACTTGGTATCAGTGTATGTCTTTGTTACCGGGTGTCAGTGTGTGTCTTTGTGACTAGGTGTCAGTGCATGTCTTTGCTACTTGGTTTAAGTGTGTGTCTGTGATACTGGGTATCAGTGTATGTCTTTGTTACTTGGTGTCAGTGTATGTCTGCGTATCAGTGTATGTCTTTGTGACTTGGTTTCAGTGTATGTCTTTGTTACTGGATGTCAGTGTATGTCGTTGTGACTTGGTGTCAGTGTCTGTCTGTGTTACCGGGGGTCAGTGTGTGTCTGTGTTACTGGGGATCAGTGTGTGTTTCTATCTGGGTGTCAGAGTGTGTATGTGTTACTGGGTATCAGTGCATGTCTTTGTTACTTGGTGTCAGTGTATGTCTGTGTTACTTGGTGTAAGTGTATGTCTTTGTTACTTGGTGTAAGTGAGTGCCTGTGTTACTTGGTGTAAGTGTGTGTCTGTGTTCCTGGGTATCATTGTATGTCCTTGTTAATTGGTGTCAATGTATGTCTGTGTTACTTGGTGTAAGTGTGTGTCTGTGTTACTGGGTATCAGTGTATGTCTTTGTTACTTGGTGTCAGTGTATGTCTGTGTTACTTGGTGTAGGTGTGTGTCTGTGCTACTGGGTGTCAGTGTGTGTCTGTGTTACTTGGTGTAAGTGTGTGTCTTTGTTACTTGGTGTCCGTGTGTGTCTGTGTTACTGGGTGTCAGTGCATGTCTTTGTGACATGGTGCTAGTGTATATCTGTGTTACTTGGTGTAAGTGTGTGTCTTTGTTACTTGTTGTAATTGTATGTCTTTGTTACTTGGTGTCAGTGTATGTCTGTGTTACTTGGTGTAAGTGTGTGTCTGTGTTACTGGGTGTCAGTGTGTGTCTGTGTTACTTGGTGTAAGTGTGTGTCTTTGTTACTTGGTGTCCGTGTGTGTCTGTGTTACTGGGTGTCAGTGTATGTCTTTGTTACTGGGTGTCAGTGTATGTCTTTGTTACCTGGTGTCAGTGTATGTCTGTGTTACTTGGTGTCAGTGTATGTCTGTGTTACTTGGTGTAAGTGTGTGTGTTTGTTACTTGGTGTAAGTGTTTGTCTTTGTTACTTGGTGTCAGTGCATGTCTTTGTTACTTGGTGTCAGTGTGTGTCTGTGTTACTGGGTATCAGTGTATGTCTTTGTGACTTGGTATCAGTGTATGTCTTTGTTACTGGGTGTCAGTGTGTTTCTGTGTTACTGGGTATCAGTGTATGTATTTGTGACTTGGTATAAGTGTATGTCTTTGTTACTGGGTGTCAGTGTGTTTCTGTGTTACTGGGTATCAGTGTATGTCTTTGCGACTTGGTATCAGTGTATGTCTTTGTTACTGGGTGTCAGTGTGTTTCTGTGTTACTGGGTATCAGTGTATGTCTTTGTGACTTGGTATCAGTGTATGTCTTTGTTACCGGGTGTCAGTGTGTGTCTTTGTGACTAGGTGTCAGTGCATGTCTTTGCTACTTGGTTTAAGTGTGTGTCTGTGATACTGGGTATCAGTGTATGTCTTTGTTACTTGGTGTCAGTGTATGTCTGCGTATCAGTGTATGTCTTTGTGACTTGGTTTCAGTGTATGTCTTTGTTACTGGATGTCAGTGTATGTCGTTGTGACTTGGTGTCAGTGTCTGTCTGTGTTACCGGGGGTCAGTGTGTGTCTGTGTTACTGGGGATCAGTGTGTGTTTCTATCTGGGTGTCAGAGTGTGTATGTGTTACTGGGTATCAGTGCATGTCTTTGTTACTTGGTGTCAGTGTATGTCTGTGTTACTTGGTGTGAGTGTATGTCTTTGTTACTTGGTGTAAGTGAGTGCCTGTGTTACTTGGTGTAAGTGTGTGTCTGTGTTCCTGGGTATCATTGTATGTCCTTGTTAATTGGTGTCAATGTATGTCTGTGTTAATTGGTGTAAGTGTGTGTCTGTGTTACTGGGTATCAGTGTATGTCTTTGTTACTTGGTGTCAGTGTATGTCTGTGTTACTTGGTGTAGGTGTGTGTCTGTGCTACTGGGTGTCAGTGTGTGTCTGTGTTACTTGGTGTAAGTGTGTGTCTTTGTTACTTGGTGTCCGTGTGTGTCTGTGTTACTGGGTGTCAGTGCATGTCTTTGTGACATGGTGCTAGTGTATATCTGTGTTACTTGGTGTAAGTGTGTGTCTTTGTTACTTGTTGTAATTGTATGTCTTTGTTACTTGGTGTCAGTGTATGTCTGTGTTACTTGGTGTAAGTGTGTGTCTGTGTTACTGGGTGTCAGTGTGTGTCTGTGTTACTTGGTGTAAGTGTGTGTCTTTGTTACTTGGTGTCCGTGTGTGTCTGTGTTACTGGGTGTCAGTGTATGTCTTTGTTACTGGGTGTCAGTGTATGTCTTTGTTACCTGGTGTCAGTGTATGTCTGTGTTACTTGGTGTCAGTGTATGTCTGTGTTACTTGGTGTAAGTGTGTGTGTTTGTTACTTGGTGTAAGTGTTTGTCTTTGTTACTTGGTGTCAGTGCATGTCTTTGTTACTTGGTGTCAGTGTGTGTCTGTGTTACTGGGTATCAGTGTATGTATTTGTGACTTGGTATCAGTGTATGTCTTTGTTACTGGGTGTCAGTGTGTGTCTGTGTTACTGGGTATCAGTGTATGTCTTTGTGAGTTGGTGTAAGTGTATGTCTTTGTTACTTGGTGTCAGTGTATGTCTTTGTCACATGGTGTAAGCGTGTTTCTGTGTTACTGGGTGTCAGTGTGTGTCTGTGTAACGTGGGGTAAGTGTGTGTCTGTGTTACTGGGTGTCCGTTTATGTCTTTGTTACTTGGTATCAGTGTATGTCTTTGTTACTTGGTGTAAGTGTGTGTCTGTGTTACTGGGTTTCAGTGTCTGTCTTTGTTACTTGGTGTAAGTGTGTGTCTGTGTTACTGGGTATCAGTGTATGTCTTTGTTACTTGGTGTCAGTGTATGTCTGTGTTACTTGGTGTAAGTGTGTGTCTGTGTTCCTGGGTATCAGTGTATGTCTTTGTTACTTGGTGTCAGTGTGTGTCTGTGTTACTGGGTATCAGTGTATGTCTTTGTTACTTGGTGTCAGTGTATGTCTGTGTTACTTGGTGTAAGTGTGTGTCTGTGTTCCTGGGTATCAGTGTCTGTCTTTGTTACTTGGTGTAAGTGTGTGTCTGTGTTACTGGGTATCAGTGTATGTCTTTGTTACTTGGTGTCAGTGTATGTCTGTGTTACTTGGTGTAAGTGTGTGTCTGTGTTCCTGGGTATCAGTGTTTGTCTTTGTTACTTGGTGTAATTGTCTGTCTTTGTTACTTGGTGTAAGTGTATGTCTTTGTTACTTGGTGTAATTATCTGTCTTTGTTACTTGGTGTAAGTGTATGTCTTTGTTACTTGGTGTCAGTGTATGTCTTTGTTACTTAGTGTCAGTGTGTGTCTGTTTTACTGGGTATCAGTGTATGTCTTTGTGACTTGGTATCAGTGTATGTCTTTGTGACTTGGTGTCAGTGTATGTCTTTGTTACTGGGTGTCAGTGTGTGGCTTTGTGACTTAGTGTCAGTGTATGTCTTTGTTACTTGGTGTAAGTGTGTGTCTGTGTTACTGGGTATCAGCGTATGTCTTTGTTACTTGGTGCCAGTGTATGTCAAAATACTTGGTGCAAGTGTTTGTCTTTGTTACTTGGTGTAATTGTCTGTCTTTGTTACTTGGTGTAAGTGTATGTCTGTGTTACTTGGTGTAAGTGTATGTCTTTGTTACTTGGTGTAAGTGTATGTCTTTGTTACTTGGTGTCAGTGCATCTCTTTGTTACTTGGGGTCAGTGTGTGTCTGTGTTACTGGGTATCAGTGTATGTCTTTGAATCTTGGTATTAGTGTTTGTCTTTGTTACTGTGTGTCAGTGTGTGTCTGTGTTACTGGGTATCAGTGTATGTCTTTGTGACTTGGTATCAGTGTATGTCTTTGTTACTGTGTGTCAGTGTTTTTCTGTGTTACTGGGTATCTGTGTATGTCTTTGTGACTTGGTATCAGTGTATGTCTTTGTTACTGGGTGTCAGTGTGTGTCTGTGTTCCTGGGTATCAGTGTATGTCTTTGTGACTTGGTGTCATTGTATGTCTTTGTTACTGGGTGTCAGTGTGTGTCTTTGTGACTTGGTGTCAGTGTATGTCTTTGTTACTCGGTGTCAGTGTATGTCTGTGTTTCTTGGTGTAAGTGTATGTCTTTGTAACTTGGTGTACGTGTGTGTCTGTGTTACTTGGTGTAAGTGTGTGTCTGTGTTCCTGGGTATCATTGTATGTCCTTGTTACTTGGTGTCAGTGTATGTCTGTGTTACTTGGTGTAAGTGTTTGTCTGTGTTACTGGGTATCAGTGTATGTCTTTGTTACTTGGTGTCAATGTATGTCTGTGTTACTTGGTGTAAGTGTGTGTCTGTGTTACTGGGTGTCAGTGTGTATCTGTGTTACTTGGTGTAAGTGTGTGTCTTTGTTACTTGGTGTCCGTGTGTGTCTGTGTTACTGGGTATCAGTGTATGTCTTTGTTACTTGGTGTCAGTGTATGTCTTTGTTACTTGGTGTAAGTGTATGTCTTTGTTACTTGGTGTCAGCGTATGTCTTTGTTACTTGGTGTAAGTGTGTGTCTCTGTTACTGGGTATCAGTGTCTGTCTTTGTTACTTGGTGTAAGTGTGTGTCTGTGTTACTGGGTATCAGTGTATGTCTTTGTTACTTGGTGCCAGTGTATGTCTGTGCTACTTGGTGTAAGTGTGTGTCTGTGTTCCTGGGCATCAGTGTATGTCTTTGTGACTTGGTTTCAGTCTACGTCTTTGTTACTGGGTGTCAGTGTATATCTGTGTTACTTGGTGTAAGTGTGTGTCTTTGTTACTTGGTGTAATTGTATGTCTTTGTTACTTGGTGTCAGTGTATGTCTGTGTTACTTGGTGTAAGTGTATGTCTTTGTTACTTGGTGTAAGTGTGTGTCTGTGTTACTTGGTGTAAGTGTGTGTCTCTGTTACTTGGTGCAAGTGTGTGTCTGTGTTCCTGGGTATCAGTGTATGTCTGTGTTACTTGGTGTAAGTGTGTGTCTGTGTTACTGGGTATCAGTGTATGTCTTTGTTACTTGGTGTAAGTTTGTGTCTGTGTTACTGGGTATCAGTGTATGTCTTTGTTACTTGGTGTAAGTGTATGTCTTTGTTACTTGGTGTCAGTGTATGTCTTTGTTACTTGGTGTAAGTGTATGTCTTTGTTACTTGGTGTCAGTGTATGTCTTTGTTACTTGGTGTAAGCGTGTGTCTGTGTTACTGGGTGTCAGTGTGTGTCTGTGTTACTGGGTGTCAGTTTATGTCTTTGTTACTTGGTGTCAGTGTATGTCTTTGTTACTTGTTGTAAGTGTGTGTCTGTGTTCCTGGGTATCAGTGTCTGTCTTTGTTACTTGGTGTAAGTGTGTGTCTGTGTTACTTGGTGTCAGTGTGTGTCTGTGTTACTTGGTGAAATTGTCTGTCTTTGTTACTTGGTTTCAGTGTATGTCTGGGTTACTTGGTGTAAGTGTGTGTCTTTCTTACTTGGTGTAAGTGTATGTATTTGTTACTTGGTGTCAGTGTGTGTCTGTGTTACTTGGTGAAAGTGTGTGCCTGTGTTACTGGTTATCAGTGTATGTCTTTGTTACTTAGTGTCAGTGTATGTCTGTGTTACTTGGTCTAAGTGTGTGTCTGTGTTACTGGGTGTCAGTGTGTGTCTGTGTTACTTGGTGTAAGTGTGTGTCTTTGTTACTTGGTGTCCGTGTGTGTCTGTGTTACTGGGTGTCAGTGTAAGTCTTTGTTACTGGGTATCAGTGGATGTCTTTGTTACTTGGTGTCAGTGTATGTCTGTGTTACTTGTTGTAAGTGTATGTCTTTGTTACTTGGTGTCAGTCTATGTCTGTGTTACTTGGTGTAAGTGTGTGTCTTTGTTACTTGGTGTCAGTGTATGTCTTTGTTACTTGGTGTAAGTGTGTGTTTGTGCTACCTGGTTTAATTGTGTGTCTGTGTTACTTGGTGTAAGTGTGTGTCTTTGTTTCTTGGTGTCCGTGTGTGTCTGTGTTACTTGGTGTAAGTGTCTGTCTGTGTTACTGGGTATCAGTGTATGTTTTTGTGACTTGGTTTCAGTCTACGTCTTTGTTACTGGGTGTCAGTGTGTGTCTTTGTGACTTGGTGTCTATGTATGTCTTTGTTACCTGGTGCAAGTGTGTGTCTGTGTTACTGGGTATCAGTGCATGTCTTTGTTACTTGGTGTCAGTGTATGTCAAAATACTTGGTGCAAGTGTATGTCTTTGTTACTTGGTGCAATTGTCTGTCTTTGTTACTTGGTTTCAGTGTATGTCTGGGTTACCTGGTGTAAGTGTGTGTCTTTGTTACCTGGTGTAAGTGTGTGTCTGTGTTCCTGGGTATCAGTGTATGTCTGTGTTACTTGGTGTAAGTGTGTGTCTGTGTTACTGGGTATCAGTGTATGTCTTTGTGACTTGGTTTCAGTCTACGTCTTTGTTACTGGGTGTCAGTGTATATCTGTGTTACTTGGTGTAAGTGTGTGTCTTAGTTACTTGGTGTAATTGTATGTCTTTGTTACTTGGTGTCAGTGTATGTCTGTGTTACTTGGTGTAAGTGTATGTCTTTGTTACTTGGTGTAAGTGTGTGTCTGTGTTACTTGGTGTCTATGTATGTCTTTGTTACTTGGTGTAAGTGTGTGTCTGTGTTACTGGGTATCAGTGTATGGCTTTGTTACTTGGTGTCAGTGTATGTCTCTGTTACTTGGTGTAAGTGTGTGTCTGTGTTCCTGGGTATCAGTGTATGTCTTTGTGACTTGGTTTCAGTCTACGTCTTTGTTACTGGGTGTCAGTGTATATCTGTGTTACTTGGTGTAAGTGTATGTCTTTGTTACTTGGTGTAATTGTCTGTCTTTGTTACTTGGTTTCAGTGTATGTCTGTGTTACTTGTTGTAAGTGTATGTCTTTGTTACTTGGTGTAAGTGTGTGTCTGTGCTCCTGGGTATCAGTGTATGTCTGTGTTACTTGGTGTAAGTGTGTGTCTGTGTTACTGGGTATCAGTGTATGTCTTTGTGACTTGGTTTCAGTCTACGTCTTTGTTACTGGGTGTCAGTGTATATCTGTGTTACTTGGTGTAAGTGTGTGTCTTTGTTACTTGGTGTAATTGTATGTCTTTGTTACTTGGTGTCAGTGTATGTCTGTGTTACTTGTTGTAAGTGTATGTCTTTGTTTTTTGGTGTAAGTGTGTGTCTGTGTTACTTGGTGTAAGTGTGTGTCTGTGTTACTTGGTGCAAGTGTGTGTCTGTGTTCCTGGGTATCAGTGTATGTCTGTGTTACTTGGTGTAAGTGTGTGTCTGTGTTACTGGGTATCAGTGTATGTCTTTGTTACTTGGTGTAAGTTTGTGTCTGTGTTACTGGGTATCAGTGTATGTCTTTGTTACTTGGTGTCAGTGTATGTCTTTGTTACTTGGTGTAAGTGTATGTCTTTGTTACTTGGTGTCAGTGTATGTCTGTGTTACTTGGTGTAAGTGTGTGTATGTGTTACTGGGTATCAGTGTATGTCTTTGTGACTTGGTGTCAGTGTATGTCTGTGTTACTTGGTGTAAGTGTATGTCTTTGTTATATGGTGTCAGTCTATGTCTGGGTTACTTGGTGTAAGTGTATGTCTTTGTTACTTGGTGTAAGTGTGTGTCTGTGTTACTTGGTGTAAGTGTGTGTCTGTGTTCCTGGGTATCAGTGTATGTCCGTGTTACTTGGTGTAAGTGTGCGTCTGTGTTACTGGGTATCAGTGTATGTCTTTGTGACTTGGCTTCAGTCTACGTCTTTGTTACTGGGTGTCAGTGTATATCTGTGTTACTTTGTGTAAGTGTGTGTCTTTGTTACTTGGTGTAATTGTATGTCTTTGTTACTTGTTGTCAGTGTATGTCTGTGTTACTTGGTGTAAGTGTATGTCTTTGTTACTTGGTGTAAGTGTGTGTCTGTGTTACTTGGTGTAAGTATGTGTCTGTGTTCCTGGGTATCACTGTATGTCTGTGTTACTTGGTGTAAGTGTGTGTCTGTGTTACTGGGTATCAGTGTATGTCTTTGTTACTTGGTGTAAGTTTGTGTCTGTGTTACTGGGTATCAGTGTATGTCTTTGTTACTTGGTGTCAGTGTATGTCTTTGTTACTTGGTGTAAGTGTATGTCTTTGTTACTTGGTGTCAGTGTATGTCTGTGTTACTTGGTGTAAGTGTATGTCTTTGTTACTTGGTGTAAGTGTGTGTCTGTGTTACTTGGTTTCTATGTATGTCTTTGTTACTTGGTGTAAGTGTGTGTCTGTGTTACTGGGTATCAGTGTATGTCTTTGTTACTTGGTGTCAGTGTATGTCTCTGTTACCTGGTGCAAGTGTGTGTCTGTGTTCCTGGGTATCAGTGTATGTCTTTGTGACTTGGTTTCAGTCTACGTCTTTGTTACTGGGTGTCAGTGTATATCTGTGTTACATGGTGTAAGTGTGTGTCTTTGTTACTTGTTGTAATTGTCTGTCTTTGTTACTTGGTTTCAGTGTATGTCTGGGTTACTTGGTGTAAGTGTGTGTCTTTGTTACCTGGTGTAAGTGTGTGTCTGTGCCCCTGGGTATCAGTGTATGTCTGTGTTACTTGGTGTAAGTGTGTGTCTGTGATACTGGGTATCAGTGTATGTCTTTGTGACTTGGTTTCAGTCTACGTCTTTGTTACTGGGTGTCAGTGTATATCTGTGTTACTTGGTGTATGTGTGTGTCTTTGTTACTTGGTGTAATTGTATGTCTTTGTTACTTGGTGTCAGTGTATGTCTGTGTTACTTGTTGTAAGTGTATGTCTTTGTTACTTGGTGTAAGTGTGTGTCTGTGTTACTTGGTGTAAGTGTGTGTCTGTGTTACTTGGTGCAAGTGTGTGTCTGTGTTCCTGGGTATCAGTGTATGTCTGTGTTACTTGGTGTAAGTGTGTGTCTGTGTTACTGGGTATCAGTGTATGTCTTTGTTACTTGGTGTAAGTTTGTGTCTGTGTTACTGGGTATCAGTGTATGTCTTTGTTACTTGGTGTCAGTGTATGTCTTTGTTACTTGGTGTAAGTGTATGTCTTTGTTACTTGGTGTCAGTGTATGTCTGTGTTACTTGGTGTAAGTGTGTGTATGTGTTACTGGGTATCAGTGTATGTCTTTGTGACTTGGTGTCAGTGTATGTCTGTGTTACTTGGTGTAAGTGTATGTCTTTGTTATATGGTGTCAGTCTATGTCTGTGTTACTTGGTGTAAGTGTGTGTATGTGTTACTGGGTATCAGTGTATGTCTTTGTGACTTGGTGTCAGTGTATGTCTGTGTTACTTGGTGTAAGTGTATGTCTTTGTTATATGGTGTCAGTCTATGTTTGTGTTACTTGGTGCAAGTGTGTGTCTGTGTTACTTGGTGTAATTGTATGTCTTTGTTACTTGGTGTCAGTGTATGTCTGTGTTACTTGGTGTAAGTGTATGTCTTTGTTACTTGGTGTAAGTGTGTGTCTGTGTTACTTGGTGTAAGTGTGTGTCTGTGTTCCTGGGTATCAGTGTATGTCCGTGTTACTTGGTGTAAGTGTGCGTCTGTGTTACTGGGTATCAGTGTATGTCTTTGTGACTTGGTTTCAGTCTACGTCTTTGTTACTGGGTGTCAGTGTATATCTGTGTTACTTGGTGTAAGTGTGTGTCTGTGTTACTTGGTGTAAGTATGTGTCTGTGTTCCTGGGTATCAGTGCATGTCTGTGTTACTTGGTGTAAGTGTGTGTCTGTGTTACTGGGTATCAGTGTATGTCTTTGTTACTTGGTGTAAGTTTGTGTCTGTGTTACTGGGTATCAGTGTATGCCTTT
Source organism: Heterodontus francisci (assembly GCF_036365525.1). Classification (NCBI taxonomy): domain Eukaryota; kingdom Metazoa; phylum Chordata; class Chondrichthyes; order Heterodontiformes; family Heterodontidae; genus Heterodontus; species Heterodontus francisci. The sequence continues at coordinate 1,300,686 of NW_027141653.1, read as the reverse complement.
GTTACTTGGTGTCAGTGTATGTCTTTGTTACTTGGTGTAAGTGTATGTCTTTGTTACTTGGTGTCAGTGTATGTCTTTGTTACTTGGTGTAAGCGTGTGTCTGTGTTACTGGGTATCAGTGTATGTCTTTGTTACTTGGTGTAAGTTTGTGTCTGTGTTACTGGGTATCAGTGTATGTCTTTGTTACTTGGTGTCAGTGTATGTCTTTGTTACTTGGTGTAAGTGTATGTCTTTGTTACTTGGTGTCAGTGTATGTCTGTGTTACTTGGTGTAAGTGTATGTCTTTGTTACTTGGTGTAAGTGTGTGTCTGTGTTACTTGGTGTCTATGTATGTCTTTGTTACTTGGTGTAAGTGTGTGTCTGTGTTACTGGGTATCAGTGTATGTCTTTGTTACTTGGTGTCAGTGTATGTCTCTGTTACTTGGTGTAAGTGTGTGTCTGTGTTCCTGGGTATCAGTGTATGTCTTTGTGACTTGGTTTCAGTCTACGTCTTTGTTACTGGGTGTCAGTGTATATCTGTGTTACTTGGTGTAAGTGTGTGTCTTTGTTACTTGGTGTAATTGTCTGTCTTTGTTACTTGGTTTCAGTGTATGTCTGGGTTTCTTGGTGTAAGTGTGTGTCTTTGTTACCTGGTGTAAGTGTGTGTCTGTGCTCCTGGGTATCAGTGTATGTCTGTGTTACTTGGTGTAAGTGTGTGTCTGTGTTACTGGGTATCAGTGTATGTCTTTGTGACTTGGTTTCAGTCTACGTCTTTGTTACTGGGTGTCAGTGTATATCTGTGTTACTTGGTGTAAGTGTGTGTCTTTGTTACTTGGTTTAATTGTATGTCTTTGTTACTTGGTGTCAGTGTATGTCTGTGTTACTTGTTGTAAGTGTATGTCTTTGTTACTTGGTGTAAGTGTGTGTCTGTGTTACTTGGTGTAAGTGTGTGTCTGTGTTACTTGGTGCAAGTGTGTGTCTGTGTTCCTGGGTATCAGTGTATGTCTGTGTTACTTGGTGTAAGTGTGTGTCTGTGTTACTGGGTATCAGTGTATGTCTTTGTTACTTGGTGTAAGTTTGTGTCTGTGTTACTGGGTATCAGTGTATGTCTTTGTTACTTGGTGTCAGTGTATGTCTTTGTTACTTGGTGTAAGTGTATGTCTTTGTTACTTGGTGTCAGTGTATGTCCGTGTTACTTGGTGTAAGTGTGCGTCTGTGTTACTGGGTATCAGTGTATGTCTTTGTGACTTGTTTTCAGTCTACGTCTTTGTTACTGGGTGTCAGTGTATATCTGTGTTACTTGGTGTAAGTGTGTGTCTTTGTTACTTGGTGTAATTGTATGTCTTTGTTACTTGGTGTCAGTGTATGTCTGTGTTAATTGGTGTAAGTGTATGTCTTTGTTAATTGGTGTAAGTGTGTGTCTGTGTTACTTGGTGTAAGTATGTGTCTGTGTTCCTGGGTATCAGTGTATGTCTGTGTTACTTGGTGTAAGTGTGTGTCTGTGTTACTGGGTATCAGTGTATGTCTTTGTTAGTTGGTGTAAGTTTGTGTCTGTGTTACTGGGTATCAGTGTATGTCTTTGTTACTTGGTGTCAGTGTATGTCTTTGTTACTTGGTGTAAGTGTATGTCTTTGTTACTTGGTGTCAGTGTATGTCTTTGTTACTTGGTGTAAGCGTGTGTCTGTGTTACTGGGTGTCAGTGTGTGTCTGTGTAACTTGGTGTAAGTGTGTGTCTGTGTTACTGGGTGTCAGTTTATGTCTTTGTTACTTGGTGTCAGTGTACGTCTTTGTTACCTGGTGTAAGTGTGTGTCTGTGTTACTGGTATCAGTGTCTGTCTTTGTTACTTGGTGTAAGTGTGTGTCTGTGTTACTGAGTATCAGTGTATGTCTTTGTTACTTGGTGTCAGTGTATGTCTGTGTTACTTGGTGTAAGTGTGTGTCTGTGTTACTGGGTATCAGTGTATGTCTTTGTGACTTGGTTTCAGTCTACGTCTTTGTTACTGGGTGTCAGTGTGTGTCTTTGTGACTTGGTGTCTATGTATGTCTTTGTTACTTGGTGCAAGTGTGTGTCTGTGTTACTGGGTATCAGTGTATGTCTTTGTTACTTGGTGTCAGTGTATGTCAAAATACCTGGTGCAAGTGTATGTCTTTGTTACTTGGTGTAATTGTCTGTCTTTGTTACTTGTTTTCAGTGTATGTCTGGGTTACTTGGTGTAAGTGTGTGTCTTTGTTACTTGGTGTAAGTGTATGTCTTTGTTACTTGGTGTCAGCGTATGTCTTTGTTACTTGGTGTCAGTGTATGTCTGTGTTACTTGGTGTAAGTGTATGTCTTTGTTACTTGGTGTCAGTCTATGTCTGTGTTACTTGGTGTAAGTGTGTGTCTTTGTTACTTGGTGTCAGTGTATTTCTTTGTTACTTGGTGTAAGTGTGTGTTTGTGTTACTTGGTGTAAGTGTGCGTCTGTGTTACTGGTTATCAGTGTCTGTCTTTGTTACTTGGTGTAAGTATGTGTCTGTGTTACTGGGTATCAGTGTATGTCTTTGTGACTTGGTGTCAGGGTATGTCTTTGTTACTTGGTGTAAGTGTGTGTCTGTGTTACTGGATATCAGTGTATGTCTTTGTTACTTGGTGTCAGTGTATGTCAAAATACTTGGTGTAAGTGTGTGTCTTTGTTACTTGGTGTCAGTCTATGTCTGTGTTACTTGGTGTAAGTGTGTGTCTTTGTTACTTGGTGTCAGTGTATTTCTTTGTTACTTGGTGTAAGTGTGTGTTTGTGTTACTTGGTGTAAGTGTGTGTCTGTGTTACTGGTTATCAGTGTCTTTCTTTGTTACTTGGTGTAAGTATGTGTCTGTGTTACTGGGTATCAGTGTATGTCTTTGTGACTTGGTGTCAGGGTATGTCTTTGTTACTTGGTGTAAGTGTGTGTCTGTGTTACTGGATATCAGTGTATGTCTTCGTTACTTGGTGTCAGTGTATGTCAAAATACTTGGTGTAAGTGTGTGTCTTTGTTACTTGGTGTAAGTGTATGTATTTGTTACTTGGTGTCAGTGTGTGTCTGTGTTACTTGGTGTAAGTGTGTGCCTGTGTTACTGGTTATCAGTGTATGTCTTTGTTACTTGGTGTCAGTGTATGTCTGTGTTACTTGGTCGAAGTGTGTGTCTGTGTTACTGGGTGTCAGTGTGTGTCTGTGTTACTTGGTGTAAGTGTGTGTCTTTGTCACTTGGTGTCCGTGTGTGTCTGTGTCACTGGGTGTCAGTGTATGTCTTTGTTAATGGGTATCAGTGTATGTCTTTGTTACTTGGTGTCAGTGTATGTCTGTGTTACTTGGTGTAAGTGTATGTCTTTGTTACTTGGTGTCTGTCTATGTCTGTGTTACTTGGTGTAAGTGTATGTCTTTGTTACTTGGTGTCAGTGTATGTCTTTGTTACTTGGTGTCAGTGTATGTCTGTGTTACTTGGTGTAAGTGTGTGTCTTTGTTACTTGGTGTAAGTGTGCGTCTGTGTTACTTGGTGTAAGTGTGAGTCTGTGTTCCTGGGTATCAGTGTATGTCTGTGTTACTTGGTGTAAGTGTGTGTCTGTGTTACTGGGTATCAGTGTATGTCTTTGTGACTTGGTTTCAGTCTACGTCTTGTGACTGAGTGTCAGTGTATATCTGTGTTACTTGGTGTAAGTGTGTGTCTTTGTTACTTGGTGTAATTGTATGTCTTTGTTACTTGGTGTCAGTGTATGTCTGTGTTACTTGGTGTAAGTGTATGTCTTTGTTACTTGGTGTAAGTGTGTGTCTGTGCTACTTGGTGTAAGTGTGTGTCTGTGTTACTGGGTATCAGTGTATGACTTTGTTACTTGGTGTAAGTTTGTGTCTGTGTTACTGGGTATCAGTGTATGTCTTTGTTACTTGGTGTCAGTGTATGTCTGTGTTACTTGGTGTAAGTGTATGTCTTTGTTACTTGGTGTCAGTCTATGTCTGTGTTACTTGGTGTAAGTGTGTGTCTTTGTTACTTGGTGTCAGTGTATTTCTTTGTTACTTGGTGTAAGTGTGTGTTTGTGTTACTTGGTGCAAGTGTGTGTCTGTGTTACTTGGAGTCAGTGTATGTCTTTGTTGCTTGGTGTCTGTGTATGTCTGTGTCACTTGGTGTCAGTGTGTTTGTTTGTGTTACTGGGTGTCAGTGTGTGTCTTTGTTACTTGGTGTCCGTGTGTGTCTGTGTTACTGGGTGTCAGTGTATGTCTTTGTTACTGGGTGTCAGTGTATGTCTTTGTTACTTGGTGTAAGTGTGTGTCTGTGTTACTGGTTATCAGTGTCTGTCTTTGTTACTTGGTGTAAGTATGTGTCTGTGTTACTGGGTATCAGTGTATGTCTTTGTGACTTGGTGTCATTGTATGTCTTTGTTACTTGGTGTCAGTGTGTTTCTTTGTGACTTGGTGTCAGGGTATGTCTTTGTTACTTGGTGTAAGTGTGTGTCTGTGTTACTGGATATCAGTGTATGTCTTTGTTACTTGGCGTCAGTGTATGTCAAAATACTTGGTGTAAGTGTGTGTCTTTGTTACTTGGTGAAAGTGTATGTATTTGTTACTTGGTGTCAGTGTGTGTCTGTGTTACTTGGTGTAAGTGTGTGCCTGTGTTACTGGTTATCAGTGTATGTCTTTGTTACTTGGTGTCAGTGTATGTCTGTGTTACTTGGTCTAAGTGTGTGTCTGTGTTACTGGGTGTCAGTGTGTGTCTGTGTTACTTGGTGTAAGTGTGTGTCTTTGTCACTTGGTGTCCGTGTGTGTCTGTGTTACTGGGTGTCAGTGTATGTCTTTGTTAATGGGTATCAGTGTATGTCTTTGTTACTTGGTGTCAGTGTATGTCTGTGTTACTTGGTGTAAGTGTATGTCTGTGTTACTTGGTGTCTGTCTATGTCTGTGTTACTTGGTGTAAGTGTGTGTCTTTGTTACTTGGTGTCAGTGTATGTCTTTGTTACTTGGTGTAAGTGTGTTTTTGTCCTACCTGGTTTAAGTGTGTGTCTGTGTTACTTGGTGTCAGTGTATGTCTTTGTTACTTGGTGTCAGTGTATGTCTGTGTTACATGGTGTAAGTGTATGTCTTTGTTACTTGGTGTAAGTGTGTGTCTGTGTTACTTGGTGTAAGTGTGTGTCTGTGTTCCTGGGTATCAGTGTATGTCTGTGTTACTTGGTGTAAGTGTGTGTCTGTGTTACTGGGTATCAGTGTATGTCTTTGTGACTTGGTTTCAGTCTACGTATTTGTTACTGGGTGTCAGTGTATATCTGTGTTACTTGGTGTAAGCGTGTTTCTTTGTTACTTGGTGTAATTGTATGTCTTTGTTACTTGGTGTCAGTGTATGTCTGTGTTACTTGGTGTAAGTGTATGTCTGTGTTACTTGGTGTAAGTGTATGTCTTTGTTACTTGGTGTAAGTGTGTGTCTGTGTTACTTGGTGTAAGTGTGTGTCTGTGTTCCTGAGTATCAGTGTATGTCTGTGTTACTTGGTTTAAGTGTGTGTCTGTGTTACTGGGTATCAGTGTATGTCTTTGTTACTTGGTGTAAGTTTGTGTCTGTGTTACTGCGTATCAGTGTATGTCTTTGTTACTTGGTGTCAGTGTATGTCTTTGTTACTTGGTGTAAGTGTATGTCTTTGTTACTTGGTGTCAGTGTATGTCTTTGTTACTTGGTGTAAGCGTGTGTCTGTGTTACTGGGTGTCAGTGTGTGTCTGTGTAACTTGGTGTCAGTGTGTGTCTGTGTTACTGGGTGTCAGGTTATGTCTTTGTTACTTGGTGTCAGTGTATGTCTTTGTTACTTGGTGTAAGTGTGTGTCTGTGTTACTGGGTATCAGTGTCTGTCTTTGTTACTTGGCGTAAGTGTGTGTCTGTGTTACTGAGTATCAGTGTATGTCTTTGTTACTTGGTGTCAGTGTATGTCTGTGTTACTTGGTGTAAGTGTGTGTCTGTGTTACTGGTTATCACTGTATGTCTTTGTGACTTGGTTTCAGTCTACGTCTTTGTTACTGGGTGTCAGTGTGTGTCTTTGTGACTTGGTGTCTATGTATGTCTTTGTTACTTGGTGCAAGTGTGTGCCTGTGTTACTCGGTATCAGTGTATGTCTTTGTTACTTGGTGTCAGTGTCTGTCAAAATACTTGGTGCAAGTGTATGTCTTTGTTACTTGGTGTAATTGTCTGTCTTTGTTACTTGATTTCAGTGTATGTCTGGGTTACTTGGTGTAAGTGTGTGTCTTTGTTACTTGGTGTAAGTGTATGTCTTTGTTACTTGGTGTCAGTGTATGTCTTTGTTACTTGGTGTCAGTGTATGTCTGTGTTACTTGGTGTAAGTGTGTGCCTGTGTTACTGGGTATCAGTGTATGTCTTTGTTACTTGGTGTCAGTGTATGTCTATTTTACTTGGTGTAAGTGTGTGTCTGTGTTACTGAGTGTCAGTCTATGTCTGTGTTACTTGGTGTAAGTGTGTGTCTTTGTTACTTGGTGTCAGTGTATGTCTTTGTTACTTGGTGTAAGTGTGTGTTTGTGTTACTTGGTGCAAGTGTGTGTCTGCGTTACTTGGAGTCAGTATATGTCTTTGTTGCTTGGTGTCTGTGTATGTCTGTGTCACTTGGTGTCAGTGTGTTTGTTTGTGTTACTGGGTGTCAGTGTGTGTCTTTGTTACTTGGTGTCCGTGTGTGTCTGTGTTCCTGGGTGTCAGTGCATGTCTTTGTTACTGGGTGTCAGTGTATGTCTTTGTTACTTGGTGTAAGTGTGTGTCTGTGTTACTGGTTATCAGTGTCTGTCTTTGTTACTTGGTGTAAGTACGTGTCTGTGTTACTGGGTATCAGTGTATGTCTTTGTGACTTGGTGTCAGTGTATGTCTTTGTTACTTGGTGTCAGTGTGTTTCTTTGTGACTTGGTGTCAGGGTATGTCTTTGTTACTTGGTGTAAGTGTGTGTCTGTGTTACTGGATATCAGTGTATGTCTTTGTTACTTGGTGTCAGTGTATGTCAAAATACTTGGTGTAAGTGTGTGTCTTTGTTACTTGGTGTAAGTGTATGTATTTGTTACTTGGTGTCAGTGTGTGTCTGTGTTACTTGGTGTAAGTGTGTGCCTGTGTTACTGGTTATCAGTGTATGTCTTTGTTACTTGGTGTCAGTGTATGTCTGTGTTACTTGGTCTAAGTGTGTGTCTGTGTTACTGGGTGTCAGTGTGTGTCTGTGTTACTTGGTGTAAGTGTGTGTCCTTGTCACTTGGTGTCCGTGTGTGTCTGTGTTACTGGGTGTCAGTGTATGTCTTTGTTAATGGGTATCAGTGTATGTATTTGTTACTTGGTGTCAGTGTGTGTCTGTGTTACTTGGTGTAAGTGTGTGCCTGTGTTACTGGTTATCAGTGTATGTCTTTGTTACTTGGTGTCAGTGTATGTCTGTGTTACTTGGTCTAAGTGTGTGTCTGTGTTACTGGGTGTCAGTGTGTGTCTGTGTTACTTGGTGTAAGTGTGTGTCTTTGTCACTTGGTGTCCGTGTGTGTCTGTGTTACTGGGTGTCAGTGTATGTCTTTGTTAATGGGTATCAGTGTATGTCTTTGTTACTTGGTGTCAGTGTATGTCTGTGTTACTTGGTGTAAGTGTATGTCTGTGTTACTTGGTGTCTGTCTATGTCTGTGTTACTTGGTGTAAGTGTGTGTCTTTGTTACTTGGTGTCAGTGTATGTCTTTGTTACTTGGTGTAAGTGTGTTTTTGTGCTACCTGGTTTAAGTGTGTGTCTGTGTTACTTGGTGTCAGTGTATGTCTTTGTTACTTGGTGTCAGTGTATGTCTGTGTTACATGGTGTAAGTGTATGTCTTTGTTACTTGGTGTAAGTGTGTGTCTGTGTTACTTGGTGTAAGTGTGTGTCTGTGTTCCTGGGTATCAGTGTATGTCTGTGTTACTTGGTGTAAGTGTGTGTCTGTGTTACTGAGTATCAGTGTATGTCTTTGTGACTTGGTTTCAGTCTACGTATTTGTTACTGGGTGTCAGTGTATATCTGTGTTACTTGGTGTAAGCGTGTTTCTTTGTTACTTGGTGTAATTGTATGTCTTTGTTACTTGGTGTCAGTGTATGCCTGTGTTACTTGGTGTAAGTGTATGTCTTTGTTACTTGGTGTAAGTGTGTGTCTGTGTTACTTGGTGTAAGTGTGTGTCTGTGTTCCTGGGTATCAGTGTATGTCTGTGTTACTTGGTTTAAGTGTGTGTCTGTGTTACTGGGTATCAGTGTATGTCTTTGTTACTTGGTGTAAGTTTGTGTCTGTGTTACTGCGTATCAGTGTATGTCTTTGTTACTTGGTGTCAGTGTATGTCTTTGTTACTTGGTGTAAGTGTATGTCTTTGTTACTTGGTGTCAGTGTATGTCTTTGTTACTTGGTGTAAGCGTGTGTCTGTGTTACTGGGTGTCAGTGTGTGTCTGTGTAACTTGGTGTCAGTGTGTGTCTGTGTTACTGGGTGTCAGTTTATGTCTTTGTTACTTGGTGTCAGTGTATGTCTTTGTTACTTGGTGTAAGTGTGTGTCTGTGTTACTGGGTATCAGTGTCTGTCTTTGTTACTTGGCGTAAGTGTGTGTCTGTGTTACTGAGTATCAGTGTATGTCTTTGTTACTTGGTGTCAGTGTATGTCTGTGTTACTTGGTGTAAGTGTGTGTCTGTGTTACTGGTTATCACTGTATGTCTTTGTGACTTGGTTTCAGTCTACGTCTTTGTTACTGGGTGTCAGTGTGTGTCTTTGTGACTTGGTGTCTATGTATGTCTTTGTTACTTGGTGCAAGTGTGTGCCTGTGTTACTCGGTATCAGTGTATGTCTTTGTTACTTGGTGTCAGTGTCTGTCAAAATACTTGGTGCAAGTGTATGTCTTTGTTACTTGGTGTAATTGTCTGTCTTTGTTACTTGATTTCAGTGTATGTCTGGGTTACTTGGTGTAAGTGTGTGTCTTTGTTACTTGGTGTAAGTGTATGTCTTTGTTACTTGGTGTCAGTGTATGTCTTTGTTACTTGGTGTCAGTGTATGTCTGTGTTACTTGGTGTAAGTGTGTGCCTGTGTTACTGGGTATCAGTGTATGTCTTTGTTACTTGGTGTCAGTGTATGTCTATTTTATTGGTGTAAGTGTGTGTCTGTGTTACTGAGTGTCAGTGTGTGTCTGTGTTACTTGGTGTAAGTGTGTGCCTTTGTTACTGGGTATCAATGTATGTCTTTGTTACTTGGTGTCAGTGTATGTCTGTGTTACTTGGTGTAAGTGTATGTCTTTGTTACTTGGTGTCAGTCTATGTCTGTGTTACTTGGTGTAAGTGTGTGTCTTTGTTACTTGGTGTCAGTGTATGTCTTTGTTACTTGGTGTAAGTGTGTGTTTGTGTTACTTGGTGAAAGTGTGTGTCTGCGTTACTTGGAGTCAGTGTATGTCTTTGTTGCTTGGTGTCTGTGTATGTCTGTGTCACTTGGTGTCAGTGTGTTTGTTTGTGTTACTGGGTGTCAGTGTGTGTCTTTGTTACTTGGTGTAATTGTGTGTCTTTGTTACTTGGTGTCCGTGTGTGTCTGTGTTCCTGGGTGTCAGTGCATGTCTTTGTTACTGGGTGTCAGTGTATGTCTTTGTTACTTGGTGTAAGTGTGTGTCTGTGTTACTGGTTATCAGTGTCTGTCTTTGTTACTTGGTGTAAGTACGTGTCTGTGTTACTGGGTATCAGTGTATGTCTTTGTGACTTGGTGTCAGTGTATGTCTTTGTTACTTCGTGTCAGTGTGTTTCTTTGTGACTTGGTGTCAGGGTATGTCTTTGTTACTTGGTGTAAGTGTGTGTCTGTGTTACTGGATATCAGTGTATGTCTTTGTTACTTGGTGTCAGTGTATGTCAAAATACTTGGTGTAAGTGTGTGTCTTTGTTACTTGGTGTAAGTGTGTGTCCTTGTCACTTGGTGTCCGTGTGTGTCTGTGTTACTGGGTGTCAGTGTATGTCTTTGTTAATGGGTATCAGTGTATGTCTTTGTTACTTGGTGTCAGTGTATGTCTGTGTTACTTGGTGTAAGTGTATGTCTTTGTTACTTTGTGTCTGTCTATCTCTGTGTTACTTGGTGTAAGTTTGTGTCTTTGTTACTTGGTGTCAGTGTATGTCTTTGTTACTTGGTGTAAGTGTGTGTTTGTGCTACCTGGTTTAAGTGTGTATCTGTGTTACTTGGTGTCAGTGTATGTCTTTGTTGCTTGTTGTCAGTGTATGTCTGTGTCACTTCGTGTCAGTGTGTTTGTTTGTGTTACTGGGTGTCAGTGTGTGTCTGTGTTACTTGGTGTAAGTGTGTGTCTTTGTTTCTTGGTGTCCGTGTGTGTCTGTGATACTGGGTGTCAGTGTATGTCTTTGTTACTTGGTGTAAGTGTGTGTCTGTGTTACTGGTTATCAGTGTCTGTCTTTTTTACATGGTGTAAGTGTGTGTCTGTGTTACTGGGTATCAGTGTATGTCTTTGTTACTTGGTGTCAGTGTATGTCTGTGTTACTTGGTGTAAGTGTGTGTATGTGTTACTGGGTATCAGTGTATGTCTTTGTGACTTGGTGTCAGTGTATGTCTGTGTTACTTGGTGTAAGTGTATGTCTTTGTTATCTGGTGTCAGTCTATGTCTGGGTTACTTGGTGTAAGTGTGTCTCTTTGTTACTTGGTGTCAGTGTGTGTTTGTGTTACTTGGTGTAAGTGTGTGTCTGTGTTACTTGGTGTAAGTGTGTGTCTTTGTTACTTGGTGTCCTGTGTGTCTGTATTACTTGGTGTCAGTGTATGTCTTTGTTACTGGGTGTCAGTGTATGTCTTTGTTACTTGGTGGAAGTGTGTGTCTGTGTTACTGGGTATCAGTGTCTGTCTTTGTTACTTGGTGTAAGTGTGTGTCTGTGTTACTGGGTATCAGTGTATGTCTTTGTTACTTGGTGTCAGTGTATGTCTGTGTTACTTGGTGTAAGTGTGTGTCTGTGTTACTGGGTAACAGTGTATGTCTTTGTGACTTGGTTTCAGTGTGTGTCTGTGTTACTGGGTGTCAGTGTGTGTCTTTGTGACTTGGTGTCAGTGTATGTCTGTGTTACTTGGTGTAAGTGTGTGTCTTTGTTACTTGGTGTCAGTGTATGTCTTTGTTACTTGGTGTAAGTGTGTGTTTGTGTTACTTGGTGCAAGTGTGTGTCTGTGTTACTTGGAGTCAGTGTATGTCTTTGTTGCTTGGTGTCTGTGTATGTCTGTGTCACTTGGTGTCAGTGTGTTTGTTTGTGTTACTGGGTGTCAGTGTGTGTCTTTGTTACTGGGTGTAAGTGTGTGTCTTTGTTACTTGGTGTTCGTGTGTGTCTGTGTTAGTGGGTGTCAGTGTATGTCTTTGTTACTGGGTGTCAGTGTATGTCTTTGTTACTTGGTGTAAGTGTGTGTCTGTGTTACTGGTTATCAATGTCTGTCTTTGTTACTTGGTGTAAGTACGTGTCTGTGTTACTGGGTATCAGTGTATGCCTTTGTGACTTGGTGTCAGTGTATGTCTTTGTTACTTGGTGTCAGTGTGTTTCTTTGTGACTTGGTGTCAGGGTATGTCTTTGTTACTTGGTGTAAGTGTGTGTCTGTGTTACTGGATATCAGTGTATGTCTTTGTTACTTGGTGTCAGTGTATGTCAAAATACTTGGTGTAAGTGTGTGTCTTTGTTACTTGGTGTAAGTGTATGTATTTGTTACTTGGTGTCAGTGTGTGTCTGTGTTACTTGGTGTAAGTGTGTGCCTGTGTTACTGGTTATCAGTGTATGTCTTTGTTACTTGGTGTCAGTGTATGTCTGTGTTACTTGGTCTAAGTGTGTGTCTGTGTTACTGGGTGTCAGTGTGTGTCTGTGTTACTTGGTGTAATTGTGTGTCCTTGTCACTTGGTGTCCGTGTGTGTCTGTGTTACTGGGTGTCAGTGTATGTCTTTGTTAATGGGTATCAGTGTATGTCTTTGTTACTTGGTGTCAGTGTATGTCTGTGTTACTTGGTGTAAGTGTATGTCTTTGTTACTTGGTGTCTGTCTATCTCTGTGTTACTTGGTGTAAGTGTGTGTCTTTGTTACTTGGTGTCAGTGTATGTCTTTGTTACTTGGTGTAAGTGTGTGTTTGTGCTACCTGGTTTAAGTGTGTATCTGTGTTACTTGGTGTCAGTGTATGTCTTTGTTGCTTGTTGTCAGTGTATGTCTGTGTCACTTCGTGTCAGTGTGTTTGTTTGTGTTACTGGGTGTCAGTGTGTGTCTGTGTTACTTGGTGTAAGTGTGTGTCTTTGTTTCTTGGTGTCCGTGTGTGTCTGTGATACTGGGTGTCAGTGTATGTCTTTGTTACTTGGTGTAAGTGTGTGTCTGTGTTACTGGTTATCAGTGTCTGTCTTTTTTACTTGGTGTAAGTGTGTGTCTGTGTTACTGGGTATCAGTGTATGTCTTTGTTATTTGGTGTCAGTGTATGTCTGTGTTACTTGGTGTAAGTGTGTGTATGTGTTACTGGGTATCAGTGTATGTCTTTGTGACTTGGTGTCAGTGTATGTCTGTGTTACTTGGTGTAAGTGTATGTCTTTGTTATATGGTGTCAGTCTATGTCTGGGTTACTTGGTGTAAGTGTGTCTCTTTGTTACTTGGTGTCAGTGTGTGTTTGTGTTACTTGGTGTAAGTGTGTGTCTGTGTTACTTGGTGTAAGTGTGTGTCTTTGTTACTTGGTGTCCTGTGTGTCTGTGTTACTGGGTGTCAGTGTATGTCTTTGTTACTGGGTGTCAGTGTATGTCTTTGTTACTTGGTGGAAGTGTGTGTCTGTGTTACTGGGTATCAGTGTCTGTCTTTGTTACTTGGTGTAAGTGTGTGTCTGTGTTACTGGGTATCAGTGTATGTCTTTGTTACTTGGTGTCAGTGTATGTCTGTGTTACTTGGTGTAAGTGTGTGTCTGTGTGACTGGGTAACAGTGTATGTCTTTGTGACTTGGTTTCAGTGTGTGTCTGTGTTACTGGGTGTCAGTGTGTGTCTTTGTGACTTGGTGTCAGTGTATGTCTTTGTTACTTGGTGTAAGTGTGTGTCTGTGTTACTTGGTGTAAGTGTGTGTCTTTGTTACTTGGTGTCCTGTGTGTCTGTGTTACTGGGTGTCAGTGTATGTCTTTGTTACTGGGTGTCAGTGTATGTCTTTGTTACTTGGTGGAAGTGTGTGTCTGTGTTACTGGGTATCAGTGTCTGTCTTTGTTACTTGGTGTAAGTGTGTGTCTGTGTTACTGGGTATCAGTGTATGTCTTTGTGACTTGGTGTCAGTGTATGTCTGTGTTACTTGGTGTAAGTGTATGTCTTTGTTACTTGGTGTCAGTGTATGTCTTTGTTACTTGGTGTAAGTGTGTGTTTGTGTTACTTGGTGCAAGTGTGTGTCTGTGTTACTTGGAGTCAGTGTATGTCTTTGTTGCTTGGTGTCTGTGGTTGTCTGTGTCACTTGGTGTCATTGTGTTTGTTTGTGTTACTGGGTGTCAGTGTGTGTCTTTGTTACTTGGTGTAATTGTGTGTCTTTGTTACTTGGTGTCCGTGTGTGTCTGTGTTACTGGGTGTCAGTGTATGTCTTTATTACTGGGTGTCAGTGTATGTCTTTGTTACTTGGTGTAAGTGTGTGTCTGTGTTACTGGTTATCAGTGTCTGTCTTTGTTACTTGGTGTAAGTACGTGTCTGTGTTACTGGGTATCAGTGTATGTCTTTGTGACTTGGTGTCAGTGTATGTCTTTGTTACTTGGTGTCAGTGTGTTTCTTTGTGACTTGGTGTCAGGGTATGTCTTTGTTACTTGGTGTAAGTGTGTGTCTGTGTTACTGGATATCAGTGTATGTCTTTGTTACTTGGTGTCAGTGTATGTCAAAATACTTGGTGTAAGTGTGTGTCTTTGTTACTTGGTGTAAGTGTATGTATTTGTTACTTGGTGTCAGTGTGTGTCTGTGTTACTTGGTGTAAGTGTGTGCCTGTGTTACTGGTTATCAGTGTATGTCTTTGTTACTTGGTGTCAGTGTATGTCTGTGTTACTTGGTCTAAGTGTGTGTCTGTGTTACTGGGTGTCAGTGTGTGTCTGTGTTACTTGGTGTAATTGTGTGTCCTTGTCACTTGGTGTCCGTGTGGGTCTGTGTTACTGGGTGTCAGTGTATGTCTTTGTTAATGGGTATCAGTGTATGTCTTTGTTACTTGGTGTCAGTGTATGTCTGTGTTACTTGGTGTAAGTGTATGTCTTTGTTACTTGGTGTCTGTCTATCTCTGTGTTACTTGGTGTAAGTGTGTGTCTTTGTTACTTGGTGTCAGTGTATGTCTTTGTTACTTGGTGTAAGTGTGTGTTTGTGCTACCTGGTTTAAGTGTGTATCTGTGTTACTTGGTGTAAGTGTATGTCTTTGTTGCTTGTTGTCAGTGTATGTCTGTGTCACTTCGTGTCAGTGTGTTTGTTTGTGTTACTGGGTGTCAGTGTGTGTCTGTGTTACTTGGTGTAAGTGTGTGTCTTTGTTTCTTGGTGTCCGTGTGTGTCTGTGATACTGGGTGTCAGTGTATGTCTTTGTTACTTGGTGTAAGTGTGTGTCTGTGTTACTGGTTATCAGTGTCTGTCTTTTTTACTTGGTGTAAGTGTGTGTCTGTGTTACTGGGTATCAGTGTATGTCTTTGTTACTTGGTGTCAGTGTATGTCTGTGTTACTTGGTGTAAGTGTGTGTATGTGTTACTGGGTATCAGTGTATGTCTTTGTGACTTGGTGTCAGTGTATGTCTGTGTTACTTGGTGTAAGTGTATGTCTTTGTTATATGGTGTCAGTCTATGTCTGGGTTACTTGGTGTAAGTGTGTCTCTTTGTTACTTGGTGTCAGTGTGTGTTTGTGTTACTTGTTGTAAGTGTGTGTCTGTGTTACTTGGCGTAAGTGTGTGTCTTTGTTACTTGGTGTCCTGTGTGTCTGTGTTACTGGGTGTCAGTGTATGTCTTTGTTACTGGGTGTCAGTGTATGTCTTTGTTACTTGGTGGAAGTGTGTGTCTGTGTTACTGGGTATCAGTGTCTGTCTTTGTTACTTGGTGTAAGTGTGTGTCTGTGTTACTGGTATCAGTGTATGTCTTTGTTACTTGGTGTCAGTGTATGTCTGTGTTACTTGGTGTAAGTGTGTGTCTGTGTTACTGGGTAACAGTGTATGTCTTTGTGACTTGGTTTCAGTGTGTGTCTGTGTTACTGGGTGTCAGTGTGTGTCTTTGTGACTTGGTGTCAGTGTATGTCTTTGTTACTTGGTGTAAGTGTGTGTCTGTGTTATTGGGTATCAGTGTATGTCTTTGTGACTTGGTGTCATTGTATGTCTTTGTTACTGGGTGTCAGTGTGTTTCTTTGTGACTTCATGTCAGTGTATTTCTTTGTTACTTGGTGGAAGTGTGTGTCTGTGTTACTGGGTATCAGTGTATGTCTTTGTTACTTGGTGTCAGTGTATGTCAGAATACTTGGTGTAAGTGTATGTCTTTGTTACTTGGTGGAAGTGTGGGTCTGTGTTACTGGGTATCAGTGTATGTCTTTGTTACTTGGTGTCAGTGTATGTCAAAATTCTTGGTGTAATTGTCTGTCTTTGTTACTTGGTGGAAGTGTGTGTCTGTGTTACTGGGTATCAGTGTATGTCTTTGTTACTTGGTGTCAGTGTATGTCAGAATACTTGGTGTAAGTGTATGTCTTTGTTACTTGGTGTAATTGTCTGTCTTTCATACTTGGTTTCAGTGTATGTCTGGGTTACTTGGTGTAAGTGTGTGTCTGAGTTCCTGGGTATCATTGTATGTCCTTGTTACTTGGTGTCAGTGTATGTCTGTGTTACTTGGTGTAAGTGTGTGTCTGTGTTACTGGGTATCAGTGTATGTCTTTGTTACTTGGTGTCAGTATATGTCTGTGTTACTTGGTGTAAGTGTGTGTCTGTGTTACTGGGTGTCAGTGTGTGTCTGTGTTACTGGGTGTCAGTGTGTGTCTGTGTTACTTGGTGTAAGTGTGTGTCTTCGTTACTTGGTGTCCGTGTGTGTCTGTGTTACTGGGTGTCAGTGCATGTCTTTGTTACTTGGTGCCAGTGTATATCTGTGTTAACTGGTGTAAGTGTGTGTCTTTGTTACTTGGTGTAATTGTATGTCTTTGTTACTTGGTGTCAGTGTATGTCTGTGTTACTTGGTGTAAGTGTATGTCTTTGTTACTTGGTGTAAGTGTGTGTCTTTGTTACTTGGTGTAAGTGTGTGTCTGTGTTCCTGGGTATCAGTGTATGTCTGTGTTACTTGGTGTAAGTGTGTGTCTGTGTTATTGGGTATCAGTGTATGTCTTTGTTACTTGGTGTAAGTTTGTGTCTGTGTTACTGGGTATCAGTGTATGTCTTTGTTACTTGGTGTCAGTGTATGTCTTTGTTACTTGGTGTAAGTGTATGTCTTTGTTCCTTGGTGTCAGTGTATGTCTTTGTTACTTGGTGTAAGCGTGTGTCTGTGTTACTGGGTGTCAGTGTGTGTCTGTGTAACTTGGTGTAAGTGTGTGTCTGTGTTACTGGGTGTCAGTTTATGTCTTTGTTACTTGGTGTCATTGTATGTCTTTGTTACTTGGTGTAAGTGTGTGTCTGTGTTACTGGGTATCAGTGTCTGTCTTTGTTACTTGGTGTAAGTGTGTGTCTGTGTTACTGGGTATCAGTGTATGTCTTTGTTACTTGGTGTCAGTGTATGTCTGTGTTACTTGGTGTAAGTGTGTGTATGTGTTACTGGGTATCAGTGTATGTTTTTGTGACTTGGTTTCAGTCCACGTCTTTGTTACTGGGTGTCAGTGTGTGTCTTTGTGACTTGGTGTCTATGTATGTCTTTGTTACTTGCTGCAAGTGTGTGTCTGTGTTACTGGGTATCAGTGCATGTCTTTGTTACTTGGTGTCAGTGTATGTCAAAATACTTGGTGCAAGTGTATTTCTTTGTTACTTGGTGTAATTGTCTGTCTTTGTTACTTGGTTTCAGTGTATGTCTGGGTTACTTGGTGTAAGTGTGTGTCTTTGTTACCTGGTGTAAGTGTATGTCTTTGTTACTTGGTGTCAGTGTATGTCTTTGTTACTTGGTGTCAGTGTATGTCTGTGTTACTTGGTGTAAGTGTGTGCCTCTGTTACTGGGTATCAGTGTATGTCTTTGTTACTTGGTTTCAGTGTATGTCTATTTTACTTGGTGTAAGTGTGTGCCTGTGTTACTAGGTGTCAGTGTGTGTCTGTGTTACTTGGTGTAAATGTGTGCCTTTGTTGCTGGGTATCAATGTATGTCTTTGTTGCTTGGTGTCAGTGTATGTCTGTGTTACTTGGTGTAAGTGTATGTCTTTGTTACTTGGTGTCAGTCTATGTCTGTTATACTTGGTATAAGTGTGTGTCTTTGTTACTTGGTGTCAGTGTATGTCGTTGTTACTTGGTGTAAGTGTGTGTTTGTGTTACCTGGTGTAAGTGTGTGTCTTTGTTACTTGGAGTCAGTGTATGTCTTTGTCGCTTGGTGTCTGTGTATGTCTGTGTCACTTGGTGTCAGTTTGTTCGTTTGTGTTACTGGGTGTCAGTGTGTGTCTTTGTTACTTGGTGTCCTGTGTGTCTGTGTTACTGGGTGTCAGTGTATGTCTTTGTTACTGGGTGTCAGTGTATGTCTTTGTTACTTGGTGGAAGTGTGTGTCTGTGTTACTGGGTATCAGTGTCTGTCTTTGTTACTTGGTGTAAGTGTGTGTCTGTGTTACTGGGTATCAGTGTATGTCTTTGTTACTTGGTGTCAGTGTATGTCTGTGTTACTTGGTGTAAGTGTGTGTCTGTGTGACTGGGTAACAGTGTATGTCTTTGTGACTTGGTTTCAGTGTGTGTCTGTGTTACTGGGTGTCAGTGTGTGTCTTTGTGACTTGGTGTCAGTGTATGTCTTTGTTACTTGGTGTAAGTGTGTGTCTGTGTTACTTGGTGTAAGTGTGTGTCTTTGTTACTTGGTGTCCTGTGTGTCTGTGTTACTGGGTGTCAGTGTATGTCTTTGTTACTGGGTGTCAGTGTATGTCTTTGTTACTTGGTGGAAGTGTGTGTCTGTGTTACTGGGTATCAGTGTCTGTCTTTGTTACTTGGTGTAAGTGTGTGTCTGTGTTACTGGGTATCAGTGTATGTCTTTGTGACTTGGTGTCAGTGTATGTCTGTGTTACTTGGTGTAAGTGTATGTCTTTGTTACTTGGTGTCAGTGTATGTCTTTGTTACTTGGTGTAAGTGTGTGTTTGTGTTACTTGGTGCAAGTGTGTGTCTGTGTTACTTGGAGTCAGTGTATGTCTTTGTTGCTTGGTGTCTGTGGTTGTCTGTGTCACTTGGTGTCATTGTGTTTGTTTGTGTTACTGGGTGTCAGTGTGTGTCTTTGTTACTTGGTGTAATTGTGTGTCTTTGTTACTTGGTGTCCGTGTGTGTCTGTGTTACTGGGTGTCAGTGTATGTCTTTGTTACTGGGTGTCAGTGTATGTCTTTGTTACTTGGTGTAAGTGTGTGTCTGTGTTACTGGTTATCAGTGTCTGTCTTTGTTACTTGGTGTAAGTACGTGTCTGTGTTACTGGGTATCAGTGTATGTCTTTGTGACTTGGTGTCAGTGTATGTCTTTGTTACTTGGTGTCAGTGTGTTTCTTTGTGACTTGGTGTCAGGGTATGTCTTTGTTACTTGGTGTAAGTGTGTGTCTGTGTTACTGGATATCAGTGTATGTCTTTGTTACTTGGTGTCAGTGTATGTCAAAATACTTGGTGTAAGTGTGTGTCTTTGTTACTTGGTGTAAGTGTATGTATTTGTTACTTGGTGTCAGTGTGTGTCTGTGTTACTTGGTGTAAGTGTGTGCCTGTGTTACTGGTTATCAGTGTATGTCTTTGTTACTTGGTGTCAGTGTATGTCTGTGTTACTTGGTCTAAGTGTGTGTCTGTGTTACTGGGTGTCAGTGTGTGTCTGTGTTACTTGGTGTAATTGTGTGTCCTTGTCACTTGGTGTCCGTGTGGGTCTGTGTTACTGGGTGTCAGTGTATGTCTTTGTTAATGGGTATCAGTGTATGTCTTTGTTACTTGGTGTCAGTGTATGTCTGTGTTACTTGGTGTAAGTGTATGTCTTTGTTACTTGGTGTCTGTCTATCTCTGTGTTACTTGGTGTAAGTGTGTGTCTTTGTTACTTGGTGTCAGTGTATGTCTTTGTTACTTGGTGTAAGTGTGTGTTTGTGCTACCTGGTTTAAGTGTGTATCTGTGTTACTTGGTGTAAGTGTATGTCTTTGTTGCTTGTTGTCAGTGTATGTCTGTGTCACTTCGTGTCAGTGTGTTTGTTTGTGTTACTGGGTGTCAGTGTGTGTCTGTGTTACTTGGTGTAAGTGTGTGTCTTTGTTTCTTGGTGTCCGTGTGTGTCTGTGATACTGGGTGTCAGTGTATGTCTTTGTTACTTGGTGTAAGTGTGTGTCTGTGTTACTGGTTATCAGTGTCTGTCTTTTTTACTTGGTGTAAGTGTGTGTCTGTGTTACTGGGTATCAGTGTATGTCTTTGTTACTTGGTGTCAGTGTATGTCTGTGTTACTTGGTGTAAGTGTGTGTATGTGTTACTGGGTATCAGTGTATGTCTTTGTGACTTGGTGTCAGTGTATGTCTGTGTTACTTGGTGTAAGTGTATGTCTTTGTTATATGGTGTCAGTCTATGTCTGGGTTACTTGGTGTAAGTGTGTCTCTTTGTTACTTGGTGTCAGTGTGTGTTTGTGTTACTTGTTGTAAGTGTGTGTCTGTGTTACTTGGCGTAAGTGTGTGTCTTTGTTACTTGGTGTCCTGTGTGTCTGTGTTACTGGGTGTCAGTGTATGTCTTTGTTACTGGGTGTCAGTGTATGTCTTTGTTACTTGGTGGAAGTGTGTGTCTGTGTTACTGGGTATCAGTGTCTGTCTTTGTTACTTGGTGTAAGTGTGTGTCTGTGTTACTGGTATCAGTGTATGTCTTTGTTACTTGGTGTCAGTGTATGTCTGTGTTACTTGGTGTAAGTGTGTGTCTGTGTTACTGGGTAACAGTGTATGTCTTTGTGACTTGGTTTCAGTGTGTGTCTGTGTTACTGGGTGTCAGTGTGTGTCTTTGTGACTTGGTGTCAGTGTATGTCTTTGTTACTTGGTGTAAGTGTGTGTCTGTGTTATTGGGTATCAGTGTATGTCTTTGTGACTTGGTGTCATTGTATGTCTTTGTTACTGGGTGTCAGTGTGTTTCTTTGTGACTTCATGTCAGTGTATTTCTTTGTTACTTGGTGGAAGTGTGTGTCTGTGTTACTGGGTATCAGTGTATGTCTTTGTTACTTGGTGTCAGTGTATGTCAGAATACTTGGTGTAAGTGTATGTCTTTGTTACTTGGTGGAAGTGTGGGTCTGTGTTACTGGGTATCAGTGTATGTCTTTGTTACTTGGTGTCAGTGTATGTCAAAATTCTTGGTGTAATTGTCTGTCTTTGTTACTTGGTGGAAGTGTGTGTCTGTGTTACTGGGTATCAGTGTATGTCTTTGTTACTTGGTGTCAGTGTATGTCAGAATACTTGGTGTAAGTGTATGTCTTTGTTACTTGGTGTAATTGTCTGGCTTTCATACTTGGTTTCAGTGTATGTCTGGGTTACTTGGTGTAAGTGTGTGTCTGAGTTCCTGGGTATCATTGTATGTCCTTGTTACTTGGTGTCAGTGTATGTCTGTGTTACTTGGTGTAAGTGTGTGTCTGTGTTACTGGGTATCAGTGTATGTCTTTGTTACTTGGTGTCAGTATATGTCTGTGTTACTTGGTGTAAGTGTGTGTCTGTGTTACTGGGTGTCAGTGTGTGTCTGTGTTACTTGGTGTAAGTGTGTGTCTTCGTTACTTGGTGTCCGTGTGTGTCTGTGTTACTGGGTGTCAGTGCATGTCTTTGTTACTTGGTGCCAGTGTATATCTGTGTTAACTGGTGTAAGTGTGTGTCTTTGTTACTTGGTGTAATTGTATGTCTTTGTTACTTGGTGTCAGTGTATGTCTGTGTTACTTGGTGTAAGTGTATGTCTTTGTTACTTGGTGTAAGTGTGTGTCTTTGTTACTTGGTGTAAGTGTGTGTCTGTGTTCCTGGGTATCAGTGTATGTCTGTGTTACTTGGTGTAAGTGTGTGTCTGTGTTATTGGGTATCAGTGTATGTCTTTGTTACTTGGTGTAAGTTTGTGTCTGTGTTACTGGGTATCAGTGTATGTCTTTGTTACTTGGTGTCAGTGTATGTCTTTGTTACTTGGTGTAAGTGTATGTCTTTGTTCCTTGGTGTCAGTGTATGTCTTTGTTACTTGGTGTAAGCGTGTGTCTGTGTTACTGGGTGTCAGTGTGTGTCTGTGTAACTTGGTGTAAGTGTGTGTCTGTGTTACTGGGTGTCAGTTTATGTCTTTGTTACTTGGTGTCATTGTATGTCTTTGTTACTTGGTGTAAGTGTGTGTCTGTGTTACTGGGTATCAGTGTCTGTCTTTGTTACTTGGTGTAAGTGTGTGTCTGTGTTACTGGGTATCAGTGTATGTCTTTGTTACTTGGTGTCAGTGTATGTCTGTGTTACTTGGTGTAAGTGTGTGTATGTGTTACTGGGTATCAGTGTATGTTTTTGTGACTTGGTTTCAGTCCACGTCTTTGTTACTGGGTGTCAGTGTGTGTCTTTGTGACTTGGTGTCTATGTATGTCTTTGTTACTTGCTGCAAGTGTGTGTCTGTGTTACTGGGTATCAGTGCATGTCTTTGTTACTTGGTGTCAGTGTATGTCAAAATACTTGGTGCAAGTGTATTTCTTTGTTACTTGGTGTAATTGTCTGTCTTTGTTACTTGGTTTCAGTGTATGTCTGGGTTACTTGGTGTAAGTGTGTGTCTTTGTTACCTGGTGTAAGTGTATGTCTTTGTTACTTGGTGTCAGTGTATGTCTTTGTTACTTGGTGTCAGTGTATGTCTGTGTTACTTGGTGTAAGTGTGTGCCTCTGTTACTGGGTATCAGTGTATGTCTTTGTTACTTGGTTTCAGTGTATGTCTATTTTACTTGGTGTAAGTGTGTGCCTGTGTTACTAGGTGTCAGTGTGTGTCTGTGTTACTTGGTGTAAATGTGTGCCTTTGTTGCTGGGTATCAATGTATGTCTTTGTTGCTTGGTGTCAGTGTATGTCTGTGTTACTTGGTGTAAGTGTATGTCTTTGTTACTTGGTGTCAGTCTATGTCTGTTATACTTGGTATAAGTGTGTGTCTTTGTTACTTGGTGTCAGTGTATGTCGTTGTTACTTGGTGTAAGTTTGTGTTTGTGTTACCTGGTGTAAGTGTGTGTCTTTGTTACTTGGAGTCAGTGTATGTCTTTGTCGCTTGGTGTCTGTGTATGTCTGTGTCACTTGGTGTCAGTTTGTTCGTTTGTGTTACTGGGTGTCAGTGTGTGTCTTTGTTACTTGGTGTAATTGTATGTCTGTGTTACTTGGTGTAAGTGTGTGTCTGTGTTACTGGGTAACAGTGTATGTCTTTGTGACTTGGTTTCAGTGTATGTCTTTGTTACTGGGTGTCAGTGTGTGTCTTTGTGACTTGGTGTCAGTGTATGTCTTTGTTACTTGGTGTAAGTGTGTGTCTGTGTTGTTGGATATCAGTGTATGTCTTTGTGACTTGGTGTCTGTGTATGTCTTTGTTACTGGGTGTCAGTGTGTTTCTTTGTGACTTCATGTCAGTGTATTTCTTTGTTACTTGGTGGAAGTGTGTGTCTGTGTTACTGGGTATCAGTGTATGTCTTTGTTACTGGGTGTCAGTGTATGTCAAAATACTTGGTGTAATTGTCTGTCTTTGTTACTTGGTGGAAGTGTGTGTCTGTGCGACTGGGTATCAGTGTATGTCTTTGTTACTTGGTGTCAGTATATGTCAAAATACTTGGTGTAAGTGTATGTCTTTGTTACTTGGTGTAATTGTCTGTCTTTGTTACTTGGTTTCAGTGTATGTCTGGGTTACTTGGTGTAAGTGTGTGCCTGTGTTCCTGGGTATCATTGTATGTCCTTGTTACTTGGTGTCAGTGTATGTCTGTCTTACTTGGTGTAAGTGTGTGTCTGTGTTACTGGTTATCAGTGTATGTCTTTGTTACTTGGTGTCAGTGTATGTCTGTGTTACCTGGTGTAAGTGTGTGTCTGTATTACTGGGTGTCAGTGTGTGTCTGTGTTACTTGGTGTAAGTGTGTGTCTTTGTTACTTGGTGTCCGTGTGTGTCTGTGTTACTAGGTGTCAGTGCATGTCTTTGTTACTTGGTGCCAGTGTATATCTGTGTTACTTGGTGTAAGTGTGTGTCTTTGTTACTTGGTGTAATTGTATTTCTTTGTTACTTGGTGTCAGTGTATGTCTGTGTTACTTGGTGTAAGTGTATGACTTTGTTACTTGGTGTAAGTGTGTGTCTGTGTTACTTGGTGTAAGTGTGTGTCTGTGTTCCTGGGTATCAGTGTATGTCTGTGTTACTTGGTGTAAGTGTGTGTCTGTGTCACTGGGTATCAGTGTACGTCTTTGTCACTTGGTGTAAGTTTGTGTCTGTGTTACTGGGTATCAGTGTATGTCTTTGTTACTTGGTGTCAGTGTATGTCTTTGTTACTTGGTGTAAGTGTATGTCTTTGTTCCTTGGTGTCAGTGTATGTCTTTGTTACTTGGTGTAAGCGTGTGTCTTTGTTACTGGGTGTCAGTGTGTGTCTGTGTAACTTGGTGTAAGTGTGTGTCTGTGTTACTGGGTGTCAGATTATGTCTTTGTTACTTGGTGTCAGTGTATGTCTTTGTTACTTGGTGTAAGTGTGTGTCTGTGTTACTGGGTATCAGTGTCTGTCTTTGTTACTTGGTGTAAGTGTGTGTCTGTGTTACTGGGTGTCAGTTTATGTCTTTGTTACTTGGTGTCAGTGTATGTCTTTGTTACTTGGTGTAAGTGTGTGTCTGTGTTACTGGGTATCAGTGTATGTCTTTGTGACTTGGTTTCATTCTACGTCTTTGTTACT
Source organism: Heterodontus francisci (assembly GCF_036365525.1). Taxonomy (NCBI): domain Eukaryota; kingdom Metazoa; phylum Chordata; class Chondrichthyes; order Heterodontiformes; family Heterodontidae; genus Heterodontus; species Heterodontus francisci. The sequence goes on along the minus strand of NW_027141653.1, from coordinate 1,276,795 downwards.
GGGTGTCAGTGTGTGTATTTGTGACTTGGTGTCTATGTATGTCTTTGTTACTTGGTGTCAGTGTATGTCTGTGTTACTTGGTGTAAGTGTGTGTCTGTATTACTGGGTGTCAGTGTGTGTCTGTGTTACTTGGTGTAAGTGTGTGTCTTTGTTACTTGGTGTCCTTGTGTGTCTGTGTTACCGGGTGTCAGTGCATGTCTTTGTTACTTGGTGCCAGTGTATATCTGTGTTACTTGGTGTAAGTGTGTGTCTTTGTTACTTGGTGTAATTGTATGTCTTTGTTACTTGGTGTCAGTGTATGTCTGTGTTACTTGGTGTAAGTGTATGACTTTGTTACTTGGTGTAAGTGTGTGTCTGTGTTACTTGGTGTAAGTGTGTGTCTGTGTTCCTGGGTATCAGTGTATGTCTGTGTTACTTGGTGTAAGTGTGTGTCTGTGTCACTGGATATCAGTGTATGTCTTTGTCACTTGGTGTAAGTTTGTGTCTGTGTTACTGGGTATCAGTGTATGTCTTTGTTACTTGGTGTCAGTGTATGTCTTTGTTACTTGGTGTAAGTGTATGTCTTTGTTCCGTGGTGTCAGTGTATGTCTTTGTTACTTGGTGTAAGCGTGTGTCTGTGTTACTGGGTGTCAGTGTGTGTCTGTGTAACTTGGTGTAAGTGTGTGTCTGTGTTACTGGGTGTCAGTTTATGTCTTTGTTACTTGGTGTCATTGTTTTGTCTTTGTTACTTGGTGTAAGTGTGTGTCTGTGTTACTGGGTATCAGTGTCTGTCTTTGTTACTTGGTGTAAGTGTGTGTCTGTGTTACTGGGTATCAGTGTATGTCTTTGTTACTTGGTGTCAGTGTATGTCTGTGTTACTTGGTGCAAGTGTGTGTCTGTGTTACTGGGTATCAGTGTGTGTCTGTGTTACTTGGTGTAAGTGTGTGTCTTTGTTACTTGGTGTCCGTATGTGTCTGTGTTACTGGGTGTCAGTGCATGTCTTTGTTACTTGGTGTCAGTGTATGTCTTTGTTACTTGGTGTAAGTGTATGTCTTTGTTCCTTGGTGTCAGTGTATGTCTTTGTTACTTGGTGTAAGCGTGTGTCTTTGTTACTGGGTGTCAGTGTGTGTCTGTGTAACTTGGTGTAAGTGTGTGTCTGTGTTACTGGGTGTCAGATTATGTCTTTGTTACTTGGTGTCAGTGTATGTCTTTGTTACTTGGTGTAAGTGTGTGTCTGTGTTACTGGGTATCAGTGTCTGTCTTTGTTACTTGGTGTAAGTGTGTGTCTGTGTTACTGGGTGTCAGTTTATGTCTTTGTTACTTGGTGTCAGTGTATGTCTTTGTTACTTGGTGTAAGTGTGTGTCTGTGTTACTGGGTATCAGTGTATGTCTTTGTGACTTGGTTTCATTCTACGTCTTTGTTACTGGGTGTCAGTGTGTGTATTTGTGACTTGGTGTCTATGTATGTCTTTGTTACTTGGTGTCAGTGTATGTCTGTGTTACTTGGTGTAAGTGTGTGTCTGTATTACTGGGTGTCAGTGTGTGTCTGTGTTACTTGGTGTAAGTGTGTGTCTTTGTTACTTGGTGTCCTTGTGTGTCTGTGTTACCGGGTGTCAGTGCATGTCTTTGTTACTTGGTGCCAGTGTATATCTGTGTTACTTGGTGTAAGTGTGTGTCTTTGTTACTTGGTGTAATTGTATGTCTTTGTTACTTGGTGTCAGTGTATGTCTGTGTTACTTGGTGTAAGTGTATGACTTTGTTACTTGGTGTAAGTGTGTGTCTGTGTTACTTGGTGTAAGTGTGTGTCTGTGTTCCTGGGTATCAGTGTATGTCTGTGTTACTTGGTGTAAGTGTGTGTCTGTGTCACTGGATATCAGTGTATGTCTTTGTCACTTGGTGTAAGTTTGTGTCTGTGTTACTGGGTATCAGTGTATGTCTTTGTTACTTGGTGTCAGTGTATGTCTTTGTTACTTGGTGTAAGTGTATGTCTTTGTTCCGTGGTGTCAGTGTATGTCTTTGTTACTTGGTGTAAGCGTGTGTCTGTGTTACTGGGTGTCAGTGTGTGTCTGTGTAACTTGGTGTAAGTGTGTGTCTGTGTTACTGGGTGTCAGTTTATGTCTTTGTTACTTGGTGTCATTGTTTTGTCTTTGTTACTTGGTGTAAGTGTGTGTCTGTGTTACTGGGTATCAGTGTCTGTCTTTGTTACTTGGTGTAAGTGTGTGTCTGTGTTACTGGGTATCAGTGTATGTCTTTGTTACTTGGTGTCAGTGTATGTCTGTGTTACTTGGTGCAAGTGTGTGTCTGTGTTACTGGGTATCAGTGTATGTCTTTGTGACTTGGTTTCAGTCTCCGTCTTTGTTACTGGGTGTCAGTGTGTGTATTTGTGACTTGGTGTCTATGTATGTCTTTGTTACTTGGTGCAAGTGTGTGTCTGTGTTACTGGGTACCAGTGTATGTCTTTGTTACTTGGTGTCAGTGTATGTCAAAATACTTGGTGCAAGTGTATGTCTTTGTTACTTGGTGTAATTGTCTGTCTTAGTTACTTGGTTTCAGTCTATGTCTGGGTTACTTGGTGTAAGTGTGTGTCTTTGTTACTTGGTGTAAGTGTATGTCTTTGTTACTTGGTGTCAGTGTATGTCTTTGTTACTTGGTTTCAGTGTATGTCTGTGTTACTTGGTGTAAGTGTGTGCCTGTGTTCCTGGGTATCAGTGTATGTCTTTGTTACTTGGTGTCAGTGTATGTCTATTTTACTTGGTGTAAGTGTGTGTCTGTGTTACTGGGTGTCAGTGTGTGTCTGTGTTACTTGGTGTAAGTGTGTGCCTTTGTTACTGGGTATCAATGTATGTCATTGTTACTTGGTGTCAGTGTATGTCTGTGTTACTTGGTGTAAGTGTATGTCTTTGTTACTTGGTGTCAGTCTATGTCTGTGTTACTTGGTGTAAGTGTGTGTCTTTGTTACTTGGTGTCAGTGTATGTCTTTGTTACTTGGTGTAAGTGTGTGTTTGTGTTACTTGGTGTAAGTGTGTGTCTGTGTTACTTGGAGTCAGTGTATGTCTTTGTCGCTTGGTGTCTGTGTATGTCTGTGTCACTTGGTGTCAGTGTGTTTGTTTGTGTTACTGGGTGTCAGTGTGTGTCTTTGTTACTTGGTGTAATTGTGTGTCTTTGTTACTTGGTGTCCGTGTGTGTCTGTGTTACTGGGTGTCAGTGTATGTCTTTGTTACTGGGTGTCAGTGTATGTCTTTGTTACTTGGTGTAAGTGTGTGTCTGTGTTACTGGTTATCAGTGTCTGTCTTTGTTACTTGGTGTAAGTGTGTGTCTGTGTTACTGGGTATCAGTGTATGTCTTTGTGACTTGGTGTCAGTGTATGTCTTTGTTACTTGGTGTCAGTGTGTTTCTTTGAGACTTGGTGTCAGTGTATGTCTTTGTTACTTGGTGTAAGTGTGTGTCTGTGTTACTGGATATCAGTGTATGTCTTTGTTACTTGGTGTCAGTGTATGTCAAAATACTTGGTTTAAGTTTATGTCTCTGTTACTTGGTGAAATTGTCTGTCTTTGTTACTTGGTTTCAGTGTATGTCTGGGTTACTTGGTGTAAGTGTGTGTCTTTGTTACTTGGTGTCAGTGTATGTCTTTGTTACTTGGTGTAAGTTTGTGTCTGTGTTACTGGGTATCAGTGTCTGTCTTTGTTACTTGTTGTAAGTGTATGTATTTGTTACTTCGTGTCAGTGTGTGTCTGTGTTACTTGGTGATAGTGTGTGCCTGTGTTACTGGGTATCAGTGTATGTCTTTGTTACTTGGTGTCAGTGTATGTCAGTGTTACTTGGTGTAAGTGTGTGTCTGTGTTACTGGGTGTCAGTGTGTGTCTGTGTTACTTGGTGTAAGTGTGTGTCTTTGTTACTTGGTGTCCGTGTGTGTCTGTGTTACTGGTTGTCAGTGTATGTCTTTGTTACTGGGTATCAGTGTATGTCTTTGTTACTTGGTGTCAGTGTATGTCTGTGTTACTTGGTGTAAGAGTATGTCTTTGTTACTTGATGTAAGTGTGTGTTTGTGCAACCTGGTTTATGTGTGTGTCTGTGTTACTTGGTGTCAGTGTATGTCTTTGTTGCTTGGTGTCAGTGTATGTCTGTGTCACTTGGTGTCAGTGTGTTTGTTTGTGTTACTGGGTGTCAGTGTGTGTCTGTGTTACTTGGTGTAAGTGTGTGTCTTTGTTTCTTCGTGTCCGTGTGTGTCTGTGTTACTGGGTGTCAGTGTATGTCTTTGTTACTTGGTGTCAGTGTATGTCTGTGTTACTTGGTTTAAGTGTGTGTATGTGTTACTGGGTATCAGTGTATGTCTTTGTGACTTGGTGTCAGTGTATGTCTGTGTTACTTGGTGTCAGTGTATGTCTTTGTTAATTGGTGTCAGTGTATGTCTGTGTTACTTGGTGTAAGTGTGTGCCTGTGTTACTGGGTATCAGAGTATGTCTTTGTCACTTGGTGTCAGTGTATGTCTGATTTACGTGGTGTAAGTGTTTGTCTGTGTTACTGGGTGTCAGTGTGTGTCTGTGTAACTGGGTGTCAGAGTATGTCTTTGTTACTTGGTGTAAGTGTGTGTCTGTGTTACTGTGTATCAGTGTATGTCTTTGTGACTTGGTGTCAGTGTATGTCTTTGTTACTTGATGTCAGTGTATGTCTGTGTTACTTGGTGTAAGTGTGTGCCTGTGTTACTGGGTATGAGTGTATGTCTTTGTTACTTGGTGTCAGTGTATGTCTGTGTTACCTGGTGTAAGTGTATGTCTTCGTTATATGGTGTCAGTCTATGTCTGGGTTACTTGGTGTAAGTGTGTGTCTTTGTTACTTGGTGTCAGTGTGTGTTTGTGTTACTTGGTGTAAGTGTGTGTCTGTGTTACTTGGTGTCAGTGTATGTGTTTGTTACTTGGTGTCAGTGTATGTCTGTGTCACTTGGTGTCAGTGTGTTTGTTTGTGTTACTGGGTGTCAGTGTGTGTCTGTGTTACTTGGTGTAAGTGTGTGTCTTTGTTACTTGGTGTCCTGTGTGTCTGTGTTACTGGGAGTCAGTGTATGTCTTTGTTACTGGGTGTCAGTGTATGTCTTTGTTACTTGGTGGAAGTGTGTGTCTGTGTTACTGGGTATCAGTGTCTGTCTTTGTTACTTGGTGTAAGTGTGTGTCTGTGTTACTGGGTATCAGTGTATGTCTTTGTGACTTGGCTTCAGTATATGTCTTTGTTACTGGGTGTCAGTGTGTGTCTTTGTGACTTGGTGTCAGTGTATGTCTTTGTTACTGGGTGTCAGTGTGTTTCTTTGTGACTTCACGTCAGTGTATGTGTTTGTTACTTGGTGGAAGTGTGTGTCTGTGTTACTGGGTATCAGTGTATGTCTTTGTTACTGGGTGTCAGTGTATGTCAAAATACTTGGTGTAATTGTCTGTCTTTGTTACTTGGTGGAAGTGTGTGTCTGTGTTACTGGGTATCAGTGTATGTCTTTGTTACTTGGTGTCAGTGTATGTCAAAATACTTGGTGTAAGTGTATGTCTTTGTTACTTGGTGTAATTGTCTGTCTTTGTTACTTGGTTTCAGTGTATGTCTGGGTTACTTGGTGTAAGTGTGTGTCTTTGTTACTTGGTGTAAGTGTATGTCTTTGTTACTTGGTGTCTGTGTATGTGTTTGTTACTTGGTGTCAGTGTATGACTGTCTTACTTGATGTAAGTGTGTGTCTGTGTTACTGGGTATCAGTGTATGTCTTTGTGACTTGGTGTCAGTGTATGTCTTTGTTACTTGGTGTCAGTGTGTTTCTTTGAGACTTGGTGTCAGTGTATGTCTTTGTTACTTGGTGTAAGTGTGTGTCTGTGTTACTGGATATCAGTGTATGTCTTTGTTACTTGGTGTCAGTGTATGTCAAAATACTTGGTGTAAGTTTATGTCTCTGTTCCTTGGTGAAATTGTCTGTCTTTGTTACTTGGTTTCAGTGTATGTCTGGGTTACTTGGTGTAAGTGTGTGTCTTTGTTACTTGTTGTAAGTGTATGTATTTGTTACTTCGTGTCAGTGTGTGTATGTGTTACTTGGTGTAAGTGTGTGTCTGTGTTACTGGGTGTCAGTGTGTGTCTGTGTTACTTGGTGTAAGTGTGTGTCTTTGTTACTTGGTGTCCGTGTGTGTCTGTGTTACTGGTTGTCAGTGTATGTCTTTGTTACTGGGTATCAGTGTATGTCTTTGTTACTTGGTGTCAGTGTATGTCTGTGTTACTTGGTGTAAGAGTATGTCTTTGTTACTTGGTGGAAGTGTGTGTCTGTGTTACTGGGTATCAGTGTATGTCTTTGTTACTGGGTGTCAGTGTATGTCAAAATACTTGGTGTAATTGTCTGTCTTTGTTACTTGGTGGAAGTGTGTGTCTGTGTTACTGGGTATCAGTGTATGTCTTTGTTACTTGGTGTCAGTATATGTCAAAATACTTGGTGTAAGTGTATGTCTTTGTTACTTGGTGTAATTGTCTGTCTTTGTTACTTGGTTTCAGTGTATGTCTGGGTTACTTGGTGTAAGTGTGTGTCTGTGTTCCTGGGTATCATTGTATGTCCTTCTTACTTGGTGTCAGTGTATGTCTGTGTTACTTGGTGTAAGTGTGTGTCTGTGTTACTGGTTATCAGTGCATGTCTTTGTTACTTGGTGTCAGTGTATGTCTGTGTTACTTGGTGTAAGTGTGTGTCTGTATTACTGGGTGTCAGTGTGTGTCTGTGTTACTTGGTGTAAGTGTGTGTCTTTGTTACTTGGTGTCCGTGTGAGTCTGTGTTACTGGGTGTCAGTGCATGTCTTTGTTACTTGGTGCCAGTGTATATCTGTGTTACTTGGTGTAAGTGTGTGTCTTTGTTACTTGGTGTAATTGTATGTCTTTGTTACTTGGTGTCAGTGTATGTCTGTGTTACTTGGTGTAAGTGTATGACTTTGTTACTTGGTGTAAGTGTGTGTCTGTGTTACTTGGTGTCAGTGTGTGTCTGTGTTCCTGGGTATCAGTGTATGTCTGTGTTACTTGGTGTAAGTGTGTGTCTGTGTCACTGCTTATCAGTGTATGTCTTTGTCACTTGGTGTAAGTTTGTGTCTGTGTTACTGGGTATCAGTGTATGTCTTTGTTACTTGGTGTCAGTGTATGTCTTTGTTACTTGGTGTAAGTGTATGTCTTTGTTCCTTGGTGTCAATGTATGTCTTTGTTACTTGGTGTAAGCGTGTGTCTGTGTTACTGGGTGTCAGTGTGTGTCTGTGTAACTTGGTGTAAGTGTGTGTCTGTGTTACTGGGTGTCAGTTTATGTCTTTGTTACTTGGTGTCAGTGTATGTCTTTGTTACTTGGTGTAAGTGTGTGTCTGTGTTACTGGGTATCAGTGTCTGTCTTTGTTACTTGGTGTAAGTGTGTGTCTGTGTTACTGGGTATCAGTGTATGTCTTTGTTACTTGGTGTCAGTGTATGTCTGTGTTACTTGGTGTAAGTGTGTGTCTGTGTTACTGGGTATCAGTGTATGTCTTTGTGACTTGGTGTCTATGTATGTCTTTGTTACTTGGTGTCAGTGTATGTCTTTGTTACTTGATGCAAGTGTGTGTTTGTGCTACCTGGTTTATGTGTGTGTCTGTGTTACTTGGTGTAAGTGTGTGTCTGTGTTACTTGGTGTAAGTGTGTGTCTGTGTTATTGGGTATCAGTGTATGTCTTTGTGACTTGGTGTCAGTGTATGTCTTTGTTACTGGGTGTCAGTGTGTTTCTTTGTGACTTCATGTCAGTGTATTTCTTTGTTACTTGGTGTCCGTGTGTGTCTGTGTTACTGGGTGTCAGTGCATGTCTTTGTTACTTGGTGCCAGTGTATGTCTGTGTTACTTGGTGTAAGTGTGTGTCTTTGTTACTTGGTGTAATTGTATGTCTTTGTTACTTGATTTCAGCGTATGTCTGTGTTACTTGGTGTAAGTGTGTGTCTTTGTTACTTGGTGTAAGTGTGTGTCTTTGTTACTTGGTGTCAGTGTGTGTTTGTGTTACTTGGTGCAAGTGTGTGTCTGTGTTACTTGGTGTCAGTGTATGTCTTTGTTACTTGGTGTCAGTGTATGTCTGTGTCACTTGGTGTCAGTGTGTTTGTTTGTGTTACTGGGTGTCAGTGTGTGTCTGTGTTACTTGGTGTAAGTGTGTGTCTTTGTTACTTGGTGTCAGTCTATGTCTGTCTTACTTGGTGTAAGTGTGTGCCTGTGTTACTGGGCATCAGAGTATGTCTTTGTCACTTGGCGTCAGTGTATGTCTGATTTACTTGGTGTAAGTTTGTGTCTGTGTTACTGGGTGTCAGTGTGTGTCTGTGTTACTTGGTGTAAGTGTGTGTCTTTGTTACATGGTGTCCGTGTGTGTCTGTGTTACTGGGTGTGAGTGTATGTCTTTGTTACTGGGTGTCAGAGTATGTCTTTGTTACTTGGTGTAAGTGTGTGTCTGTGTTACTGAGTATCAGTGTATGTCTTTGTGACTTGGTGTCAGTGTATGTCTTTGTCACTTGATGTCAGTGTATGCCTGTGTTACTTGGTGTAAGTGTGTGTCTGTGTTACTTGGTGTCAGTGTATGTATTTGTTACTTGGTGTCAGTGTATGTCTGTGTCAATTGGTGTCAGTGTGTTTGTTTGTGTTACTGGGTGTCAGTGTGTGTCTGTGTTACTTGGTGTAAGTGTGTGTCTTTGTTACTTGGTGTACTGTGTGTCTGTGTTACTGGGTGTCAGTGTATGTCTTTGTTACTGGGTGTCAGTGTATGTCTTTGTTACTTGGTGGAAGTGTGTGTCTGTGTTACTGTGTATCAGTGTCTGTCTTTATTACTTGGTGTAAGTGTGTGTCTGTGCTACTGGGTATCAGTGTGTGTCTGTGTTACCTTGTGTAAGTGTGTGTCTTTGCTACATGGTGTCCGTGTGTGTCTGTGTTACTGGGTGTGAGTGTATGTCTTTGTTACTGGGAGTCAGAGTATGTCTTTGTTACTTGGTGTAAGTGTGTGTCTGTGTTACAGAGTATCAGTGTATGTCTTTGTGACTTGGTGTCAGTGTATGTCTTTGTTACTTGATGTCAGTGTATGCCTGTGTTACTTGGTGTAAGTGTGTGCCTGTGTTACTTGGTGTAAGTGTATGTCTTTGTTACTTGGTGTCAATGTATGTCTGTGTTACTTGGTGTAAGTGTGTGTCTGTGTTACTGGGTGTCAGTGTGTGTCTGTGTTACTTGGTGTAAGTGTGTGTCTTTGTTACTTGGTGTCCGTGTGTGTCTGTGTTACTGGGTGTCAGTGTATGACTTTGTTACTTGGTGTCAGTGTATGTCTGTGTTACTTGGTGTAAGTGTGTGTCTGTGTTACTGGGTATCAGTGTATGTCTTTGTGACTTGGTGTCAGTGTACGTCTTTGTTGCTTGGTGTAAATGTGTGTCTGTGTTACTGGGTATCAGTGGATGTCTTTGTTACTTGGTGTCAGTGTATGTCAAAATACTTGATTTCAGTGTATGTCTGTGTTACTTGGTGTAAGTGTGTGTCTTTGTTACTTGGTGTCAGTGTGTGTTTGTGTTACTTGGTGTAAGTGTATGTCTTTGTTACTTGGTGTAATTGTCTGTCTTTGTTACTTGGTTTCAGTGTATGTCTGGGTTACTTGGTGTAAGTGTGTGTCTTTGTTACCTGGTGTAAGTGTATGTCTTTGTTACTTGGTGTCAGTGTATGTCTTTGTTACTTGGTGTCAGTGTATGTCTGTGTTACTTGGTGTAAGTGTGTGCCTCTGTTACTGGGTATCAGTGTATGTCTTTGTTACTTGGTGTCAGTGTATGTCTATTTTACTTGGTGTAAGTGTGTGTCTGTGTTACTAGGTGTCAGTGTGTGTCTGTGTTACTTGGTGTAAATGTGTGCCTTTGTTACTGGGTATCAATGTATGTCTTTGTTACTTGGTGTCAGTGTATGTCTGTGTTACTTGGTGTAAGTGTGTGTCTTTGTTACTTGGTGTCAGTCTATGTCTGTTATACTTGGTGTAAGTGTGTGTCTTTGTTACTTGGTGTCAGTGTATGTCTTTGTTACTTGGTGTAAGTGTGTGTTTGTGTTACCTGGTGTAATTGTGTGTCTGTGTTACTTGGAGTCAGTGTATGTCTTGGTCGCTTGGTGTCTGTGTATGTCTGTGTCACTTGGAGTCAGTGTGTTTGTTTGTTACTTGGTGTAATTGTATGTCTGTGTTACTTGGTTAAGTGTGTGTCTGTGTTACTGGGTAACATTGTATGTCTTTGTGACTTGATTTCAGTGTACGTCTTTGTTACTGGGTGTCAGTGTGTGTCTTTGTGAATTGTTGTCAGTGTATGTCTTTGTTACTTGGTGTAAGTGTGTGTCTGTGTTATTGGGTATCAGTGTATGTCTTTGTGACTTGGTGTCAGTGTATGTCTTTGTTACTGGGTGTCAGTGTGTTTCTTTGTGACTTCATGTCAGTGTATTTCTTTGTTACTTGGTGGAAGTGTGTGTCTGTGTTACTGGGTATCAGTGTATGTCTTTGTTAGTGGGTGTCAGTGTATGTCAAAATACTTGGTGTAATTGTCTGTCTTTGTTACTTGGTGGAAGTGTGTGTCTGTGTTACTGGGTATCAGTGTATGTCTTTGTTACTTGGTGTCAGTATATGCCAAAATACTTGGTCTAAGTGTATGTCTTTGTTACTTGGTGTAATTGTCTGTCTTTGTTACTTGGTTTCAGTGTATGTCTGGGTTACTTGGTGTAAGTGTGTGTCTGTGTTCCTGGGTATCATTGTATGTCCTTGTTACTTGGTGTCAGTGTATGTCTGTGTTACTTGGTGAAAGTGTGTGTCTGTGTTACTGGGTATCAGTGTATGTCTTTGTTACTTGGTGTCAGTGTACGTCTGTGTTACTTGGTGTAAGTGTGTGTCTGTATTACTGGGTGTCAGTGTGTGTCTGTGTTACTTGGTGTAAGTGTTTGTCTTTGTTACTTGGTGTCCGTGTGTGTCTGTGTTACTGGGTGTCAGTGCATGTCTTTGTTACTTGGTGCCAGTGTATATCTGTGTTACTTGGTGTAAGTGTGTGTCTTTGTTACTTGGTGTAATTGTATGTCTTTGTTACTTGGTGTCAGTGTATGTCTGTGTTACTTGGTGTAAGTGTATGACTTTGTTACTTGGTGTAAGTGTGTGTCTGTGTTACTTGGTGTAAGTGTGTGTCTGTGTTCCTGGGTATCAGAGTATGTCTGTGTTACTTGGTGTAAGTGTGTGTCTGTGTCACTGGGTATCAGTGTATGTCTTTGTCACTTGGTGTAAGTTTGTGTCTGTGTTACTGGGTATCAGTGTATGTCTTTGTTACTTGGTGTAAGTGTATGTCTTTGTTCCTTGGTGTCAGTGTATGTCTTTGTTACTTGGTGTAAGCGTGTGTCTGTGTTACTGGGTGTCAGTGTGTGTCTGTGTAACTAGGTGCAAGTGTGTGTCTGTGTTACTGGGTGTCAGTTTATGTCTTTGTTACTTGGTGTCAGTGTATGTCTTTGTTACTTGGTGTAAGTGTGTGTCTGTGTTACTGGGTATCAGTGTCTGTCTTTGTTACTTGGTGTAAGTGTGTGTCTGTGTTACTGGGTATCAGTGTATGTCTTTGTTACTTGGTGTCAGTGTATGTCTGTGTGACTTGGTGTAAGTGTGTGTCTGTGTTACTGGGTATCAGTGTATGTCTTTGTGACTTGGTTTCAGTCTACGTCTTTGTTACTGGGTGTCAGTGTGTGTATTTGTGACTTGGTGTCTATGTATGTCTTTGTTACTTGGTGCAAGTGTGTGTCTGTGTTACTGGGTATCAGTGTATGTCTTTGTTGCTTGGTGTAATTGTCTGTCTTAGTTACTTGGTTTCAGTCTATGTCTGGGTTACTTGGTGTAAGTGTGTGTCTTTGTTACTTGGTGTAATTGTATGTCTTTGTTACTTGGTGTCAGTGAATGTCTGTGTTACTTGGTGTAAGTGTGTGCCTGTGTTACTGGGTATCAGTGTATGTCTTTGTTACTTGGTGTCAGTGTATGTCTATTTTACTTGGTGTAAGCGTGTGTCTGTGTTACTGGGTGTCAGTGTGTGTCTGTGTTACTTGGTGTAAGTGTGTGCCTTTGTTACTGGGTATCAATGTATGTCATTGTTACTTGGTGTCAGTGTATGTCTGTGTTACTTGGTGTAAGTGTATGTCTTTGTTACTTGGTGTCAGTCTATGTCTGTGTTACTTGGTGTAAGTGTGTGTCTTTGTTACTTGGTGTCAGTGTATGTCATTGTTACTTGGTGTAAGTGTGTGTTTGTGTTACTTGGTGTAAGTGTGTGTCTGTGTTACTTGGAGTCAGTGTATGTCTTTGTCGCTTGGTGTCTGTGTATGTCTGTGTCACTTGGTGTCAGTGTGTTTGTTTGTGTTACTGGGTGTCAGTGTGTCTCTTTGTTACTTGGTGTAATTGTGTGTCTTTGTTACTTGGTGTCCGTGTGTGTCTGTGTTACTGGGTGTCAGTGTATGTCTTTGTTACTTGGTGTAAGTGTGTGTCTGTGTTACTGGTTTTCAGTGTCTGTCTTTGTTACTTGGTGTAAGTGTGTGTCTGTGTTACTGGGTATCAGTGTATGTCTTTGTGACTTGGTGTCAGTGTATGTCTTTGTTACTTGGTGTCAGTGTGTTTCTTTGAGACTTGGTGTCAGTGTATGTCTTGTTACTTGGTGTAAGTGTGTGTCTGTGTTACTGGATATCAGTGTATTTCTTTGTTACTTGGTGTCAGTGTATGTCAAAGTACTTGGTGTAAGTTTATGTCTCTGTTACTTGGTGAAATTGTCTGTCTTTGTTACTTGGTTTCAGTGTATGTCTGGGTTACTTGGTGTAAGTGTGTGTCTTTGTTACTTGTTGTAAGTGTATGTATTTGTTACTTCGTGTCAGTGTGTGTCTGTGTTACTTGGTGTAAGTGTGTGCCTGTGTTACTGGTTATCAGTGTATGTCTTTGTTACTTGGTGTCAGTGTATGTCTGTGTTACTTGGTCTAAGTGTGTGTCTGTGTTACTGGGTGTCAGTGTGTGTCTGTGTTACTTGGTGTAAGTGTGTGTCTTTGTTACTTGGTGTCCGTGTGTGTCTGTGTTACTGGTTGTCAGTGTATGTCTTTGTTACTGGGTATCAGTGTATGTCTTTGTTACTTGGTGTCAGTGTATGTCTGTGTTACTTGGTGTAAGTGTGTGTCTTTGTTACTTGGTGTCAGTGTATGTCTTTGTTACTTGATGTAAGTGTGTGTTTGTGCTACCTGGTTTATGTGTGTGTCTGTGTTACTTGGTGTCAGTGTATGTCTTTGTTGCTTGGTGTCAGTGTATGTCTGTGTCACTTGGTGTCAGTGTGTTTGTTTGTGTTACTGGGTGTCAGTGTGTGTCTGTGTTACTTGTTGTAAGTGTGTGTCTTTGTTTCTTCGTGTCCGTGTGTGTCTGTGTTACTGGGTGTCAGTGTATGTCTTTGTTACTTGGTGTAAGTTTGTGTCTGTGTTACTGGTTATCAGTGTCTGTCTTTTTTACTTGGTGTAAGTGTGTGTCTGTGTTACTGGGTATCAGTGTATGTCTTTGTTACTTGGTGTCAGTGTATGTCTGTGTTACTTGGTGTAAGTGTGTGTATGTGTTACTGGGTATCAGTGTATTTCTTTGTGACTTGGTGTCAGTGTATGTCTGTGTTACTTGGTGTCAGTGTATGTCTTTGTTACTTGGTGTCAGTGTATGTCTGTGTTACTTGGTGCAAGTGTGTGCCTGTGTTACTGGGTATCAGAGTATGTCTTTGTCACTTGGTGTCAGTGTATGTCTGATTTACGTGGTGTAAGTGTGTGTCTGTGTTACTGGGTGTCAGTGTGTGTCTGTGTTACTGGGTTTTAGAGTATGTCTTTGTTACTTGGTGTAAGTGTGTGTCTGTGTTACTGTGTATCAGTGTATGTCTTTGTGACTTGGTGTCAGTGTATGTCTTTGTTACTTGATGTCAGTGTATGTCTGTGTTACTTGGTGTAAGTGTGTGCCTGTGTTACTGGGTATGAGTGTATGTCTTTGTTACTTGGTGTCAGTGTATGTCTGTGTTACTTGGTGGAAGTGTATGTCTTTGTTATATGGTGTCAGTCTATGTCTGGGTTACTTGGTGTAAGTGTGTGTCTTTGTTACTTGGTGTCAGTGTGTGTTTGTGTTACTTGGTGTAAGTGTGTGTCTGTGTTACTTGGTGTCAGTGTATGTCTTTGTTACTTGGTGTCAGTGTATGTCTGTGTCACTTGGTGTCAGTGTGTTTGTTTGTGTTACTGGGTGTCAGTGTGTGTCTGTGTTACTTGGTGTAAGTGTGTGTCTTTGTTACTTGGTGTCCTGTGTGTCTGTGTTACTGGGTGTCAGTGTATGTCTTTGTTACTGGGTGTCAGTGTATGTCTTTGTTACTTGGTGGAAGTGTGTGTCTGTGTTACTGGGTATCAGTGTCTTTCTTTGTTACTTGGTGTAAGTGTGTGTCTGTGTTACTGGGTAACAGTGTATGTCTTTGTGACTTGGCTTCAGTGTATGTCTTTGTTACTGGGTGTCAGTGTGTGTCTTTGTGACTTGGTGTCAGTGTATGTCTTTGTTACTGGGTGTCAGTGTGTTTCTTTGTGACTTCATGTCAGTGTATTTGTTTGTTACTTGGTGGAAGTGTGTGTCTGTGTTACTGGGTATCAGTGTATGTCTTTGTTACTGGGCGTCAGTGTATGTCAAAATACTTGGTGTAATTGTCTGTCTTTGTTACTTGGTGGATGTGTGTGTCTGTGTTACTGGGTATCAGTGTATGTCTTTGTTACTTGGTGTCAGTGTATGTCAAAATACTTGGTGTAAGTGTATGTCTTTGTTACTTGGTGTAATTGTCTGTCTTTGTTACTTGGTTTCAGTGTATGTCTGGGTTACTTGGTTTCAGTGTGTGTCTTTGTTACTTGGTGTAAGTGTATGTCTTTGTTACTTGGTGTCTGTGTATGTCTTTGTTACTTGGTGGAAGTGTGTGTCTGTGTTACTGGGTATCAGTGTCTTTCTTTGTTACTTGGTGTAAGTGTGTGTCTGTGGTACTGGGTAACAGTGTATGTCTTTGTGACTTGGCTTCAGTGTATGTCTTTGTTACTGGGTGTCAGTGTGTGTCTTTGTGACTTGGTGTCAGTGTATGTCTTTGTTACTGGGTGTCAGTGTGTTTCTTTGTGACTTCATGTCAGTGTATTTGTTTGTTACTTGGTGGAAGTGTGTGTCTGTGTTACTGGGTATCAGTGTATGTCTTTGTTACTGAGCGTCAGTGTATGTCAAAATACTTGGTGTAATTGTCTGTCTTTGTTACTTGGTGGATGTGTGTGTCTGTGTTACTGGGTATCAGTGTATGTCTTTGTTACTTGGTGTCAGTGTATGTCAAAATACTTGGTGTAAGTGTATGTCTTTGTTACTTGGTGTAATTGTCTGTCTTTGTTACTTGGTTTCAGTGTATGTCTGGGTTACTTGGTGTAAGTGTGTGTCTTTGTTACTTGGTGTAAGTGTATGTCTTTGTTACTTGGTGTCTGTGTATGTCTTTGTTACTTGGTGTCAGTGTATGTCTGTCTTACTTGGTGTAAGTGTGTGCCTGTGTTACTGGGTATCAGAGTATGTCTTTGTCACTTGGCGTCAGTGTATGTCTGATTTACTTGGTGTAAGTGTGTGTCTGTGTTACTGGGTGTCAGTGTGTGTCTGTGTTACTTGGTGTAAGTGTGTGTCTTTGTGACATGGTGTCCGTGTGTGTCTATGTTACTGGGTGTGAGTGTATGTCTTTGTTACTGGGTGTCAGAGTATGTCTTTGTTACTTGGTGTAAGTGTGTGTCTGTGTTACTGTGTATCAGTGTATGTCTTTGTGATTTGGTGTCAGTGTATGTCTTTGTTACTTGATGTCAGTGTATGTCTGTGTTACTTGGTGTAAGTGTGTGCCTGTGTTACTTGGTGTAAGTGTATGTCTTTGTTACTTGCTGTCAATCTATGTCTGTGTTACTTGGTGTAAGTATGTGTCTGTGTTACTGGGTGTCAGTGTGTGTCTGTGTTACGTGGTGTAAGTATGTGTCTTTGTTACTTGGTGTCCGTGTGTGTCTGTGTTACTGGGTGTCAGTGTATGACTTTGTTACTTGGTGTCAGTGTATGTCTGTGTTACTTGGTGTAAGTGTGTGTCTGTGTTACTGGGTATCAGTGTATGCCTTTGTGACTTGGTGTCAGTGTACGTCTTTGTTGCTTGGTGTAAATGTGTGTCTGTGTTACTGGGTATCAGTGGATGTCTTTGTTACTTGGTGTCAGTGTATGTCAAAATACTTGATTTCAGTGTATGTCTGTGTTACTTGGTGTAAGTGTGTGTCTTTGTTACTTGGTGTAAGTGTGTGTCTGTGTTACTTGGTGTCAGTGTATGTCTTTGTTACTTGGTGTCAGTGTATGTCTGTGTCACTTGGTGTCAGTGTGTTTGTTTGTGTTACTGGGTGTCAGTGTGTGTCTGTGTTACTGGGTGTCAGTGTATGTCTTTGTTACTGGGTGTCAGTGTATGTCTTTGTTACTTGGTGGAAGTGTGTGTGTGTGTTACTGTGTATCAGTGTCTGTCTTTGTTACTTGGTGTAAGTGTGTGTCTGTGTTACTGGGTATCAGTGTGTGTCTGTGTTACTTGGTGTAAGTGTATGTCTGTGTTACTTGGTGGAAGTGTATGTCTTTGTTATATGGTGTCAGTCTATGTCTGGGTTACTTGGTGTAAGTGTGTGTCTTTGTTACTTGGTGTCAGTGTGTGTTTGTGTTACTTGGTGTAAGTGTGTGTCTGTGTTACTTGGTGTCAGTGTATGTCTTTGTTACTTGGTGTCAGTGTATGTCTGTGTCACTTGGTGTCAGTGTGTTTGTTTGTGTTACTGGGTGTCAGTGTGTGTCTGTGTTACTTGGTGTAAGTGTGTGTCTTTGTTACTTGGTGTCCTGTGTGTCTGTGTTACTGGGTGTCAGTGTATGTCTTTGTTACTGGGTGTCAGTGTATGTCTTTGTTACTTGGTGGAAGTGTGTGTCTGTGTTACTGGGTATCAGTGTCTTTCTTTGTTACTTGGTGTAAGTGTGTGTCTGTGTTACTGGGTGTCAGTGTGTGTCTTTGTGACTTGGTGTCAGTGTATGTCTTTGTTACTGGGTGTCAGTGTGTTTCTTTGTGACTTCATGTCAGTGTATCTGTTTGTTACTTGGTGTAAGTGTGTGTCTGTGTTACTGTGTATCAGTGTATGTCTTTGTGACTTGGTGTCAGTGTATGTCTTTGTTACTTGATGTCAGTGTATGTCTGTGTTACTTGGTGTAAGTGTGTGCCTGTGTTACTGGGTATGAGTGTATGTCTTTGTTACTTGGTGTCAGTGTATGTCTGTGTTACTTGGTGGAAGTGTATGTCTTTGTTATATGGTGTCAGTCTATGTCTGGGTTACTTGGTGTAAGTGTGTGTCTTTGTTACTTGGTGTCAGTGTGTGTTTGTGTTACTTGGTGTAAGTGTGTGTCTGTGTTACTTGGTGTCAGTGTATGTCTTTGTTACTTGGTGTCAGTGTATGTCTGTGTCACTTGGTGTCAGTGTGTTTGTTTGTGTTACTGGGTGTCAGTGTGTGTCTGTGTTACTTGGTGTAAGTGTGTGTCTTTGTTACTTGGTGTCCTGTGTGTCTGTGTTACTGGGTGTCAGTGTATGTCTTTGTTACTGGGTGTCAGTGTATGTCTTTGTTACTTGGTGGAAGTGTGTGTCTGTGTTACTGGGTATCAGTGTCTTTCTTTGTTACTTGGTGTAAGTGTGTGTCTGTGTTACTGGGTAACAGTGTATGTCTTTGTGACTTGGCTTCAGTGTATGTCTTTGTTACTGGGTGTCAGTGTGTGTCTTTGTGACTTGGTGTCAGTGTATGTCTTTGTTACTGGGTGTCAGTGTGTTTCTTTGTGACTTCATGTCAGTGTATTTGTTTGTTACTTGGTGGAAGTGTGTGTCTGTGTTACTGGGTATCAGTGTATGTCTTTGTTACTGGGCGTCAGTGTATGTCAAAATACTTGGTGTAATTGTCTGTCTTTGTTACTTGGTGGATGTGTGTGTCTGTGTTACTGGGTATCAGTGTATGTCTTTGTTACTTGGTGTCAGTGTATGTCAAAATACTTGGTGTAAGTGTATGTCTTTGTTACTTGGTGTAATTGTCTGTCTTTGTTACTTGGTTTCAGTGTATGTCTGGGTTACTTGGTGTAAGTGTGTGTCTTTGTTACTTGGTGTAAGTGTATGTCTTTGTTACTTGGTGTCTGTGTATGTCTTTGTTACTTGGTGTCAGTGTATGTCTGTCTTACTTGGTGTAAGTGTGTGCCTGTGTTACTGGGTATCAGAGTATGTCTTTGTCACTTGGCGTCAGTGTATGTCTGATTTACTTGGTGTAAGTGTGTGTCTGTGTTACTGGGTGTCAGTGTGTGTCTGTGTTACTTGGTGTAAGTGTGTGTCTTTGTGACATGGTGTCCGTGTGTGTCTATGTTACTGGGTGTGAGTGTATGTCTTTGTTACTGGGTGTCAGAGTATGTCTTTGTTACTTGGTGTAAGTGTGTGTCTGTGTTACTGTGTATCAGTGTATGTCTTTGTGATTTGGTGTCAGTGTATGTCTTTGTTACTTGATGTCAGTGTATGTCTGTGTTACTTGGTGTAAGTGTGTGCCTGTGTTACTTGGTGTAAGTGTATGTCTTTGTTACTTGCTGTCAATCTATGTCTGTGTTACTTGGTGTAAGTATGTGTCTGTGTTACTGGGTGTCAGTGTGTGTCTGTGTTACGTGGTGTAAGTATGTGTCTTTGTTACTTGGTGTCCGTGTGTGTCTGTGTTACTGGGTGTCAGTGTATGACTTTGTTACTTGGTGTCAGTGTATGTCTGTGTTACTTGGTGTAAGTGTGTGTCTGTGTTACTGGGTATCAGTGTATGCCTTTGTGACTTGGTGTCAGTGTACGTCTTTGTTGCTTGGTGTAAATGTGTGTCTGTGTTACTGGGTATCAGTGGATGTCTTTGTTACTTGGTGTCAGTGTATGTCAAAATACTTGATTTCAGTGTATGTCTGTGTTACTTGGTGTAAGTGTGTGTCTTTGTTACTTGGTGTAAGTGTGTGTCTGTGTTACTTGGTGTCAGTGTATGTCTTTGTTACTTGGTGTCAGTGTATGTCTGTGTCACTTGGTGTCAGTGTGTTTGTTTGTGTTACTGGGTGTCAGTGTGTGTCTGTGTTACTGGGTGTCAGTGTATGTCTTTGTTACTGGGTGTCAGTGTATGTCTTTGTTACTTGGTGGAAGTGTGTGTGTGTGTTACTGTGTATCAGTGTCTGTCTTTGTTACTTGGTGTAAGTGTGTGTCTGTGTTACTGGGTATCAGTGTGTGTCTGTGTTACTTGGTGTAAGTGTATGTCTGTGTTACTTGGTGGAAGTGTATGTCTTTGTTATATGGTGTCAGTCTATGTCTGGGTTACTTGGTGTAAGTGTGTGTCTTTGTTACTTGGTGTCAGTGTGTGTTTGTGTTACTTGGTGTAAGTGTGTGTCTGTGTTACTTGGTGTCAGTGTATGTCTTTGTTACTTGGTGTCAGTGTATGTCTGTGTCACTTGGTGTCAGTGTGTTTGTTTGTGTTACTGGGTGTCAGTGTGTGTCTGTGTTACTTGGTGTAAGTGTGTGTCTTTGTTACTTGGTGTCCTGTGTGTCTGTGTTACTGGGTGTCAGTGTATGTCTTTGTTACTGGGTGTCAGTGTATGTCTTTGTTACTTGGTGGAAGTGTGTGTCTGTGTTACTGGGTATCAGTGTCTTTCTTTGTTACTTGGTGTAAGTGTGTGTCTGTGTTACTGGGTAACAGTGTATGTCTTTGTGACTTGGCTTCAG
The DNA here is from genome assembly GCF_036365525.1 of Heterodontus francisci. Classification (NCBI taxonomy): domain Eukaryota; kingdom Metazoa; phylum Chordata; class Chondrichthyes; order Heterodontiformes; family Heterodontidae; genus Heterodontus; species Heterodontus francisci. Next base: position 1,256,999 of record NW_027141653.1, on the reverse strand, counting down.
TGTATGTCTTTGTTACTGGGTGTCAGTGTGTGTCTTTGTGACTTGGTGTCAGTGTATGTCTTTGTTACTGGGTGTCAGTGTGTTTCTTTGTGACTTCATGTCAGTGTATTTGTTTGTTACTTGGTGGAAGTGTGTGTCTGTGTTACTGGGTATCAGTGTATGTCTTTGTTACTGGGCGTCAGTGTATGTCAAAATACTTGGTGTAATTGTCTGTCTTTGTTACTTGGTGGATGTGTGTGTCTGTGTTACTGGGTATCAGTGTATGTCTTTGTTACTTGGTGTCAGTGTATGTCAAAATACTTGGTGTAAGTGTATGTCTTTGTTACTTGGTGTAATTGTCTGTCTTTGTTACTTGGTTTCAGTGTATGTCTGGGTTACTTGGTGTAAGTGTGTGTCTTTGTTACTTGGTGTAAGTGTATGTCTTTGTTACTTGGTGTCTGTGTATGTCTTTGTTACTTGGTGTCAGTGTATGTCTGTCTTACTTGGTGTAAGTGTGTGCCTGTGTTACTGGGTATCAGAGTATGTCTTTGTCACTTGGCGTCAGTGTATGTCTGATTTACTTGGTGTAAGTGTGTGTCTGTGTTACTGGGTGTCAGTGTGTGTCTGTGTTACTTGGTGTAAGTGTGTGTCTTTGTGACATGGTGTCCGTGTGTGTCTATGTTACTGGGTGTGAGTGTATGTCTTTGTTACTGGGTGTCAGAGTATGTCTTTGTTACTTGGTGTAAGTGTGTGTCTGTGTTACTGTGTATCAGTGTATGTCTTTGTGATTTGGTGTCAGTGTATGTCTTTGTTACTTGATGTCAGTGTATGTCTGTGTTACTTGGTGTAAGTGTGTGCCTGTGTTACTTGGTGTAAGTGTATGTCTTTGTTACTTGCTGTCAATCTATGTCTGTGTTACTTGGTGTAAGTATGTGTCTGTGTTACTGGGTGTCAGTGTGTGTCTGTGTTACGTGGTGTAAGTATGTGTCTTTGTTACTTGGTGTCCGTGTGTGTCTGTGTTACTGGGTGTCAGTGTATGACTTTGTTACTTGGTGTCAGTGTATGTCTGTGTTACTTGGTGTAAGTGTGTGTCTGTGTTACTGGGTATCAGTGTATGCCTTTGTGACTTGGTGTCAGTGTACGTCTTTGTTGCTTGGTGTAAATGTGTGTCTGTGTTACTGGGTATCAGTGGATGTCTTTGTTACTTGGTGTCAGTGTATGTCAAAATACTTGATTTCAGTGTATGTCTGTGTTACTTGGTGTAAGTGTGTGTCTTTGTTACTTGGTGTAAGTGTGTGTCTGTGTTACTTGGTGTCAGTGTATGTCTTTGTTACTTGGTGTCAGTGTATGTCTGTGTCACTTGGTGTCAGTGTGTTTGTTTGTGTTACTGGGTGTCAGTGTGTGTCTGTGTTACTGGGTGTCAGTGTATGTCTTTGTTACTGGGTGTCAGTGTATGTCTTTGTTACTTGGTGGAAGTGTGTGTGTGTGTTACTGTGTATCAGTGTCTGTCTTTGTTACTTGGTGTAAGTGTGTGTCTGTGTTACTGGGTATCAGTGTGTGTCTGTGTTACTTGGTGTAAGTGTATGTCTGTGTTACTTGGTGGAAGTGTATGTCTTTGTTATATGGTGTCAGTCTATGTCTGGGTTACTTGGTGTAAGTGTGTGTCTTTGTTACTTGGTGTCAGTGTGTGTTTGTGTTACTTGGTGTAAGTGTGTGTCTGTGTTACTTGGTGTCAGTGTATGTCTTTGTTACTTGGTGTCAGTGTATGTCTGTGTCACTTGGTGTCAGTGTGTTTGTTTGTGTTACTGGGTGTCAGTGTGTGTCTGTGTTACTTGGTGTAAGTGTGTGTCTTTGTTACTTGGTGTCCTGTGTGTCTGTGTTACTGGGTGTCAGTGTATGTCTTTGTTACTGGGTGTCAGTGTATGTCTTTGTTACTTGGTGGAAGTGTGTGTCTGTGTTACTGGGTATCAGTGTCTTTCTTTGTTACTTGGTGTAAGTGTGTGTCTGTGTTACTGGGTAACAGTGTATGTCTTTGTGACTTGGCTTCAGTGTATGTCTTTGTTACTGGGTGTCAGTGTGTGTCTTTGTGACTTGGTGTCAGTGTATGTCTTTGTTACTGGGTGTCAGTGTGTTTCTTTGTGACTTCATGTCAGTGTATTTGTTTGTTACTTGGTGGAAGTGTGTGTCTGTGTTACTGGGTATCAGTGTATGTCTTTGTTACTGGGCGTCAGTGTATGTCAAAATACTTGGTGTAATTGTCTGTCTTTGTTACTTGGTGGATGTGTGTGTCTGTGTTACTGGGTATCAGTGTATGTCTTTGTTACTTGGTGTCAGTGTATGTCAAAATACTTGGTGTAAGTTTATGTCTTTGTTACTTGGTGTAATTGTCTGTCTTTGTTACTTGGTTTCAGTGTATGTCTGGGTTACTTGGTGTAAGTGTGTGTCTTTGTTACTTGGTGTAAGTGTATGTCTTTGTTACTTGGTGTCTGTGTATGTCTTTGTTACTTGGTGTCAGTGTATGTCTGTCTTACTTGGTGTAAGTGTGTGCCTGTGTTACTGGGTATCAGAGTATGTCTTTGTCACTTGGCGTCAGTGTATGTCTGATTTACTTGGTGTAAGTGTGTGTCTGTGTTACTGGGTGTCAGTGTGTGTCTGTGTTACTTGGTGTAAGTGTGTGTCTTTGTGACATGGTGTCCGTGTGTGTCTATGTTACTGGGTGTGAGTGTATGTCTTTGTTACTGGGTGTCAGAGTATGTCTTTGTTACTTGGTGTAAGTGTGTGTCTGTGTTACTGTGTATCAGTGTATGTCTTTGTGATTTGGTGTCAGTGTATGTCTTTGTTACTTGATGTCAGTGTATGTCTGTGTTACTTGGTGTAAGTGTGTGCCTGTGTTACTTGGTGTAAGTGTATGTCTTTGTTACTTGCTGTCAATCTATGTCTGTGTTACTTGGTGTAAGTATGTGTCTGTGTTACTGGGTGTCAGTGTGTGTCTGTGTTACGTGGTGTAAGTATGTGTCTTTGTTACTTGGTGTCCGTGTGTGTCTGTGTTACTGGGTGTCAGTGTATGACTTTGTTACTTGGTGTCAGTGTATGTCTGTGTTACTTGGTGTAAGTGTGTGTCTGTGTTACTGGGTATCAGTGTATGCCTTTGTGACTTGGTGTCAGTGTCCGTCTTTGTTGCTTGGTGTAAATGTGTGTCTGTGTTACTGGGTATCAGTGGATGTCTTTGTTACTTGGTGTCAGTGTATGTCAAAATACTTGATTTCAGTGTATGTCTGTGTTACTTGGTGTAAGTGTGTGTCTTTGTTACTTGGTGTAAGTGTGTGTCTGTGTTACTTGGTGTCAGTGTTTGTTTGTGTTACTGGGTGTCAGTGTGTGTCTGTGTTACTGGGTGTCAGTGTATGTCTTTGTTACTGGGTGTCAGTGTATGTCTTTGTTACTTGGTGGAAGTGTGTGTGTGTGTTACTGTGTATCAGTGTCTGTCTTTGTTACTTGGTGTAAGTGTGTGTCTGTGTTACTGGGTATCAGTGTGTGTCTGTGTTACTTGGTGTAAGTGTGTGTCTTTGTTACATGGTGTCCGTGTGTGTCTGCGTTACTGGGTGTGAGTGTATGTCTTTGTTACTGGGTGTCAGAGTATGTCTTTGTTACTTGGTGTAAGTGTGTGTCTGTGTTACTGTGTATCAGTGTATGTCTTTGTGACTAGGTGTCAGTGTATGTCTTTGTTACTTGATGTCAGTGTATGTCTGTGTTACTTGGTGTTAGTGTGTGCCTGTGTTACTTGGTGTAAGTGTATGTCTTTGTTACTTGGTGTCAATGTATGTCTGTGTTACTTGGTGTAAGTGTGTGTCTGTGTTACTGGGTGTCAGTGTGTGTCTGTGTTACTTGGTGTAAGTGTGTGTCTGTGTTACTTGGTGTAAGTGTGTGTCTGTGTTTCTGGGTGTCAGTGTCTGTCTGTGTTACTTGGTGTAAGTGTGTGTCTTTGTTACTTGGTGTCCGTGTGTGTCTGTGTTACTGGGTGTCAGTGTATGTCTTTGTTACTGGGTGTCAGTGTATGTCTTTGTTACTTGGTGTAAGTGTGTGTCTGTGTTACTGGGTATCTGTGTCTGTCTTTGTTACTTGGTGTAAGTGTATGTCTGTGTTCCTAGGTATCAGTGTATGTCTTTGTGACTTGGTGTCAGTGTATGTCTTTGTTACTGGGTGTCAGTGTGTGTCTTTGTGACTTGGTGTCAGTGTATGTCTTTGTTACCTGGTGTAAGTGTGTGTCTGTGATACTGGGTATCAGTGTATGTCTTTGTTAATTGGTGTCAGTGTATGTCTGTGTTACTTGGTGTAAGTGTGTGTCTGTGTTACTGGGGGTCAGTGTGTGTCTGTGTTACTGGGGTTCAGTGTGTGTTTCTAACTGGGTGTCAGTGTGTGTCTGTGTTACTGGGTATCAGTGTATGTCTTTGTTACTTGGTGTAAGCATATGTCTTTGTTACTTGGTGTCAGTGTATGTGTTTGTGACTTGGTGTAAGTGTATGTCTGTGTTACTGGGTGTCAGTGTATGTCTTTGATACTGTTTATTAGTGTTTATCTGTGTTACTGGGTGTCAGTGTGTGTTTGTTTGTGTTACTGGGTGTCAGTGTGTATCTGTGACACTAGGTGTCAGTATTTAGTTTTGTTTCGAGATCCAGCACTTTAACAGGCCCTTAGGCCCACCGAGTCTGTGCCGACCATCAACCATACATTTATACTAATCCTACACTAATCCCGTATTCCTATCACATCCCCACCTGTCCCTATATATTTCCCTACCACCTATCTATACTAGGGGCAATTTATGATGGCCAATTAACCAATCAAACTGCAAGTCTTAGGCATGTGGGAGGAAATCGGAGCACCCGGAGGAAACCCACGCAGACACAGGGAGAACTTGCAAACTCCGCCCAGGCAGTACCCAGAATCGAACCAGGGTCCCTGGAGCTGTGAGGCTGCGGTGCTAACCACTGCGCCAATGTGCCCCCCCAACCCCCCCCCCCCGCCCCAGTGTGTGCCTGTGTTACTGGGTGGCAGTGTATGTCTTTGTTACTTGGTGTCAGTGTGTGTCTGTGTTACTGGGTGTCAGTGTTTGTTTGTGTTTACTGGGTGTCAGTGTATGTCTTTGTTACTTGGTGTAAGTGTGTGTCTGTGTTACTGGGTATCAGTGTCTGTCTTTGTTACTTTGTGTAAGTGTGTGTCTTTGTTACTTGGTGTAATTGTATGTCTTTGTTACTTGGTGTCAGTGTATGTCTGTGTTACTTGGTGTAAGTGTATGTCTTTGTTACTTGGTGTAAGTGTGTGTCTGTGTTCCTTGGTGTAAGTGTGTGTCTGTGTTCCTAGGTATCATTGTATGTCATTGTTACTTGGTGTCAGTGTATGTCTGTGTTACTTGGTGTAAGTGTGTGTCTGTGTTACTGGGTATCAGTGTATGTCTTTGTTACTTGGTGTCAGTGTATGTCTGTGTTACTTGGTGTAAGTTTGTGTCTGTTTTACTGGGTGTCAGTGTGTGTCTGTGTTACTTGGTGTAAGTGTGTGTCTTTGTTACTTGGTGTCCGTATGTGTCTGTGTTACTGGGTGTCAGTGCATGTCTTTGTTACTTGGTGTCAGTGTATATCTGTGTTACTTGGTGTAAGAGTGTGTCTTTGTTACTTGGTGTAATTGTATGTCTTTGTTACTTGGTGTCAGTGTATGTCTGTGTTACTTGGTGTAAGTGTATGTCTTTGTTACTTGGTGTAAGTGTGTGTCTGTGTTACTTGGTGTAAGGGTGTGTCTGTGTTCCTGGGTATCAGTGTATGTATTTGTTACTTGGTGTCAGTGTATGTCTGTGTTACTCGGTGTAAGTGTGTGTCTGTGTTACTGGGTGTCAGTGTGTGTCTGTGTTACTTGGTGTAAGTGTGTGTCTTTGTTACTTGGTGTCCGTGTGTCTCTGTGTTACTGGGTGTCAGGGTATGTCATTGTTACTGGGTGTCAGTGTATGTCTTTGTTACTTGGTGTAAGTGTGTGTCTGTATTACTGGGTATCAGTGTCTGACTTTTTTACTTGGTGTAAGTGTGTGCCTGTGTTACTGCGTATCAGTGTATGTCTTTGTTACTTGGTGTCAGTGTATGTCTGTGTTACTTGGTGTCAGTGTGTGTCTGTGTTCCTGGGTATCAGTGTATGTCTGTGTTACTTGGTGTAAGTGTGTGTCTGTGTCACTGCTTATCAGTGTATGTCTTTGTCACTTGGTGTAAGTTTGTGTCTGTGTTACTGGGTATCAGTGTATGTCTTTGTTACTTGGTGTCAGTGTATGTCTTTGTTACTTGGTGTAAGTGTATGTCTTTGTTCCTTGGTGTCAGTGTATGTCTTTGTTACTTGGTGTAAGCGTGTGTCTGTGTTACTGGGTGTCAGTGTGTGTCTGTGTAACTTGGTGTAAGTGTGTGTCTGTGTTACTGGGTGTCAGTTTATGTCTTTGTTACTTGGTGTCAGTGTATGTCTTTGTTACTTGGTGTAAGTGTGTGTCTGTGTTACTGGGTATCAGTGTCTGTCTTTGTTACTTGGTGTAAGTGTGTGTCTGTGTTACTGGGTATCAGTGTATGTCTTTGTGACTTGGTTTCAGTCTACGTCTTTGTTACTGGGTGTCAGTGTGCGTATTTGTGACTTGGTGTCTATGTATGTCTTTGTTACTTGGTGTCAGTGTATGTCTTTGTTACTTGATGCAAGTGTGTGTTTGTGCTACCTGGTTTATGTGTGTGTCTGTGTTACTTGGTGTAAGTGTGTGTCTGTGTTACTTGGTGTAAGTGTGTGTCTGTGTTATTGGGTATCAGTGTATGTCTTTGTGACTTGGTGTCAGTGTATGTCTTTGTTACTGGGTGTCAGTGTGTTTCTTTGTGACTTCATGTCAGTGTATTTCTTTGTTACTTGGTGTCCGTGTGTGTCTGTGTTACTGGGTGTCAGTGCATGTCTTTGTTACTTGGTGCCAGTGTATATCTGTGTTACTTGGTGTAAGTGTGTGTCTTTGTTACTTGGTGTAATTGTATGTCTTTGTTACTTGATTTCAGTGTATGTCTGTGTTACTTGGTGTAAGTGTGTGTCTTTGTTACTTGGTGTAAGTGTGTGTCTTTGTTACTTGGTGTCAGTGTGTGTTTGTGTTACTTGGTGCAAGTGTGTGTCTGTGTTACTTGGTGTCAGTGTATGTCTTTGTTACTTGGTGTCAGTGTATGTCTGTGTCACTTGGTGTCAGTGTGTTTGTTTGTGTTACTGGGTGTCAGTGTGTGTCTGTGTTACTTGGTGTAAGTGTGTGTCTTTGTTACTTGGTGTCAGTCTATGTCTGTCTTACTTGGTGTAAGTGTGTGCCTGTGTTACTGGGCATCAGAGTATGTCTTTGTCACTTGGCGTCAGTGTATGTCTGATTTACTTGGTGTAAGTTTGTGTCTGTGTTACTGGGTGTCAGTGTGTGTCTGTGTTACTTGGTGTAAGTGTGTGTCTTTGTTACATGGTGTCCGTGTGTGTCTGTGTTACTGGGTGTGAGTGTATGTCTTTGTTACTGGGTGTCAGAGTATGTCTTTGTTACTTGGTGTAAGTGTGTGTCTGTGTTACTGAGTATCAGTGTATGTCTTTGTGACTTGGTGTCAGTGTATGTCTTTGTCACTTGATGTCAGTGTATGCCTGTGTTACTTGGTGTAAGTGTGTGTCTGTGTTACTTGGTGTCAGTGTATGTATTTGTTACTTGGTGTCAGTGTATGTCTGTGTCAATTGGTGTCAGTGTGTTTGTTTGTGTTACTGGGTGTCAGTGTGTGTCTGTGTTACTTGGTGTAAGTGTGTGTCTTTGTTACTTGGTGTACTGTGTGTCTGTGTTACTGGGTGTCAGTGTATGTCTTTGTTACTGGGTGTCAGTGTATGTCTTTGTTACTTGGTGGAAGTGTGTGTCTGTGTTACTGTGTATCAGTGTCTGTCTTTGTTACTTGGTGTAAGTGTGTGTCTGTGCTACTGGGTATCAGTGTGTGTCTGTGTTACCTTGTGTAAGTGTGTGTCTTTGCTACATGGTGTCCGTGTGTGTCTGTGTTACTGGGTGTGAGTGTATGTCTTTGTTACTGGGAGTCAGAGTATGTCTTTGTGACTTGGTGTAAGTGTGTGTCTGTGTTACAGAGTATCAGTGTATGTCTTTGTGACTTGGTGTCAGTGTATGTCTTTGTTACTTGATGTCAGTGTATGCCTGTGTTACTTGGTGTTAGTGTGTGCCTGTGTTACCTGGTGTAAGTGTATGTCTTTGTTACTTGGTGTCAATGTATGTCTGTGTTACTTGGTGTAAGTGTGTGTCTGTGTTACTGGGTGTCAGTGTGTGTCTGTGTTACTTGGTGTAAGTGTGTGTCTTTGTTACTTGGTGTCCGTGTGTGTCTGTGTTACTGGGTGTCAGTGTGTGTCTGTGTTACTTGGTGTAAGTGTGTGTCTTTGTTACTTGGTGTACTGTGTGTCTGTGTTACTGGGTGTCAGTGTATGTCTTTGTTACTGGGTGTCAGTGTATGTCTTTGTTACTTGGTGGAAGTGTGTGTCTGTGTTACTGTGTATCAGTGTCTGTCTTTGTTACTTGGTGTAAGTGTGTGTCTGTGCTACTGGGTATCAGTGTGTGTCTGTGTTACCTTGTGTAAGTGTGTGTCTTTGCTACATGGTGTCCGTGTGTGTCTGTGTTACTGGGTGTGAGTGTATGTCTTTGTTACTGGGAGTCAGAGTATGTCTTTGTTACTTGGTGTAAGTGTGTGTCTGTGTTACAGAGTATCAGTGTATGTCTTTGTGACTTGGTGTCAGTGTATGTCTTTGTTACTTGATGTCAGTGTATGCCTGTGTTACTTGGTGTAAGTGTGTGCCTGTGTTACCTGGTGTAAGTGTATGTCTTTGTTACTTGGTGTCAATGTATGTCTGTGTTACTTGGTGTAAGTGTGTGTCTGTGTTACTGGGTGTCAGTGTGTGTCTGTGTTACTTGGTGTAAGTGTGTGTCTTTGTTACTTGGTGTCCGTGTGTGTCTGTGTTACTGGGTGTCAGTGTATGACTTTGTTACTTGGTGTCAGTGTATGTCTGTGTTACTTGGTCTAAGTGTTTGTCTGTGTTACTGGGTATCAGTGTATGTCTTTGTGACTTGGTGTCAGTGTACGTCTTTGTTGCTTGGTGTAAATGTGTGTCTGTGTTACTGGGTATCAGTGGATGTCTTTGTTACTTGGTGTCAGTGTATGTCAAAATACTTGATTTCAGTGTATGTCTGTGTTACTTGGTGTAAGTGTGTGTCTTTGTTACTTGGTGTCAGTGTGTGTTTGTGTTACTTGGTGTAAGTGTATGTCTTTGTTACTTGGTGTAATTGTCTGTCTTTGTTACTTGGTTTCAGTGTATGTCTGGGTTACTTGGTGTAAGTGTGTATCTTTGTTACCTGGTGTAAGTGTATGTCTTTGTTACTTGGTGTCAGTGTATGTCTTTGTTACTTGGTGTCAGTGTATGTCTTTGTTACTTGGTGTAAGTGTGTGCCTCTGTTACTGGGTATCAGTGTATGTCTTTGTTACTTGGTGTCAGTGTATGTCTATTTTACTTGGTGTAAGTGTGTGTCTGTGTTACTAGGTGTCAGTGTGTGTCTGTGTTACTTGGTGTAAATGTGTGCCTTTGTTACTGGGTATCAATGTATGTCTTTGTTACTTGGTGTCAGTGTATGTCTGTGTTACTTGGTGTAAGTGTGTGTCTTTGTTACTTGGTGTCAGTCTATGTCTGTTATACTTGGTGTAAGTGTGTGTCTTTGTTACTTGGTGTCAGTGTATGTCTTTGTTACTTGGTGTAAGTGTGTGTTTGTGTTACCTGGTGTAAGTGTGTGTCTGTGTTACTTGGAGTCAGTGTATGTCTTGGTCGCTTGGTGTCTGTGTATGTCTGTGTCACTTGGTGTCAGTGTGTTTGTTTGTTACTTGGTGTAATTGTATGTCTGTGTTACTTGGTTAAGTGTGTGTCTGTGTTACTGGGTAACATTGTATGTCTTTGTGACTTGATTTCAGTGTACGTCTTTGTTACTGGGTGTCAGTGTGTGTCTTTGTGACTTGGTGTCAGTGTATGTCTTTGTTACTTGGTGTAAGTGTGTGTCTGTGTTATTGGGTATCAGTGTATGTCTTTGTGACTTGGTGTCAGTGTATGTCTTTGTTACTGGGTGTCAGTGTGTTTCTTTGTGACTTCATGTCAGTGTATTTCTTTGTTACTTGGTGGAAGTGTGTGTCTGTGTTACTGGGTATCAGTGTATGTCTTTGTTAGTGGGTGTCAGTGTATGTCAAAATACTTGGTGTAATTGTCTGTCTTTGTTACTTGGTGGAAGTGTGTGTCTGTGTTACTGGGTATCAGTGTATGTCTTTGTTACTTGGTGTCAGTATATGCCAAAATACTTGGTCTAAGTGTATGTCTTTGTTACTTGGTGTAATTGTCTGTCTTTGTTACTTGGTTTCAGTGTATGTCTGGGTTACTTGGTGTAAGTGTGTGTCTGTGTTCCTGGGTATCATTGTATGTCCTTGTTACTTGGTGTCAGTGTATGTCTGTGTTACTTGGTGAAAGTGTGTGTCTGTGTTACTGGGTATCAGTGTATGTCTTTGTTACTTGGTGTCAGTGTACGTCTGTGTTACTTGGTGTAAGTGTGTGTCTGTATTACTGGGTGTCAGTGTGTGTCTGTGTTACTTGGTGTAAGTGTGTGTCTTTGTTACTTGGTGTCCGTGTGTGTCTGTGTTACTGGGTGTCAGTGCATGTCTTTGTTACTTGGTGCCAGTGTATATCTGTGTTACTTGGTGTAAGTGTGTGTCTTTGTTACTTGGTGTAATTGTATGTCTTTGTTACTTGGTGTCAGTGTATGTCTGTGTTACTTGGTGTAAGTGTATGACTTTGTTACTTGGTGTAAGTGTGTGTCTGTGTTACTTGGTGTAAGTGTGTGTCTGTGTTCCTGGGTATCAGTGTATGTCTGTGTTACTTGGTGTAAGTGTGTGTCTGTGTCACTGGGTATCAGTGTATGTCCTTGTTACTTGGTGTCAGTGTATGTCTGTGTTACTTGGTGAAAGTGTGTGTCTGTGTTACTGGGTATCAGTGTATGTCTTTGTTACTTGGTGTCAGTGTACGTCTGTGTTACTTGGTGTAAGTGTGTGTCTGTGTTACTTGGTGTAAGTGTGTGTCTGTATTACTGGGTGTCAGTGTGTGTCTGTGTTACTTGGTGCCAGTGTATATCTGTGTTACTTGGTGTAAGTGTGTGTCTTTGTTACTTGGTGTAATTGTATGTCTTTGTTACTTGGTGTCAGTGTATGTCTGTGTTACTTGGTGTAAGTGTATGACTTTGTTACTTGGTGTCAGTGTATGTCTTTGTTACTTGGTGTAAGCGTGTGTCTGTGTTACTGGGTGTCAGTGTGTGTCTGTGTAACTTGGTGTAAGTGTGTGTCTGTGTTACTGGGTATCAGTGTATGTCTTTGTGACTTGGTTTCAGTCTACGTCTTTGTTACTGGGTGTCAGTGTGCGTATTTGTGACTTGGTGTCTATGTATGTCTTTGTTACTTGGTGTCAGTGTATGTCTTTGTTACTTGATGCAAGTGTGTGTTTGTGCTACCTGGTTTATGTGTGTGTCTGTGTTACTTGGTGTAAGTGTGTGTCTGTGTTACTTGGTGTAAGTGTGTGTCTGTGTTATTGGGTATCAGTGTATGTCTTTGTGACTTGGTGTCAGTGTATGTCTTTGTTACTGGGTGTCAGTGTGTTTCTTTGTGACTTCATGTCAGTGTATTTCTTTGTTACTTGGTGTCCGTGTGTGTCTGTGTTACTGGGTGTCAGTGCATGTCTTTGTTACTTGGTGCCAGTGTATATCTGTGTTACTTGGTGTAAGTGTGTGTCTTTGTTACTTGGTGTAATTGTATGTCTTTGTTACTTGATTTCAGTGTATGTCTGTGTTACTTGGTGTAAGTGTGTGTCTTTGTTACTTGGTGTAAGTGTGTGTCTTTGTTACTTGGTGTCAGTGTGTGTTTGTGTTACTTGGTGCAAGTGTGTGTCTGTGTTACTTGGTGTCAGTGTATGTCTTTGTTACTTGGTGTCAGTGTATGTCTGTGTCACTTGGTGTCAGTGTGTTTGTTTGTGTTACTGGGTGTCAGTGTGTGTCTGTGTTACTTGGTGTAAGTGTGTGTCTTTGTTACTTGGTGTCAGTCTATGTCTGTCTTACTTGGTGTAAGTGTGTGCCTGTGTTACTGGTTATCAGAGTATGTCTTTGTCACTTGGCGTCAGTGTATGTCTGATTTACTTGGTGTAAGTTTGTGTCTGTGTTACTGGGTGTCAGTGTGTGTCTGTGTTACTTGGTGTAAGTGTGTGTCTTTGTTACATGGTGTCCGTGTGTGTCTGTGTTACTGGGTGTGAGTGTATGTCTTTGTTACTGGGTGTCAGAGTATGTCTTTGTTACTTGGTGTAAGTGTGTGTCTGTGTTACTGAGTATCAGTGTATGTCTTTGTGACTTGGTGTCAGTGTATGTCTTTGTCACTTGATGTCAGTGTATGCCTGTGTTACTTGGTGTAAGTGTGTGTCTGTGTTACTTGGTGTCAGTGTATGTATTTGTTACTTGGTGTCAGTGTATGTCTGTGTCAATTGGTGTCAGTGTGTTTGTTTGTGTTACTGGGTGTCAGTGTGTGTCTGTGTTACTTGGTGTAAGTGTGTGTCTTTGTTACTTGGTGTACTGTGTGTCTGTGTTACTGGGTGTCAGTGTATGTCTTTGTTACTGGGTGTCAGTGTATGTCTTTGTTACTTGGTGGAAGTGTGTGTCTGTGTTACTGTGTATCAGTGTCTGTCTTTGTTACTTGGTGTAAGTGTGTGTCTGTGCTACTGGGTATCAGTGTGTGTCTGTGTTACCTTGTGTAAGAGTGTGTCTTTGCTACATGGTGTCCGTGTGTGTCTGTGTTACTGGGTGTGAGTGTATGTCTTTGTTACTGGGAGTCAGAGTATGTCTTTGTTACTTGGTGTAAGTGTGTGTCTGTGTTACAGAGTATCAGTGTATGTCTTTGTGACTTGGTGTCAGTGTATGTCTTTGTTACTTGATGTCAGTGTATGCCTGTGTTACTTGGTGTAAGTGTGTGCCTGTGTTACTTGGTGTAAGTGTATGTCTTTGTTACTTGGTGTCAATGTATGTCTGTGTTACTTGGTGTAAGTGTGTGTCTGTGTTACTGGGTGTCAGTGTGTGTCTGTGTTACTTGGTGTAAGTGTGTGTCTTTGTTACTTGGTGTCCGTGTGTGTCTGTGTTACTGGGTGTCAGTGTATGACTTTGTTACTTGGTGTCAGTGTATGTCTGTGTTACTTGGTGTAAGTGTGTGTCTGTGTTACTGGGTATCAGTGTATGTCTTTGTGACTTGGTGTCAGTGTACGTCTTTGTTGCTTGGTGTAAATGTGTGTCTGTGTTACTGGGTATCAGTGGATGTCTTTGTTACTTGGTGTCAGTGTATGTCAAAATACTTGATTTCAGTGTATGTCTGTGTTACTTGGTGTAAGTGTGTGTCTTTGTTACTTGGTGTCAGTGTGTGTTTGTGTTACTTGGTGTAAGTGTATGTCTTTGTTACTTGGTGTAATTGTCTGTCTTTGTTACTTGGTTTCAGTGTATGTCTGGGTTACTTGGTGTAAGTGTGTATCTTTGTTACCTGGTGTAAGTGTATGTCTTTGTTACTTGGTGTCAGTGTATGTCTTTGTTACTTGGTGTCAGTGTATGTCTGTGTTACTTGGTGTAAGTGTGTGCCTCTGTTACTGGGTATCAGTGTATGTCTTTGTTACTTGGTGTCAGTGTATGTCTATTTTACTTGGTGTAAGTGTGTGTCTGTGTTACTAGGTGTCAGTGTGTGTCTGTGTTACTTGGTGTAAATGTGTGCCTTTGTTACTGGGTATCAATGTATGTCTTTGTTACTTGGTGTCAGTGTATGTCTGTGTTACTTGGTGTAAGTGTGTGTCTTTGTTACTTGGTGTCAGTCTATGTCTGTTATACTTGGTGTAAGTGTGTGTCTTTGTTACTTGGTGTCAGTGTATGTCTTTGTTACTTGGTGTAAGTGTGTGTTTGTGTTACCTGGTGTAAGTGTGTGTCTGTGTTACTTGGAGTCAGTGTATGTCCTGGTCGCTTGGTGTCTGTGTATGTCTGTGTCACTTGGTGTCAGTGTGTTTGTTTGTTACTTGGTGTAATTGTATGTCTGTGTTACTTGGTTAAGTGTGTGTCTGTGTTACTGGGTAACATTGTATGTCTTTGTGACTTGATTTCAGTGTACGTCTTTGTTACTGGGTGTCAGTGTGTGTCTTTGTGACTTGGTGTCAGTGTATGTCTTTGTTACTTGGTGTAAGTGTGTGTCTGTGTTATTGGGTATCAGTGTATGTCTTTGTGACTTGGTGTCAGTGTATGTCTTTGTTACTGGGTGTCAGTGTGTTTCTTTGTGACTTCATGTCAGTGTATTTCTTTGTTACTTGGTGGAAGTGTGTGTCTGTGTTACTGGGTATCAGTGTATGTCTTTGTTAGTGGGTGTCAGTGTATGTCAAAATACTTGGTGTAATTGTCTGTCTTTGTTACTTGGTGGAAGTGTGTGTCTGTGTTACTGGGTATCAGTGTATGTCTTTGTTACTTGGTGTCAGTATATGCCAAAATACTTGGTCTAAGTGTATGTCTTTGTTATTTGGTGTAATTGTCTGTCTTTGTTACTTGGTTTCAGTGTAAGTCTGGGTTACTTGGTGTAAGTGTGTGTCTGTGTTCCTGGGTATCATTGTATGTCCTTGTTACTTGGTGTCAGTGTATGTCTGTGTTACTTGGTGAAAGTGTGTGTCTGTGTTACTGGGTATCAGTGTATGTCTTTGTTACTTGGTGTCAGTGTACGTCTGTGTTACTTGGTGTGAGTGTGTGTCTGTATTACTGGGTGTCAGTGTGTGTCTGTGTTACTTGGTGTAAGTGTGTGTCTTTGTTACTTGGTGTCCGTGTGTGTCTGTGTTACTGGGTGTCAGTGCATGTCTTTGTTAATTGGTGCCAGTGTATATCTGTGTTACTTGGTGTAAGTGTGTGTCTTTGTTACTTGGTGTAATTGTATGTCTTTGTTACTTGGTGTCAGTGTATGTCTGTGTTACTTGGTGTAAGTGTATGACTTTGTTACTTGGTGTAAGTGTGTGTCTGTGTTACTTGGTGTAAGTGTGTGTCTGTGTTCCTGGGTATCAGTGTATGTCTGTGTTACTTGGTGTAAGTGTGTGTCTGTGTCACTGGGTATCAGTGTATGTCTTTGTCACTTGGTGTAAGTTTGTGTCTGTGTTACTGGGTATCAGTGTATGTCTTTGTTACTTGGTGTAAGTGTATGTCTTTGTTCCTTGGTGTCAGTGTATGTCTTTGTTACTTGGTGTAAGCGTGTGTCTGTGTTACTGGGTGTCAGTGTGTGTCTGTGTAACTAGGTGCAAGTGTGTGTCTGTGTTACTGGGTGTCAGTTTATGTCTTTGTTACTTGGTGTCAGTGTATGTCTTTGTTACTTCTTGTAAGTGTGTGTCTGTGTTACTGGGTATCAGTGTCTGTCTTTGTTACTTGGTGTAAGTGTGTGTCTGTGTTACTGGGTATCAGTGTATGTCTTTGTTACTTGGTGTCAGTGTATGTCTGTGTGACTTGGTGTAAGTGTGTGTCTGTGTTACTGGGTATCAGTGTATGTCTTTGTGACTTGGTTTCAGTCTACGTCTTTGTTACTGGGTGTCAGTGTGTGTATTTGTGACTTGGTGTCTATGTATGTCTTTGTTACTTGGTGCAAGTGTGTGTCTGTGTTACTGGGTATCAGTGTATGTCTTTGTTGCTTGGTGTAATTGTCTGTCTTAGTTACTTGGTTTCAGTCTATGTCTGGGTTACTTGGTGTAAGTGTGTGTCTTTGTTACTTGGTGTAATTGTATGTCTTTGTTACTTGGTGTCAGTGAATGTCTGTGTTACTTGGTGTAAGTGTGTGCCTGTGTTACTGGATTTCAGTGTATGTCTTTGTTACTTGGTGTCAGTGTATGTCTATTTTACTTGGTGTAAGCGTGTGTCTGTGTTACTGGGTGTCAGTGTGTGTCTGTGTTACTTGGTGTAAGTGTGTGCCTTTGTTACTGGGTATCAATGTATGTCATTGTTACTTGGTGTCAGTGTATGTCTGTGTTACTTGGTGTAAGTGTATGTCTTTGTTACTTGGTGTCAGTCTATGTCTGTGTTACTTGGTGTAAGTGTGTGTCTTTGTTACTTGGTGTCAGTGTATGTCTTTGTTACTTGGTGTAAGTGTGTGTTTGTGTTACTTGGTGTAAGTGTGTGTCTGTGTTACTTGGAGTCAGTGTATGTCTTTGTCGCTTGGTGTCTGTGTATGTCTGTGTCACTTGGTGTCAGTGTGTTTGTTTGTTTTACTGGGTGTCAGTGTGTCTCTTTGTTACTTGGTGTAATTGTGTGTCTTTGTTACTTGGTGTCCGTGTGTTTCTGTGTTACTGGGTGTCAGTGTATGTCTGTGTTACTGGGTGTCAGTGTATGTCTTTGTTACTTGGTGTAAGTGTGTGTCTGTGTTACTGGTTTTCAGTGTCTGTCTTTGTTACTTGGTGTAAGTGTGTGTCTGTGTTACTGGGTATCAGTGTATGTCTTTGTGACTTGGTGTCAGTGTATGTCTTTGTTACTTGGTGTCAGTGTGTTTCTTTGAGACTTGGTGTCAGTGTATGTCTTGTTACTTGGTGTAAGTGTGTGTCTGTGTTACTGGATATCAGTGTATTTCTTTGTTACTTGGTGTCAGTGTATGTCAAAGTACTTGGTGTAAGTTTATGTCTCTGTTACTTGGTGAAATTGTCTGTCTTTGTTACTTGGTTTCAGTGTATGTCTGGGTTACTTGGTGTAAGTGTGTGTCTTTGTTACTTGTTGTAAGTGTATGTATTTGTTACTTCGTGTCAGTGTGTGTCTGTGTTACTTGGTGTAAGTGTGTGCCTGTGTTACTGGTTATCAGTGTATGTCTTTGTTACTTGGTGTCAGTGTATGTCTGTGTTACTTGGTCTAAGTGTGTGTCTGTGTTACTGGGTGTCAGTGTGTGTCTGTGTTACTTGGTGTAAGTGTGTGTCTTTGTTACTTGGTGTCCGTGTGTGTCTGTGTTACTGGTTGTCAGTGTATGTCTTTGTTACTGGGTATCAGTGTATGTCTTTGTTACTTGGTGTCAGTGTATGTCTGTGTTACTTGGTGTAAGTGTGTGTCTTTGTTACTTGGTGTCAGTGTATGTCTTTGTTACTTGATGTAAGTGTGTGTTTGTGCTACCTGGTTTATGTGTGTGTCTGTGTTACTTGGTGTCAGTGTATGTCTTTGTTGCTTGGTGTCAGTGTATGTCTGTGTCACTTGGTGTCAGTGTGTTTGTTTGTGTTACTGGGTGTCAGTGTGTGTCTGTGTTACTTGTTGTAAGTGTGTGTCTTTGTTTCTTCGTGTCCGTGTGTGTCTGTGTTACTGGGTGTCAGTGTATGTCTTTGTTACTTGGTGTAAGTTTGTGTCTGTGTTACTGGTTATCAGTGTCTGTCTTTTTTACTTGGTGTAAGTGTGTGTCTGTGTTACTGGGTATCAGTGTATGTCTTTGTTACTTGGTGTCAGTGTATGTCTGTGTTACTTGGTGTAAGTGTGTGTATGTGTTACTGGGTATCAGTGTATTTCTTTGTGACTTGGTGTCAGTGTATGTCTGTGTTACTTGGTGTCAGTGTATGTCTTTGTTACTTGGTGTCAGTGTATGTCTGTGTTACTTGGTGCAAGTGTGTGCCTGTGTTACTGGGTATCAGAGTATGTCTTTGTCACTTGGTGTCAGTGTATGTCTGATTTACGTGGTGTAAGTGTGTGTCTGTGTTACTGGGTGTCAGTGTGTGTCTGTGTTACTGGGTTTTAGAGTATGTCTTTGTTACTTGGTGTAAGTGTGTGTCTGTGTTACTGTGTATCAGTGTATGTCTTTGTGACTTGGTGTCAGTGTATGTCTTTGTTACTTGATGTCAGTGTATGTCTGTGTTACTTGGTGTAAGTGTGTGCCTGTGTTACTGGGTATGAGTGTATGTCTTTGTTACTTGGTGTCAGTGTATGTCTGTGTTACTTGGTGGAAGTGTATGTCTTTGTTATATGGTGTGAGTCTATGTCTGGGTTACTTGGTGTAAGTGTGTGTCTTTGTTACTTGGTGTCAGTGTGTGTTTGTGTTACTTGGTGTAAGTGTGTGTCTGTGTTATTTGGTGTCAGTGTATGTCTTTGTTACTTGGTGTCAGTGTATGTCTGTGTCACTTGGTGTCAGTGTGTTTGTTTGTGTTACTGGGTGTCAGTGTGTGTCTGTGTTACTTGGTGTAAGTGTGTGTCTTTGTTGCTTGGTGTCCTGTGTGTCTGTGTTACTGGGTGTCAGTGTATGTCTTTGTTACTGGGTGTCAGTGTATGTCTTTGTTACTTGGTGGAAGTGTGTGTCTGTGTTACTGGGTATCAGTGTCTTTCTTTGTTACTTGGTGTAAGTGTGTGTCTGTGTTACTGGGTAACAGTGTATGTCTTTGTGACTTGGCTTCAGTGTATGTCTTTGTTACTGGGTGTCAGTGTGTGTCTTTGTGACTTGGTGTCAGTGTATGTCTTTGTTACTGGGTGTCAGTGTGTTTCTTTGTGACTTCATGTCAGTGTAATTGTTTGTTACTTGGTGGAAGTGTGTGTCTGTGTTACTGGGTATCAGTGTATGTCTTTGTTACTGGGCGTCAGTGTATGTCAAAATACTTGGTGTAATTGTCTGTCTTTGTTACTTGGTGGATGTGTGTGTCTGTGTTACTGGGTATCAGTGTATGTCTTTGTTACTTGGTGTCAGTGTATGTCAAAATACTTGGTGTAAGTGTATGTCTTTGTTACTTGGTGTAATTGTCTGTCTTTGTTACTTGGTTTCAGTGTATGTCTGGGTTACTTGGTGTAAGTGTGTGTCTTTGTTACTTGGTGTAAGTGTATGTCTTTGTTACTTGGTGTCTGTGTATGTCTTTGTTACTTGGTGTCAGTGTATGTCTGTCTTACTTGGTGTAAGTGTGTGCCTGTGTTACTGGGTATCAGAGTATGTCTTTGTCACTTGGCGTCAGTGTATGTCTGATTTACTTGGTGTAAGTGTGTGTCTGTGTTACTGGGTGTCAGTGTGTGTCTGTGTTACTTGGTGTAAGTGTGTGTCTTTGTGACATGGTGTCCGTGTGTGTCTATGTTACAGGGTGTGAGTGTCTGTCTTTGTTACTGGGTGTCAGAGTATGTCTTTGTTACTTGGTGTAAGTGTGTGTCTGTGTTACTGTGTATCAGTGTATGTCTTTGTGATTTGGTGTCAGTGTATGTCTTTGTTACTTGATGTCAGTGTATGTCTGTGTTACTTGGTGTAAGTGTGTGCCTGTGTTACTTGGTGTAAGTGTATGTCTTTGTTACTTGCTGTCAATCTATGTCTGTGTTACTTGGTGTAAGTATGTGTCTGTGTTACTGGGTGTCAGTGTGTGTCTGTGTTACGTGGTGTAAGTATGTGTCTTTGTTACTTGGTGTCCGTGTGTGTCTGTGTTACTGGGTGTCAGTGTATGACTTTGTTACTTGGTGTCAGTGTATGTCTGTGTTACTTGGTGTAAGTGTGTGTCTGTGTTACTGGGTATCAGTGTATGCCTTTGTGACTTGGTGTCAGTGTACGTCTTTGTTGCTTGGTGTAAATGTGTGTCTGTGTTACTGGGTATCAGTGGATGTCCTTGTTACTTGGTGTCAGTGTATGTCAAAATACTTGATTTCAGTGTATGTCTGTGTTACTTGGTGTAAGTGTGTGTCTTTGTTACTTGGTGTAAGTGTGTGTCTGTGTTACTTGGTGTCAGTGTATGTCTTTGTTACTTGGTGTCAGTGTATGTCTGTGTCACTTGGTGTCAGTGTGTTTGTTTGTGTTACTGGGTGTCAGTGTGTGTCTGTGTTACTGGGTGTCAGTGTATGTCTTTGTTACTGGGTGTCAGTGTATGTCTTTGTTACTTGGTGGAAGTGTGTGTGTGTGTTACTGTGTATCAGTGTCTGTCTTTGTTACTTGGTGTAAGTGTGTGTCTGTGTTACTGGGTATCAGTGTGTGTCTGTGTTACTTGGTGTAAGTGTATGTCTGTGTTACTTGGTGGAAGTGTATGTCTTTGTTATATGGTGTCAGTCTATGTCTGGGTTACTTGGTGTAAGTGTGTGTCTTTGTTACTTGGTGTCAGTGTGTGTTTGTGTTACTTGGTGTAAGTGTGTGTCTGTGTTACTTGGTGTCAGTGTATGTCTTTGTTACTTGGTGTCAGTGTATGTCTGTGTCACTTGGTGTCAGTGTGTTTGTTTGTGTTACTGGGTGTCAGTGTGTGTCTGTGTTACTTGGTGTAAGTGTGTGTCTTTGTTACTTGGTGTCCTGTGTGTCTGTGTTACTGGGTGTCAGTGTATGTCTTTGTTACTGGGTGTCAGTGTATGTCTTTGTTACTTGGTGGAAGTGTGTGTCTGTGTTACTGGGTATCAGTGTCTTTCTTTGTTACTTGGTGTAAGTGTGAGTCTGTGTTACTGGGTAACAGTGTATGTCTTTGTGACTTGGCTTCAGTGTATGTCTTTGTTACTGGGTGTCAGTGTGTGTCTTTGTGACTTGGTGTCAGTGTATGTCTTTGTTACTGGGTGTCAGTGTGTTTCTTTGTGACTTCATGTCAGTGTATTTGTTTGTTACTTGGTGGAAGTGTGTGTCTGTGTTACTGGGTATCAGTGTATGTCTTTGTTACTGGGCGTCAGTGTATGTCAAAATACTTGGTGTAATTGTCTGTCTTTGTTACTTGGTGGATGTGTGTGTCTGTGTTACTGGGTATCAGTGTATGTCTTTGTTACTTGGTGTCAGTGTATGTCAAAATACTTGGTGTAAGTGTATGTCTTTGTTACTTGGTGTAATTGTCTGTCTTTGTTACTTGGTTTCAGTGTATGTCTGGGTTACTTGGTGTAAGTGTGTGTCTTTGTTACTTGGTGTAAGTGTATGTCTTTGTTACTTGGTGTCTGTGTATGTCTTTGTTACTTGGTGTCAGTGTATGTCTGTCTTACTTGGTGTAAGTGTGTGCCTGTGTTACTGGGTATCAGAGTATGTCTTTGTCACTTGGCGTCAGTGTATGTCTGATTTACTTGGTGTAAGTGTGTGTCTGTGTTACTGGGTGTCAGTGTGTGTCTGTGTTACTTGGTGTAAGTGTGTGTCTTTGTGACATGGTGTCCGTGTGTGTCTATGTTACTGGGTGTGAGTGTATGTCTTTGTTACTGGGTGTCAGAGTATGTCTTTGTTACTTGGTGTAAGTGTGTGTCTGTGTTACTGTGTATCAGTGTATGTCTTTGTGATTTGGTGTCAGTGTATGTCTTTGTTAATTGATGTCAGTGTATGTCTGTGTTACTTGGTGTAAGTGTGTGCCTGTGTTACTTGGTGTAAGTGTATGTCTTTGTTACTTGCTGTCAATCTATGTCTGTGTTACTTGGTTTAAGTATGTGTCTGTGTTACTGGGTGTCAGTGTGTGTCTGTGTTACGTGGTGTAAGTATGTGTCTTTGTTACTTGGTGTCCGTGTGTGTCTGTGTTACTGGGTGTCAGTGTATGACTTTGTTACTTGGTGTCAGTGTATGTCTGTGTTACTTGGTGTAAGTGTGTGTCTGTGTTACTGGGTATCAGTGTATGCCTTTGTGACTTGGTGTCAGTGTACGTCTTTGTTGCTTGGTGTAAATGTGTATCTGTGTTACTGGGTATCAGTGGATGTCTTTGTTACTTGGTGTCAGTGTATGTCAAAATACTTGATTTCAGTGTATGTCTGTGTTACTTGGTGTAAGTGTGTGTCTTTGTTACTTGGTGTAAGTGTGTGTCTGTGTTACTTGGTGTCAGTGTATGTCTTTGTTACTTGGTGTCAGTGTATGTCTGTGTCACTTGGTGTCAGTGTGTTTGTTTGTGTTACTGGGTGTCAGTGTGTGTCTGTGTTACTGGGTGTCAGTGTATGTCTTTGTTACTGGGTGTCAGTGTATGTCTTTGTTACTTGGTGGAAGTGTGTGTGTGTGTTACTGTGTATCAGTGTCTGTCTTTGTTACTTGGTGTAAGTGTGTGTCTGTGTTACTGGGTATCAGTGTGTGTCTGTGTTACTTGGTGTAAGTGTGTGTCTTTGTTACATGGTGTCCGTGTGTGTCTGCGTTACTGGGTGTGAGTGTATGTCTTTGTTACTGGGTGTCAGAGTATGTCTTTGTTACTTGGTGTAAGTGTGTGTCTGTGTTACTGTGTATCAGTGTATGTCTTTGTGACTAGGTGTCAGTGTATGTCTTTGTTACTTGATGTCAGTGTATGTCTGTGTTACTTGGTGTTAGTGTGTGCCTGTGTTACTTGGTGTAAGTGTATGTCTTTGTTACTTGGTGTCAATGTATGTCTGTGTTACTTGGTGTAAGTGTGTGTCTGTGTTACTGGGTGTCAGTGTGTGTCTGTGTTACTTGGTGTAAGTGTGTGTCTGTGTTACTTGGTGTAAGTGTGTGTCTGTGTTTCTGGGTGTCAGTGTGTGTCTGTGTTACTTGGTGTAAGTGTGTGTCTTTGTTACTTGGTGTCCGTGTGTGTCTGTGTTACTGGGTGTCAGTGTATGTCTTTGTTACTGGGTGTCAGTGTATGTCTTTGTTACTTGGTGTAAGTGTGTGTCTGTGTTACTGGGTATCTGTGTCTGTCTTTGTTACTTGGTGTAAGTGTATGTCTGTGTTCCTAGGTATCAGTGTATGTCTTTGTGACTTGGTGTCAGTGTATGTCTTTGTTACTGGGTGTCAGTGTGTGTCTTTGTGACTTGGTGTCAGTGTATGTCTTTGTTACCTGGTGTAAGTGTGTGTCTGTGATACTGGGTATCAGTGTATGTCTTTGTTACTGGGTGTCAGTGTGTGTCTTTGTGACTTGGTGTCAGTGTATGTCTTTGTTACCTGGTGTAAGTGTGTGTCTGTGATACTGGGTATCAGTGTATGTCTTTGTTAATTGGTGTCAGTGTATGTCTGTGTTACTTGGTGTAAGTGTGTGTCTGTGTTACTGGGGGTCAGTGTGTGTCTGTGTTACTGGGGTTCAGTGTGTGTTTCTAACTGGGTGTCAGTGTGTGTCTGTGTTACTGGGTATCAGTGTATGTCTTTGTTACTTGGTGTAAGCATATGTCTTTGTTACTTGGTGTCAGTGTATGTGTTTGTGACTTGGTGTAAGTGTATGTCTGTGTTACTGGGTGTCAGTGTATGTCTTTGATACTGTTTATTAGTGTTTATCTGTGTTACTGGGTGTCAGTGTGTGTTTGTTTGTGTTACTGGGTGTCAGTGTGTATCTGTGACACTAGGTGTCAGTATTTAGTTTTGTTTCGAGATCCAGCACTTTAACAGGCCCTTCGGCCCACCGAGTCTGTGCCGACCATCAACCATACATTTATACTAATCCTACACTAATCCCGTATTCCTATCACATCCCCACCTGTCCCTATATATTTCCCTACCACCTATCTATACTAGGGGCAATTTATGATGGCCAATTAACCTATCAAACTGCAAGTCTTAGGCATGTGGGAGGAAACCGGAGCACCCGGAGGAAACCCACGCAGACACAGGGAGAACTTGCAAACTCCGCCCAGGCAGTACCCAGAATCGAACCAGGGTCCCTGGAGCTGTGAGGCTGCGGTGCTAACCACTGCGCCAATGTGCCCCCCCCCCCCCCCGCCCCAGTGTGTGCCTGTGTTACTGGGTGGCAGTGTATGTCTTTGTTACTTGGTGTCAGTGTGTGTCTGTGTTACTGGGTGTCAGTGTTTGTTTGTGTTACTGGGTGTCAGTGTATGTCTTTGTTACTTGGTGTAAGTGTGTGTCTGTGTTACTGGGTATCAGTGTCTGTCTTTGTTACTTTGTGTAAGTGTGTGTCTTTGTTACTTGGTGTAATTGTATGTCTTTGTTACTTGGTGTCAGTGTATGTCTGTGTTACTTGGTGTAAGTGTATGTCTTTGTTACTTGGTGTAAGTGTGTGTCTGTGTTACTTGGTGTAAGTGTGTGTCTGTGTTCCTAGGTATCATTGTATGTCATTGTTACTTGGTGTCAGTGTATGTCTGTGTTACTTGGTGTAAGTGTGTGTCTGTGTTACTGGGTATCAGTGTATGTCTTTGTTACTTGGTGTCAGTGTATGTCTGTGTTACTTGGTGTAAGTTTGTGTTTGTTTTACTGGGTGTCAGTGTGTGTCTGTGTTACTTGGTGTAAGTGTGTGTCATTGTTACTTGGTGTCCGTATGTGTCTGTGTTACTGGGTGTCAGTGCATGTCTTTGTTACTTGGTGTCAGTGTATATCTGTGTTACTTGGTGTAAGAGTGTGTCTTTGTTACTTGGTGTAATTGTATGTCTTTGTTACTTGGTGTCATTGTATGTCTGTGTTACTTGGTGTAAGTGTATGTCTTTGTTACTTGGTGTAAGTGTGTGTCTGTGTTACTTGGTGTAAGGGTGTGTCTGTGTTCCTGGGTATCAGTGTATGTATTTGTTACTTGGTGTCAGTGTATGTCTGTGTTACTCGGTGTAAGTGTGTGTCTGTGTTACTGGGTGTCAATGTGTGTCTGTGTTACTTGGTGTAAGTGTGTGTCTTTGTTACTTGGTGTCCGTGTGTCTCTGTGTTACTGGGTGTCAGGGTATGTCATTGTTACTGGGTGTCAGTGTATGTCTTTGTTACTTGGTGTAAGTGTGTGTCTGCATTACTGGGTATCAGTGTCTGACTTTGTTACTTGGTGTAAGTGTGTGCCTGTGTTACTGCGTATCAGTGTATGTCTTTGTTACTTGGTGTCAGTGTATGTCTGTGTTACTTGGTGTAAGTGTGTGTCTGTGTTACTGGGTGTCAGTGTGTGTCTGTGTTACTTGGTGTCAGTGTGTGTCTTTGTTACTTGGTGTCTGTGTATGACTTTGTTACTTTGTGTCAGTGTGTGTCTGTGTTACTGGGTATCAGTGTATGTCTTTGTGACTTGGTATCAGTGTATGTCTTTGTTACTGGGTGTCAGTGTGTGTCTGTGTTACTGGGTATCAGTGTATGTCTTTGTCATTTTGTATCAGTGTATGTCTTTGTTACTGGGTGTCAGTGTGTGTCTGTGTTACTGGGTATCAGTGTATGTCTTTGTTACTGGGTGTCAGTGTGTGTCTGTGTTCCTGGGTATCAGTGTATGTCTGTGTGACTTGGTGTCAGTGTATGTCTTTGTTACTGGGTGTCAGTGTGTGTCTTTGTGACTTGGTGTCAGTGTATGTCTGTGTTACTTTGTGTAAGTGTGTGTCTGTGTTACTGGGAATCAGTGTATGTCTTTGTTACTTGGTGTCAGTGTATGTCTGTGTTACTTGGTGTAAATGTGTGTCTGTGTTACTGGGGGTCAGTGTGTGTCTGGGTTACTTGGTGTAAGTCTGTGTCTTTGTTACTTGGTGTCCGTGTGTGTCTGTGTCACTGGGTGTCAGTGTATGTCTTTGTTACTGGGTGTCAGTGTATGTCTTTGTTACTTGGTGTAAGTGTGTGACTGTGTTACTGGGTGTCAGTGTATGTCTGTGTTACTTGGTGTAAGTGTGTGTCTGGGTTACTAGGTATCAGTGTATGTCTTTGTGACTTGATGTCAGTGTATGTCTTTGTTACTGGGTGTCAGTGTGTGTCGTTGTGACTTGGTGTCAGTGTATGTCTTTGTTACTTGGTGTAAGTGTGTGTCTGTGTTACTGGGTATCAGTGTATGTCTTTGTTACTTTGTGTCAGTGTATCTCTTTGTGACTTGGTGTCAGTGTATGTCTTTGTTACTTGGTGTAATTGTCTGTCTTTGTTACTTGGTGTAAGTGTATGTCTTTGCTACTTGGTGTATGTGTATGTCTTTGTTACTTGGTGTCAGTGTGTGTCTGTGTTACTGGGTATCAGTGTATGTCTTTGGGACTTGGTATCAGTGTATGTCTTTGTGACTTGGTGTCAGTGTCTGTCTTTGTTACTGGGTGTCAGTGTGTGTCTGTGTTACTTGGTGTCAGTGTATGTCTTTGTTACTGTTTATTAGTGTTTCTCTGTGTTACTGGGTGTCTGTGTGTGTTTGTTTGTGTTACTGGGTGTCAGTGTATGTATTTGTTACTTGGTGTAAGTGTGTGTCTGTGTTACTGGGTATCAGTGTCTGTCTCTGTTACATGGTGTAAGTGTGTGTCTTTGTTACTTGGTGTAATTGTATGTCTTTGTTACTTGGTGTCAGTGTATGTCTGTGTTACTTGGTGTAAGTGTATGTCTATGTTACTTGGTGTAAGTGTGTATCTGTGTTACTTGGTGTAAGTGTGTGTCTGTGTTCCTGGGTATCATTGTATGTCTTTGTTACTTGGTGTCAGTGTATGTCTGTGTTACTAGGTGTAAGTGTGTGTCTGTGCTACTGGGTATCAGTGTATGTCTTTGTTACTTGGTGTCAGTGTATGTCTGTGTTACTTGCTGTAAGTGTGTGTCTGTTTTACTGGGCGTCAGTGTGTGTCTGTGTTACTTGGTGTAAGTGTGTGTCTTTGTTACTTGGTGTCCGTGTGTGTCTGTGTTACTGGGTGTCAGTGCATGTCTTTGTTACTTGGTGTCAGTGTATCACTGTGTTACTTGGTGTAAGTGTGTGTCTTTGTTACTTGGTTTAATTGTATGTCTGTGTTACTTGGTGTAAGGATATGTCTTTGTTACTTGGTGGAAGTGTGTGTCTGTGTTACTTGGTGTAAGTGTGTGTATGTTTTCCTGGGTATCAGTGTCTGTCTCTGTTACTTGGTGTCAGTGTATGTCAGTGTTACTTGGTGCAAGTGTGTGTCTGTGTTACTGGGTGTCAGTGTGTGTCTGTGTTACTTGGTGTAAGTGTGTGTCTGTGTTACTGGGTATCAGTGTCTGACTTTGTTACTTGGTGTAAGTGTGTGCCTGTGTTACTGCGTATCAGTGTATGTCTTTGTTACTTGGTGTCAGTGTATGTCTGTGTTACTTGGTGTAAGTGTGTGTCTGTGTTACTGGGTGTCAGTGCGTGTCTGTGTTACTTGGTGTCAGCGTATGTCTTTGTTACTGTTTATTAGTGTTTCTCTGTGTTACTGGGTGTCTGTGTGTGTTTGTTTGTGTTACTGGGTGTCAGTGTATGTCTTTGTGACTTGGTGTAAGTGTGTGTCTGTGTTACTGGGTATCAGTGTCTGTCTCTGTTACTTACTGTAAGTGTGTGTCTTTGTTACTTGGTGTAATTGTATGTCTTTGTTACTTGGTGTCAGTGTATGTCTGTGTTACTTGGTGTAAGTGTATGTCTTTGTTACTTGGTGTAAGTGTGTGTCTGTGTTACTTGGTGTAAGTGTGTGTCTGTGTTCCTGGGTATCATTGTATTTCTTTATTACTTGGTGTCAGTGTATGTCTGTGTTACTAGGTGTAAGTGTGTGTCTGTTTTACTGGGTGTCAGTGTGTGTCTGTGTTACTTGGTGTAAGTGTGTGTCTTTGTTACTTGGTGTCCGTGTGTGTCTGTGTTACTGGGTGTCAGTGCATGTCTTTGTTACTTGGTGTCAGTGTATAACTGTGTTACTTGGTGTAAGTGTGTGTCTGTGTTACTGGGTGTCAGTGCATGTCTTTGTTACTTGGTGTCAGTGTATGTCTTTGTGACTTGGTGTAAGTGTGTGTCTTTGTTACTTGGTTTAATTGTATGTCTTTGTTACTTGGTGTCAGTGTATGTCTGTGTTACTTGGTGTAAGTGTATGTCTTTGTTACTTGGTGTCAGTGTGTGTCTGTGTTACTGGGTATCAGTGTATGTCTTTGGGACTTGGTATCAGTGTATGTCTTTGTGACTTGGTGTCAGTGTCTGTCTTTGTTACTGGGTGTCAGTGTATGTCTTTGTTACTGTTTATTAATGTTTCTCTGTGTTACTGGGTGTCTGTGTGTATTTGTTTGTGTTACTGGGTGTCAGTGTATGTCTTTGTTACTTGGTGTAAGTGTGTGTCTGTGTTACTGGGTATCAGTGTCTGTCTCAGTTACATGGTGTAAGTGTGTGTCTTTGTTACTTGGTGTAATTGTATGTCTTTGTTACTTGGTGTCAGTGTATGTCTGTGTTACTTGGTGTAAGTGTATGTCTATGTTACTTGGTGTAAGTGTGTGTCTGTGTTACTTGGTGTAAGTGTGTGTCTGTGTTCCTGGGTATCATTGTATGTCTTTGTTACTTGGTGTCAGTGTATGTCTGTGTTACTAGGTGTAAGTGTGAGTCTGTGCTACTGGGTATCAGTGTATGTCTTTGTTACTTGGTGTCATTGTATGTCTGTGTTACTTGGTGTAAGTGTGTGTCTTTGTTACTTGGTGTCCGTGTGTGTCTGTGTTACTGGGTGTCAGTGCATGTCTTTGTTACTTGGTGTCAGTGTATAACTGTGTTACTTGGTGTAAGTGTGTGTCCTTGTTACTTGGTTTAATTGTATGTCTTTGTTACTTGGTGTCAGTGTATGTCTGTGTTACTTGGTGTAAGTATATGTCTTTGTTACTTGGTGTAAGTGTGTGTCTGTGTTACTTGGTGTAAGTGTGTGTATGTTTTCCTGGGTATCAGTGTCTGTCTCTGTTACTTGGTGTCAGTGTATGTCTGTGTTACTTGGTGCAAGTGTGTGTCTGTGTTACTGGGTGTCAGTGTGTGTCTGTGTTACTTGGTGTAAGTGTGAGTTTTTGTTACTTGGTGTCCGTGTGTCTCTGTGTTACTGGGTGTCAGTGTATGTCTTTGTTACTGGGTGTCAGTGTATGTCTTTGTTACTTGGTGTAAGTGTGTGTCTGTATTACTGGGTATCAGTGTCTGACTTTGTTACTTGGTGTAAGTGTGTGCCTGTGTTACTGCGTATCAGTGTATGTCTTTGTTACTTGGTGTCAGTGTATGTCTGTGTTACTTGGTGTAAGAGTGTGTCTGTGTTACTGGGTGTCAGTGTGTGTCTGTGTTACTTGGTGTAAGTGTGTGTCTTTGTTACTTGGTGTCTGTGTATGACTTTGTTACTTGGTGTCAGTGTGTGTCTGTGTTATTGGGTATCAGTGTATGTCTTTGCGACTTGGTATCAGTGTATGTCTTTGTTACTGGGTGTCAGTGTGTGTCTGTGTTACTGGGTATCAGTGTATGTCTTTGTGACTTGGTATCAGTGTATGTCTTTGTTACTGGGTGTCAGTGTGTGTCTGTGTTCCTGGATATCAGTGTATGTCTGTGTGACTTGGTGTCAGTGTATGTCTTTGTTACTGGGTGTCAGTGTGTGTCATTGTGACTTGGTGTCAGTGAATGTCTGTGTTACTTTGTGTAAGTGTGTGTCTGTGTTACTGGGTATCAGCATATGTCTTTGTTACTTGGTGTCAGTGTATGTCTGTGTTACTTGGTTTAAGTGTGTGTCTGTGTTACTGGGGGTCAGTGTGTGTCTGTGTTACTTGGTGTAAGTCTGTGTCTTTGTTACTTGGTGTCCGTGTGTGTCTGTGTCACTGGGTGTCAGTGTATGACCTTGCTACTGGGTGTCAGTGTATGTCTTTGTTACTTGGTGTAAGTGTGCGTCTGTGTTATTGGGTGTCAGTGTATGTCTGTGTTACTTGGTGTAAGTGTGTGTCTGTGTTACTAGGTCTCAGTGTATGTCTTTGTGACTTGGTGTCAGTGTGTGTCTTTGTTATTGGGTGTCAGTGTGATTCGTTGTGACTTGGTGTCAGTGTATGTCTTTGTTACTTGGTGTAAGTGTGCGGCTGTGTTACTGGGTATCAGTGTATGTCTTTGTTACTTGGTGTCAGTGTATGTCTTTGTGACTTGGTGTCCGTGTATGTCTTTGTTACTTGGTGTAATTGTCTGTCTTTGTTACTTGGTGTAAGTGTATGTCTTTGTTACTTGGTGTCAGTGTATGTCTTTGTTACTTGGTGTCAGTGTGTGTCTGTGTTACTGGGTATCAGTGTATGTCTTTGCGACTTGGTATCAGTGTATGTCTTTGTGACTTGGTGTCAGTGTCTGTCTTTGTTACTGGGTGTCAGTGTGTGTCTGTGTTACTTGGTGTCAGTGTATGTCTTTGTTACTGTTTATTAGTGTTTCTCTGTGTTACTGGGTGTCTGTGTGTGTTTGTTTGTGTTACTGGGTGTCAGTGTATGTCTTTGTTACTTGGTGTCAGTGTATGTCTGTGTTACTTGGTGTAAGGGTGTGTCTGTTTTACTGGGTGTCAGTGTGTGTCTGTGTTACTTGGTGTAAGTGTATGTCTTTGTTACTGGGTATCAGTGAATGTCTTTGTGATTGGTATCAGTGTCTGTCAAAATACTTGGTGTAAGTGTATGTCTTTGTTACTTGGTGTAATTGTCTGTCTTTGTTACTTGGTGTAAGTGTATGTCTTTGTTACTTGGTGTCAGTGTCTGTCTTTGTTACTTGGTGTCCGTGTGTGTCTGTGTCACTGGATGTCAGTGTGTGTCTGTGTTACTTGGTGTAAGTGTATGTCTTTGTTACTGGGTATCAGTGAATGTCTTTGTGATTGGTATCAGTGTCTGTCAAAATACTTGGTGTAAGTGTATGTCTTTGTTACTTGGTGTAATTGTCTGTCTTTGTTACTTGGTGTAAGTGTATGTCTTTGTTACTTGGTGTCAGTGTATGTCTTTGTTACTTGGTGTCCGTGTGTGTCTGTGTCACTGGGTGTCAGTGTATGTCTTTGCTACTGGGTGTCAGTGTATGTCTTTGTTACTTGGTGTAAGTGTGCGTCTGTGTTACTGGGTGACAGTGTATGTCTGTGTTACTTGGTGTCAGGGCATAACAGTGTTACTTGGTGTAAGTGTGTGTCTTTGTTACTTGGTGTAATTGTATGTCTTTGTTACTTGGTATCAGTGTATGTCTGTGTGACTTGGTGTCAGTGTATGTCTTTGTTACTGGGTGTCAGTGTGTGTCTTTGTGACTTGTTGTCAGTGTATGTCTGTGTTACTTTGTGTAAGTGTGTGTCTGTGTTACTGGGTATCAGTGTATGTCTTTGTTACTTGGTGTCAGTGTATGTCTGTGTTACTTGGTGTAAGTGTGTGTCTGTGTTACTGGGGGTCAGTGTGTGTCTGTGTTCCTTGGTGTAAGTCTGTGTCTTTGTTACTTGGTGTCCGTGTGTGTCTGTGTCACTGGGTGTCTGAGTATGTCTTTGCGACTGGGTGTCAGTGTATGTCCTTGTTACTTGGTGTAAGTGTGCGTCTGTGTTACTGGGTGTCAGTGTATGTCTGTGTTACTTGGTATAAGTGTGTGTCTGTGTTACTAGGTCTCAGTGTAGTCTTTGTGACTTGGTGTCAGTGTATGTCTTTGTTACTTGGTGTAAGTGTGTGTCTGTGTTACTGGGTATCAGTGTATGTCTTTGTTACTTGGTGTCAGTGTATGTCTTTTTGACTTGGTGTCCGTGTATGTCTTTGTTATTTGGTGTAATTGTCTGTCTTTGTTACTTGGTGTAAGTGTATGTCTTTGTTACTTGGTGTCAGTGTATGTCTTTGTTACTTGGTGTCAGTGTGTGTCTGTGTTACTGGGTATCAGTGTATGTCTTTGGGACTTGGTATCAGTGTATGTCTTTGTGACTTGGTGTCAGTGTCTGTCTTTGTTACTGGGTGTCAGTGTGTGTCTGTGTTACTTGGTGTCAGTGTATGTCTTTGTTACTGTTTATTAGTGTTTCTCTGTGTTACTGCGTGTCTGTGTGTGTTTGTTTGTGTTACTGGGTGTCAGTGTATGTCTTTGTTACTTGGTGTAAGTGTGTGTCTGTGTTACTGGGTATCATTGTCTGTCTCTGTTACTAGGTGTAAGTGTGTGCCTTTGTTACTTGGTGTAATTGTGTGTCTTTGTTACTTGGTGTCAGTGTATGTCTGTGTTACTTGGTGTAAGTGTATGTCTTTGCTACTTGGTGTAACTGTGTGTCTGTGTTACTTGGTGTAAGTGTGTGTCTGTGTTCCTGGGTATCATTGTATGTCTTTGTTACTTGGTGTCAGTGTATGTCAGTGTTACTAGGTGTAAGTGTGTGTCTGTGCTACTGGGTATCAGTGTATGTATTTGTTACTTGGTGTCAGTGCATGTCTGTGTTACTTGGTGTAAGTGTGTGTCTGTTTTACTGGGTGTCAGTGTGTGTCTGTGTTACTTGGTGTAAGTGTGTGTCTTTGTTACTTGGTGTCCGTGTGTGTCTGTGTTACTGGGTGTCAGTGCATGTCTTTGTTACTTGGTGTCAGTGTATAACTGTGTTACTTGGTGTAAGTGTGTGTCTTTGTTACTTGGTGTAATTGTATGTCTTTGTTACTTGGTGTCAGTGTATGTCTGTGTTACTTGGTGTAAGTGTATGTCTTTGTTACTTGGTGTAAGTGTGTGTCTGTATTACTTGGTGTAAGTGTGTGTATGTTTTCCTTGGTATCAGTGTCTGTCTCTGTTACATGGTGTCAGTGTATGTCTGTGTTACTTGGTGTAAGTGTGTGTCTGTGTTACTGGGTTTCAGTGTATGTCCTTGTTACTTGGTGTCAGTGTATGTCTGTGTTACTTGGTGAAAGTGTGTGTCTGTGTTACTGGGTGTCAGTGTGTGTCTGTGTTACTTGGTGTAAGTGTGAGTCTTTGTTACTTGGTGTCCGTGTGTGTCTGTGTTACTGGGTGTCAGTGTATGTCTTTGTTACTGGGTGTCAGTGTATGTCTTTGATACTTGGTGTAAGTGTGTGTCTGTGTTACTGGGTATCAGTGTCTGACTTTGTTACTTGGTGTAAGTGTGTGCCTGTGTTACTGCGTATCAGTTTATGACTTTGTTACTTGGTGTCAGTGTATGTCTGTGTTACTTGGTGTAAGTGTGTGTCTGTGTTACTGGGTGTCAGTGTGTGTCTGTGTTACTTGGTGTAAGTGTGTGTCTTTGTTACTTGGTGTCTGTGTATGTCTTTGTAACTTGGTGTCAGTGTGTGTCTGTGTTACTGGGTATCAGTGTATGTCTTTGTGACTTGGTATCATTGTATGTCTTTGTTACTGGGTGTCAGCGTGTGTCTGTGTTACTGGGTATCAGTGTATGTCTTTGTCATTTGGTATCAGTGTATGTCTTTGTTACTGGGTGTCAGTGTGTGTCTGTGTTACTGGGTATCAGTGTACGTCTTTGTGACTTGGTATCAGTGTATGTCTTTGTTACTGGGTGTCAGTGTGTGTCTGTGTTCCTGGGTATCAGTGTATGTCTGTGTGACTTGGTGTCAGTGTGTGTCTTTGTGACTTGGTGTCAGTGTATGTCTGTGTTACTTTGTGTTATTGTGTGTCTGTGTTACTGGGTATCAGTGTATGTCTTTGTTACTTGGTGTCAGTGTATGTCTGTGTTACATTGTGTAAGTGTGTGTCTGTGTTACTGGGGGTCAGTGTGTGTCTGTGTTACTTGGTGTAAGTCTGTGTCTTTGTTACTTGGTGTCCGTGTGTGTCTGTGTCACTGGGTGTCAGTGTATGTCTTTGTTACTGGGTGTCAGTGTATGTCTTTGTTACTTGGTGTAAGTGTGTGTCGTTGTGACTTGGGGTCAGTGTATGTTTTTGTAACTTGGTGTAAGTGTGTGTCTGTGTTACTGGATATCAGTGTATGTCTTTGTTACTTGGTGTCAGTGTATGTCTTTGTGACTTGGTGTAGGTGTGTGCCTGTGTTACTGGGTATCGGTGGATGTCTTTGTTACTTGGTGTCAGTGTATGTCTTTGTTACTTGATGTAAGTGTATGTCTTTGTTTCTTGGTGTAAGTGTATGTCTTTGTTACTTGGTGTCAGTGTATGTCTTTGTTACTTGGTGTCAGTGTGTGTCTGTGTTACTGGGTATCAGTGTATGTCTTTGGGACTTGGTATCAGTGTATGTCTTTGTGACTTGGTGTCAGTGTCTGTCTTTGTTACTGGGTGTCAGTGCGAGTCTGTGTTACTTGGTGTCAGTGTATGTCTTTGATACTGTTTATTAGTGTTTCTCTGTGTTATTGGGTGTCTCTGTGTGTTTGTTTGTGTTACTGGGTGTCAGTGTATGTCTTTGTTACTTGGTGTAAGTGTGTGTCTGTGTTAATGGGTATCAGTGTCTGTCTCTGTTACTTGGTGTAAGTGTGTGTCTTTGTTACTTGAATTAATTGTATGTCTTTGTTACTTGGTGTCAGTGTATGTCTGTGTTACTTGGGGTAAGTGTATGTCTTTGTTACTTGGTGTAAGTGTGTGTCTTTGTTACTTGGTGTAAGTGTGTGTCTGTGTTCCTGGGTATCATTGTATGTCTTTGTTACTAGGTGTCAGTGTATGTCTGTGTTACTAGGTGTAAGTGTGTGTCTGTGCTACTGGGTATCAGTGTATGTCTTTGTTACTTGGTGTCAGTGTATGTCTGTGTTACTTGGTGTAAGTGTGTGTCTGTTTTACTGGGTGTCAGTGTGTGTCTGTGTTACTTGGTGTAAGTGTGTGTTTTTGTTACTTGCTGTCCGTGTTACTGGGTGTCAGTGCATGTCTTTGTTACTTGGTGTCAGGGTATAACTGTGTTACTTGGTGTAAGTGTGTGTCTTTGTTACTTGGTGTAATTGTATGTCTTTGTTACTTGGTGTCAGTATATGTCTGTGTTACTTGGTGTAAGTGTATGTCTTTGTTACTTGGTGTAGGTGTGTGTCTGTGTTACTTGGTGTAAGTGTGTGTATGTTTTCCTGGGTATCAGTGTCTGTCTCTGTTACTTGGTGTCAGTGTATGTCTGTGTTACCTGGTGTAAGTGTCTGTCTGTGTTACTGGGTATCAGTGTATGTCCTTGTTACTTGGTGTCAGTGTATGTCTGTGTTACTTGGTGTAAGTGTGTGTCTGTGTTACTGGGTGTCAGTGTGTGTCTGTGTTACTTGGAGTAAGTGTGAGTCTTTGTTACTTGGTGTCCGTGTGTGTCTGTGTTACTGGGTGTCAGTGTATGTCTTTGTTACTTGGTGTAAGTGTGTGTCTGTGTTACTGGGTATCAGTGTCTGACTTTGTTACTTGGTGTAAGTGTGTGTCTGTGTTACTGAGTATCAGTGTATGTCTGTGTTACTTGGTGTAAGTGTGTGTCTGTGTTACTGGGTATCAGTGTATGTCTTTGTCACTTGGTGTCAGTGTATGTCTTTGTTACTTGGTGTAAGTATGTGTCTGTGTTACTGGGTATCAGTGTATGTCTTTGTTACTTGGTGTCAGTGTATGTCAAAATACTTGGTGTAAGTGTATGTCTTTGTTACTTGGTGTAATTGTCTGTCTTTGTTACTTGGTGTAAGTGTATGTCTTTGTTACTTGGTATCAGTGTATGTCATTGTTACTTGGTGTCGGTGTATGTCTGTGTTACTTGGTGTAAGTGTGTGTCTTTGTTACTTGGTGTAAGTGTATGTCTTTGTTACTTGGTGTCAGTGCATGTCTTTGTTACTTGGTGTCAGTGTGTGTCTGTGTTACTGGGTATCAGTGAATGTCTTTGTGATTGGTATCAGTGTATGTCTTTTTTACTGGGTGTCAGTGTGTGTCTGTGTTACTGGGTATCAGTGTATGTCTTTCTGACTTGGTATCAGTGTATGTCTTTGTTACTGGGTGTCAGTGTGTGTCTGTGTTACTGGGTATCAGTGTATGTCTTTGTGACTTTGTATCAGTGTATGTCGTTGTTACTGGGTGTCAGTGTGTGTCTGTGTTCCTGGGTATCAGTGTATGTCTTTGTGCCTTGGTGTCAGTGTATGTCTTTGTTACTGGGTGTCTGTGTGTGTCTTTGTGACTTGGTGTCAGTGTATGTCTTTGTTCCCTGGTGTAAGTGTGTGTCTGTGATACTGGGTATCAGTGTATGTCTTTGTGACTAGGTGTCAGTGTATGTCTTTGTTATTGGGTGTCATTGTGTGTCTTTGTGACTTGGTGTCAGTGTATGTCTGTGTTACTGCGGGTCAGTGTGTGTCTGTGTTACTGGGGTTCAGTGTGTGTTTCTAACTGGGTGTCAGTGTGTGTCTGTGTTACTGGGTATCAGTGTCTGTCTTTGTTACTTGGCGGAAGTGTGTGTCTGTGTTACTTGGTGTAAGTGTGTGTCTGTGTTCCTGGGTATCATTGTATGTCTTTGTGACTTGGTGTCAGTGTATGTCTGGGTTACTTGGTGTAAGTGTGTGTCTGTGTTACTGGGTGTCAGTGCGAGTCTGTGTTACTTGGTGTCAGTGTATGTCTTTGATACTGTTTATTAGTGTTTCTCTGTGTTATTGGGTGTCTCTGTGTGTTTGTTTGTGTTACTGGGTGTCAGTGTATGTCTTTGTTACTTGGTGTAAGTGTGTGTCTGTGTTAATGGGTATCAGTGTCTGTCTCTGTTACTTGGTGTAAGTGTGTGTCTTTGTTACTTGATGTAATTGTATGTCTTTGTTACTTGGTGTCAGTGTATGTCTGTGTTACTTGGTGTAAGTGTATGTCTTTGTTACTTGGTGTAAGTGTGTGTCTTTGTTACTTGGTGTAAGTGTGTGTCTGTGTTCCTGGGTATCATTGTATGTCTTTGTTACTAGGTGTCAGTGTATGTCTGTGTTACTAGGTGTAAGTGTGTGTCTGTGCTACTGGGTATCAGTGTATGTCTTTGTTACTTGGTGTCAGTGTATGTCTGTGTTACTTGGTGTAAGTGTGTGTCTGTTTTACTGGGTGTCAGTGTGTGTCTGTGTTACTTGGTGTAAGTGTGTGTTTTTGTTACTTGCTGTCAGTGTTACTGGGTGTCAGTGCATGTCTTTGTTACTTGGTGTCAGGGTATAACTGTGTTACTTGGTGTAAGTGTGTGTCTTTGTCACTTGGTGTAATTGTATGTCTTTGTTACTTGGTGTCAGTATATGTCTGTGTTACTTGGTGTAAGTGTATGTCTTTGTTACTTGGTGTAGGTGTGTGTCTGTGTTACTTGGTGTAAGTGTGTGTATGTTTTCCTGGGTATCAGTGTCTGTCTCTGTTACTTGGTGTCAGTGTATGTCTGTGTTACCTGGTGTAAGTGTGTGTCTGTGTTACTGGGTATCAGTGTATGTCCTTGTTACTTGGTGTCAGTGTATGTCTGTGTTACTTGGTGTAAGTGTGTGTCTGTGTTACTGGGTGTCAGTGTGTGTCTGTGTTACTTGGAGTAAGTGTGAGTCTTTGTTACTTGGTGTCCGTGTGTGTCTGTGTTACTGGGTGTCAGTGTATGTCTTTGTTACTTGGTGTAAGTGTGTGTCTGTGTTACTGGGTATCAGTGTCTGACTTTGTTACTTGGTGTAAGTGTGTGTCTGTGTTACTGAGTATCAGTGTATGTCTTTGTTACTTGGTGTCAGTGTATGTCTGTGTTACTTGGTGTAAGTGTGTGTCTGTGTTACTGGGTATCAGTGTATGTCTTTGTCACTTGGTGTCAGTGTATGTCTTTGTTACTTGGTGTAAGTATGTGTCTGTGTTACTGGGTATCAGTGTATGTCTTTGTTACTTGGTGTCAGTGTATGTCAAAATACTTGGTGTAAGTGTATGTCTTTGTTACTTGGTGTAATTGTCTGTCTTTGTTACTTGGTGTAAGTGTATGTCTTTGTTACTTGGTATCAGTGTATGTCATTGTTACTTGGTGTCGGTGTATGTCTGTGTTACTTGGTGTAAGTGTGTGTCTTTGTTACTTGGTGTAAGTGTATGTCTTTGTTACTTGGTGTCAGTGCATGTCTTTGTTACTTGGTGTCAGTGTGTGTCTGTGTTACTGGGTATCAGTGAATGTCTTTGTGATTGGTATCAGTGTATGTCTTTTTTACTGGGTGTCAGTGTGTGTCTGTGTTACTGGGTATCAGTGTATGTCTTTCTGACTTGGTATCAGTGTATGTCTTTGTTACCGGGTGTCAGTGTGTGTCTGTGTTACTGGGTATCAGTGTATGTCTTTGTGACTTTGTATCAGTGTATGTCGTTGTTACTGGGTGTCAGTGTGTGTCTGTGTTCCTGGGTATCAGTGTATGTCTTTGTGCCTTGGTGTCAGTGTATGTCTTTGTTACTGGGTGTCTGTGTGTGTCTTTGTGACTTGGTGTCAGTGTATGTCTTTGTTCCCTGGTGTAAGTGTGTGTCTGTGATACTGGGTATCAGTGTATGTCTTTGTGACTAGGTGTCAGTGTATGTCTTTGTTATTGGGTGTCATTGTGTGTCTTTGTGACTTGGTGTCAGTGTATGTCTGTGTTACTGCGGGTCAGTGTGTGTCTGTGTTACTGGGGTTCAGTGTGTGTTTCTAACTGGGTGTCAGTGTGTGTCTGTGTTACTGGGTATCAGTGTCTGTCTTTGTTACTTGGCGGAAGTGTGTGTCTGTGTTACTTGGTGTAAGTGTGTGTCTGTGTTCCTGGGTATCATTGTATGTCTTTGTGACTTGGTGTCAGTGTATGTCTGGGTTACTTGGTGTAAGTGTGTGTCTGTGTTACTGGGTATCAGTGTATGTCTTTGTTACTTGGTGTCAGTGTATGTCTGTGTTACTTTGTGTAAGTGTATGTCTTTGTTACTTGGTGTAAGTGTGTGTCTGTGTTACTTGGTGTAAGTGTGTGTCTGTGTTCCTGGGTATCATTGTATGTCTTTGTGACTTGGTGTCAGTGTATGTCTGGGTTACTTGGTGTAAGTGTGTGTCTGTGTTACTGGGTATCAGTGTATGTCTTTGTTACTTGGTGTCAGTGTACGTCTGTGCTACTTGGTGTAAGTGTGTGTCTGTTTTACTGGGTGTCAGTGTGTGTCTGTGTTACTTGGTGTAAGTGTGTGTCTTTGTTACTTGGTGTCCGTGTGTGTCTGTGTTACTGGGTGTCAGTGTATATCTGTGTTACTTGATGTAAGTGTCTGTCTTTGTTACTTGGTGTAATTGTATGTCTTTGTAACTTGGTGTCAGTGTATGTCTGTGTTACTTTGTGTAAGTGTATGTCTTTGTTACTTGGTGTAAGTGTGTGTCTGTGTTACTTGGTGTAAGTGTGTGTCTGTGTTCCTAGGTATCAGTGTATGTCTTTGTGACTTGGTGTCAGTGTATGTTTTTGTTACTGGGTGTCAGTGTGTGTCGTTGTGACTTGGGGTCAGTGTATGTCTTTGTTACTTGGTGTAAGTGTGTGTCTGTGTTACTGGGTATCAGTGTATGTCTTTGTTACTTGGTGTCAGTGTATGTCTTTGTGACTTGGTGTAGGTGTGTGCCTGTGTTACTGGGTATCGGTGGATGTCTTTGTTACTTGGTGTCAGTGTATGTCTTTGTTACTTGGTGTAAGTGTATGTCTTTGTTACTTGGTGTCAGTGTATGTCTTTGTTACTTGGTGTCAGTGTGTGTCTGTGTTACTGGGTATCAGTGTATGTCTTTGGGACTTGGTATCAGTGTATGTCTTTGTGACTTTGTGTCAGTGTCTGTCTTTGTTACTGGGTGTCAGTGCGAGTCTGTGTTACTTGGTGTCAGTGTATGTCTTTGATACTGTTTATTAGTGTTTCTCTGTGTTATTGGGTGTCTGTGTGTGTTTGTTTGTGTTACTGGGTGTCAGTGTATGTCTTTGTTACTTGGTGTAAGTGTATGTCTGTGTTAATGGGTATCAGTGTCTGTCTCTGATACTTGGTGTAAGTGTGTGTCTTTGTTACTTGATGTAATTGTATGTCTTTGTTACTTGGTGTCAGTGTATGTCTGTGTTACTTGGTGTAAGTGTATGTCTTTGTTACTTGGTGTAAGTGTGTGTCTGTGTTACTTGGTGTAAGTGTGTGTCTGTGTTCCTGGTTATCATTGTATGTCTTTGTTACTTGGTGTCAGTGTATGTCTGTGTTACTAGGTGTAAGTGTGTGTCTGTGTTACTTGGTGTAAGTGTGTGTCTGTGTTCCTGGTTATCATTGTATGTCTTTGTTACTTGGTGTCAGTGTATGACTGTGTTACTTGGTGTAAGTGTGTGTCTGTTTTACTGGGTGTCAGTGTGTGTCTGTGTTACTTGGTGTAAGTGTGTCTTTTTGTTACTTGGTGTCCGTGTGTGTCTGTGTTACTGGGTGTCAGTGCATGTCTTTGTTACTTGGTGTCAGGGTATAACTGTGTTACTTGGTGTAAGTGTGTGTCTGTGTTACTGGGTATCAGTGTCTGACTTTGTTACTTGGTGTAAGTGTGTGTCTGTGTAACTGAGTGTCAGTGCATGTCTGTGTTACTTGGTGTAAGTGTATGTCTTTGTTACTTGGTGTAAGTGTGTGTCTGTGTTACTTGGTGTAAGTGTGTGTCTGTGTTCCTGGTTATCATTGTATGTCTTTGTTACTTGGTGTCAGTGTATGACTGTGTTACTTGGTGTAAGTGTGTGTCTGTTTTACTGGGTGTCAGTGTGTGTCTGTGTTACTTGGTGGAAGTGTGTCTTTTTGTTACTTGGTGTCCGTGTGTGTCTGTGTTACTGGGTGTCAGTGCATGTCTTTGTTACTTGGTGTCAGGGTATAACTGTGTTACTTGGTGTAAGTGTGTGTCTTTGTTACTTGGTGTAATTGTATGTCTTTGTTACTTGGTGTCAGTATATGTCTGTGTTACTTGGTGTAAGTGTATGTCTTTGTTACTTGGTGTCAGTGTATGTCTGTGTTACTTGGTGTAAGTGTGTGTCTGTGTTACTGGGTATCAGTGTATGTCCTTGTTACTTGGTGTCAGTGTATGTCTGTGTTACTTGGTGTAAGTGTGTGTCTGTGTTACTGGGTGTCAGTGTGTGTCTGTGTCACTTGGAGTAAGTGTGAGTCTTTGTTACTTGGTGTCCGTGTGTGTCTGTGTTACTGGGTGTCAGTGTATGTCTTTGTTACTTGGTGTAAGTGTGTGTCTGTGTTACTGGGTATCAGTGTCTGACTTTGTTACTTGGTGTAAGTGTGTGTCTGTGTAACTGAGTATCAGTGTATGTCTTTGTTACTTGGTGTCAGTGTATGTCTGTGTTACTTGGTGTAAGTGTGTGTCTGTGTTACTGGGTATCAGTGTATGTCTTTGTCACTTGGTGTCAGTGTATGTCTTTGTTACTGGGTGTCAGTGTGTGTCTTTGTGACTTCGTGTCAGTGTATGTCTTTGTTACTTGGTGTAAGTGTGTGTCTGTGTTACTGGGTATCAGTGTATGTCTTTGTTACTTGGTGTCAGTGTATGTCAAAATACTTGGTGTAAGTGTATGTCTTTGTTACTTGGTGTAATTGTCTGTCTTTGTTACTTGGTGTAAGTGTATGTCTTTGTTACTTGGTATCAGTGTATGTCTTTGTTACTTGGTGTTAGTGTATATCTGTGTTACTTGGTGTAAGTGTGTGTCTTTGTTACTTGGTGTAAGTGTATGTCTTTGTTACTTGGTGTCAGTGCATGTCTTTGTTACTTGGTGTCAGTGTTTGTCTGTGTTCCTAGGTATCAGTGTATGTCTTTGTGACTTGGTGTCAGTGTATGTTTTTGTTACTGGGTGTCAGTGTGTGTCGTTGTGACTTGGGGTCAGTGTATGTCTTTGTTACTTGGTGTAAGTGTGTGTCTGTGTTACTGGGTATCAGTGTATGTCTTTGTTACTTGGTGTCAGTGTATGTCTTTGTGACTTGGTGTAGGTGTGTGCCTGTGTTACTGGGTATCGGTGGATGTCTTTGTTACTTGGTGTCAGTGTATGTCTTTGTTACTTGGTGTAAGTGTATGTCTTTGTTACTTGGTGTCAGTGTATGTCTTTGTTACTTGGTGTCAGTGTGTGTCTGTGTTACTGGGTATCAGTTTATGTCTTTGGGACTTGGTATCAGTGTATGTCTTTGTGACTTTGTGTCAGTGTCTGTCTTTGTTACTGGGTGTCAGTGCGAGTCTGTGTTACTTGGTGTCAGTGTATGTCTTTGATACTGTTTATTAGTGTTTCTCTGTGTTATTGGGTGTCTGTGTGTGTTTGTTTGTGTTACTGGGTGTCAGTGTATGTCTTTGTTACTTGGTGTATGTGTATGTCTGTGTTAATGGGTATCAGTGTCTGTCTCTGTTACTTGGTGTAAGTGTGTGTCTTTGTTACTTGATGTAATTGTATGTCTTTGTTACTTGGTGTCAGTGTATGTCTGTGTTACTTGGTGTAAGTGTATGTCTTTGTTACTTGGTGTAAGTGTGTGTCTGTGTTACGTGGTGTAAGTGTGTGTCTGTGTTCCTTGTTATCATTGTATGTCTTTGTTACTTGGTGTCAGTGTATGTCTGTGTTACTAGGTGTAAGTGTGTGTCTGTGTTACTTGGTGTAAGTGTGTGTCTGTGTTCCTGGTTATCATTGTATGTCTTTGTTACTTGGTGTCAGTGTATGACTGTGTTACTTGGTGTAAGTGTGTGTCTGTTTTACTGGGTGTCAGTGTGTGTCTGTGTTACTTGGTGTAAGTGTGTCTTTTTGTTACTTGGTGTCCGTGTGTGTCTGTGTTACTGGGTGTCAGTGCATGTCTTTGTTACTTGGTGTCAGGGTATAACTGTGTTACTTGGTGTAAGTGTGTGTCTGTGTTACTGGGTATCAGTGTCTGACTTTGTTACTTGGTGTAAGTGTGTGTCTGTGTAACTGAGTGTCAGTGTATGTCTTTGTTACTTGGTGTCAGTGTATGTCAAAATACTTGGTGTAAGTGTATGTCTTTGTTACTTGGTGTAATTGTCTGTCTTTGTTACTTGGTGTAAGTGTATGTCTTTGTTACTTGGTATCAGTGTATGTCTTTGTTACTTGGTGTTAGTGTATGTCTGTGTTACTTGGTGTAAGTGTGTGTCTTTGTTACTTGGTGTAAGTGTATGTCTTTGTTACTTGGTGTCAGTGCATGTCTTTGTTACTTGGTGTCAGTGTTTGTCTGTGTTCCTAGGTATCAGTGTATGTCTTTGTGACTTGGTGTCAGTGTATGTTTTTGTTACTGGGTGTCAGTGTGTGTCGTTGTGACTTGGGGTCAGTGTATGTCTTTGTTACTTGGTGTAAGTGTGTGTCTGTGTTACTGGGTATCAGTGTATGTCTTTGTTACTTGGTGTCAGTGTATGTCTTTGTGACTTGGTGTAGGTGTGTGCCTGTGTTACTGGGTATCGGTGGATGTCTTTGTTACTTGGTGTCAGTGTATGTCTTTGTTACTTGGTGTAAGTGTATGTCTTTGTTACTTGGTGTCAGTGTATGTCTTTGTTACTTGGTGTCAGTGTGTGTCTGTGTTACTGGGTATCAGTTTATGTCTTTGGGACTTGGTATCAGTGTATGTCTTTGTGACTTTGTGTCAGTGTCTGTCTTTGTTACTGGGTGTCAGTGCGAGTCTGTGTTACTTGGTGTCAGTGTATGTCTTTGATACTGTTTATTAGTGTTTCTCTGTGTTATTGAGTGTCTGTGTGTGTTTGTTTGTGTTACTGGGTGTCAGTGTATGTCTTTGTTACTTGGTGTAAGTGTATGTCTGTGTTAATGGGTATCAGTGTCTGTCTCTGTTACTTGGTGTAAGTGTGTGTCTTTGTTACTTGATGTAATTGTATGTCTTTGTTACTTGGTGTCAGTGTATGTCTGTGTTACTTGGTGTAAGTGTATGTCTTTGTTACTTGGTGTAAGTGTATGTCTGTGTTACGTGGTGTAAGTGTGTGTCTGTGTTCCTGGTTATCATTGTATGTCTTTGTTACTTGGTGTCAGTGTATGTCTGTGTTACTAGGTGTAAGTGTGTGTCTGTGTTACTTGGTGTAAGTGTGTGTCTGTGTTCCTGGTTATCATTGTATGTCTTTGTTACTTGGTGTCAGTGTATGACTGTGTTACTTGGTGTAAGTGTGTGTCTGTTTTACTGGGTGTCAGTGTGTGTCTGTGTTACTTGGTGTAAGTGTGTCTTTTTGTTACTTGGTGTCCGTGTGTGTCTGTGTTACTGGGTGTCAGTGCATGTCTTTGTTACTTGGTGTCAGGGTATAACTGTGTTACTTGGTGTAAGTGTGTGTCTGTGTTACTGGGTATCAGTGTCTGACTTTGTTACTTGGTGTAAGTGTGTGTCTGTGTAACTGAGTGTCAGTGTATGTCTGTGTTACTTGGTGTAAGTGTATGTCTTTGTTACTTGGTGTAAGTGTGTGTCTGTGTTACTTGGTGTAAGTGTGTGTCTGTGTTCCTGGTTATCATTGTATGTCTTTGTTACTTGGTGTCAGTGTATGACTATGTTACTTGGTGTAAGTGTGTGTCTGTTTTACTGGGTGTCAGTGTGTGTCTGTGTTACTTGGTGTAAGTGTGTCTTTTTGTTACTTGGTGTCCGTGTGTGTCTGTGTTACTGGGTGTCAGTGCATGTCTTTGTTACTTGGTGTCAGGGTATAACTGTGTTACTTGGTGTAAGTGTGTGTCTTTGTTACTTGGTGTAATTGTAT
Organism: Heterodontus francisci; assembly: GCF_036365525.1. Classification (NCBI taxonomy): domain Eukaryota; kingdom Metazoa; phylum Chordata; class Chondrichthyes; order Heterodontiformes; family Heterodontidae; genus Heterodontus; species Heterodontus francisci. Next base: position 1,212,922 of record NW_027141653.1, on the reverse strand, counting down.
GTCTTTGTTACTTGGTGTCAGTATATGTCTGTGTTACTTGGTGTAAGTGTATGTCTTTGTTACTTGGTGTCAGTGTATGTCTGTGTTACTTGGTGTAAGTGTGTGTCTGTGTTACTGGGTATCAGTGTATGTCCTTGTTACTTGGTGTCAGTGTATGTCTGTGTTACTTGGTGTAAGTGTGTGTCTGTGTTACTGGGTGTCAGTGTGTGTCTGTGTCACTTGGAGTAAGTGTGAGTCTTTGTTACTTGGTGTCCGTGTGTGTCTGTGTTACTGGGTGTCAGTGTATGTCTTTGTTACTTGGTGTAAGTGTGTGTCTGTGTTACTGGGTATCAGTGTCTGACTTTGTTACTTGGTGTAAGTGTGTGTCTGTGTAACTGAGTATCAGTGTATGTCTTTGTTACTTGGTGTCAGTGTATGTCTGTGTTACTTGGTGTAAGTGTGTGTCTGTGTTACTGGGTATCAGTGTATGTCTTTGTCACTTGGTGTCAGTGTATGTCTTTGTTACTGGGTGTCAGTGTGTGTCTTTGTGACTTCGTGTCAGTGTATGTCTTTGTTACTTGGTGTAAGTGTGTGTCTGTGTTACTGGGTATCAGTGTATGTCTTTGTTACTTGGTGTCAGTGTATGTCAAAATACTTGGTGTAAGTGTATGTCTTTGTTACTTGGTGTAATTGTCTGTCTTTGTTACTTGGTGTAAGTGTATGTCTTTGTTACTTGGTATCAGTGTATGTCTTTGTTACTTGGTGTAAGTGTATGTCTTTGTTACTTGGTGTCAGTGCATGTCTTTGTTACTTGGTGTCAGTGTTTGTCTGTGTTACTGGGTATCAGTGAATGTCTTTGTGATTGGTATCAGTGTATGTCTTTTTTTCTGGGTGTCAGTGTGTGTCTGTGTTACTGTGTATCAGTGTATGTCTTTCTGACTTGGTATCAGTGTATGTCTTTGTTACTGGGTGTCAGTGTGTGTCTGTGTTACTGGGTATCAGTGTATGTCTTTGTGACTTTGTATCAGTGTATGTCTTTGTTACTGGGTGTCAGTGTGTGTCTGTGTTCCTGGGTATCAGTGTATGTCTTTGTGACTTGGTGTCCGTGTATGTCTTTGTTACTGGGTGTCAGTGTGTGTCTTTGTGACTTGGTGTCAGTGTATGTCTTTGTTCCCTGGTGTAAGTGTGTGTCTGTGATACTGGGTATCAGTGTATGTCTTTGTGACTAGATGTCAGTGTATGTCTTTGTTATTGGGTGTCATTGTGTGTCTTTGTGACTTGGTGTCAGTGTATGTCTGTGTTACTGCGGGTCAGTGTGTGTCTGTGTTACTGGGGTTCAGTGTGTGTTTCTAACTGGGTGTCAGTGTGTGTCTGTGTAACTGGGTATCAGTGTCTGTCTTTGTTACTTGGCGGAAGTGTGTCTTTGTTACTTGGTGTAATTGTATGTCTTTGTAACTTGGCGTCAGTGTATGTCTGTGTTACTTTGTGTAAGTGTATGTCTTTGTTACTTGGTGTAAGTGTGTGTCTGTGTTACTTGGTGTAAGTGTGTGTCTGTGTTCCTTGGTATCATTGTATGTATTTGTTACTTGGTGTCAGTGTATTTCTGGGTTACTTGGTGTAAGTGTGTGTCTGTGTGACTGGGTATCAGTGTATGTCTTTGTTACTTGGTGTCAGTGTATGTCTGTGCTACTTGGTGTAAGTGTGTGTCTGTTTTACTGGGTGTCAGTGTGTGTCTGTGTTACTTGGTGTAAGTGTGTGTCTTTGTTACTTGGTGTCCGTGTGTGTCTGTGTTACTGGGTGTCAGTGCATGTCTTTGTTACTTGCTGTCAGTGTATATCTGTGTTACTTGATGTAAGTGTCTGTCTTTGTTACTTGGTGTAATTGTATGTCTTTGTCACTTGGTGTCACTGTAAGTCTGTGTTACTTGGTGTAAGTGTATTTCTTTGTTACTTGGTGTATGCGAAGCGTGTGTCTGTGTTACTTGGTGTAAGTGTGTGTCTGTGTTACTGGGTATCAGTGTCTGTCTTTGTTACTTGGTGTAAGTGTGTGTCTGTGCTACTGGGTATCAGTGTTTGTCTTTGTTACTTGGTGTCAGTGTATGTCTGTGTTACTTGGTGTCAGTATATGTCTTTGTTACTGGGTGTCAGTGTGTGTCTTTGTGACTTGGTGTCAGTGTATGTCTTTGTTACTTGTTGTAAGTGTGTGTCTGTGTTACTGGGTATCAGTGTATGTCTGTGTTACTTGGTGTCAGTGCATGTCTTTGTTACTTGGTGACAGTGTGTGTCTGTGTTACTAGGTATCAGTGTGTGTCTGTGTTACTTGGTGAAAGTGTGTGTCTTTGTTACTTGGTGTCCGTGTGTGTCTGTGTTACTGGGTGTCAGTGCATGTCTTTGTTACTGGGTATCAGTGTATGTCTTTGTTACTTGGTGTCAGTGTATGTCTTTGTTACTTGGTGTAAGTGTATGTCTTTGTTACTTGGTGTAATTGTCTGTCTTTGTTACTTGGTGTAAGTGTATGTCTTTGTTACTTGGTGTAATTGTCTGTCTTTGTTACTTGGTGTAAGTGTATGTCTTTGTTACTTGGTATCAGTGTATGTCTTTGTTACTTGGTGTCAGTGTATGTCTGTGTTACTTGGTGTAATTGTCTGTCTTTGTTACTTGGTGTAAGTGTATGTCTTTGTTACTTGGTATCAGTGTATGTCTTTGTTACTTGGTATCAGTGTATGTCTGTGTTACTTGGTGTAAGTGTGTGTCTTTGTTACTTGGTGTAAGTGTATGTCTTTGTTACTTGGTGTCAGTGCATGTCTTTGTTACTTGGTGTCATTGTGTGTCTGTGTTACTGGGTATCAGTGAATGTCTTTGTGATTGGTATCAGTGTATGTCTTTTTTAATGGGTGTCAGTGTGTGTCTGTGTTACTGGGTATCAGTGTATGTCTTTCTGACTTGGTATCAGTGTATGTCTTTGTTACTGGGTGTCAGTGTGTGTCTGTGTTACTGGGTATCAGTGTATGTCTTTGTGACTTTGTATCAGTGTATGTCTTTGTTACTGGGTGTCAGTGTGTGTCTGTGTTCCTGGATATCAGTGTATGTCCTTGTGACTTGGTGTCAGTGTATGTCTTTGTTACTGGGTGTCAGTGTGTGTCTTTGTGACTTGGTGTCAGTGTATGTCTTTGTTCCCTGGTGTAAGTGTGTGTCTGTGATACTGGGTATCAGTGTATGTCTTTGTGACTAGGTGTCAGTGTATGTCTTTGTTACTTGGTGTAAGTGTGTGTCTGTGTTACTGGGTATCAGTGTCTGTCTTTGTTACTTGGTGTAAGTGTGAGTCTGTGCTACTGGTTATCAGTGTTTGTCTTTGTTACTTGGTGTCAGTGTATGTCTGTGTTACTTGGTGTCAGTATATGTCTTTGTTACTGGGTGTCAGTGTGTGTCTTTGTGACTTGGTGTCAGTGTATGTCTTTGTTACTTGTTGTAAGTGTGTGTCTGTGTTACTGGGTATCAGTGTATGTCTGTGTTACTTGGTGTCAGTGCATGTCTTTGTTACTTGGTGACAGTGTGTGTCTGTGTTACTAGGTATCAGTGTGTGTCTGTGTTACTTGGTGAAAGTGTTTGTCTTTGTTACTTGGTGTCCGTGTGTGTCTGTGTTACTGGGTGTCAGTGCATGTCTTTGTTACTGCGTGTCACTGTATGTCTTTGTTACTTGGTGTAAGTGTGTGTCTGTGTTACTGGGTATCAATGTCTGTCTTTGTTACTTGGTGTAAGTGTGTGTCTTTGTTACTTGGTGTAATTGTATGTCTTTGTTACTTGGTGTCAGTGTATGTCTGTGTTACTTGGTGTAAGTGTATGTCTTTGTTACTTGGTGTAAGTGTGTTTCAGTGTTACTTGGTGTAAGTGTGTGTCTGTGTTACTGGGTATCAGTCTATGCCTTTGTTACTTGGTGTCAGTGTATGTCTGTGTTACTTGGTGTAAGTGTGTGTCTGTTTTACTGGGTGTCAGTGTGTGTCTATGTTACTTGGTGTAAGTGTGTTTCTTTGTTACTTGGTGTCCGTGTGTGTCTGTGTTACTGGGTGTCAGTGCATGTCTGTGTTACTGGGTATCAGTGTATGTCTTTCTGACTTGTTGTCAGTGCATGTCTTTGAGACTTGGTGTCAGTGTATGTCTTTGTTACTGGGTGTCAGTGTGTGTCTGTGTTACTTGGTGTCAGTGTATGTCTTTGTTACTGTTTATTAGTGTTTCTCTGTGTTACTGTGTGTCTGTGTGTGTTTGTTTGTGTTACTGGGTGTCAGTGTATGTCTTTGTTACTTGGTGTAAGTATGTGTCTTTGTTTACTGGGTATCAGTGTCTGTCTTTGTTACTTGGTGTAAGTGTGTGTCTTTGTTACTTGGTGTAATTGTATGTCTTTGTTACTTGGTGTCAGTGTATGTCTGTGTTACTTGGTGTAAGTGTATGTCTTTGTTACTTGGTGTAAGTGTGTGTCAGTGTTACTTGGTGTAAGTGTGTGTCTGTGTTACTGGGTATCAGTCTATGCCTTTGTTACTTGGTGTCAGTGTATGTCTGTGTTACTTGGTGTAAGTGTGTGTCTGTTTTACTGGGTGTCCGTGTGTGTCTTTGTTACTGGGTGTCAGTGCATGTCTTTGTTACTGCGTGTCACTGTATGTCTTTGTTACTTGGTGTAAGTGTGTGTCTGTGTTACTGGGTATCAATGTCTGTCTTTGTTACTTGGTGTAATTGTTTGTCTGTGTTACTGGGTATCAGTGTTTGTCTTTGTGACTTGGTGTCAGTGTATGTCTTTGTTACTGGGTGTCAGTGTGTGTCTGTGTTACTTGGTATCAGTGTATGTCTTTGTTACTGTATATTAGTGTTTCTCTGTGTTACTGGGTGTCTGTGTGTGTTTGTTTGTGTTACTGGGTGTCAGTGTATGTCTTTGTTACTTGATGTAAGTGTGTGTCTGTGTTACTGGGTATCAGTGTCTGTCTTTGTTACTTGGTGTAAGTGTGTGTCTTTGTTACTTGGTGTAATTGTATGTCTTTGTTACTTGTTGTCAGTGTATGTCTGTGTTACTTGGTGTAAGTGTATGTCTTTGTTACTTGGTGTAAGTGTGTGTCTGTGTTACTTGGTGTAATTGTGTGTCTGTGTTCCTGGGTATCATTGTATGTCTTTGCTACTTGGTGTCAGTGTATGTCTGTGTTACTTGGTGTAAGTGTGTGTCTGTGTTACTAGGTATCAGTGTATGTCTTTGTTACTTGGTGTCAGTGTATGTCTGTGCTACTTGGTGTAAGTGTGTGTCTGTTTTACTGGGTGTCAGTGTGTGTCTGTGTTACTTGGTGTAAATGTGTGTCTTTGTTACTTGGTGTCCGTGTGTGTCTTTGTTACTTGGTGTCCGTGTGTGTCTGTGTTACTGGGTGTCAGTGCATGTCTTTGTTACTGTGTGTCAGTGTATGTCTTTGTTACTTGGTGTAAGTGTGTGTCCGTGTTACTGGGTATCAGTGTCTCTCTTTGTTACTTGGTGTCAGTGTATGTCTGTGTTACTTGGTGTCACTATATGTCTTTGTTACTGGGTGTCAGTGTGTGTCTTTGTGACTTGGTGTCAGTGTATGTCAAAATACTTGGTGTAAGTGTATGTCTTTGTTACTTGGTATCAGTGTATGTCTTTGTTACTTGGTGTCAGTGTATGTCTGTGTTACTTGGTGTAAGTGTGTGTCTTTGTTACTTGGTGTAAGTGTATGTCTTTGTTACTTGGTGTCAGTGCATGTCTTTGTTACTTGGTGTCATTGTGTGTCTGTGTTACTGGGTATCAATGAATGTCTTTGTGATTGGTATCAGTGTATGTCTTTTTTACTGGGTGTCAGTGTGTGTCTGTGTTACTGGGTATCAGTGTATGTCTTTCTGACTTGGTATCAGTGTATGTCTTTGTTACTGGGTGTCAGTGTGTGTCTGTGTTACTGGGTATCAGTGTATGTCTTTGTGACTTTGTATCAGTGTAAGTCTTTGTTACTGGGTGTCAGTGTGTGTCTGTGTTCCTGGATATCAGTGCATGTCTTTGTGACTTGGTGTCAGTGTATGTCTTTGTTACTGGGTGTCAGTGTGTGTCTTTGTGACTTGGTGTCAGTGTATGTCTTTGTTCCCTGGTGTAAGTGTGTGTCTGTGATACTGGGTATCAGTGTATGTCTTTGTGATTGGTGTCAGTGCATGTCTTTGTTACTTGGTGTCATTGTGTGTCTGTGTTACTGGGTATCAATGAATGTCTTTGTGATTGGTATCAGTGTATGTCTTTTTTACTGGGTGTCAGTGTGTGTCTGTGTTACTGGGTATCAGTGTATGTCTTTCTGACTTGGTATCAGTGTATGTCTTTGTTACTGGGTGTCAGTGTGTGTCTGTGTTACTGGGTATCAGTGTATGTCTTTGTGACTTTGTATCAGTGTAAGTCTTTGTTACTGGGTGTCAGTGTGTGTCTGTGTTCCTGGATATCAGTGTATGTCTTTGTGACTTGGTGTCAGTGTATGTCTTTGTTACTGGGTGTCAGTGTGTGTCTTTGTGACTTGGTATCAGTGTATGTCTTTGTTACTGGGTGTCAGTGTGTGTCTGTGTTACTGGGTATCAGTGTATGTCTTTCTGACTTGGTATCAGTGTATGTCTTTGTTACTGGGTGTCAGTGTGTGTCTGTGTTACTGGGTATCAGTGTATGTCTTTGTGACTTTGTATCAGTGTATGTCTTTGTTACTGGGTGTCAGTGTGTGTCTGTGTTCCTGGGTATCAGTGTATGTCTTTGTGACTTGGTGTCAGTGTATGTCTTTGTTACTGGGTGTCAGTGTGTGTCTTTGTGACTTGGTGTCAGTGTATGTCTTTGTTCCCTGGTGTAAGTGTGTGTCTGTGATACTGGGTGTCATTGTGTGTCTTTGTGACTTGGTGTCAGTGTATGTCTGTGTTACTGCGGGTCAGTGTGTGTCTGTGTTACTGGGGTTCAGTGTGTGTTTCTAACTGGGTGTCAGTGTGTGTCTGTGTAACTGGGTATCAGTGTCTGTCTTTCTTACTTGGCGGAAGTGTGTCTTTGTTACTTGGTGTAATTGTATGTCTTAGTAACTTGGCGTCAGTGTATGTCTGTGTTACTTTGTGTAAGTGTATGTCTTTGTTACTTGGTGTAAGTGTGTGTCTGTGTTACTTGGTGTAAGTGTGTGTCTGTGTTCCTTGGTATCATTGTATGTATTTGTTACTTGGTGTCAGTGTATGTCTGGGTTACTTGGTGTAAGTGTGTGTCTGTGTGACTGGGTATCAGTGTATGTCTTTGTTACTTGGTGTCATTGTATGTCTGTGCTACTTGGTTTAAGTGTGTGTCTGTTTTACTGGGTGTCAGTGTGTGTCTGTGTTACTTGGTGTAAGTGTGTGTCTTTGTTACTTGGTGTCCGTGTGTGTCTGTGTTACTGGGTGTCAGTGCATGTCTTTGTTACTTGCTGTCAGTGTATATCTGTGTTACTTGATGTAAGTGTCTGTCTTTGTTACTTGGTGTAATTGTATGTCTTTGTTACTTGGTGTCACTGTATGTCTGTGTTACTTGGTGTAAGTGTATGTCTTTGTTACTTGGTGTAAGTGTGTGTCTGTGTTACTGGGTATCAGTGTATGTCTTTGTTACTTGGTGTCAGTGTATGTCTGTGTTACTTGGTGTAAGTGTGTGTCTGTGTTACTGGGTGTCAGTGTGTGTCTGTGTTACTTGGTGCAAGTGTGTGTCTTTGTTACTTGGTGTCCCTGTGTGTCTGTGTTATTGGGTGTCAGTATATGTCTTTGTTACTGGGTGTCAGTGTATGTCTTTGTTACTTGGTGTAAGTGTGTGTCTGTGTTACTGGGCATCAGTGTTTGTCTTTGTTACTTGGTGTCAGTGTATGTCTGTGTTACTTGGTGTAAGTGTGTGTCTGTGTTACTGGGTATCAGTGTATGTCTTTGTGACTTGGTGTCAGTATATGTCTTTGTTACTGGGTGTCAGTGTGTGTCTTTGTGACTTGGTGTCAGTCTATGTCTTTGTTTCTTGTTGTAAGTGTGTGTCTGTGTTACTGGGTATCAGTGTATGTCTTTGTTACTTGGTGTCAGTGTATGTCAAAATACTTGGTGTAAGTGTATGTCTTTGTTACATGGTGTAATTGTCTGTCTTTGTTACTTGGTTTAAGTGTGTGTCTTTGTTACTTGGTGTAAGTGTATGTCTTTGTTACTTGGTGTCATTGTATGTCTGTGTTACTTGGTGTAAGTGTGTGTCTTTGTTACTTGGTGTAAGTGTATGTCTGTGTTACTTGGTGTCAGTGCATGTCTTTGTTACTTGGTGTCAGTGTGTGTCTGTGTTACTGGGTATCAGTGAATGTGTTTGTGATTGGTATCAGTCTATGTCTTTGTTACAGGGTGTCTGTGTGTGTCTGTGTTCTGGGTATCAGTGTATGTCTTTCTGACTTGTTATCAGTGTATGTCTTTGAGACTTGGTGTCAGTGTATGTCTTTGTTACTGGGTATCAGTGTGTGTCTGTGTTACTTGGTGTCAGTGTATGTCTTTGTTACTGTTTATTAGTGTTTCTCTGTTTTACTGTGTGTCTGTGTGTGTTTGTTTGTGTTACTGGGTGTCAGTGTATGTCTTTGTTACTTGGTGTAAGTGTGTGTCTTTGTTTACTGGGTATCAGTGTCTGTCTTTGTTACTTGGTGTAAGTGTGTGTCTTTGTTAATTGGTGTAATTGTATGTCTTTGTTACTTGGTGTCAGTGTATGTCTGTGTTACTTGGTGTAAGTGTATGTCTTTGTTACTTGGTGTAAGTGTGTGTCAGTGTTACTTGGTGTAAGTGTGTGTCTGTGTTACTGGGTATCAGTCTATGTCTTTGTTACTTGGTGTCAGTGTATGTCTGTGTTACTTGGTGTAAGTGTGTGTCTGTTTTACTGGGTGTCAGTGTGTGTCTATGTTACTTGGTGTAAGTGTGTTTCTTTGTTACTTGGTGTCCGTGTGTGTCTGTGTTACTGGGTGTCAGTGCATTTCTTTGTTACTGGGTGTCACTGTATGTCTTTGTTACTTGGTGTAAGTGTGTGCCTGTGTTACTGGGTATCAGTGTCTGTCTTTGTTACTTGGTGTAATTGTTTGTCTGTGTTACTGGGTATCAGTGTTTGTCTTTGTGACTTGGTGTCAGTGTATGTCTTTGTTACTGGGTGTCAGTGTGTGTCTGTGTTACTTGGTATCAGTGTATGTCTTTGTTACTGTATATTAGTGTTTCTCTGTGTTACTGGGTGTCTGTGTGTGTTTGTTTGTGTTACTGGGTGTCAGTGTATGTCTTTGTTACTTGATGTAAGTGTGTGTCTGTGTTACTGGGTATCAGTGTCTGTCTTTGTTACTTGGTGTAAGTGTGTGTCTTTGTTACTTGGTGTAATTGTATGTCTTTATTACTTGTTGTCAGTGTATGTCTGTGTTACTTGGTGTAAGTGTATGTCTTTGTTACTTGGTGTAATTGTGTGTCTGTGTTCCTGGGTATCATTGTATGTCTTTGCTACTTGGTGTCAGTGTATGTCTGTGTTACTTGGTGTAAGTGTGTGTCTGTGTTACTAGGTATCAGTGTATGGCTTTGTTACTTGGTGTCAGTGTATGTCTGTGCTACTTGGTGTAAGTGTGTGTCTGTTTTACTGGGTGTCAGTGTGTGTCTGTGTTACTTGGTGTAAGTGTGTGTCTTTGTTACTTGGTGTCCGTGTGTGTCTGTGTTACTGGGTGTCAGTGCATGTCTTTGTTACTGGGTGTCAGTGTATGTCTTTGTTACTTGGTGTAAGTGTGTGTCCGTGTTACTGGGTATCAGTGTCTCTCTTTGTTACTTGGTGTAAGTGTGTGTCTGTGCTACTGGGTATCAGTGTTTGTCTTTGTTACTTGGTGTCAGTGTATGTCTGTGTTACTTGGTGTCAGTATATGTCTTTGTTACTGGGTGTCAGTGTGTGCCTTTGTGACTTGGTGTCAGTGTATGTCTTTGTTACTTGTTGTAAGTGTGTGTCTGTGTTACTGGGTATCAGTGTGTGTCTGTGTTACTTGGTGAAAGTGTGTGTCTTTGTTACTTGGTGTCCGTGTGTGTCTGTGTTATTGTGTGTCAGTGCATGTCTTTGTTACTGGGTATAAGTGTATGTCTTTGTTACTTGGTGTCAGTGTATGTCAAAATACTTGGTGTAAGTGTATGTCTTTGTTACTTGGTGTCCGTGTGTGTCTTTGTTACTGGGTGGCAGTGTATGTCTTTGTTACTTGGTGTAAGTGTGTGTCTGTGTTACTGGGTATCAGTGTCTGTCTTTGTTACTTGGTGTAAGTGTGTGTCTGTGTTACTGGGCATCAGTGTTTGTCTTTGTGACTTGGTGTCAGTATATGTCTTTGTTACTGGGTGTCAGTGTGTGTCTTTGTGACTTGGTGTCAGTGTATGTCTTTGTTACTTGGTGTAAGTGTGTGTCTGTGTTACTGGGTATCAGTGTCTGTCTTTGTTACTTGGTGTAAGTGTGTGTCTGTGTTACTGGGTATCAGTGAATGTCTTTGTGATTGGTATCAGTGCATGTCTTTTTTACTGTGTGTCAGTGTGTGTCTGTGTTACTGGGTATCAGCGTATGTCTTTCTGACTTGGTATCAGTGTATGTCTTTGTTACTGGGTGTCAGTGTGTGTCTGTGTTCCTGGATATCAGTGTATGTCTTTGTGACTTGGTGTCAGTGTATGTCTTTGTTACTGGGTGTCAGTGTGTGTCTTTGTGACTTGGTGTCAGTGTATGTCTTTGTTCCCTGGTGTAAGTGTGTGTCTGTGATACTGGGTATCAGTGTATGTCTTTGTGACGAGGTGTCAGTGTATGTCTTTGTTACTTGGTGTAAGTGTGTGTCTGTGTTACTGGGTATCAGTGTCTGTCTTTGTTACTTGGTGTAAGTGTGTGTCTGTGCTACTGGGTATCAGTGTTTGTCTTTGTTACTTGGTGTCAGTGTATGTCTGTGTTACTTGGTGTCAGTATATGTCTTTGTTACTGGTTGTCAGTGTGTGTCTTTGTGACTTGGTGGCAGTGTATGTCTTTGTTACTTGTTGTAAGTGTGTGTCTGTGTTACTGGGTATCAGTGTATGTCTGTGTTACTTGGTGTCAGTGCATGTCTGTTACTTGGTGACAGTGTGTGTCTGTGTTACTGGGTATCAGTGTGTGTCTGTGTTACTTGGTGAAAGTGTGTGTCTTTGTTACTTGGTGTCCGTGTGTGTCTGTGTTACTGGGTGTCAGTGCATGTCTTTGTTACTGGGTATCAGTGTATGTCTTTGTTACTTGGTGTCAGTGTATGTCAAAATACTTGGTGTAAGTGTACGTCTTTGTTACTTGGTGTAATTGTCTGTCTTTGTTACTTGGTGTAAGTGTATGTCTTTGTTACTTGGTATCAGTGCATGTCTTTGTTACTTGGTGTCAGTGTATGTCAAAATACTTGGTGTAAGTGTATGTCTTTGTTACTTGGTGTAATTGTCTGTCTTTGTTACTTGGTGTAAGTGTATGTCTTTGTTACTTGGTATCAGTGTATGTCTTTGTTACTTGGTGTCAGTGTATGTCTGTGTTACTTGGTGTAAGTGTGTGTCTTTGTTACTTGGTGTAAGTGTATGTCTTTGTTACTTGGTGTCAGTGCATGTCTTTGTTACTTGGTATCATTGTGTGTCTGTGTTACTGGGTATCAGTGAATGTCTTTGTGATTGGTATCAGTGCATGTCTTTTTTACTGGGTGTCAGTGTGTGTCTGTGTTACTGGGTATCAGTGTATGTCTTTCTGACTTGGTATCAGTGTATGTCTTTGTTACTGGGTGTCAGTGTGTGTCTGTGTTACTGGGTATCAGTGTATGTCTTTGTGACTTTGTATCAGTGTATGTCTTTGTTACTGGGTGTCAGTGTGTGTCTGTGTTACTGGATATCAGTGTATGTCTTTGTGACTTTTTGTCAGTGTATGTCTTTGTTACTGGGTGTCAGTGTGTGTCTTTGTGACTTGGTGTCAGTGTATGTCTTTGTTCCCTGGTGTAAGTGTGTGTCTGTGATACTGGGTATCAGTGTATGTCTTTGTGACTAGGTGTCAGTGTATGTCTTTGTTACTTGGTGTAAGTGTGTGTCTGTGTTACTGGGTATCAGTGTCTGTCTTTGTTACTTGGTGTAAGTGTGTGTCTGTGCTACTGGGTATCAGTGTTTGTCTTTGTTACTTGGTGTCAGTGTATGTCTGTGTTACTTGGTGTCAGTATATGTCTTTGTTACTGGGTGTCAGTGTGTGTCTTTGTGACTTGGTGTCAGTGTATGTCTTTGTTACTTGTTGTAAGTGTGTGTCTGTGTTACTGGGTATCAGTGTATGTCTGTGTTACTTGGTGTCAGTGCATGTCTTTGTTACTTGGTGACAGTGTGTGTCTGTGTTACTGGGTATCAGTGTGTGTCTGCGTTACTTGGTGAAAGTGTGTGTCTTTGTTACTTGGTGTCCGTGTGTGTCTGTGTTACTGGGTGTCAGTGCATGTCTTTGTTACTGGGTATCAGTGTATGTCTTTGTTACTTGGTGTCAGTGTATGTCAAAATACTTGGTGTAAGTGTATGTCTTTGTTATTTGGTGTAATTGTCTGTCTTTGTTACTTGGTGTAAGTGTATGTCTTTGTTACTTGGTAACAGTGTATGTATTTGTTACTTGGTGTCAGTGTATGTCTGTGTTACTTGGTGTAAGTGTGTGTCTTTGTTACTTGGTGTAAGTGTATGTCTTTGTTACTTGGTGTCAGTGCATGTCTTTGTTACTTGGTGTCATTGTGTGTCTGTGTTACTGGGTATCAGTGAATGTCTTTGTGATTGGTATCAGTGTATGTCTTTTTTACTGGGTGTCAGTGTGTGTCTGTGTTACTGGGTATCAGTGTATGTCTTTCTGACTTGGTATCAGTGTATGTCTTTGTTACTGGGTGTCAGTGTGTGTCTGTGTTACTGGGTATCAGTGTATGTCTTTGTGACTTTGTATCAGTGTATGTCTTTGTTACTGGGTGTCAGTGTGTGTCTGTGTTCCTGGATATCAGTGTATGTCTTTGTGACTTGGTGTCAGTGTATGTCTTTGTTACTGGGTGTCAGTGTGTGTCTTTGTGACTTGGTGTCAGTGTATGTCTTTGTTCCCTGGTGTAAGTTTGTGTCTGTGATACTGGGTATCAGTGTATGTCTTTGTGACTAGGTGTCAGTGTGTGTCTGTGTTACTGGGTATCAGTGTCTGTCTTTGTTACTTGGCGGAAGTGTGTGTCTTTGTTACTTGGTGTAATTGTATGTCTTTGTAACTTGGTGTCAGTGTATGTCTGTGTTACTTGGTGTAAGTGTATGTCTTTGTTACTTGGTGTAAGTGTGTGTCTGTGTTACTTGGTGTAAGTGTGTGTCTGTGTTCCTGGGTATCATTGTATCTCTTTGTTACTTCGTGTCAGTGTATGTCTGTGTTACTTGGTGTAAGTGTGTGTCTGTGTTACTGGGTAGCAGTGTATGTCTTTGTTACTTGGTGTCAGTGTATGTCTGTGCTACATGGTGTAAGTGTGTGTCTGTTTTACTGGGTGTCAGTGTGTGTCTGTGTTACTTGGTGTAAGTGTGTGTCTTTGTTACTTGGTGTCCGTGTGTGTCTGTGTTACAGGGTGTCAGTGCATGTCTTTGTTACTTGCTGTCAGTGTATATCTGTGTTACTTGATGTAAGTGTCTGTTTTTGTTACTTGGTGTAATTGTATGTCTTTGTTACTTGGTGTCACTGTATGTCTGTGTTACTTGGTGTAAGTGTATGTCTTTGTTACTTGGTGTAAGCGAAGCGTGTGTCTGTGTTACTTGGTGTAAGTGTGTGTCTGTTTTCCTGGGTATCAGTGTCTGACTTTGTTACTTGGTGTCAGTGTATGTCTGTGTTACTTGGTGTAAGTGTGTGTCTGTGTTACTGGGTATCATTGTATGTCTTTGTTACTTGGTGTCAGTGTACGTCTGTGTTACTTGGTGTAAGTGTGTGTCTGTGTTACTGGGTGTCAGTGTGTGTCTGTGTTACTTGGTGTAAGTGTGTGTCTGTGTTACTTGGTGTCAGTGTGTTTGTTTGTGTTACTGGGTGTCAGTGTGCGTCTGTGTTACTTGGTGTAAGTGTGTGTCTGTGTTACTTGGTGTCAGTGTATGTCTGTGTACTTGGTGTAAGTGTGTGTCTTTGTTACTTGGTGTCAGTGTATGTCTGTGTTACTGGGTATCAGTGAATGTCTTTGTTACTTGGTGTCAGTGAATGTCTTTGTTACTTGGTGTCAGTGAATGTCTTTGTTACTTGGTGTAAGTGTGTGTCTGTGTTACTGGGTATCAGTGTATGTCATTGTTACTTGGTGTCAGTGTGTGCCTTTGTTACTTGGTGTCATTGTGTGTCTTTGTTACTTGGTGTCAGTGAATGTCTTTGTTACTTGGTGTAAGTGTGTGTCTGTGTTACTGGGTATCAGTGTATGTCATTGTTACTTGGTGTCAGTGTGTGCCTTTGTTACTTGGTGTCAGTGTATGTTTTTGTTACTGGGTGTCAGTGTATGTCTTTGTTACTTGGTGTCCGTGTGTGTCTTTGTTACTGGGTGTCAGTGTATGTCTTTGTTACTTGGTGTAAGTGTGTGTCTGTGTTACTGGGTATCAGTGTCTGTCTTTGTTACTTGGTGTAAGTGTGTGTCTGTGTTACTGGGCATCAGTGTTTGTCTTTGTGACTTGGTGTCAGTATATGTCTTTGTTACTGGGTGTCAGTGTGTGTCTTTGAGACTTGGTGTCAGTGTATGTCTTTGTTACTTGGTGTAAGTGTGTGTCTGTGTTACTGGGTATCAGTGTCTGTCTTTGTTACTTGGTGTAAGTGTGTGTCTGTGTTACTGGGCATCAGTGTTTGTCTTTGTGACTTGGTGTCAGTATATGTCTTTGTTACTGGGTATCAGTGTATGTCTTTGTTACTTGGTGTCAGTGTATGTCAAAATACTTGTTGTACGTGTATGTCTTTGTTACTTGGTGTAATTGTCTGTCTTTGTTACTTGGTGTAAGTGTGTGTCTTTGTTACTTGGTGTCAGTGTATGTCTTTGTTACTTGGTGTCATTGTATGTCTGTGTTACTTGGTGTAAGTGTGTGTCTTTGTTACTTGGTGTAAGTGTATGTCTGTGTTACTTGGTGTCAGTGCATGTCTTTGTTTCTTGGTGTCAGTGTGTGTCTGTGTTACTGGGTATCAGTGAATGTCTTTGTGATTGGTATCAGTCTATGTCTTTGTTACTGGGTGTCTGTGTGTGTCTGTGTTACTTGGTATCAGTGTATGTCTTTCTGACTTGTTATCAGTGTATGTCTTTGAGACTTGGTGTCAGTGTATGTCTTTGTTACTGGGTGTCAGTGTGTGTCTGTGTTACTGGGTGTCAGTGTATGTCTTTGTTACTGTTTATTAGTGTTTCTCTGTGTTACTGTGTGTCTGTGTGTGTTTGTTTGTGTTACTGGGTGTCAGTGTATGTCTTTGTTACTTGGTGTAAGTGTGTGACTGTGTTACTGGGTATCAGTGTCTGTCTTTGTTACTTGGTGTAAGTGTGTGTCTTTGTTACTTGGTGTAATTGTATGTCTTTGTTACTTGGTGTCAGTGTATGTCTTTGTTACTTGGAGTAAGTGTGTGTCTGTGTTACTTGGTGTAAGTGTGTGTCTGTGTTCCTGGGTATCATTGTATGTCTTTGTTACTTGGTGTCAGTGTATGTCTGTGTTACTTGGTGTAAGTGTGTGTCTGTGTTACTGGGTATCAGTCTATGTCTTTGTTACTTGGTGTCAGTATATGTCTGTGTTACTTGGTGTAAGTGTGTGTCTGTTTTACTGGGTGTCAGTGTGTGTCTGTGTTACTTGGTGTAAGTGTGTTTCTTTGTTACTTGGTGTCCGTGTTTGTCTGTGTTACTGGGTGTCAGTGCATGTCTTTGTTGCTGGGTGTCACTGTACGTCTTTGTTACTTGGTGTAAGTGTGTGTCTGTGTTACTGGGTATCAGTGTCTGTCTTTGTTACTCGGTGTAATTGTTTGTCTGTGTTACTGGGTATCAGTGTTTGTCTTTGTTACTTGGTGTCAGTGTATGTCTGTGTTACTTGGTGTAAGTGTGTGTCTGTGTTACTGGGTATCAGTTTATGTATTTGTGACTTGGTGTCAGTATATGTCTTTGTTACTGGGTGTCAGTGTGTGTCTTTGTGACTTGGTGTCAGTGTATGTCTTTGTTACTGGGTGTCAGTGTGTGTCGGTGTTACTTGGTGTCAGTGTAGGTCTTTGTTACTGTATATTAGTGTTTCTCTGTGTTACTGGGTGTCTGTGTGTGTTTGTTTGTGTTACTGGGTGTCAGTGTATGTCTTTGTTACTTGGTGTAAGTGTGTGTCTGTGTTACTGGGTATCAGTGTCTGTCTTTGTTACTTGGTGTAAGTGTGTGTCTTTGCTACTTGGTGTAATTGTATGTCATTGTTACTTGTTGTCAGTGTATGTCTGTGTTACTTGGTGTAAGTGTCTGTCTTTGTTACTTGGTGTAAGTGTGTGTCTGTGTTACTTGGTGTAAGTGTGTGTCTGTGTTCCTGGGTATCATTGTATGTCTTTGCGACTTGGTGTCAGTGTATGTCTGTTTTACTTGGTGTAAGTGTGTGTCTGTGTTACTAGGTATCAGTGTATGTCTTTGTTACTTGGTGTCAGTGTATGTCTGTGCAACTTGGTGTAAGTGTGTGTCTGTTTTACTGGGTGTCAGTGTGTGTCTGTGTTACTTGGTGTAAGTGTGTGTCTTTGTTACTTGGTGTACGTGGGAGTCTGTGTTACTGGTTGTCAGTGCATGTCTTTGTTACTGTGTGTCAGTGTATGTCTTTGTCACTTGGTGTAAGTGTGTGTCTTTGTTACTGGGTATCAGTGTCTGTCTTTGTTACTTGGTGTAAGTGTGTGTCTGTGCTACTGGGTATCAGTGTTTGTCTTTGTTACTTGGTGTCAGTGTATGTCTGTGTTACTTGGTGTAAGTGTGTGTCTGTGTTACTGGGTATCAGTGTATGTCTTTGTGACTTGGTGTCAGTATAAGTCTTTGTTACTGGGTGTCAGTGTGTGTCTTTGTGACTTGGTGTCAGTGTATGTCTTTGTTACTTGTTGTAAGTGTGTGTCTGTGTTACTGGGTATCAGTGTATGTCTGTGTTACTTGGTGTCAGTGCATGTCTTTGTTACTTGGTGACAGTGTGTGTCTGTGTTACGGGGTATCAGTGTGTGTCTGTGTTACTTGGTGGAAGTGTGTGTCTTTGTTACTTGGTGTCCGTGTGTGTCTGTGTTACTGGGTGTCAGTGCTTGTCTTTGTTACTGGGTGTCAGTGTATGTCTTTGTTACTTGGTGTAAGTGTGTGTCTGTTTTACTGGGTGTCAGTGTGTGTCTGTGTTCCTTGTTGTAAGTGTGTGTCTGTGTTACTGGGTATCAGTGTGTGTCTGTGTTACTTGGTGTCAGTGAATGTCTTTGTTACTGTTTATTAGTGTTTCTCCGTGTTACTGGGTGTCTGTGTGTGTTTGTTTGTGTTACTTGGTGTCAGTGTATGTCTGTGCTACTTGGTGTAAGTGTGTGTCTGTTTTACTGGGTGTCAGTGTGTGTCTGTGTTCCTTGTTGTAAGTGTGTGTCTGTGTTACTGGGTATCAGTGTGTGTCTGTGTTACTGGGTGTCAGTGCATGTCTTTGTTACAGGGTGTCAGTGTATGTCTTTGTTACTTGGTGTAAGTGTGTGTCTGTGTTACTGGGTATCAGTGTCTGACTTTGTTACTTGGTGTAAGTGTGTGTCTGTGTTACTGGGTATCTGTGTTTGTCTTTGTTACTTGGTGTCAGTGTATGTCTGTGTTAATTGGTGTAAGTGTGTGTCTGTGTTACTGGGTATCAGTGTATGTCTTTGTGACTTGGTGTCAGTATATGACTTTGTTACTGGGTGTCAGTGTGTGTCTTTGAGACATGGTGTCAGTGTATGTCTTTGTTACTTGTTGTAAGTGTGTGTCTGTGTTACTGGGTATCAGTGTATGTCTTTGTTACTTGGTGTCAGTGTATGTCAAAATACTTGGTGTAAGTGTATGTCTTTGTTACTTGGTGTAATTGTCTGTCTTTGTTACTTGGTGTAAGTGTGTGTCTTTGTTACTTGGTGTAAGTGTATGTCTGTGTTACTTGGTGTCAGTGCATGTCTTTGTTACTTGGTGACAGTGTGTGTCTGTGTTACTGGGTATCAGTGAATGTCTTTGTGATTGGTTTCAGTCTATGTCTTTGTTACTGGGTGTCTGTGTGTGTCTGTGTTACTGGGTATCAGTGTATGTCTTTCTGACTTGGTATCAGTGTATGTCTTTGAGACTTGGTGTCAGTGTATGTCTGTGCTACTTGGTGTAAGTGTGTGTCTGTTTTACTGGGTGTCAGTGTGTGTCTGTGTTCCTTGGTGTAAGTGTGTGTCTTTGTTACTTGGTGTCCGTGTGTGTCTGTGTTACTGGGTGTCATTGTATGTATTTGTTACTTGGTGTCAGTGTATGTCTGTGTTACTTGGTGTAAGTGTGTGTCTGTGTTCCTGGGTATCAGTGTATGTCTTTGTTACTTGGTGTCAGTGTATGTCTGTGTTACTTGGTGTAAGTGTGTGTCTGTTTTACTGGGTGTCAGTGTGTGTCTGTGTTACTTGGTGTAAGTGTGTGTCTTTGTTACTTGGTGTCCGTGTTTGTCTGTGTTCCTGGGTGTCAGTGTATGTCTTTGTTACTTGGTGTCAGTGTATATTTGTGTTACTTGGTGTAAGTGTGTGTCTTTGTTACTTGGTGTAATTGTATGTCTTTGTTACTTGGTGGCAGTGTATGTCTGTGTTACTTGGTGTAAGTGTATGTCTTTGTTACTTGGTGTAAGTGTGTGTCTGTGTCACTTGGTGTAAGTGTGTGTGTGTTTTCCTGGGTATCAGTGTCTGTCTCTGTTACTTGGTGTCAGTGTATGTCTGTGTTACTTGGTGTAAGTGTGTGTCTGTGTTACTGGGTATCAGTGTATGTCTTTGTTACTTGGTGTCCGTGTATGTCTTTGTTACTTGGTGTAAGTTTCTGTCTGTGTTACTGGGTGTCAGTGTTTGTCTGTGTTACTTGGTATCAGTGTATGTCTTTGTGACTTGGTGTCAGTGTATGTCTTTGTTACTGGGTATCAGTGTGTGTCTGTGTTACTTTGTGTCAGTGTATGTCTTTGTGACTGTGTACCAGTGTTTCTCTGTGTTACTGGGTGTCAGTGTGTGTCTTTGTGACTTGGTGTCGGTGTATGTCTGTGTTACTGGGGGTCTGTGTGTGTCTGTGTTACTGGGGGTCAGTGTGTGTTTCTAACTGGGTGTCAGTGTATGTTTCTGTTACTGGGTATCAGTGTATGTCTTTGTTACTTGGTGTCAGTGTATGTGTTTGTGACTTGGTGTCATTGTATGTCTTTGTTACTGTTTATTAGTGTTTCTCTGTGTTACTGGGTGTCAGTGTGTGTTTGTTTGTGTTACTGGCTGTCAGTGTGTAACTGTGACACTAGTTGTCAGTATTTAGTTTAGTTTAGTGATGCTGCACTTTAACAGGCCCTTCGGCCCACCGAGTCTTTGACGACCATCAACCACCCTTTTATACTAATCCTACACTAATCCTGTATTCCTATCACGTCCCCACCTGTCCCGATATATTTCCCTACCACCTACCTATACTAGGGGCCATTTATGATGGCCAATTAATCTATCAACCTGCAAGTCTTTGGCATGTGGGACGAAACCGAAGCACCCGGAGGAAACCCACGCAGACACAGATGAACTTGCAAACTCCGCACAGGCAGTACCCAGAATAGAACCCTGGTCGCTGGAGCTGTGAGGCTGCGGTGCTAACCACTGCGCCAATGTGCCCCCCCCCGCCCTCCCCCAGTGTGTGCCTGTGTTACTGGGTGTCAGTGTATGTCTTTGTTACTTGATGTCAGTGTGTGTCTGTGTTTCTGCGTATCAGTATATGTCTTTGTGACTTGGTATCAGTGTATGTCTTTGTGACTTGGTGTCAGTGTATGTCTTTGTTACTGGGTGTCAGTGTGTGTCTTTGTTACTGGGTATCAGTGTATGTCGTTGTTACTTGGTGTCAGTGTGTGTCTGTGTTACTTGGTGTCAGTGTATGTCTTTTGTTACTGTGTATCAGTGTTTCTCTGTGTTACTGGGTGTCACTGTGTGTTTGTTTGTGTTACTGGGTATCAGTGTATTTCTTTGTCACTTGGTATCAGTGTATATCCTTGTTACTGGGTGTCAGTGTGTGTCTTTGTTACTTGGTGTAAGTGTGTGTCTGTGTTACTGGGTCTCAGTGTCTGTCTTTGTTACTTGGTGTCAGTGTGTGTCTGTGTTACTGGGTATCAGTGTATGTCTGTGTTACTTGGCGCAAGTGTGTGTCTGTGTTACTGGGTGTCAGTGTGTGTCTGTCTTACTGGGTGTAAGTGTGTGTCTGTGTTACTGGGTATAAGTGTATGTCTGTGTTACTGGGTATAAGTGTATGTCTGTGTTACTTGGTGTCAGTGTATGTCAAAATACTTGGTGTAAGTGTATGTCTTTGTTACTAGGTGTAATTGTCTGTCTTTTTTACTTGGTGTAAGTGTAATTCTTTGTTACTGGGTGCCAGTGTGTGTCTGTGTTACTTGGTGTAAGTGTATGCCTTTGTTACTTGGTGTAAGTGTATGTCTTTCTAACTTGGTGTCAGTGTATGTCTTTGTTACTTGTTGTAAGTATGTGTCTGTGTTAATGGGTGTCAGTGTGTGTCTGTGTTACTTGGTGCAAGTGTGTGTCTGTGTTACTGGGTGTCAGTGTGTGTCTGTCTTACTTGGTGTCAGTGTATGTCTGTGTTACTTGGTGTCAGTGTATGCCAAAATACTTGGTGTAAGTGTATGTCTTTGTTACTAGGAGTAATTGTCTGTCTTTTTTACTTGGTGTAAGTGTAATTCTTTGTTACTTGGTGTCAGTGTATGGCTTTGTGACTTGGTGTCAGTGTATGTCATTTTTACTGGGTGTCAGTGTGTGTCTGTGTTTCTTGGTATCAGTGTATGTCTTTGTTACTTCGTATCAGTGTATGTCTTTGTGACTTGGTGTCAGTTTATGTCTTTTTTACTGGGTGTCAGTGTGTGTCTGTGTTACTTGGTGTCAGTGTATGTCTTTTGTTACTGTGTATCAGTGTTTCTCTGTGTTACTGGGTGTCAGTGTGTGTTTGTTTGTGTTACTGGGTATCAGTGTATTTCTTTATCACTTGGTATCAGTGTATGTCCTTGTTACTGGGTGTCAGTGTGTGTCTTTGTTACTTGGTGTAAGTGTGTGTCTGTGTTTTTGGGTATCAGTGTCTGTCTTTGTTACTTGGTGTCAGTGTGTGTCTGTGTTACTGGGGGTCAGTGTGTGTTTCTAACTGGGTGTCAGTGTGTGTCTCTGTTACTGGGTATCAGTGTATGTCTTTGTTACTTGGTGTCAGTGTATGTCAAAATAATTGGTGTAAGTGTGTGTCCTTGTTACTTGGTGTAATTGTCTGTCTTTGTTACTTGGTGTAAGTGTGTGTCTTTGTTACTTGGTGTAAGTGTATGTCTTTGTTACTTGGTGTAATTGTCTGCCATTGTTACTTGGTGACAGTGTGTGTCTGTGTTGCTGCGTATCAGTGGATGTCTTTGTGACTTGGTATCAGTGTATGTCTTTGTGACTTGGTGTCAGTGTATGTCTTTGTTACTGGTTGTCAGTGTGTGTCTTTGTGACTTGGTGTCAGTGTATGTCTGTGTTACTGGGGGTCAGTGTGTGTTTCCAACTGGGTGTCAGTGTGTGTCTCTGTTACTGGGTATCAGTGTATGTCTTTGTTACTTGGTGTCAGTGTATGTGTTTGAGACTTTGTGTCAGTGTATGTCTTTGTTACTGTTTATTAGTGTTTCTCTGTGTTACTGGTTGTCAGTGTGTGTTTGTTTGCGTTACTGGGTGTCAGTGTGTAACTGTGACACTAGGTGTCAGTATTTAGTTTAGTTTAGAGATGCTGCACTTTAATAGGCCCTTCGGCCCACCGAGTCTGTGCCGACCATCAACCACCCATTTATACTAATCCTACACTAATCCTGTCTTCCTATCACATCCCCACCTGTCCCTATATATTTCCCTACCACCTACCTATAATAGGGGCCATTTATGATGGCCTATTAACTAATCAAACGGCAAGTCTTTGGCATGTGGGAGGAAACCGAAGCACCCGGAGGAAACACACTCAGACACAGGGAGAACTTGCAAACTCCGCACAGGCAGTACCCAGAATAGAACCCGGGTCCCTGGAGCTGTGAGGCTGCGGTTCTAGCCACTCCGCCACTGTGCCTCCCAGTTTGTGTCTGTGTTACTGGGTGTCAGTGTATGTCTTTGTAACTTGGTGTCAGTGTGTGTCTGTGTTCCTGGGTGTCAGTGTGTTTGTTTGTGTTACTGGGTGTCAGTGTGTGTCTGTGTTACTTGGTGTAAGTGTGTGTTTTTGTTACTTGGTGTCCGTGTGTGTCTGTGTTTCTGGGTGTCAGTGTATGTCTTTGTTACTGGGTCTCAGTGTATGTCTTTGTTACTTGGTGTCAGTGTGTGTCTTTGTGACTTGGCATCAGTGTATGTCTTTGTTACTTGGTGTCAGTGTATGTCTGTGTTACTTTGTGTAAGTGTATGTCTTTGTTACTTGGTGGCAGTGTATGTCTTTGTTACTTGGTGTAAGTGTGTGTCTTTGTTACTTGGTGTAAGTGTATGTCTTTGTTACTGGCTGTCAGTGTATGTCTTTGTGACTTGGTGTAAGTGTGTGTCTGTGTTACTGGGTATCAGTGTCTGTCTTTGTTACTTGGTGCAAGTGTGTGTCTGTGTTACTGGGTATCAGTGTCTGTCTTTGTTACTGGGTGTCAGTGTGTGTCTTTGTGAGCTGGTGTAAGTGTGTGTCTTTGTTACTGGGTATCAGTGTCTGTCTTTATTACTTGGTGTAAGTGTGTGTCTGTGTTACTGGGTGTCAGTGTGTGTCTGTCTTACTGGGTGTAAGTGTGTGTCTGTGTTACTGGGTATCAGTGTATGTCTTTGTTACTTGGTGTCAGTGTATGTCTTTGATACTTGGTGTCAGTGTATGTCTGTGTTACTTGGTGTAAGTTTGTGTCTTTGTTACTTGGTGTCAGTGTATGTATTTGTTACTTGGTGTCAGTGTATGTCTGTGTTACTTGGTGTAAGTGTATGTCTTTGTTACTTGGTGTCAGTGTATGTCTTTGTTACTTGGTGTAAGTGTGTGTCTTTGTTACTTGGTGTAAGTGTATGTCTTTGTTACTGGGTGTCATTGCATGTCTTTGTGACTTTGTGTAAGTGTGTGTCTGTGTTACTGGGTATCAGCGTCTGTCTTTGTTACTTGGTGTAAGTGTGTGTCTGTGTTACTGGGTATCATTTTCTCTCTTTGTTCCTTGGTGAAAGTGTGTGTCTGTGTTACTGGGTATCAGTGTATGTCTTTGTTACTTGGTGTAAGTGCATGTCTTTGTTACTTGGTGTCAGTGTATTTCTTTGTACTTGGTGTAAGTGGATGTCTTTGTTACTTGGTGTCAGTGTATGTCTGTGTTACTTGGTGTCAGTGTGTGTCTTTGTTACTTGGTGTCAGTGTTTCTCTTTGTTACTGGGTGTCAGTGTGTATCTGTGTTCCTGGGTGTCAGTATATGTCTTTGTTACTTGGTGTCAGTGTATGTCTGTGTTACTTGGTGAAAGTGTGTGTCTGTGTTACTAGGTATCAGTGTATGTCTTTGTTCCTTAGTGTAGGTGTGTGCCTGTGTTACTGGGTATCAGTGTATGTCTTTGTTACTTGGTGTCAGTGTATGCCTTTGTTACTTGGTGTAAGTGTATGTCTTTGTTACTTGGTGTCAGTGTATGTCTTTGTTACCTGGTGTAAGTGTGTGTCTGTGTTACTGGGTATCTTTGTATGTCTTTGTTACTTGGTGTCAGTGTATGTCTTTGTTACTTAGTGTAAGTTTATGTCTTTGTTACTTGGTGTCAGTTTATGACTTTGTTACTTGGGGTCAGTGTATGTCTTTGTTACTTGGTGTAAGTGTATGTCTTTGATACTTGGTGTCAGTGTATGTCTGTGTTACTTGGTGTAAGTTTGTGTCTTTGTTACTTGGTGTCAGTGTATGTATTTGTTACTTGGTGTCAGTGTATGTCTGTGTTACTTGGTGTAAGTGTATGTCTTTGTTACTTGGTGTCAGTGTATGTCTTTGTTACTTGGTGTAAGTGTGTGTCTTTGTTACTTGGTGTAAGTGTATGTCTTTGTTACTGGGTGTCATTGCATGTCTTTGTGACTTTGTGTAAGTGTGTGTCTGTGTTACTGGGTATCAGCGTCTGTCTTTGTTACTTGGTGTAAGTGTGTGTCTGTGTTACTGGGTATCATTTTCTCTCTTTGTTCCTTGGTGAAAGTGTGTGTCTGTGTTACTGGGTATCAGTGTATGTCTTTGTTACTTGGTGTAAGTGCATGTCTTTGTTACTTGGTGTCAGTGTATTTCTTTGTACTTGGTGTAAGTGGATGTCTTTGTTACTTGGTGTCAGTGTATGTCTGTGTTACTTGGTGTCAGTGTGTGTCTTTGTTACTTGGTGTCAGTGTTTCTCTTTGTTACTGGGTGTCAGTGTGTATCTGTGTTCCTGGGTGTCAGTATATGTCTTTGTTACTTGGTGTCAGTGTATGTCTGTGTTACTTGGTGAAAGTGTGTGTCTGTGTTACTAGGTATCAGTGTATGTCTTTGTTCCTTGGTGTAGGTGTGTGCCTGTGTTACTGGGTATCAGTGTATGTCTTTGTTACTTGGTGTCAGTGTATGCCTTTGTTACTTGGTGTAAGTGTATGTCTTTGTTACTTGGTGTCAGTGTATGTCTTTGTTACTTGGTGTAAGTGTGTGTCTGTGTTACTGGGTATCTTTGTATGTCTTTGTTACTTGGTGTCAGTGTATGTGTTTGTTACTTAGTGTAAGTTTATGTCTTTGTTACTTGGTGTCAGTTTATGACTTTGTTACTTGGGGTCAGTGTATGTCTTTGTTACTTGGTGTAAGTGTATGTCTTTGTTACTTGGTGTCAGTGTATGTCTTTGATACTTGGTGTCAGTGTGTGTCTGTGTTACTGGGTATCAGTGTCTGTCTTTGTTACTTGATGTAAGAGTGTGTCTGTGTTGCTGGGTATCTTTGTATGTCTTTGTTACTTGGTGTCAGTGTAGGTCTGTGTTACTTGGTGTAAGTGTGTGTCTCTCTTACTTGGTGTAAGTGCATGTCTTTGTGACTTGGTGTAAGTGTTTCTCTTTGTTACTTGGTATCAGTGTCTGTCTTTGTTACTTGGTGTAAGTGTGTGTCTGTGTTGCTTGGTATCTTTGTATGTCTGGGTGTCAGTGTGTATCTGTGTTCCTGGGTGTCAGTATATGTCTTTGTTACTTGGTGTCAGTGTATGTCTGTGTTACTTGGTGTAAGTGTGTGTCTGTTTTACTGGGTATCAGTGTATGTCTTTGTTACTTGATGTAGGTGTGTGCCTGTGTTACTGTGTATCAGTGTATGTCTTTGTTACTTGGTGTCAGTGTATGTCTTTGTTACTTGGTGTAAGTGTATGTCTTTGTTACTTGGTGTCAGTGTATGTCTTTGTTACTTGTTGTAAGTGTGTGCCTGTGTTACTGGGTATCAGTGTATGTCTTTGTTACTTGGTGTCAGTGTATGTCTTTGTTACTTGGTGTAAGTGTATGTCTTTGTTACTTGGTGTCAGTGTATGTCTTTGTTACTTGGTGTAAGTGTGTGTCGGTGTTACTGGGTATCAGTGTATGTCTTTGTTACTTGGTGTAGGTGTGTGCCTGTGTTACTGGGTATCAGTGTATGTCTTTGTTACTTGGTGTCAGTGTTTGTCTTTGTTACTTGGTATCAGTGTCTGTCTTTCTTACTTGGTGTAAGAGTGTGTCTGTGTTGCTGGGTATCAGTGTATGTCTTTGTTACTTGGTGTCAGTGTATGTCTGTGTTACTTGGTGTAAGTGCATGTCTTAGTGACTTGGTATAAGTGTATGTCTTTGTTACTTGTTGTCAGTGTATGTCTTTGTTACCTGGTGTCAGTGTATGTCTTTGTTACTTGGTGTCAGTGTATGTCTTTGTGACTTGGTGAAAGTGTGTGTCTGTGTTACTGGGTATCAGTGTATGTCTTTGTTACTTGGTGTAAGTGCATGTCTTTGTTACTTGGTGTTAGTGTATGTCTTTGTACTTGGTGTAAGTGGATGTCTTTTTTACTTGGTGTCAGTGTATCTCTGTGTTACTTGGTGTCCGTGTGTGTCTTTGTTACTTGGTGTCAGTGTTTCTCTGTGTTACTGGGTGTCAGTGTGTATCTGTGTTCCTGGGTGTCAGTATATGTCTTTGTTACTTGGTGTCAGTGTATGTCTGTGTTACTTGGTGTAAGTGTGTGTCTGTGTTACTGGGTATCAGTGTATGTCTTTGTTACTTGGTGTCAGTGTTTGTCTTTGTTACTTGGTGTCAGTGTATGTCTTTGTTACTTGGTGTAAGTGTATGTCTTTGTTACTTGGTGTAAGTGTGTGTCTGTGTAACTGGGTATCAGTGTATGTCTTTGTTACTTGGTGTCAGTGTTGGTCTTTGTTACTTTGTGTAACTGTATGTCTTTGTTACTTGGTGTCAGTGTATGTCTTTGTTACTTGGTGTCAGTGTTTGTCTTTGTTACTTGGTATCAGTGTCTGTCTTTGTTACTTGGTGTAAGTGTGTGTCTGTGTTACTGGGTATCAGTGTATGTCTTTGTTACTTGGTGTCAGAGTATGTCTTTGTTACTTGGTGTAAGTGTATGTCTTTGTTACTTGGTGTCAGTGTATGTTTTTGTTACTTGGTGTAAGTGTGTGTCTGTGTTACTGGGTATCAGTGTATGTCTTTGTTACTTGGTGTAGGTGTGTGCCTGTGTTACTGGGTATCAGTTTATGTCTTTGTTACTTGGTGTCAGTGTTTGTCTTTGTTACTTGGTGTAAATGTATGTCTTTGTTACTTGGTGTCAGTGTTTGTCTTTGTTACTGGGTGTCAGTGTCTGTCTTTGTTACTTGGTGTCAGTGTATGTCTGTGTTACTTGGTGTAAGTGTGTGTCTTTCTTACTTGATGTAAGTGCATGTCTTTGTGAATTGGTGTAAGTGTATGTCTTTGTTACCTGGTGTCAGTGCATGTCTTTGTTACTTGGTGTCAGTGTATGTCTTTGATACTTGGTGTAAGTGTGTGTCTGTGTTACTGGGTATCAGTGTCTGTCTTTGTTACTTGGTGAAAGTGTGTGTCTGTGTTACTGGGTATCAGTGTATGTCTTTGTTATTTGTTGTAAGTGCATGTCTTTGTTACTTGGTGTCAGTGTATGTCTTTGTACTTGGTGTAAGTGGATGTCTTTGTTACTTGGTGTCAGTGTATGTCTTTGTACTTGGTGTAAGTGGATGTCTTTTTTACTTGGTGTCAGTGTATGTCTGTGTTACTTGGTGTCAGTGTGTGTCTTTGTTACTTGGTGTCAGTGTTTCTCTGTGTTACTGGGTGTCAGTGTGTATTTGTGTTCCTGGGTGTCAGTATATGTCTTTGTTACTTGGTGTCAGTGTATGTCTGTGTTACTTGGTGTAAGTGTGTGTCTATGTTACTGGGTATCAGTGTATGTCTTTGTTACTTGGTGTAGGTGTGTGCCTGTGTTACTGGGTATCAGTGTATGTCTTTGTTACTTAGTGTCAGTGTATGTCTTTGTTACTTGGTGCAAGTGTATGTCTTTGTTACTTGGTGTCAGTGCATGCCTTTGTTACTTGGTGTAAGTGTGTTTCTGTGTTACTGGGTATCAGTGTATGTCTTTGTTACTTGGTGTCAGTGTATGTCTTTGTTACTTGGTGTAAGTGTATGTCTTTGTTACTTGGTGTCAGTGTATGTCTTTGTTACTTGGTGTAAGTGTATGTCTTTGTTACTTGGTGTCAGTGTATGTCTTTGTTACTTGGTGTAAGTGTGTGTCTGTGTTACTGGGTATCAGTGTATGTCTTTGTTACTTGGTGTAGGTGTGTGCCTGTGTTTCTGGGTATCAGTGTATGTCTTTGTTACTTGGTGTCAGTGTATGTCTTTGTTACTTGGCGTAAGTGTATGTCTTTGTTACTTGGTGTCAGTGTAAGTCTTTGTTACTTCGTGTCCGTGTATGTCTTTGATACTTGGTGTAAGTGTGTGTCTGTGTTACTGGGTATCAGTGTCTGTCTTTGTTACTTGGTGTAAGAGTGTGTCTGTGTTGCTGGTTGTCAGTGTATGTCTTTGTTACTTGGTGTCAGTGTAGGTCTGTGTTACTTGGTGTAAGTGTGTGTCTTTCTGACTTGGTGTAAGTGCATGTCTTTGTGACTTGGTGTAAGTGTATGTCTTTGTTACTTGCTGTCAGTTTATGTCTTTGTTACTTGGTGTCAGTGTGTGTCTTTGTGACTTGGTATCAGTGTATGTCTTTGTTACTTGGTGTCAATGTATGTCTGTGTTACTTGGTGTAAGTTTGTGTCTTTGTTACTTGGTGTCAGTGTATGTATTTGTTACTTGGTGTCAGTGTATGTCTATGTTACTTGGTGTAAGTGTATGTCTTTGTTACTTGGTGTCAGTGTATATCTTTGTTACTTGGTGCAAGTGTGTGTCGTTGTTACTTGGTGTAAGAGTATGTCTTTGTTACTGGGTGTCAGTGTATGTCTTTGTGACTTGTTGTAAGAGTGTGTCTTTGTTACTGGGTATCAGTGTCTGTCTTTGTTACTTGGTGTAAGTGTGTGTCTGTGTTACTGGGTATCAGTGTCTGTCTTTGTTACTGGGTGTCAGGGTGTGTCTTTGTGAGCTGGTGTAAGTGTGTGTCTGTGTTACTGGGTATCAGTGTCTGTCTTTGTTACTTGGTGTAAGTGTGTGTCTGTGTTACTGGGTATCAGTGTATGTCTTTGTTACTTGGTGTCAGTGTATGCCTGTGTTACTTGGTGTAAGAGTGTGTCTTTGTTACTTGGGGTAAGTGTATGACTGTGTTACTTTGTGTAAGTGTATGTCTTTGTTACTTGGTGTCAGTGTATGTCTTTGTGACTTCGTGTAAGTGTATGCCTTTGTTACTTGGTGTCAGTGTATGTCTTTGTTACTTGATGTCAGTGTATGTCTTTGTTACTTGGTGTAAGTGTATATCTTTGTTACTTGGTGTCAGTGTATGTCTTTGTTACTTGGTGTCAGTGTATGTCTGTGTTACTTGGTGTCAGTGTATGTCTTTGTTACTTGGTGTCAGTGTTTCTCTGTGTTACTGGGTGTCTGTGTGTATCTGTGTTACTTGGTGTAAGTGTGTGTCTGTGTTACTGGGTGTCTGTGTATGTCTTTATTACTAGGTGTAGGTGTGTGCCTGTGTTACTGGGTATCAGTGTATGTTTTTGTTACTTGGTGTCAGTGTATGTCTTTGTTACTTGGTGTACGTGTATGTCTTTGTTACTTGGTGTCAGTGTATGTCTTTGTTACTTGGTGTAAGTGTGTGTCTGTGTTACTGTGTATCAATGTGTGTCTTTGTTACTTGGTGTCAGTGTATGTCTGTGTTACTTGGTGTAAGTGTGTGTCTGTGTTACTGGGTATCAGTGTATGTCTTTGTTACTTGGTGTAGGTATGTGCATGTGTTACTGGGTATCAGTGTATGTCTTTGTTACTTGATGTCAGTGTATGTCTTTTTTACTTGGTGTAAGTGTATGTCTTTGTTACTTGGTGTCAGTGTATGTCTTTGTTACTTGGTGTAGGGGTGTGCCTGTGTTACTGGGTATCAGTGTATGTCTTTGTTACTTGGTGTCAGTGTATGTCTTTGTTACTTGGTGTCAGTGTACGTCTTTGATACATGGTGTAAGTGTGTGTCTGTGTTACTGGGTATCAGTGTCTGTCTTTGTTACTTGGTGTAAGAGTGTGTCTGTGTTGAAGGGTATCAGTGTATGTCTTTGTTACTTGGTGTCAGTGTAGGTCTGTGTTACTTGGTGTAAGTGTGTGTCTTTCTTACTTGGTGTAAGTGCATGTCTTTGAGACTTGGTGTAAGTGTATGTCTTTGTTACTTGGTGTCAGTGTATGTCTTAGTTACTTGCTGTAAGTGTATGTCTTTGTTACTTGGTGTCAGTGTATGTCTTTGATACTTGGTGTAAGTGTGTGTCTGTGTTACTGGGTATCAGTGTGTGTCTTTGTTACTTGGTGTAGGTGTGTCTGTGTTACTGGGTATCAGTGTATGTCTTTGTTACTTGGTGTCAGTGTATGTCTGTGTTACTTGGTGTAAGTGTGTGGCTGTGTTACTGGGTATCAGTGTATGTCTTTGTTACTTGGTGTAGGTGTGTGCCTGTGTTACTGGGTATCGGTGTATGTCTTTGTTACTTGGTGTCAGTGTATGTCTTTGTTACTTGGTGTAAGTGTATGTCTTTGTTACTTGGTGTCAGTGTATGTCTTTGTTACTTGGTGTAGGTGTGTGACTGTGTTACTTGGTGTAAGTGTATGTCTTTGTTACTTGGTGTCAGTGTATGTCTTTGTTACTTGGTGTAAGTGTGTGTCTTTGTTACTTGGTGTAAGTGTATGTCTTTGTTACTGGGTGTCAGTGTATGTCTTTGTGAATTGGTGTAAGTGTGTGTCTGTGTTACTGGGTATCAGTGTCTGTCTTTGGAACTTGGTGTAAGTGTGTGTCTGTGTTACTGGGTATCAGTGTCTGTCTTTGTTACTGGGTGTCAGTGTGCGTCTTTGTGAGCTGGTGTAAGTGTGTGTCTGTGTTACTGGGTATCAGTGTCTGTCTTTGTTACTTGGTGTAAGTGTGTGTCTGTGTTACTGGGTATCAGTGTATGTCTTTGTTATTTGGTGTCAGTGTATGTCTGTGTTACTTGGTGTAAGTGTCTGTCTTTGTTCCTTGGTGTAAGTGTATGTCTGTGTTACTGGGTGTAAGTGTATGTCTTTGTTACTTGGTGTCAGTGTATGTCTTTGTGACTTGGTGTAAGTGTATGTCTTTGTTACTTGGTGTCAGTGTATGTCTTTGATACTTGGTGTAAGTGTGTGTCTGTCTTACTGGGTATCAGTGTCTGTCTTTGTTACTTGATGTTAGAGTGTGTCTGTGTTGCTGGGTATCAGTGTATGTCTTTGTTACTTGGAGTCAGTGTAGGTTTGTGTTACTTGGTGTAAGTGTCTGTCTTTCTTACTTGGTGTAAGTGCATGTCTTTGTGACTTGGTGTAATTGTATGTCTTTGTTACTTGGTGTCAGTGTATGTCTTTGTTACTCGGTGTAAGTGTATGTCATTGTTACTTGGTTTCAGTGTATGTGTTTGATACTTGGTGTAAGTGTGTGTCTGTGTTACTGGGTATCAGTGTCTGTCTTTGTTACTTTGTGAAAGTGTGTGTCTGTGTTACTGGGTATCAGTGTATGTCTTTGTTACTTGGTGTAAGTGCATGTCTTTGTTACTTGGTGTCAGTGTATGTCTTTGTACTTTGTGTAAGTGGATGTCTTTGTTACTTGGTGTCAGTGTATGTCTGTGTTACATGGTGTCAGTGTGTGTCTTTGTTACTTGGTGTCAGTGTTTCTCTGTGTTACTGGGTGTCAGTGTGTATCTGTGTTCCTGGGTGTCAGTATATGTCTTTGTTACTTGGTGTCAGTGTATGTCTGTGTTACTTGGTGTAAGTGTATGTCTGTGTTACTGGGTATCAGTGTATGTCTTTGTTACTAGGTGTAGGTGTGTGCCTGTGTTACTGGCTATCAGTGTATGTCTTTGTTACTTGGTGTCAGTGTATGTCTCTGTTACTTGGTGTAAGTGTATGTCTTTGTTACTTGGTGTCAGTGTATGTCTGTGTTACTTGGTGTAAGTGTGTGTCTGTGTTACTGGATATCAGTGTATGTCTTTGTTACTTGGTGTAGGTGTGTGCCTGTGTTACTGGGTATCAGTGTATGTCTTTGTTACTTGGTGTCAGTGTATGTCTTTGTTACTTGGTGTAAGTGTATGTCTTTGTTACTTGGTGTCAGTGTATGCCTTTGTTACTTGGTGTAAGTGTGTGCCTGTGTTACTGGGTATCAGTGTATGTCTTTGTTACTTGGTGTCAGTGTTTGTCTTTGTTACTTGGTATCAGTGTCTGTCTTTCTTACTTGGTGTAAGAGTGTGTCTGTGTTGCTGGGTATCAGTGTATGTCTTTGTTACTTGGTGTCAGTGTTTGTCTTTGTTACTTGGTGTCAGTGTTTGTCTTTGTTACTTGGTGTCAGTGTATGTCTTTGTTACTTGGTGTCAGTGTATGTCTTTGTTACTTGGTGTCAGTGTATGTCTTTGATACTTGGTGTAAGTGTGTGTCTGTGTTACTGGGTATCAGTGCCTGTCTTTGTTACTTGGTGAAAGTGTGTGTCTGTGTTACTGGGTATCAGTGTATGTCTTTGTTACTTGGTGTAAGTGCATGTCTTTGTTACTTGGTGTCAGTGTATGTCTTTGTACTTGGTGTAAGTGGATGTCTTTTTTACTTGGTGTCAGTGTATGTCTGTGTTACTTGGTGTCCGTGTGTGTCTTTGTTACTTGGTGTCAGTGTTTCTCTGTGTTACCGGGTGTCAGTGTGTATCTGTGTTCCTGGGTGTCAGTATATGTCTTTGTTACTTGGTGTCAGTGTATGTCTTTGTTACTTGGTGTCAGTGTATGTGTTTGATACTTGGTGCAAGTGTGTGTCTGTGTTACTGTGTATCAGTGTCTGTCTTTGTTACTTGGTGAAAGTGTGTGTCTGTGTTACTGGGTATCAGTGTATGTCTTTGTTACTTGGTGTAAGTGCATGTCTTTGTTACTTGGTGTCAGTGTATGTCTTTGTGCTTGGTGTAAGTGGATGTCTTTGTTACTTGGTGTCAGTGTATGTCTGTGTTACTTGGTGTCAGTGTGTGTCTTTGTTACTTGGTGTCAGTGTTTCTCTGTGATACTGGGTGTCAGTGTGTATCTGTGTTCCTGGGTGTCAGTATATGTCTTTGTTACTTGGTGTCAGTGTATGTCTGTGTTACTTGGTGTAAGTGTATGTCTGTGATACTGGGTATCAGTGTATGTCTTTGTTTCTAGGTGTAGGTGTGTGCCTGTGTTACTGGGTATCAGTGTATGTCTTTGTTACTTGGTGTCAGTGTATGTCTCTGTTACTTGGTTTAAGAGTATGTCTTTGTTACTTGGTGTCAGTGTCTGTCTTTGTTACTTGGTGTAAGTGTGTGTCTGTGTTACTGGGTATCAGTGTATGTCTTTGTTACTTGGTGTCAGTGTATGTCTGTGTTACTTGGTGTAAGTGTGTGTCTGTGTTACTGGGTATCAGTGTATGTCTTTGTTACTTGGTGTCAGTGTTTGTCTTTGTTACTTGGTGTCAGTGTATGTCTTTGTTACTTGGTGTCAGTGTTTGTCTTTGTTACTTGGTATCAGTGTCTGTCTTTGTTACTTGGTGTAAGTGTGTGTCTGTGTTACTGGGTATCAGTGTATGTCTTTGTTACTTGGTGTCAGTGTATGTCTTTGTGACTTGTTGTAAGTGTTTGTATGTGTTACTGGGTATCAGTGTATGTCTTTGTTACTTGGTGTAAGTGCATGTCTTTGTTACTTGGTGTCAGTGTATGTCTTTGTACTTGGTGTAAGTGGATGTCTTTGTTACTTGGTGTCAGTGTATGTCTGTGTTACATGGTGTCAGTGTGTGTCTTTGTTACTTGGTGTCAGTGTTTCTCTGTGTTACTGGGTGTCAGTGTGTATCTGTGTTCCTGGGTGTCAGTATATGTCTTTGTTACTTGGTGTCAGTGTATGTCTGTGTTACTTGGTGTAAGTGTATGTCTGTGTTACTGGGTATCAGTGTATGTCTTTGTTACTAGGTGTAGGTGTGTGCCTGTGTTACTGGCTATCAGTGTATGTCTTTGTTACTTGGTGTCAGTGTATGTCTCTGTTACTTGGTGTAAGTGTATGTCTTTGTTACTTGGTGTCAGTGTATGTCTGTGTTACTTGGTGTAAGTGTGTGTCTGTGTTACTGGGTATCAGTGTATGTCTTTGTTACTTGGTGTAGGTGTGTGCCTGTGTTACTGGCTATCAGTGTATGTCTTTGTTACTTGGTGTCAGTGTATGTCTGTGTTACTTGGTGTAAGTGTGTGTCTGTGTTACTGGGTATCAGTGTATGTCTTTGTTACTTGGTGTAGGTGTGTGCCTGTGTTACTGGGTATCAGTGTATGTCTTTGTTACTTGGTGTCAGTGTATGTCTTTGTTACTTGGTGTAAGTGTATGTCTTTGTTACTTGGTGTCAGTGTATGCCTTTGTTACTTGGTGTAAGTGTGTGCCTGTGTTACTGGGTATCAGTGTATGTCTTTGTTACTTGGTGTCAGTGTTTGTCTTTGTTACTTGGTATCAGTGTCTGTCTTTCTTACTTGGTGTAAGAGTGTGTCTGTGTTGCTGGGTATCAGTGTATGTCTTTGTTACTTGGTGTCAGTGTATGTCTGTGTTACTTGGTGTAAGTGTGTGTCTTTCTTACATGGTGTAAGTGCATGTCTTAGTGACTTGGTATAAGTGTATGTCTTTGTTACTTGTTGTCAGTGTATGTCTTTGTTACTTGGTGTCAGTGTATGTCTTTGTTACTTGGTGTCAGTGTATGTCTTTGATACTTGGTGTAAGTGTGTGTCTGTGTTACTGGGTATCAGTGCCTGTCTTTGTTACTTGGTGAAAGTGTGTGTCTGTGTTACTGGGTATCAGTGTATGTCTTTGTTACTTGGTGTAAGTGCATGTCTTTGTTACTTGGTGTCAGTGTATGTCTTTGTACTTGGTGTAAGTGGATGTCTTTTTTACTTGGTGTCAGTGTATGTCTGTGTTACTTGGTGTCCGTGTGTGTCTTTGTTACTTGGTGTCAGTGTTTCTCTGTGTTACCGGGTGTCAGTGTGTATCTGTGTTCCTGGGTGTCAGTATATGTCTTTGTTACTTGGTGTCAGTGTATGTCTTTGTTACTTGGTGTCAGTGTATGTGTTTGATACTTGGTGCAAGTGTGTGTCTGTGTTACTGGGTATCAGTGTCTGTCTTTGTTACTTGGTGAAAGTGTGTGTCTGTGTTACTGGGTATCAGTGTATGTCTTTGTTACTTGGTGTCAGTGCATGTCTTTGTTACTTGGTGTCAGTGTATGTCTTTGTGCTTGGTGTAAGTGGATGTCTTTGTTACTTGGTGTCAGTGTATGTCTGTGTTACTTGGTGTCAGTGTGTGTCTTTGTTACTTGGTGTCAGTGTTTCTCTGTGTTACTGGGTGTCAGTGTGTATCTGTGTTCCTGGGTGTCAGTATATGTCTTTGTTACTTGGTGTCAGTGTATGTCTGTGTTACTTGGTGTAAGTGTATGTCTGTGATACTGGGTATCAGTGTATGTCTTTGTTACTAGGTGTAGGTGTGTGCCTGTGTTACTGGGTATCAGTGTATGTCTTTGTTACTTGGTGTCAGTGTATGTCTCTGTTACTTGGTTTAAGAGTATGTCTTTGTTACTTGGTGTCAGTGTCTGTCTTTGTTACTTGGTGTAAGTGTGTGTCTGTGTTACTGGGTATCAGTGTATGTCTTTGTTACTTGGTGTCAGTGTATGTCTGTGTTACTTGGTGTAAGTGTGTGTCTGTGTTACTGGGTATCAGTGTATGTCTTTGTTACTTGGTGTCAGTGTTTGTCTTTGTTACTTGGTGTCAGTGTATGTCTTTGTTACTTGGTGTCAGTGTATGTCTTTGTTACTTGGTGTAAGTGTATGTCTTTGTTACTTGGTGTCAGTGTATGTCTTTGTTACTTGGTGTAAGTGTGTGTCTGTGTAACTGGGTATCAGTGTATGTCTTTGTTACTTGGTGTCAGTGTTTGACTTTGTTACTTGGTGTAACTGTATGTCTTTGTTACTTGGTGTCAGTGTATGTCTTTGTTACTTGGTGTCAGTGTTTGTCTTTGTTACTTGGTATCAGTGTCTGTCTTTGTTACTTGGTGTAAGTGTGTGTCTGTGTTACTGGGTATCAGTGTATGTCTTTGTTACTTGGTGTCAGTGTATGTCTTTGTGACTTGTTGTAAGTGTTTGTATGTGTTACTGGGTATCAGTGTATGTCTTTGTTACTTGGTGTAAGTGCATGTCTTTGTTACTTGGTGTCAGTGTATGTCTTTGTACTTGGTGTAAGTGGATGTCTTTGTTACTTGGTGTCAGTGTATGTCTGTGTTACATGGTGTCAGTGTGTGTCTTTGTTACTTGGTGTCAGTGTTTCTCTGTGTTACTGGGTGTCAGTGTGTATCTGTGTTCCTGGGTGTCAGTATATGTCTTTGTTACTTGGTGTCAGTGTATGTCTGTGTTACTTGGTGTAAGTGTATGTCTGTGTTACTGGGTATCAGTGTATGTCTTTGTTACTAGGTGTAGGTGTGTGCCTGTGTTACTGGCTATCAGTGTATGTCTTTGTTACTTGGTGTCAGTGTATGTCTCTGTTACTTGGTGTAAGTGTATGTCTTTGTTACTTGGTGTCAGTGTATGTCTGTGTTACTTGGTGTAAGTGTGTGTCTGTGTTACTGGGTATCAGTGTATGTCTTTGTTACTTGGTGTAGGTGTGTGCCTGTGTTACTGGGTATCAGTGTATGTCTTTGTTACTTGGTGTCAGTGTATGTCTTTGTTACTTGGTGTAAGTGTATGTCTTTGTTACTTGGTGTCAGTGTATGCCTTTGTTACTTGGTGTAAGTGTGTGCCTGCTATACTGGGTATCAGTGTATGTCTTTGTTACTTGGTGTCAGTGTTTGTCTTTGTTACTTGGTATCAGTGTCTGTCTTTCTTACTTGGTGTAAGAGTGTGTCTGTGTTGCTGGGTATCAGTGTATGTCTTTGTTACTTGGTGTCAGTGTATGTCTGTGTTACTTGGTGTAAGTGTGTGTCTTTCTTACATGGTGTAAGTGCATGTCTTAGTGACTTGGTATAAGTGTATGTCTTTGTTACTTGTTGTCAGTGTATGTCTTTGTTACTTGGTGTCAGTGTATGTCTTTGTTACTTGGTGTCAGTGTATGTCTTTGATACTTGGTGTAAGTGTGTGTCTGTGTTACTGGGTATCAGTGCCTGTCTTTGTTACTTGGTGAAAGTGTGTGTCTGTGTTACTGGGTATCAGTGTATGTCTTTGTTACTTGGTGTAAGTGCATGTCTTTGTTACTTGGTGTCAGTGTATGTCTTTGTACTTGGTGTAAGTGGATGTCTTTTTTACTTGGTGTCAGTGTATGTCTGTGTTACTTGGTGTCCGTGTGTGTCTTTGTTACTTGGTGTCAGTGTTTCTCTGTGTTACCGGGTGTCAGTGTGTATCTGTGTTCCTGGGTGTCAGTATATGTCTTTGTTACTTGGTGTCAGTGTATGTCTTTGTTACTCGGTGTAAGTGTATGTCATTGTTACTTGGTGTCAGTGTATGTGTTTGATACTTGGTGCAAGTGTGTGTCTGTGTTACTGGGTATCAGTGTATGTCTTTGTTACTTGGTGTAAGTGCATGTCTTTGTTACTTGGTGTCAGTGTATGTCTTTGTGCTTGGTGTAAGTGGATGTCTTTGTTACTTGGTGTCAGTGTATGTCTGTGTTACTTGGTGTCAGTGTGTGTCTTTGTTACTTGGTGTCAGTGTTTCTCTGTGTTACTGGGTGTCAGTGTGTATCTGTGTTCCTGGGTGTCAGTATATGTCTTTGTTACTTGGTGTCAGTGTATGTCTGTGTTACTTGGTGTAAGTGTATGTCTGTGATACTGGGTATCAGTGTATGTCTTTGTTACTAGGTGTAGGTGTGTGCCTGTGTTACTGGGTATCAGTGTATGTCTTTGTTACTTGGTGTCAGTGTATGTCTCTGTTACTTGGTTTAAGAGTATGTCTTTGTTACTTGGTGTCAGTGTCTGTCTTTGTTACTTGGTGTAAGTGTGTGTCTGTGTTACTGGGTATCAGTGTATGTCTTTGTTACTTGGTGTCAGTGTATGTCTGTGTTACTTGGTGTAAGTGTGTGTCTGTGTTACTGGGTATCAGTGTATGTCTTTGTTACTTGGTGTCAGTGTTTGTCTTTGTTACTTGGTGTCAGTGTATGTCTTTGTTACTTGGTGTCAGTGTATGTCTTTGTTACTTGGTGTAAGTGTATGTCTTTGTTACTTGGTGTCAGTGTATGTCTTTGTTACTTGGTGTAAGTGTGTGTCTGTGTAACTGGGTATCAGTGTATGTCTTTGTTACTTGGTGTCAGTGTTTGACTTTGTTACTTGGTGTAACTGTATGTCTTTGTTACTTGGTGTCAGTGTATGTCTTTGTTACTTGGTGTCAGTGTTTGTCTTTGTTACTTGGTATCAGTGTCTGTCTTTGTTACTTGGTGTAAGTGTGTGTCTGTGTTACTGGGTATCAGTGTATGTCTTTGTTACTTGGTGTCAGTGTATGTCTTTGTGACTTGTTGTAAGTGTTTGTATGTGTTACTGGGTATCAGTGTATGTCTTTGTTACTTGGTGTCAGTGTATGTCTTTGTTACTTGGTGTAAGTGTATGTCTTTGTTACTTGGTGCCAGTGTATGTCTTTGTTACTTGGTGTCAGAGTATGACTTTGTTACTTGGTGTAAGTGTATGTCTTTGTTACTTGGTGTCAGTGTATGTTTTTGTTACTTGGTGTAAGTGTGTGTCTGTGTTACTGGGTATGAGTGTATGTCTTTGTTACTTGGTGTCAGTGTTTGTCTTTGTTACTTGGTGTAAATGTATGTCTTTGTTACTTGGTGTAAATGTATGTCTTTGTTACTTGGTGTCAGTGTATGTCTTTGTTACTTGGTGTCAGTGTTTGTCTTTGTTACTGGGTATCAGTGTCTGTCTTTGTTACTTGGTGTAAGAGTGTGTCTGTGTTGCTGGGTATCAGTGTATGCCTTTGTTACTTGGTGTCAGTGTAGGTCTGTGTTACTTGGTGTAAGTGTATGTCTTTGTTGCTTGGTGTCAGTGTATGTCTTTGTTACTTGGTGTAAGTGTGTGTCGTTGTTACTTGGTGTAAGAGTATGTCTTTGTTACTGGGTGTCAGTGTATGTCTTTGTGACTTGGTGTAAGTGTGTGACTGTGTTAGTGGGTATCAGTGTATGTCTTTGTTACTTGGTGTAAGTGTGTGTCTTTGTTACTGGGTATCAGTGTCTGTCTTTGTTACTGGGTGTCAGGGTGTGTCTTTGTGAGCTGGTGTAAGTGTGTGTCTGTGTTACTGGGTATCAGTGTCTGTCTTTGTTACTTGGTGTAAGTGTGTGTCTGTGTTACTGGGTATCAGTGTATGTCTTTGTTACTTGGTGTCAGTGTATGCCTGTGTTACTTGGTGTAAGAGTGTGTCTTTGTTACTTGGGGTAAGTGTATGACTGTGTTACTTGGTGTAAGTGTATGTCTTTGTTACTTGGTGTCAGTGTATGTCTTTGTGACTTCGTGTAAGTGTATGCCTTTGTTACTTGGTGTCAGTGTATGTCTTTGTTACTTGGTGTCAGTGTATGTCTTTGTTACTTGGTGTAAGTATATGTCTTTGTTACTTGGTGTAAGTGGATGTCTTTGTTACTTGGTGTCAGTGTATGTCTGTGTTACTTGGTGTCAGTGTATGTCTGTGTTACTTGGTGTCAGTGTATGTGTTTGATACTTGGTGCAAGTGTGTGTCTGTGTTACTGGGTATCAGTGTATGTCTTTGTTACTTGGTGTAAGTGCATGTCTTTGTTACTTGGTGTCAGTGTATGTCTTTGTGCTTGGTGTAAGTGGATGTCTTTGTTACTTGGTGTCAGTGTATGTCTGTGTTACTTGGTGTCAGTGTGTGTCTTTGTTACTTGGTGTCAGTGTTTCTCTGTGTTACTGGGTGTCAGTGTGTATCTGTGTTCCTGGGTGTCAGTATATGTCTTTGTTACTTGGTGTCAGTGTATGTCTGTGTTACTTGGTGTAAGTGTATGTCTGTGATACTGGGTATCAGTGTATGTCTTTGTTACTAGGTGTAGGTGTGTGCCTGTGTTACTGGGTATCAGTGTATGTCTTTGTTACTTGGTGTCAGTGTATGTCTCTGTTACTTGGTTTAAGAGTATGTCTTTGTTACTTGGTGTCAGTGTCTGTCTTTGTTACTTGGTGTAAGTGTGTGTCTGTGTTACTGGGTATCAGTGTATGTCTTTGTTACTTGGTGTCAGTGTATGTCTGTGTTACTTGGTGTAAGTGTGTGTCTGTGTTACTGGGTATCAGTGTATGTCTTTGTTACTTGGTGTCAGTGTTTGTCTTTGTTACTTGGTGTCAGTGTATGTCTTTGTTACTTGGTGTCAGTGTATGTCTTTGTTACTTGGTGTAAGTGTATGTCTTTGTTACTTGGTGTCAGTGTATGTCTTTGTTACTTGGTGTAAGTGTGTGTCTGTGTAACTGGGTATCAGTGTATGTCTTTGTTACTTGGTGTCAGTGTTTGACTTTGTTACTTGGTGTAACTGTATGTCTTTGTTACTTGGTGTCAGTGTATGTCTTTGTTACTTGGTGTCAGTGTTTGTCTTTGTTACTTGGTATCAGTGTCTGTCTTTGTTACTTGGTGTAAGTGTGTGTCTGTGTTACTGGGTATCAGTGTATGTCTTTGTTACTTGGTGTCAGTGTATGTCTTTGTGACTTGTTGTAAGTGTTTGTATGTGTTACTGGGTATCAGTGTATGTCTTTGTTACTTGGTGTCAGTGTATGTCTTTGTTACTTGGTGTAAGTGTATGTCTTTGTTACTTGGTGCCAGTGTATGTCTTTGTTACTTGGTGTCAGAGTATGACTTTGTTACTTGGTGTAAGTGTATGTCTTTGTTACTTGGTGTCAGTGTATGTTTTTGTTACTTGGTGTAAGTGTGTGTCTGTGTTACTGGGTATCAGTGTATGTCTTTGTTACTTGGTGTCAGTGTTTGTCTTTGTTACTTGGTGTAAATGTATGTCTTTGTTACTTGGTGTAAATGTATGTCTTTGTTACTTGGTGTCAGTGTATGTCTTTGTTACTTGGTGTCAGTGTTTGTCTTTGTTACTGGGTATCAGTGTCTGTCTTTGTTACTTGGTGTAAGAGTGTGTCTGTGTTGCTGGGTATCAGTGTATGCCTTTGTTACTTGGTGTCAGTGTAGGTCTGTGTTACTTGGTGTAAGTGTATGTCTTTGTTGCTTGGTGTCAGTGTATGTCTTTGTTACTTGGTGTAAGTGTGTGTCGTTGTTACTTGGTGTAAGAGTATGTCTTTGTTACTGGGTGTCAGTGTATGTCTTTGTGACTTGGTGTAAGTGTGTGACTGTGTTAGTGGGTATCAGTGTATGTCTTTGTTACTTGGTGTAAGTGTGTGTCTTTGTTACTGGGTATCAGTGTCTGTCTTTGTTACTGGGTGTCAGGGTGTGTCTTTGTGAGCTGGTGTAAGTGTGTGTCTGTGTTACTGGGTATCAGTGTCTGTCTTTGTTACTTGGTGTAAGTGTGTGTCTGTGTTACTGGGTATCAGTGTATGTCTTTGTTACTTGGTGTCAGTGTATGCCTGTGTTACTTGGTGTAAGAGTGTGTCTTTGTTACTTGGGGTAAGTGTATGACTGTGTTACTTGGTGTAAGTGTATGTCTTTGTTACTTGGTGTCAGTGTATGTCTTTGTGACTTCGTGTAAGTGTATGCCTTTGTTACTTGGTGTCAGTGTATGTCTTTGTTACTTGGTGTCAGTGTATGTCTTTGTTACTTGGTGTAAGTATATGTCTTTGTTACTTGGTGTAAGTGGATGTCTTTGTTACTTGGTGTCAGTGTATGTCTGTGTTACTTGGTGTCAGTGTATGTCTGTGTTACTTGGTGTCAGTGTATGTCTTTGTTACTTGGTGTAGGTGTGTCTGTGTTACTGGGTATCAGTGTATGACTTTGCTACTTGTTGTCAGTGTATGTCTGTGTTACTTGGTGTAAGTGTGTGGTTCTGTTACTGGGTATCGGTGTATGTCTTTGTTACTTGGTGTCAGTGTATGTCTTTGTTACTTGGTGTAAGTGTATGTCTTTGTTACTTGGTGTCAGTGTATGTCTTTGTTACTTGGTGTAGGTGTGTGCCTGTGTTACTGGGTATCGGTGTATGTCTTTGTTACTTGGTGTCAGTGTATGTCTTTGTTACTTGGTGTAAGTGTATGTCTTTGTTACTTGGTGTCAGTGTATGTCTTTGTTACTTGGTGTAGGTGTGTGCCTGTGTTACTGTGTATCAGTGTATGTCTTTGTTACTTGGTGTCAGTGTATGTCTTTGTTACTTGGTTTAAGAGTATGTCTTTGTTACTTGGTGTCAGTGTATGTATTTGTTACTTGGTGTCAGTGTATGTCTGTTGTTACTTGGTGTAAGTGTATGTCTTTGTTACTTGGTGTAAGTGTATGTCTTTGTTACTTGGTGTCAGTGTCTGTCTTTGTTACTTGGTGTAAGTGTGTGTCTGTGTTACTGGGTATCAGTGTATGTCTTTGTTACTTGGTGTCAGTGTATGCCTGTGTTACTTGGTGTAAGAGTGTGTCTTTGTTACTTGGGGTAAGTGTATGTCTGTGTTACTTAGTGTAAGTGTATGTCTTTGTTACTTGGTGTCAGTGTATGTCTTTGTGACTTCGTGTAAGTGTATGCCTTTGTTACTTGGCGTCAGTGTATGTCTTTGTTACTTGGTGTAAGTGTATGTCTTTGTTACTTGGTGTAAGTGGATGTCTTTGTTACTTGGTGTCAGTGTATGTCTGTGTTACTTGGTGTCAGTGTATGTCTTTGTTACTTGGTGTCAGTGTTTCTCTGTGTTACTGGGTGTCTGTGTGTATCTGTGTTCCTGGGTGTCAGTGTATGTCTTTGTTACTTGGTGTAAGTGTGTGTCTGTGTTACTGTGTATCAATGTGTGTCTTTGTTACTTGGTGTCAGTGTACGTCTGTGTTATGTGGTGTAAGTGTGTGTCTGTGTTACTGGGTATCAGTGTATGTCTTTGTTACTTGGTGTCAGTGTATGTCTTTGTTACTTGGTGTAAGTGTATGTCTTTGTTACTTGGTGTCAGTGTATGTCTTTGTTACTTGGTGTAAGTGTGTGTCTGTGTTACTGGGTATCAGTGTATGTCTTTGTTACTTGGTGTAGGTGTGTGCCTGTGTTTCTGGGTATCAGTGTATGTCTTTGTTACTTGGTGTCAGTGTAAGTCTTTGTTACTTCGTGTCATTGTATGTCTTTGATACTTGGTGTAAGTGTGTGTCTGTGTTACTGGGTATCAGTGTCTGTCTTTGTTACTTGGTGTAAGAGTGTGTCTGTGTTGCTGGGTATCAGTGTATGTCTTTGTTACTTGGTATCAGTGTATGTCTTTGTTACTTGGTGTCAATGTATGTCTGTGTTACTTGGTGTAAGTTTGTGTCTTTCTGACTTGGTGTTAGTGCATGTCTTTGTGACTTGGTGTAAGTGTATGTCTTTGTTACTTGGTGTCAGTGTATGTCTTTGTTACTTGGTATCAGTGTATGTCTTTGTTACTTGGTGTCAATGTATGTCTGTGTTACTTGGTGTAAGTTTGTGTCTTTGTTACTTGGTGTCAGTGTATGTATTTGTTACTTGGTGTCAGTGTATGTCTGTGTTACTTGGTGTAAGTGTATGTCTTTGTTACTTGGTGTCAGTGTATTTCTTTGTTACTTGGTGTAAGTGTGTGTCGTTGTTACTTGGTGTAAGTGTGTGTCTTTGTTACTTGGTGTAAGTGTATGTCTTTGTTACTGGGTGTCAGTGTATGTCTTTGTTACTTGGTGTCAGTGTATGTCTTTGTGCTTGGTGTAAGTGGATGTCTTTGTTACTTGGTGTCAGTGTATGTCTGTGTTACTTGGTGTCAGTGTGTGTCTTTGTTACTTGGTGTCAGTGTTTCTCTGTGTTACTGGGTGTCAGTGTGTATCTGTGTTCCTGGGTGTCAGTATATGTCTTTGTTACTTGGTGTCAGTGTATGTCTGTGTTACTTGGTGTAAGTGTATGTCTGTGATACTGGGTATCAGTGTATGTCTTTGTTACTAGGTGTAGGTGTGTGCCTGTGTTACTGGGTATCAGTGTATGTCTTTGTTACTTGGTGTCAGTGTATGTCTCTGTTACTTGGTGTAAGAGTATGTCTTTGTTACTTGGTGTCAGTGTCTGTCTTTGTTACTTGGTGTAAGTGTGTGTCTGTGTTACTGGGTATCAGTGTATGTCTTTGTTACTTGGTGTCAGTGTATGTCTGTGTTACTTGGTGTAAGTGTGTGTCTGTGTTACTGGGTATCAGTGTATGTCTTTGTTACTTGGTGTCAGTGTTTGTCTTTGTTACTTGGTGTCAGTGTATGTCTTTGTTACTTGGTGTCAGTGTATGTCTTTGTTACTTGGTGTAAGTGTATGTCTTTGTTACTTGCTGTCAGTGTATGTCTTTGTTACTTGGTGTAAGTGTGTGTCTGTGTAACTGGGTATCAGTGTATGTCTTTGTTACTTGGTGTCAGTGTTTGACTTTGTTACTTGGTGTAACTGTATGTCTTTGTTACTTGGTGTCAGTGTATGTCTTT
The DNA here is from genome assembly GCF_036365525.1 of Heterodontus francisci. NCBI lineage: Eukaryota > Metazoa > Chordata > Chondrichthyes > Heterodontiformes > Heterodontidae > Heterodontus > Heterodontus francisci. The sequence continues at coordinate 1,168,592 of NW_027141653.1, read as the reverse complement.
GTTACTTGGTGTCAGTGTTTGTCTTTGTTACTTGGTATCAGTGTCTGTCTTTGTTACTTGGTGTAAGTGTGTGTCTGTGTTACTGGGTATCAGTGTATGTCTTTGTTACTTGGTGTCAGTGTATGTCTTTGTGACTTGTTGTAAGTGTTTGTATGTGTTACTGGGTATCAGTGTATGTCTTTGTTACTTGGTGTCAGTGTATGTCTTTGTTACTTGGTGTAAGTGTATGTCTTTGTTACTTGGTGCCGGTGTATGTCTTTGTTACTTGGTGTCAGAGTATGACTTTGTTAATTGGTGTAAGTGTATGTCTTTGTTACTTGGTGTCAGTGTATGTTTTTGTTACTTGGTGTAAGTGTGTGTCTGTGTTACTGGGTATCAGTGTATGTCTTTGTTACTTGGTGTCAGTGTTTGTCTTTGTTACTTGGTGTAAATGTATGTCTTTGTTACTTGGTGTAAATGTATGTCTTTGTTACTTGGTGTCAGTGTATGTCTTTGTTACTTGGTGTCAGTGTTTGTCTTTGTTACTGGGTATCAGTGTCTGTCTTTGTTACTTGGTGTAAGAGTGTGTCTGTGTTGCTGGGTATCAGTGTATGCCTTTGTTACTTGGTGTCAGTGTAGGTCTGTGTTACTTGGTGTAAGTGTATGTCTTTGTTGCTTGGTGTCAGTGTATGTCTTTGTTACTTGGTGTAAGTGTGTGTCGTTGTTACTTGGTGTAAGAGTATGTCTTTGTTACTGGGTGTCAGTGTATGTCTTTGTGACTTGGTGTAAGTGTGTGACTGTGTTAGTGGGTATCAGTGTATGTCTTTGTTACTTGGTGTAAGTGTGTGTCTTTGTTACTGGGTATCAGTGTCTGTCTTTGTTACTGGGTGTCAGGGTGTGTCTTTGTGAGCTGGTGTAAGTGTGTGTCTGTGTTACTGGGTATCAGTGTCTGTCTTTGTTACTTGGTGTAAGTGTGTGTCTGTGTTACTGGGTATCAGTGTATGTCTTTGTTACTTGGTGTCAGTGTATGCCTGTGTTACTTGGTGTAAGAGTGTGTCTTTGTTACTTGGGGTAAGTGTATGACTGTGTTACTTGGTGTAAGTGTATGTCTTTGTTACTTGGTGTCAGTGTATGTCTTTGTGACTTCGTGTAAGTGTATGCCTTTGTTACTTGGTGTCAGTGTATGTCTTTGTTACTTGGTGTCAGTGTATGTCTTTGTTACTTGGTGTAAGTATATGTCTTTGTTACTTGGTGTAAGTGGATGTCTTTGTTACTTGGTGTCAGTGTATGTCTGTGTTACTTGGTGTCAGTGTATGTCTGTGTTACTTGGTGTCAGTGTATGTCTTTGTTACTTGGTGTCAGTGTGTGTCTGTGTTACTGGGTATCAGTGTATGTCTTTGTTACTTGGTGTAGGTGTGTCTGTGTTACTGGGTATCAGTGTATGACTTTGCTACTTGTTGTCAGTGTATGTCTGTGTTACTTGGTGTAAGTGTGTGGTTCTGTTACTGGGTATCGGTGTATGTCTTTGTTACTTGGTGTCAGTGTATGTCTTTGTTACTTGGTGTAAGTGTATGTCTTTGTTACTTGGTGTCAGTGTATGTCTTTGTTACTTGGTGTAGGTGTGTGCCTGTGTTACTGGGTATCGGTGTATGTCTTTGTTACTTGGTGTCAGTGTATGTCTTTGTTACTTGGTGTAAGTGTATGTCTTTGTTACTTGGTGTCAGTGTATGTCTTTGTTACTTGGTGTAGGTGTGTGCCTGTGTTACTGTGTATCAGTGTATGTCTTTGTTACTTGGTGTCAGTGTATGTCTTTGTTACTTGGTTTAAGAGTATGTCTTTGTTACTTGGTGTCAGTGTATGTATTTGTTACTTGGTGTCAGTGTATGTCTGTTGTTACTTGGTGTAAGTGTATGTCTTTGTTACTTGGTGTAAGTGTATGTCTTTGTTACTTGGTGTCAGTGTCTGTCTTTGTTACTTGGTGTAAGTGTGTGTCTGTGTTACTGGGTATCAGTGTATGTCTTTGTTACTTGGTGTCAGTGTATGCCTGTGTTACTTGGTGTAAGAGTGTGTCTTTGTTACTTGGGGTAAGTGTATGACTGTGTTACTTAGTGTAAGTGTATGTCTTTGTTACTTGGTGTCAGTGTATGTCTTTGTGACTTCGTGTAAGTGTATGCCTTTGTTACTTGGCGTCAGTGTATGTCTTTGTTACTTGGTGTAAGTGTATGTCTTTGTTACTTGGTGTAAGTGGATGTCTTTGTTACTTGGTGTCAGTGTATGTCTGTGTTACTTGGTGTCAGTGTATGTCTTTGTTACTTGGTGTCAGTGTTTCTCTGTGTTACTGGGTGTCTGTGTGTATCTGTGTTCCTGGGTGTCAGTGTATGTCTTTGTTACTTGGTGTAAGTGTGTGTCTGTGTTACTGTGTATCAATGTGTGTCTTTGTTACTTGGTGTCAGTGTACGTCTGTGTTACTTGGTGTAAGTGTGTGTCTGTGTTACTGGGTATCAGTGTATGTCTTTGTTACTTGGTGTCAGTGTATGTCTTTGTTACTTGGTGTAAGTGTATGTCTTTGTTACTTGGTGTCAGTGTATGTCTTTGTTACTTGGTGTAAGTGTGTGTCTGTGTTACTGGGTATCAGTGTATGTCTTTGTTACTTGGTGTAGGTGTGTGCCTGTGTTTCTGGGTATCAGTGTATGTCTTTGTTACTTGGTGTCAGTGTATGTCTTTGTTACTTGGTGTAAGTGTATGTCTTTGTTACTTGGTGTCAGTGTATGTCTTTGTTACTTGGTGTAAGTGTGTGTCTGTGTTACTGGGTATCAGTGTCTGTCTTTGTTACTTGGTGTAAGAGTGTGTCTGTGTTGCTGGGTATCAGTGTATGTCTTTGTTACTTGGTGTCAGTGTAGGTCTGTGTTACTTGGTGTAAGTGTGTGTCTTTCTGACTTGGTGTTAGTGCATGTCTTTGTGACTTGGTGTAAGTGTATGTCTTTGTTACTTGGTGTCAGTGTATGTCTTTGTTACTTGGTATCAGTGTATGTCTTTGTTACTTGGTGTCAATGTATGTCTGTGTTACTTGGTGTAAGTTTGTCTCTTTGTTACTTGGTGTCAGTGTATGTATTTGTTACTTGGTGTCAGTGTATGTCTGTGTTACTTGGTGTAAGTGTATGTCTTTGTTACTTGGTGTCAGTGTATTTCTTTGTTACTTGGTGTAAGTGTGTGTCGTTGTTACTTGGTGTAAGTGTGTGTCTTTGTTACTTGGTGTAAGTGTATGTCTTAGTTACTGGGTGTCAGTGTATGTCTTTGTGACTTGGTGTCAGTGTGTGTCTGTGTTACTGGGTATCAGTGTCTGTCTTTGTTACTTGGTGTAAGTGTGTGTCTGTGTTACTGGGTATCAGTGTATGTCTTTGTTACTTGGTGTCAGTGCATGTCTTTGTTACTTGGTGTAAGTGTATGTCTTTGTTAATTGGTGTAAGTGGATGTCTTTGTTACTTGGTGTCAGTGTATGTCTGTGTTACTTGGTGTCAGTGTATGTCTTTGTTACTTGGTGTAAGTGCATGTCTTTGTTACTTGGTGTCAGTGTATGTCTTTGTACTTGGTGTAAGTGGATGTCTTTTTTACTTGGTGTCAGTGTATGTCTGTGTTACTTGGTGTCCGTGTGTGTCTTTGTTACTTGGTGTCAGTGTTTCTCTGTGTTACCGGGTGTCAGTGTGTATCTGTGTTCCTGGGTGTCAGTATATGTCTTTGTTACTTGGTGTCAGTGTATGTCTTTGTTACTCGGTGTAAGTGTATGTCATTGTTACTTGGTGTCAGTGTATGTGTTTGATACTTGGTGCAAGTGTGTGTCTGTGTTACTGGGTATCAGTGTCTGTCTTTGTTACTTGGTGAAATGTGTGTGTCTGTGTTACTGGGTATCAGTGTATGTCTTTGTTACTTGTTGTAAGTGCATGTCTTTGTTACTTGGTGTCAGTGTATGTCTTTGTGCTTGGTGTAAGTGGATGTCTTTGTTACTCGGTGTCAGTGTATGTCTGTGTTACTTGGTGTCAGTGTGTGTCTTTGTTACTTGGTGTCAGTGTTTCTCTGTGTTACTGGGTGTCAGTGTGTATCTGTGTTCCTGGGTGTCAGTATATGACTTTGTTACTTGGTGTCAGTGTATGTCTGTGTTACTTGGTGTAAGTGTATGTCTGTGATACTGGGTATCAGTGTATGTCTTTGTTACTAGGTGTAGGTGTGTGCCTGTGTTACTGGGTATCAGTGTATGTCTTTGTTACTTGGTGTCAGTGTATGTCTCTGTTACTTGGTTTAAGAGTATGTCTTTTTTACTTGGTGTCAGTGTCTGTCTTTGTTACTTGGTGTAAGTGTGTGTCTGTGTTCCTGGGTGTCAGTGTATGTCTTTGTTACTTGGTGTAAGTGTGTGTCTGTGTTACTGTGTATCAATGTGTGTCTTTGTTACTTGGTGTCAGTGTACGTCTGTGTTACTTGGTGTAAGTGTGTGTCTGTGTTACTGGGTATCAGTGTATGTCTTTGTTACTTGGTGTCAGTGTATGTCTTTGTTACTTGGTGTAAGTGTATGTCTTTGTTACTTGGTGTCAGTGTATGTCTTTGTTACTTGGTGTAAGTGTGTGTCTGTGTTACTGGGTATCAGTGTATGTCTTTGTTACTTGGTGTAGGTGTGTGCCTGTGTTTCTGGGTATCAGTGTATGTCTTTGTTACTTGGTGTCAGTGTAAGTCTTTGTTACTTCGTGTCATTGTATGTATTTGATACTTGGTGTAAGTGTGTGTCTGTGTTACTGGGTATCAGTGTCTGTCTTTGTTACTTGGTGTAAGAGTGTGTCTGTGTTGCTGGGTATCAGTGTATGTCTTTGTTACTTGGTGTCAGTGTAGGTCTGTGTTACTTGGTGTAAGTGTGTGTCTTTCTGACTTGGTGTTAGTGCATGTCTTTGTGACTTGGTGTAAGTGTATGTCTTTGTTACTTGGTGTCAGTGTATGTCTTTGTTACTTGGTATCAGTGTATGTCTTTGTTACTTGGTGTCAATGTATGTCTGTGTTACTTGGTGTAAGTTTGTCTCTTTGTTACTTGGTGTCAGTGTATGTATTTGTTACTTGGTGTCAGTGTATGTCTGTGTTACTTGGTGTAAGTGTATGTCTTTGTTACTTGGTGTCAGTGTATTTCTTTGTTACTTGGTGTAAGTGTGTGTCGTTGTTACTTGGTGTAAGTGTGTGTCTTTGTTACTTGGTGTAAGTGTATGTCTTTGTTACTGGGTGTCAGTGTATGTCTTTGTGACTTGGTGTCAGTGTGTGTCTGTGTTACTGGGTATCAGTGTCTGTCTTTGTTACTTGGTGTAAGTGTGTGTCTGTGTTACTGGGTATCAGTGTATGTCTTTGTTACTTGGTGTCAGTGCATGTCTTTGTTACTTGGTGTAAGTGTATGTCTTTGTTAATTGGTGTAAGTGGATGTCTTTGTTACTTGGTGTCAGTGTATGTCTGTGTTACTTGGTGTCAGTGTATGTCTTTGTTACTTGGTGTAAGTGCATGTCTTTGTTACTTGGTGTCAGTGTATGTCTTTGTACTTGGTGTAAGTGGATGTCTTTTTTACTTGGTGTCAGTGTATGTCTGTGTTACTTGGTGTCCGTGTGTGTCTTTGTTACTTGGTGTCAGTGTTTCTCTGTGTTACCGGGTGTCAGTGTGTATCTGTGTTCCTGGGTGTCAGTATATGTCTTTGTTACTTGGTGTCAGTGTATGTCTTTGTTACTCGGTGTAAGTGTATGTCATTGTTACTTGGTGTCAGTGTATGTGTTTGATACTTGGTGCAAGTGTGTGTCTGTGTTACTGGGTATCAGTGTCTGTCTTTGTTACTTGGTGAAAGTGTGTGTCTGTGTTACTGGGTATCAGTGTATGTCTTTGTTACTTGTTGTAAGTGCATGTCTTTGTTACTTGGTGTCAGTGTATGTCTTTGTGCTTGGTGTAAGTGGATGTCTTTGTTACTCGGTGTCAGTGTATGTCTGTGTTACTTGGTGTCAGTGTGTGTCTTTGTTACTTGGTGTCAGTGTTTCTCTGTGTTACTGGGTGTCAGTGTGTATCTGTGTTCCTGGGTGTCAGTATATGTCTTTGTTACTTGGTGTCAGTGTATGTCTGTGTTACTTGGTGTAAGTGTATGTCTGTGATACTGGGTATCATTGTATGTCTTTGTTACTAGGTGTAGGTGTGTGCCTGTGTTACTGGGTATCAGTGTATGTCTTTGTTACTTGGTGTCAGTGTATGTCTCTGTTACTTGGTTTAAGAGTATGTCTTTTTTACTTGGTGTCAGTGTCTGTCTTTGTTACTTGGTGTAAGTGTGTGTCTGTGTTACTGGGTATCAGTGTATGTCTTTGTTACTTGGTGTCAGTGTATGTCTGTGTTACTTGGTGTAAGTGTGTGTCTGTGTTACTGGGTATCAGTGTATGTCTTTGTTACTTGGTGTCAGTGTTTGTCTTTGTTACTTGGTGTCAGTGTATGTCTTTGTTACTTGGTGTCAGTGTATGTCTTTGTTACTTGGTGTAAGTGTATGTCTTTGTTACTTGGTGTCAGTGTATGTCTTTGTTACTTGGTGTAAGTGTGTGTCTGTGTAACTGGGTATCAGTGTAAGTCTTTGTTACTTGGTGTCAGTGTTTGACTTTGTTACTTGGTGTAACTGTATGTCTTTGTTACTTGGTGTCAGTGTATGTCTTTGTTACTTGGTGTCAGTGTTTGTCTTTGTTACTTGGTATCAGTGTCTGTCTTTGTTACTTGGTGTAAGTGTGTGTCTGTGTTACTGGGTATCAGTGTATGTCTTTGTTACTTGGTGTCAGTGTATGTCTTTGTGACTTGTTGTAAGTGTTTGTATGTGTTACTGGGTATCAGTGTATGTCTTTGTTACTTGGTGTCAGTGTATGTCTTTGTTACTTGGTGTAAGTGTATGTCTTTGTTACTTGGTGCCAGTGTATGTCTTTGTTACTTGGTGTCAGACTATGACTTTGTTACTTGGTGTAAGTGTATGTCTTTGTTACTTGGTGTCAGTGTATGTTTTTGTTACTTGGTGTAAGTGTGTGTCTGTGTTACTGGGTATGAGTGTATGTCTTTGTTACTTGGTGTCAGTGTTTGTCTTTGTTACTTGGTGTAAATGTATGTCTTTGTTACTTGGTGTAAATGTATGTCTTTGTTACTTGGTGTCAGTGTATGTCTTTGTTACTTGGTGTCAGTGTTTGTCTTTGTTACTGGGTATCAGTGTCTGTCTTTGTTACTTGGTGTAAGAGTGTGTCTGTGTTGCTGGGTATCAGTGTATGCCTTTGTTACTTGGTGTCAGTGTAGGTCTGTGTTACTTGGTGTAAGTGTATGTCTTTGTTGCTTGGTGTCAGTGTATGTCTTTGTTACTTGGTGTAAGTGTGTGTCGTTGTTACTTGGTGTAAGAGTATGTCTTTGTTACTGGGTGTCAGTGTATGTCTTTGTGACTTGGTGTAAGTGTGTGACTGTGTTAGTGGGTATCAGTGTATGTCTTTGTTACTTGGTGTAAGTGTGTGTCTTTGTTACTGGGTATCAGTGTCTGTCTTGTTACTGGGTGTCAGGGTGTGTCTTTGTGAGCTGGTGTAAGTGTGTGTCTGTGTTACTGGGTATCAGTGTCTGTCTTTGTTACTTGGTGTAAGTGTGTGTCTGTGTTACTGGGTATCAGTGTATGTCTTTGTTACTTGGTGTCAGTGTATGCCTGTGTTACTTGGTATAAGAGTGTGTCTTTGTTACTTGGGGTAAGTGTATGACTGTGTTACTTGGTGTAAGTGTATGTCTTTGTTACTTGGTGTCAGTGTATGTCTTTGTGACTTCGTGTAAGTGTATGCCTTTGTTACTTGGTGTCAGTGTATGTCTTTGTTACTTGGTGTCAGTGTATGTCTTTGTTACTTGGTGTAAGTATATGTCTTTGTTACTTGGTGTAAGTGGATGTCTTTGTTACTTGGTGTCAGTGTATGTCTGTGTTACTTGGTGTCAGTGTATGTCTGTGTTACTTGGTGTCAGTGTATGTCTTTGTTACTTGGTGTCAGTGTGTGTCTGTGTTACTGGGTATCAGTGTATGTCTTTGTTACTTGGTGTAGGTGTGTCTGTGTTACTGGGTATCAGTGTATAACTTTGCTACTTGTTGTCAGTGTATGTCTGTGTTACTTGGTGTAAGTGTGTGGCTCTGTTACTGGGTATCGGTGTATGTCTTTGTTACTTGGTGTCAGTGTATGTCTTTGTTACTTGGTGTAAGTGTATGTCTTTGTTACTTGGTGTCAGTGTATGTCTTTGTTACTTGGTGTAGGTGTGTGCCTGTGTTACTGTGTATCAGTGTATGTCTTTGTTACTTGGTGTCAGTGTATGTCTTTGTTACTTGGTTTAAGAGTATGTCTTTGTTACTTGGTGTCAGTGTATGTATTTGTTACTTGGTGTCAGTGTATGTCTGTTGTTACTTGGTGTAAGTGTATGTCTTTGTTACTTGGTGTAAGTGTATGTCTTTGTTACTTGGTGTCAGTGTCTGTCTTTGTTACTTGGTGTAAGTGTGTGTCTGTGTTACTGGGTATCAGTGTATGTCTTTGTTACTTGGTGTCAGTGTATGCCTGTGTTACTTGGTGTAAGAGTGTGTCTTTGTTACTTGGGGTAAGTGTATGACTGTGTTACTTAGTGTAAGTGTATGTCTTTGTTACTTGGTGTCAGTGTATGTCTTTGTGACTTCGTGTAAGTGTATGCCTTTGTTACTTGGCGTCAGTGTATGTCTTTGTTACTTGGTGTAAGTGTATGTCTTTGTTACTTGGTGTCAGTGTATGTCTGTGTTACTTGGTGTCAGTGTATGTCTTTGTTACTTGGTGTCAGTGTTTCTCTGTGTTACTGGGTGTCTGTGTGTATCTGTGTTCCTGGGTGTCAGTGTATGTCTTTGTTACTTGGTGTAAGTGTGTGTCTGTGTTACTGTGTATCAATGTGTGTCTTTGTTACTTGGTGTCAGTGTACGTCTGTGTTACTTGGTGTAAGTGTGTGTCTGTGTTACTGGGTATCAGTGTATGTCTTTGTTACTTGGTGTCAGTGTATGTCTTTGTTACTTGGTGTAAGTGTATGTCTTTGTTACTTGGTGTCAGTGTATGTCTTTGTTACTTGGTGTAAGTGTGTGTCTGTGTTACTGGGTATCAGTGTATGTCTTTGTTACTTGGTGTAGGTGTGTGCCTGTGTTTCTGGGTATCAGTGTATGTCTTTGTTACTTGGTGTCAGTGTAAGTCTTTGTTACTTCGTGTCATTGTATGTCTTTGATACTTGGTGTAAGTGTGTGTCTGTGTTACTGGGTATCAGTGTCTGTCTTTGTTACTTGGTGTAAGAGTGTGTCTGTGTTGCTGGGTATCAGTGTATGTCTTTGTTACTTGGTGTCAGTGTAGGTCTGTGTTACTTGGTGTAAGTGTGTGTCTTTCTGACTTGGTGTTAGTGCATGTCTTTGTGACTTGGTGTAAGTGTATGTCTTTGTTACTTGGTATCAGTGTATGTCTTTGTTACTTGGTGTCAATGTATGTCTGTGTTACTTGGTGTAAGTTTGTGTCTTTGTTACTTGGTGTCAGTGTATGTATTTGTTACTTGGTGTCAGTGTATGTCTGTGTTACTTGGTGTAAGTGTATGTCTTTGTTACTTGGTGTCAGTGTATTTCTTTGTTACTTGGTGTAAGTGTGTGTCGTTGTTACTTGGTGTAAGTGTGTGTCTTTGTTACTTGGTGTCAGTGTATGTCTTTGTTACTGGGTGTCAGTGTATGTCTTTGTGACTTGGTGTCAGTGTATGCCTGTGTTACTGGGTATCAGTGTCTGTCTTTGTTACTTGGTGTAAGTGTGTGTCTGTGTTACTGGGTATCAGTGTATGTCTTTGTTACTTGGTGTCAGTGCATGTCTTTGTTACTTGGTGTAAGTGTATGTCTTTGTTAATTGGTGTAAGTGGATGTCTTTGTTACTTGGTGTCAGTGTATGTCTGTGTTACTTGGTGTCAGTGTATGTCTTTGTTACTTGGTGTCAGTGTTTCTCTGTGTTACTGGGTGTCTGTGTGTATCTGTGTTCCTGGGTGTCAGTATATGTCTTTGTTACTTGGTGTCAGTGTATGTCTGTGTTACTTGGTGTAAGTGTGTGTCTGTGTTACTGGGTGTCTGTGTATGTCTTTGTTACTAGGTGTAGGTGTGTGCCTGTGTTACTGGGTATCAGTGTATGTCTTTGTTACTTGGTGTCAGTGTATGTCTTTGTTACTTGGTGTAAGTGTATGTCTTTGTTACTTGGTGTCAGTGTATGTCTTTGTTACTTGGTGTAAGTGTGTGTCTGTGTTACTGTGTATCAATGTGTGTCTTTGTTACTTGGTGTCAGTGTATGTCTGTGTTACTTGGTGTAAGTGTGTGTCTGTGTTACTGGGTATCAGTGTATGTCTTTGTTACTTGGTGTAGGTATGTGCATGTGTTACTGGGAATCAGTGTATGTCTTTGTTACTTGGTGTCAGTGTATGTCTTTTTTACTTGGTGTAAGTGTATGTCTTTGTTACTTGGTGTCAGTGTATGTCTTTGTTACTTGGTGTAGGTGTGTGCCTGTGTTACTGTGTATCAGTGTATGTCTTTGTTACTTGGTGTCAGTGTATGTCTTTGTTACTTGGTTTAAGAGTATGTCTTTGTTACTTGGTGTCAGTGTATGTCTGTGTTACTTGGTGTCAGTGTTTGTCTTTGTTAATTGGTGTAAGTGTATGTCTTTGTTACTTGGTGTCAGTGTATGTCTTTTTTACTTGGTGTAAGTGTATGTCTTTGTTACTTGGTGTCAGTGTATGTCTGTGTTACTTGGTGTAAGTGTGTGTCTGTGTTACTGGGTGCCTGTGTATGTCTTTGTTACTAGGTGTAGGTGTGTGCCTGTGTTACTGGGTATCAGTGTATGTCTTTGTTACTTGGTGTAAGTGTATGTCTTTGTTACTTGGTGTCAGTGTATGTCTTTGTTACTTGGTGTAAGTGTGTGTCTGTGTTACTGTGTATCAATGTGTGTCTTTGTTACTTGGTGTCAGTGTCTGTCTGTGTTACTTGGTGTAAGTGTGTGTCTGTGTTACTGGGTATCAGTGTATGTCTTTGTTACTTGGTGTAGGTATGTGCATGTGTTACTGGGTATCAGTGTATGACTTTGTTACTTGGTGTCAGTGTATGTCTTTTTTACTTGGTGTAAGTGTATGTCTTTGTTACTTGGAGTCAGTGTGTGTCTTTGTTACTTGGTGTAGGGGTGTGCCTGTGTTACTGGGTATCAGTGTATGTCTTTGTTACTTGGTGTCAGTGTACGTCTTTGATACATGGTGTAAGTGTGTGTCTGTGTTACTGGGTATCAGTGTCTGTCTTTGTTACTTGGTGTAAGAGTGTGTCTGTGTTGAAGGGTATCAGTGTATGTCTTTGTTACTTGGTGTCAGTGTAGGTCTGTGTTACTTGGTGTAAGTGTGTGTCTTTCTTACTTGGTGTAAGTGCATGTCTTTGAGACTTGGTGTAAGTGTATGTCTTTGTTACTTGGTGTCAGTGTATGTCTTTGTTACTTGCTGTAAGTGTATGTCTTTGTTACTTGGTGTCAGTGTATGTCTTTGATACTTGGTGTAAGAGTGTGTCTGTGTTACTGGGTATCAGTGTATGTCTTTGTTACTTGGTGTAGGTGTGTCTGTGTTACTGGGTATCAGTGTATGACTTTGTTACTTGGTGTCAGTGTATGTCTGTGTTACTTGGTGTAATTGTGTGGCTGTGTTACTGGGTATCGGTGTATGTCTTTGTTACTTGGTGTCAGTGTAGGTCTTTGTTACTTGGTGTAAGTGTATGTCTTTGTTACTTGGTGTAGGTGTGTGCCTGTGTTACTGGGTATCGGTGTATGTCTTTGTTACTTGGTGTCAGTGTATGTCTTTGTTACTTGGTGTAAGTGTATGTCTTTGTTACTTGGTGTCAGTGTATGTCTTTGTTACTTGGTGTAGGTGTGTGCCTGTGTTACTGTGTATCAGTGTATGTCTTTGTTACTTGGTGTCAGTGTATGTCTTTATACTTGGTTTAAGAGTATGTCTTTGTTACTTGGTGTCTGTGTATGTATTTGTTACTTGGTGTCAGTGTATGTCTGTGTTACTTGGTGTAAGTGTATGTCTTTGTTACTTGGTGTAAGTGTATGTCTTTGTTACTTGGTGTCAGTGTCTGTCTTTGTTACTTGGTGTAAGTGTGTGTCTGTGTTACTGGGTATCAGTGTATGTCTGTGTTACTTGCTGTAAGTGTATGTCTTTGTTACTTGGTGTAAGTGTATGTCTCTGTTACTTGGTGTAGGTGTGTGCCTGTGTTACTGGGTATCGGTGTATGTCTTTGTTACTTGGTGTCAGTGTATGTCTTTGTTACTTGGTGTAAGTGTATGTCTTTGTTACTTGGTGTCAGTGTATGTCTTTGTTACTTGGTGTAGGTGTGTGCCTGTGTTACTGTGTATCAGTGTATGTCTTTGTTACTTGGTGTCAGTGTATGTCTTTATACTTGGTTTAAGAGTATGTCTTTGTTACTTGGTGTCTGTGTATGTATTTGTTACTTGCTGTCAGTGTATGTCTGTGTTACTTGGTGTAAGTGTATGTCTTTGTTACTTGGTGTAAGTGTATGTCTTTGTTACTTGGTGTCAGTGTCTGTCTTTGTTACTTGGTGTAAGTGTGTGTCTGTGTTACTGGGTATCAGTGTATGTCTTTGTTACTTGGTGTCAGTGTATGCCTGTGTTACTTGGTGTAAGAGTGTGTCTTTGTTACTTGGGGTAAGTGTATGACTGTGTTACTTAGTGTAAGTGTATGTCTTTGTTACTTGGTGTCAGTGTATTTCTTTGTGACTTCGTGTAAGTGTATGCCTTTGTTACTTGGTGTCAGTGTATGTCTTTGTTACTTGGTGTAAGTGTATGTCTTTGTTACTTGGTGTAAGTGTATGTCTTTGTTACTTGGTGTAAGTGGATGTCTTTGTTACTTGGTGTCAGTGTATGTCTGTGTTACTTGGTGTCAGTGTATGTCTTTGTTACTTGGTGTCAGTGTTTCTCTGTGTTACTGGGTGTCTGTGTGTATCTGTGTTCCTGGGTGTCAGTATATGTCTTTGTTACTTGGTGTCAGTGTATGTCTGTGTTACTTGGTGTAAGTGTGTGTCTGTGTTACTGGGTGTCTGTGTATGTCTTTGTTACTAGGTGTAGGTGTGTGCCTGTGTTACTGGGTATCAGTGTATGTCTTTGTTACTTGGTGTCAGTGTTTGTCTTTGTTACTTGGTGTAAGTGTATGTCTTTGTTACTTGGTGTCAGTGTATGTCTTTGTTACTTGGTGTAAGTGTGTGTCTGTGTTACTGTGTATCAATGTGTGTCTTTGTTACTTGGTGTCAGTGTATGTCTGTGTTACTAGGTGTAAGTGTGTGTCTGTGTTACTGGGTATCAGTGTATGTCTTTGTTACTTGGTGTCAGTGTATGTCTTTGTTACTTGGTGTAAGTGTATGTCTTTGTTACTTGGTGTCAGTGTATGTCTTTGTTACTTGGTGTAAGTGTGTGTCTGTGTTACTGGGTATCAGTGTATGTCTTTGTTACTTGGTGTAGGTGTGTGCCTGTGTTTCTGGGTATCAGTGTATGTCTTTGTTACTTGGTGTCAGTGTAAGTCTTTGTTACTTCGTGTCAGTGTATGTCTTTGATACTTGGTGTAAGTTTGTGTCTGTGTTACTGGGTATCAGTGTCTGTCTTTGTTACTTGGTGTAAGAGTGTGCCTGTGTTGCTGGGTATCAGTGTATGTCTTTGTTACTTGGTGTCAGTGTAGGTCTGTGTTACTTGGTGTCAGTGTGTGTCTTTCTGACTTGGTGTAAGTGCATGTCTTTGTGACTTGGTGTAAGTGTATGTCTTTGTTACTTGGTGTCAGTGTATGTCTTTGTTACTTGGTGTCAGTGTGTGTCTTTGTGACTTGGTATCAGTGTATGTCTTTGTTACTTGGTGTCAATGTATGTCTGTGTTACTTGGTGTAAGTTTGTGTCTTTGTTACTTGGTGTCAGTGTATGTATTTGTTACTTGGTGTCAGTGTATGTCTGTGTTACTTGGTGTAAGTGTATGTCTTTGTTACTTGGTGTCAGTGTATGTCTTTGTTACTTGGTGTAAGTGTGTGTCGTTGTTACTTGGTGTAAGTGTGTGTCTTTGTTACTTGGTGTAAGTGTATGTCTTTGTTACTGGGTGTCAGTGTATGTCTTTGTGACTTGGTGTAAGTGTGTGTCTGTGTAACTGGGTATCAGTGTCTGTCTTTGTTACTTGGTGTAAGTGTGTGTCTGTGTTACTGGGTATCAGTGTCTGTCTTTGTTACTGGGTGTCAGGGTGTGTCTTTGTGAGCTGTTGTAAGTGTGTGTCTGCGTTTCTGGGTACCAGTGTCTGTCTTTGTTACTTGGTGTAAGTGTGTGTCTGTGTTACTGGGTATCAGTGTATGACTTTGTTACTTGGTGTCAGTGTATGTCTTTGTTACTTGGTGTAAGTGTATGTCTTTGTTACTGGGTGTCAGTGTATGTCTTTGTTACTTGGTGTAAGTGTGTGTCTGTGTTACTGTGTATCAATGTGTGTCTTTGTTACTTGGTGTCAGTGTATGTCTGTGTTACTTGGTGTAAGTGTGTGTCTGTGTTACTGGGTATCAGTGTATGTCTTTGTTACTTGGTGTCAGTGTATGTCTTTGTTACTTGGTGTAAGTGTATGTCTTTGTTACTTGGTGTCAGTGTATGTCTTTGTTACTTGGTGTAAGTGTGTGTCTGTGTTACTGGGTATCAGTGTATGTCTTTGTTACTTGGTGTAGGTGTGTGCCTGTGTTTCTGGGTATCAGTGTATGTCTTTGTTACTTGGTGTCAGTGTAAGTCTTTGTTACTTCGTGTCAGTGTATGTCTTTGATACTTGGTGTAAGTGTGTGTCTGTGTTACTGGGTATCAGTGTCTGTCTTTGTTACTTGGTGTAAGAGTGTGTCTGTGTTGCTGCGTATCAGTGTATGTCTTTGTTACTTGGTGTCAGTGTAGGTCTGTGTTACTTGGTGTAAGTGTGTGTCTTTCTGACTTGGTGTAAGTGCATGTCTTTGTGACTTGGTGTAAGTGTATGTCTTTGTTACTTGGTGTCAGTGTATGTCTTTGTTACTT
The DNA here is from genome assembly GCF_036365525.1 of Heterodontus francisci. NCBI lineage: Eukaryota > Metazoa > Chordata > Chondrichthyes > Heterodontiformes > Heterodontidae > Heterodontus > Heterodontus francisci. The sequence continues at coordinate 1,153,489 of NW_027141653.1, read as the reverse complement.
GGTGTCAGTGTGTGTCTTTGTGACTTGGTATCAGTGTATGTCCTTGTTACTTGGTGTCAATGTATGTCTGTGTTACTTGGTGTAAGTTTGTGTCTTTGTTACTTGGTGTCAGTGTATGTATTTGTTACTTGGTGTCAGTGTATGTCTGTGTTACTTGGTGGAAGTGTATGTCTTTGTTACTTGGTGTCAGTGTATGTCTTTGTTACTTGGTGTAAGTGTGTGTCGTTGTTACTTGGTGTAAGTGTGTGTCTTTGTTACTTGGTGTAAGTGTATGTCTTTGTTACTGGGTGTCAGTGTATGTCTTTGTGACTTGGTGTAAGTGTGTGTCTGTGTTACTGGGTATCAGTGTCTGTCTTTGTTACTTGGTGTAAGTGTGTGTCTGTGTTACTGGGTATCAGTGTCTGTCTTTGTTACTGGGTGTCAGGGTGTGTCTTTGTGAGCTGGTGTAAGTGTGTGTCTGTGTTACTGGGTATCAGTGTCTGTCTTTGTTACTTGGTGTAAGTGTGTGTCTGTGTTACTGGGTATCAGTGTATGTCTTTGTTACTTGGTGTCAGTGTATGCCTGTGTTACTTGGTGTAAGAGTGTGTCTTTGTTACGTGGTGTCAGTGTATGTCTTTGTGACTTCGTGTAAGTGTATGCCTTTGTTACTTGGTGTAGGTATGTGCATGTGTTACTGGGTATCAGTGTATGTCTTTGTTACTTGGTGTCAGTGTATGTCTTTTTTACTTGGTGTAAGTGTATGTCTTTGTTACTTGGTGTCAGTGTATGTCTTTGTTACTTGGTGTCGGGGTGTGCCTGTGTTACTGGGTATCAGTGTATGTCTTTGTTACTTGGTGTCAGTGTATGTCTTTGTTACTTGGTGTCAGTGTACGTCTTTGATACATGGTGTAAGTGTGTGTCTGTGTTACTGGGTATCAGTGTCTGTCTTTGTTACTTGGTGTAAGAGTGTGTCTGTGTTGAAGGGTATCAGTGTATGTCTTTGTTACTTGGTGTCAGTGTAGGTCTGTGTTACTTGGTGTAAGTGTGTGTCTTTCTTACTTGGTGTAAGTGCATGTCTTTGAGACTTGGTGTCAGTGTATGTCTTTGATACTTGGTGTAAGTGTGTGTCTGTGTTACTTGGTGTCAGTGTATGTCTTTGATACTTGGTGTAAGTGTGTGTCTGTGTTACTGGGTATCAGTGTCTGTCTTTGTTACTAGGTGTCAGTGTGCGTCTTTGTGAGCTGGTGTAAGTGTGTGTCTTTGTTATTTGGTGTCAGTGTATGTCTGTGTTACTTGGTGTAAGTGTCTGTCTTTGTTCCTTGGTGTAAGTGTATGTCTGTGTTACTTGGTGTAAGTGTATGTCTTTGTTACTTGGTGTCAGTGTATGTCTTTGTGACTTGGTGTAAGTGTATGTCTTTGTTACTTGGTGTAAGTGTATGTCTTTGTTACTTGGTGTCAGTGTATGTCTTTGATACTTGGTGTAAGTGTGTGTCTGTGTTACTGGGTATCAGTGTCTGTCTTTGTTACTTGATGTTAGAGTGTGTCTGTGTTGCTGGGTATCAGTGTATGTCTTTGTTACTTGGAGTCAGTGTAGGTTTGTGTTACTTGGTGTAAGTGTCTGTCTTTCTTGCTTGGTGCAAGTGCATGTCTTTGTGACTTTTTGTAATTGTATGTCTTTGTTACTTGGTGTCAGTGTATGTCTTTGTTACTCGGTGTAAGTGTATGTCTTTGTTACTTGGTGTCAGTGTATGTGTTTGATACTTGGTGTAAGTGTGTGTCTGTGTTACTGGGTATCAGTGTCTGTCTTTGTTACTTGGTGAAAGTGTGTGTCTGTGTTACTGGGTATCAGTGTATGTCTTTGTGACTTCGTGTAAGTGTATGCCTTTGTTACTTGGTGTAAGTGCATGTCTTTGTTACTTGGTGTCAGTGTATGTCTTTGTACTTGGTGTAAGTGGATGTCTTTGTTACTTGGTGTCAGTGTATGTCTGTGTTACTTGGTGTCAGTGTGTGTCTTTGTTACTTGGTGTCAGTGTTTCTCTGTGTTACTGGGTGTCAGTGTGTATCTGTGTTCCTGGGTGTCAGTATATGTCTTTGTTACTTGGTGTCAGTGTATGTCTGTGTTACTTGGTGTAAGTGTATGTCTGTGTTACTGGGTATCAGTGTATGTCTTTGTTACTAGGTGTAGGTGTGTGCCTGTGTTACTGGGTATCAGTGTATGTCTTTGTTACTTGGTGTCAATGTATGTCTCTGTTACTTGGTGTAAGTGTATGTCTTTGTTACTTGGTGTCATTGTATGTCTTTGTTACTTGGTGTAAGTGTGTCTGTGTTACTGGGTATCAGTCTATGTCTTTGTTACTTGGTGTCAGTGTATGTCTGTGTTACTTGGTGTAAGTGTGTGTCTGTGTTACTGGGTATCAGTGTATGTCTTTGTTACTTGGTGTAGGTGTGTGCCTGTGTTACTGGGTATCAGTGTATGTCTTTGTTACTTGGTGTCAGTGTATGTCTTTGTTACTTGGTGTAAGTGTATGTCTTTGTTACTTGGTGTCAGTGTATGTCTTTGTTACTTGGTGTAGGGGTGTGCATGTGTTACTGGGTATCAGTGGATGTCTTTGTTACTTGGTGTCATTGTATGTCTATGTTACTTGGTGTAAGTTCATGTCTTTGTTACTTGGTGTAAGTTTGTGTCTGTGTTACTGGGTATCAGTGTATGTCTTTGTTACTTGGTGTAAGTGTATGTCTTTGTTACTTGGTGTCAGTGTATGTCTTTGTTACTTGGTGTAGGGGTGTGCATGTGTTACTGGGTATCAGTGGATGTCTTTGTTACTTGGTGTCAGTGTATGTCTTTGTTACTTGGTGTAAGTGCATGTCTTTGTTACTTGGTGTCAGTGTATGACTTTGTTACTTGGTGTCAATGTACGTCGTTGATACTTGGTGTAAGTGTCTGTCTGTGTTACTGGGTATCAGTGTCTGTCTTTGTTACATGGTGTAAGAGTGTGTCTGTGTTGATGGGTATCAGTGTCTGTCTTTGTTAATTGGTGTCAGTGTAGGTCTGTGTTACTTGGTGTAAGTGTGTGTCTTTCTTTCTTGGTGTAAGTGCATGTCTTTGAGACTTGGTGTAAGTGTATGTTTTTGTTACTTGGTGTCAGTGTATGTCTTTGTTACTTGCTGTAAGGTATGTCTTTGTTACTTGGTGTCAGTGTATGTCTTTGATACTTGTTGTAAGTGTGTGTCTGTGTTACTGGGTATCAGTGTATGTCTTTGTTACTTGGTGTAAGTGTGTGCCTGTGTTACTGGGTATCAGTGTATGTCTTTGTTACTTGGTGTCAGCGTATGTCTGTGTTACTTGGTGTAAGTGTGTGTCTGTGTTACTGGGTATCAGTGTATGTCTTTGTTACTTGGTGTAGGTTTGTGCCTGTGTTACTGGGTATCGGTGTATGTCTTTGTTACTTGGTGTCAGTGTATGTCTTTGTTACTTGGTGTAAGTGTATGTCTTTGTTACTTGGTGTCAGTTTATGTCTTTGTTACTTGGTGTAGGTGTGTGCCTGTGTTACTGGGTATCAGTGTATGTCTTTGTTACTTGGTGTCATTGTATGTCTTTGTTACTTGGTTTAAGTGTATGTCTTTGTTACTTGGTGTCAGTGTATGTATTTGTTACTTGGTGTCAGTGTATGTCTTTGTTACTTGGTGTAAGTGTATGTCTTTGTTACTTGGTGTCAGTGTGTGTCTTTGTTACTTGGTGTAAGTGTATGTCTTTGTTACTTGTTGTCAGTGCATGTCTTTGTGACTTGGTGTAAGTGTGTGTCTGTGTTACCGGGAATCAGTGTCTGTCTTTGTTACTTGGTGTAAGTGTGTGTCTGTGTTGCTGGGTATCAGTGTATGTCTTTGTTACTTGGTGTCAGTGTATGTCATTGTAATTGGTGTAATTGGATGTCTTTGTTGCTTGGTGTCAGTGTATGTCTGTGTTACTTGGTGTCAGTATGTGTCTTTGTTACTTGGTGTCAGTGTATGTCTGTGTTACTTGGTGTAAGTGTGTGTCTGTGTTACTGGGTATCAGTGTATGACTTTATTACTAGGTGTAGGTGTGTGCCTGTGTTACTGGGTATCAAAGTATGTCTTTGTTACTTGGTGTCAGTGTATGTCTTTGTTACGTGGTGTAAGTGTATGTCTTTATTACTTGGTGTCAGTGTATGTCTTTGTTACTTGGTGTAAGTGTGTGTCTGTGTTACTGGGTATCAGTGTATGTCTTTGTTACTTGGTGTCAGTGTATGTCTGTGTTACTTGGTGTAGGTGTGTGCATGTGTTACTGGGTATCAGTGTATGTCTTTGTTACTTGGTGTCAGTGTATGTCTTTGTTATTTGGTGTAAGTGTATGTCTTTGTTACTTGGTGTAGGGGTGTGCCTGTGTTTCTGGGTATCAGTGTATGTCTTTGTTACTTCGTGTCAGTGTATGTCTTTGTTACTTGGTGTCAGTGTACGTCTTTGATACTTGGTGTAAGTGTGTGTCTGTGTTACTGGGTATCAGTGTCTGTCTTTGTTACTTGGTGTAAGAGTGTGTCTGTGTTGATGGGTATCAGTGTATGTCTTTGTTACTTGGTGTCAGTGTAGGTCTGTGTAACTTGGTGTAAGTGTGTGTCTTTCTTACTTGGTGTAAGTGCATGTCTTTGAGACTTGGTGTCAGTGTGTGTCTTTGTTACTTGGTGTCAGTGTATGTCTTTGTTACTTGCTGTAAGTGTATGTCTTTGTTACTTGGTGTCAATGTATGTCTTTGATACTTGGTGTAAGTGTGTGTCTGTGTTACTGGGTATCAGTGTATGTCTTTGTTACTTGGTGTAGGTGTGTGCCTGTGTTACTGGGTATCAGTGTATGTCTTTGTTACTTGGTGTCAGTGTATGTCTGTGTTACTTGGTGTAAGTGTGTGTCTGTGTTACTGGGTATCAGTGTATGTCTTTGTTACTTGGTGTAGGTGTGTGCGTGTGTTACTGGGTATCGGTGTATGTCTTTGTTACTTGGTGTCAGTGTATGTCTTTGTTACTTGGTGTAAGTGTATGTCTTTGTTACTTGGCGTCAGTGTATGTCTTTGTTACTTGGTGTAGGTGTGTGCCTCTGTTACTGTGTATCAGTGTATGTCTTTGTTACTTGGTGTCAGTTTATGTCTTTGCTACTTGGTTTAAGTGTATGTCTTTGTTACTTGGTGTCAGTGTATGCATTTGTTACATGGTGTCAGTGTATGTCTTTGTTACTTGGTGTCAGTGTATGTCTTTGTTACTTGGTGTCAGTGTATGTCTTTGTGACTTGGTGTAAGTGTGTGTCTTTGTTCCTTGGTGTAAGTGTATGTCTTTGTTACTGGGTGTCAGTGTATGTCTTTGTGAATTGGTGTAAGTGTGTGTCTGTGTTACTGGGTATCAGTGTCTGTCTTTGTTACTTGGTGTAAGTGTGTGTCTGTGTTACTGGGTATCAGTGTCTGTCTTTGTTACTGGGTGTCAGTGTGTGTCTTTGTGAGCTGGTGTAAGTGTGTGTCTGTGTTACTGGGTATCAGTGTCTGTCTTTGTTACTTGGTATCAGTGTGTGTCTGTGTTACTGGGTATCACTGTATGTCTTTGTTATTTGGTGTCAGTGTATGTCTGTGTTACTTGGTGTAAGTGTCTGTCTTTGTTACTTGGTGTCAGTGTATGTCTTTGTTACTTGGTGTAAGTGTATGTCTTTGTTACTTGGTGTCAGTGTATGTATTTGATACTTGGTGTAAGTGTGTGTCTGTGTTACTGGGTATCAGTGTCTGTCTTTGTTACTTGGTGTAAGAGTGTGTCTGTGTTGATGGGTATCAGTGTATGTCTTTGTTACTTGGTGTCAGTGTAGGTCTGTGTTACTTGGTGTAAGTGTGTGTCTTTCTTACTTGGTGTAAGTGCATGTCTTTGAGACTTGGTGTCAGTGTGTGTCTTTGTTACTTGGTGTCAGTGTATGTCTTTGTTACTTGCTGTAAGTGTATGTCTTTGTTACTTGGTGTCAGTGTATGTCTTTGATACTTGGTGTAAGTGTGTGTCTGTGTTACTGGGTATCAGTGTATGTCTTTGTTACTTGGTGTAGGTGTGTGCCTGTGTTACTGGGTATCAGTGTATGTCTTTGTTACTTGGTGTCAGTGTATGTCTGTGTTACGTGGTGTAAGTGTGTGTCTGTGTTACTGGGTATCAGTGTATGTCTTTGTTACTTGGTGTAGGTGTGTGCGTGTGTTACTGGGTATCGGTGTATGTCTTTGTTACTTGGTGTCAGTGTATGTCTTTGTTACTTGGTGTAAGTGTATGTCTTTGTTACTTGGCGTCAGTGTATGTCTTTGTTACTTGGTGTAGGTGTGTGCCTCTGTTACTGTGTATCAGTGTATGTCTTTGTTACTTGGTGTCAGTTTATGTCTTTGCCACTTGGTTTAAGTGTATGTCTTTGTTACTTGGTGTCAGTGTATGCATTTGTTACATGGTGTCAGTGTATGTCTTTGTTACTTGGTGTCAGTGTATGTCTTTGTTACTTGGTGTCAGTGTATGTCTTTGTGACTTGGTGTAGGTGTGTGTCTTTGTTCCTTGGTGTAAGTGTATGTCTTTGTTACTGGGTGTCAGTGTATGTCTTTGTGACTTGGTGTAAGTGTGTGTCTGTGTTACTGGGTATCAGTGTCTGTCTTTGTTACTTGGTGTAAGTGTGTGTCTGTGTTACTGGGTATCAGTGTCTGTCTTTGTTACTGGGTGTCAGTGTGTGTCTTTGTGAGCTGGTGTAAGTGTGTGTCTGTGTTACTGGGTATCAGTGTCTGTCTTTGTTACTTGGTATCAGTGTGTGTCTGTGTTACTGGGTATCACTGTATGTCTTTGTTATTTGGTGTCAGTGTATGTCTGTGTTACTTGGTGTAAGTGTCTGTCTTTGTTACTTGGTGTCAGTGTATGTCTTTGTTACTTGGTGTAAGTGTATGTCTTTGTTACTTGGTGTCAGTGTATGTATTTGATACTTGGTGTAAGTGTGTGTCTGTGTTACTGGGTGTCAGTGTTTGTCTTTGTTACTTGGTGTAAGAGTGTGTCTGTGTTGCTGGGTATCAGTGTATGTCTTTGTTACTTGGTGTCAGTGTAGGTTTGTGTTACTTGTTGTAAGTGTGTGTCTTTCTTACTTGGTGTAAGTGCATGTCTTTGTGACTTGGTGTAAGTGTATGTCTTTGTTACTTGGTGTAAGTGTATGTCTTTGTTACTTGGTGTCAGTGTATGTCTGTGTTACTTGGTGTAAGTGTGTGTCTGTGTTACTGGGTATCAGTGTATGTCTTTTTTACTTGGTATAGGTGTGTGCCTGTGTTACTGGGTATCAGTGTATGTCTTTGTTACTTGGTGTCAGTGTATGTCTTTGTTACTTGGTGTAAGTGTGTGTCTGTGTTACTGGGTATCAGTGTCTGTCTTTGTTACTTGGTGAAAGTGTGTGTCTGTGTTACTGGGTATCAGTGTATGTCTTTGTTACTTGGTGTACGTGTATGTCTTTGTTACTTGGTGTCAGTGTATGTCTTTGTTACTTGGTGTAAGTGTGTGTCTGTGTAACTGGGTATCAGTGTATGTCTTTGTTACTTGGTGTCAGTGTATGTCTTTGTTACTTGGTGTAAGTGTGTGTCTGTGTTACTGGGTATCAGTGTATGTCTTTTTTACTTTGTATAGGTGTGTGCCTGTGTTACTGGGTATCAGTGTATGTCTTTGTTACTTGGTGTCAGTGTATGTCTTTGTTACTTGGTGTAAGTGTGTGTCTGTGTTACTGGGTATCAGTGTCTGTCTTTGTTACTTGGTGAAAGTGTGTGTCTTTGTTACTTGGTGTAAGTGTTTGTATGTGTTACTGGGTATCAGTGTATGTCTTTGTTACTTGGTGTCAGTGTATGTCTTTGTTACTTGGTGTAAGTGTATGTCTTTGTTACTTGGTGTCAGAGTATGTCTTTGTTACTTGGTGTCAGAGTATGTCTTTGTTACTTGGTGTAAGTGTATGTCTTTGTTACTTGGTGTCAGTGTATGTTTTTGTTACTTGGTGTAAGTGTGTGTCTGTGTTACTGGGTATCAATGTATGTCTTTGTTACTTGGTGTAGGTGTGTGCCTGTGTTACTGGGTATCAGTTTATGTCTTTGTTACTTGGTGTCAGTGTTTGTCTTTGTTACTAGGTGTAAATGTATGTCTTTGTTACTTGGTGTCAGTGTATGTCTTTGTTACTTGGTGTCAGTGTTTGTCTTTGTTACTGGGTATCAGTGTCTGTCTTTGTTACTTGGTGTAAGAGTGTGTCTGTGTTGCTGGGTATCAGTGTATGCCTTTGTTACTTGGTGTCAGTGTATGTCTGTGTTACTTGGTGTAAGTGTGTGTCTTTCTTACTTGATGTAAGTGCATGTCTTTGTGACTTGGTGTAAGTGTATGTCTGTGTTACTGGGTATCAGTGTCTGTCTTTGTTACTTGGTGAAAGTGTGTGTCTGTGTTACTGGGTATCAGTGTATGTCTTTGTTATTTGTTGTAAGTGCATGTCTTTGTTACTTGGTGTCATTGTATGTCTTTGTACTTGGTGTAAGTGGATGTCTTTTCTACTTGGTGTCAGTGTATGTCTGTGTTACTTGGTGTCAGTGTGTGTCTTTGTTACTTGGTGTAGGTGTGTGCATGTGTTACTGGGTATCAGTGTATGTCTTTGTTACTTGGTGTCAGTGTATGTCTTTTTTACTTGGTGTAAGTGTATGTCTTTGTTACTTGGTGTCAGTGTATGTCTTTGTTACTTGGTGTAGGGGTGTGCCTGTGTTACTGGGTATCAGTGTATGTCTTTGTTACTTGGTGTCAGTGTATGTCTTTGTTACTTGGTGTCAGTGTACGTCTTTGATACATGGTGTAAGTGTGTGTCTTTGTTACTGGGTATCAGTGTCTGACTTTGTTACTTGGTGTAAGAGTGTGTCTGTGTTACTGGGTATCAGTGTATGTCTTTGTTACTTGGTGTCAGTGTAGGTCTGTGTTACTTGGGGTAATTGTGTGTCTTTCTTACTTGGTGTAAGTGCATGTCTTTGAGACTTGGTGTAAGTGTATGTCTTTGTTACTTGGTGTAAGTGTATGTCTTTGTTACTTGGTGTCAGTGTATGTCTTTGTGACTTCGTGTAAGTGTATGCCTTTGTTACTTGGTGTCAGTGTATGTCTTTGTTACTTGGTGTCAGTGTATGTCTTTGTTACTTGGTGTAAGTGTATGTCTTTGTTACTTGGTGTAAGTGGATGTCTTTGTTACTTGGTGTCAGTGTATGTCTGTGTTACTTGGTGTCAGTGTATGTCTTTGTTACTTGGTGTCAGTGTTTCTCTGTGTTACTGGGTCTCTGTGTGTATCTGTGTTCCTGGGTGTCAGTATATGTCTTTGTTACTTGGTGTCTGTGTATGTCTGTGTTACTTGGTGTAAGTGTGTGTCTGTGTTACTGGGTGTCTGTGTATGTCTTTGTTACTAGGTGTAGGTGTGTGCCTGTGTTACTGGGTATCAGTGTTAGTCTTTGTTACTTGGTGTCAGTGTATGTCTTTGTTACTTGGTGTAAGTGTATGTCTTTGTTACTTGGTGTCAGTGTATGTCTTTGTTACTTGGTGTAAGTGTGTGTCTGTGTTACTGGGTATCAATGTGTGTCTTTGTTACTTGGTGTCAGTGTATGTCTGTGTTACTTGGTGTAAGTGTGTGTCTGTGTTACTGGGTATCAGTGTATGTCTTTGTTACTTGGTGTAGGTATGTGCATGTGTTACTGGGTATCAGTGTATGTCTTTGTTACTTGGTGTCAGTGTATGTCTTTTTTACTTGGTGTAAGTGTATGTCTTTGTTACTTGGTGTCAGTGTATGTCTTTGTTACTTGGTGCAGGTGTGTGCCTGTTTTACTGTGTATCAATGTATGTCTTTGTTACTTGGTGTCAGTGTATGTCTTTGTTACTTGGTTTAAGAGTATGTCTTTGTTACTTGGTGTCAGTGTATGTCTGTGTTACTTGGTGTCAGTGTATGTCTTTGTTACTTGGTGTAAGTGTATGTCTTTGTTACTTGGTGTCAGTGTATGTCTTTTTTACTTGGTGTAAGTGTATGTCTTTGTTACTTGGTTTCAGTGTATGTCTGTGTTACTTGGTGTAAGTGTGTGTCTGTGTTCCTGGGTGTCTGTGTATGTCTTTGTTACTAGGTGTAGGTGTGTGCCTGTGTTACTGGGTATCAGTGTATGTCTTTGTTACTTGGTGTCAGTGTATGTCTATGTTACTTGGTGTAAGTGTATGTCTTTGTTACTTGGTGTCAGTGTATGTCTTTGTTACTTGGTGTAAGTGTGTGTCTGTGTTACTGTGTATCAATGTGTGTCTTTGTTACTTGGTGTCAGTGTATGTCTGTGTTACTTGGTGTAAGTGTGTGGCTGTGTTACTGGGTATCAGTGTATGTCTTTGTTACTTGGTGTAGGTCTGTGCATGTGTTACTGGGTATCAGTGTATGTCTTTGTTACTTGGTGTCAGTGTATGTCTTTTTTACTTGGTGTAAGTGTATGTCTTTGTTACTTGGTGTCAGTGTATGTCTTTGTTACTTGGTGTAGGGGTGTGCCTGTGTTACTGGGTATCAGTGTATGTCTTTGTTACTTGGTGTCAGTGTATGTCTTTGTTACTTGGTGTCAGTGTACGTCTTTGATACATGGTGTAAGTGTGTGTCTGTGTTACTGGGTATCAGTGTCTGTCTTTGTTACTTGGTGTAAGAGTGTGTCTGTGTTGAAGGGTATCAGTGTATGTCTTTGTTACTTGGTGTCAGTGTAGGTCTGTGTTACTTTGGGTAAGTGTGTGTCTTTCTTACTTGGTGTAAGTGCATGTCTTTGAGACTTGGTGTAAGTGTATGTCTTTGTTACTTGGTGTCAGTGTATGTCTTTGTTACTTGCTGTAAGTGTATGTCTTTGTTACTTGGTGTCAGTGTATGTCTTTGATACTTGGTGTAAGTGTGTGTCTGTGTTACTGGGTATCAGTGTATGTCTTTGTTACTTGGTGTAGGTGTGTCTGTGTTACTGGGTATCAGTGTATGTCTTTGTTACTTGGTGTCAGTGTATGTCTGTGTTACTTGGTGTAGGTGTGTGCCTGTGTTACTTGGTGTCAGTGTATGTCTTTGTTACTTGGTGTAGGTGTGTGCCTGTGTTACTGGGTATCGGTGTATGTCTTTGTTACTTGGTGTCAGTGTATGTCTTTGTTACTTGGTGTAAGTGTATGTCTTTGTTACTTGGTGTCAGTGTATGTCTTTGTTACTTGGTGTAGGTGTGTGCCTGTGTTACTGTGTATCAGTGTATGTCTTTGTTACTTGGTGTCAGTGTATGTCTTTGTTACTTGGTTTAAGAGTATGTCTTTGTTACCAGGTGTCAGTGTATGTATTTGTTACTTGGTGTCAGTGTATGTCTGTGTTACTTGGTGTAAGTGTATGTCTTTGTTACTTGGTGTAAGTGTATGTCTTTGTTACTTGGTGTCAGTGTCTGTCTTTGTTACTTGGTGTAAGTGTGTGTCTGTGTTACTGGGTATCAGTGTATGTCTTTGTTACTTGGTGTCAGTGTATGCCTGTGTTACTTGGTGTAAGAGTGTGTCTTTGTTACTTGGGGTAAGTGTATGTCTGTGTTACTTAGTGTAAGTGTATGTCTTTGTTACTTGGTGTCAGTGTATGTCTTTGTGACTTCGTGTAAGTGTATGCCTTTGTTACTTGGTGTCAGTGTATGTATTTGTTACTTGGTGTAAGTGTATGTCTTTGTTACTTGGTGTAAGTGGATGTCTTTGTTACTTGGTGTCAGTGTATGTCTGTGTTACTTGGTGTCAGTGTATGTCTTTGTTACTTGGTGTCAGTGTTTCTCTGTGTTACTCGGTGTCTGTGTGTATCTGTGTTCCTGGGTGTCAGTATATGTCTTTGTTACTTGGTGTCAGTGTATGTCTGTGTTACTTGGTGTAAGTGTGTGTCTGTGTTACTGGGTGTCTGTGTATGTCTTTGTTACTAGGTGTAGGTGTGTGCCTGTGTTACTGGGTATCAGTGTATGTCTTTGTTACTTGGTGAGAGTGTGGCTGTGTTACTGTGCATCAATGTGTGTCTTTGTTACTTGGTGTCAGTGTATGTCAGTGTTACTTGGTGTAAGTGTGTGTCTGTGTTACTGGGTATCAGTGTATGTCTTTGTTACTTGGTGTCAGTGTATGTCTTTGTTACTTGGTGGAAGTGTATGTCTTTGTTACTTGGTGTCAGTGTATGTCTTTGTTACTTGGTGTAGGTGTGTGCCTGTGTTTCTGGGTATCAGTGTATGTCTTTGTTACTTGGTGTCAGTGTAAGTCTTTGTTACTTCGTGTCAGTGTCTGTGTTTGATACTTGGTGTAAGTGTGTGTCTGTGTTACTGGGTATCAGTGTCTGTCTTTGTTACTTGGTGTAAGAGTGTGTCTGTGTGGCTGGGTATCAGTGTATGTCTTTGTTACTTGGTGTCAGTGTAGGTCTGTGTTACTTGGTGTAAGTGTGTGTCTTTCTGACTTGGTGTAAGTGCATGTCTTTGTGACTTGGTGTAAGTGTATGTCTTTGTTACTTGGTGTCAGTGTATGTCTTTGTTACTTGGTGTCAGTGTGTGTCTTTGTGACTTGGTATCAGTGTATGTCTTTGTTACTTGGTGTCAATGTATGTCTGTGTTACTTGGTGTAAGTGTATGTCTTTGTTACTTGGTGTCAGTGTATGTCTTTGTTACTTGGTGTAAGTGTGTGTCGTTGTTACTTGGTGTAAGTGTGTGTCTTTGTTACTTGGTGTAAGTGTGTGTCTGTGTTACTGGGTATCAGTGTCTGTCTTTGTTACTTGGCGTAAGTGTGTGTCTGTGTTACTGGGTATCAGTGTCTGTCTTTGTTACTGGGTGTCAGGGTGTGTATTTGTGAGCTGGTGTAAGTGTGTGTGTCTGTGCTACTGGGTATCAGTGTCTGTCTTTGTTACTTGGTGTAAGTGTATGTCTGTGTTACTGGGTATCAGTGTATGTCTTTGTTGCTTGGTGTCAGTGTATGCCTGTGTTACTTGGTGTAAGAGTGTGTCTTTGTTACGTGGTGTCAGTGTATGTCTGTGTTACTTGGTGTAAGTGTGTGTCTGTGTTACTGGGTGTCTGTGTATGTCTTTGTTACTAGGTGTAGGTGTGTGCCTGTGTTACTGGGTATCAGTGTATGTCTTTGTTACTTGGTGTCAGTGTATGTCTTTGTTACTTGTTGTAAGTGTATGTCTTTGTTACTTGGTGTCAGTGTATGTCTTTGTTACTTGGTGTAAGTGTGTGTCTGTGTTACTGTGTATCAATGTGTGTCTTTGTTACTTGGTGTCAGTGTATGTCTGTGTTACTTGGTGTAAGTGTGTGTCTGTGTTACTGGGTATCAGTGTATGTCTTTGTTACTTGGTGTAGGTATGTGCATGTGTTACTGGTTATCAGTGTATGTCTTTGTTACTTGGTGTCAGTGTATGTCTTTTTTACTTGGTGTAAGTGTATGTCTTTGTTACTTGGTGTCAGTGCATGTCTTTGTTACATGGTGTCGGGGTGTTCCTGTGTTACTGGGTATCAGTGTATGTCTTTGTTACTTGGTGTCAGTGTATGTCTTTGTTACTTGGTGTCAGTGTACGTCTTTGATACATGGTGTAAGTGTGTGTCTGTGTTACTGGGTATCAGTGTCTGTCTTTGTTACTTGTTGTCAGTGTATGTCTGTGTTACTTGGTGTAAGAGTGTGTCTGTGTTGAAGGGTATCAGTGTATGTCTTTGTTACTTGGTGTCAGTGTAGGTCTGTGTTACTTGGTGTAAGTGTGTGTCTTTCTTACTTGGTGTAAGTGCATGTCTTTGAGACTTGGTGTAAGTGTATGTCTTTGTTACTTGGTGTCAGTGTATGTCTTTGCTACTTGCTGTAAGTGTATGTCTTTGTTACTTGGTGTCAGTGTATGTCTTTGATACTTGGTGTAAGTGTGTGTCTGTGTTACTGGGTATCAGTGTATGTCTTTGTTACTTGGTGTAGGTGTGTCTGTGTTACTGGGTATCAGTGTATGTCTTTGTTACTTGTTGTCAGTGTATGTCTGTGTTACTTGGTGTAAGTGTGTGGCTGTGTTACTGTGTATCAGTGTATGTCTTTGTTACTTGGTGTAGGTGTGTGCCTGTGTTACTGGGTATCGGTGTATGTCTTTGTTACTTGGTGTCAGTGTATGTCTTTGTTACTTGGTGTAAGTGTATGTCTTTGTTACTTGGTGTCAGTGTATGTCTTTGTTACTTGGTGTAGGTGTGTGCCTATGTTACTGTGTATCAGTGTATGTCTTTGTTACTTGGTGTCAGTGTATGTCCTTGTTACTTGGTTTAAGAGTATGTCTTTGTTACTTGGTGTCAGTGTATGTATTTGTTACTTGGTGTCAGTGTATGTCTGTGTTACTTGGTGTAAGTGTATGTCTTTGTTACTTGGTGTCAGTGTATGTCTTTGTTACTTGGTGTAAGTGTGTGTCTTTGTTACATTGTGTAAGTGTATGTCTTTGTTACTGGGTGTCAGTGTATGTCTTTGTGAATTGGTGCAAGTGTGTGTCTGTGTTACTGGGTATCAGTGTCTGTCTTTGAAACTTGGTGTAAGTGTGTGTCTGTGTTACTGGGTATCAGTGTCTGTCTTTGTTACTGGGTGTCAGTGTGCGTCTTTGTGAGCTGGTGTAAGTGTGTGTCTGTGTTACAGGGTATCAGTGTCAGTCTTTGTTACTTGGTGTAAGTGTGTGTCTGTGTTACTGGGTATCAGTGTATGTCTTTGTTATTTGGTGTCAGTGTATGTCTGTTTTACTTGGTGTAAGTGTCTGTCTTTGTTCCTTGGTGTAAGTGTATGTCTGTGTTACTTGGTGTAAGTGTATGTCTTTGTTACTTGGTGTCAGTGTATGTCTTTTTTACTTGGTGTAAGTGTATGTCTTTGTTAGTTGGTGTCAGTGTATGTCTTCGTTACTTGCTGTCGGGGTGTGCCTGTGTTACTGGGTATCAGTGTATGTCTTTGTTACTTGGTGTCAGTGTATGTCTTTGTTACTTGGTGTCAGTGTACGTCTTTGATACATGGTGTAAGTGTGTGTCTGTGTTACTGGGTATCAGTGTCTGTCTTTGTTACTTGGTGTAAGAGTGTGTCTGTGTTGAAGGGTATCAGTGTATGTCTTTGTTACTTGGTGTCAGTGTAGGTCTGTGTTACTTGGTGTAAGTGTGTGTCTTTCTTACTTGGTGTAAGTGCATGTCTTTGAGACTTGGTGTAAGTGTATGTCTTTGTTACTTGGTGTAGGTGTGTCTGTGTTACTGGGTATCAGTGTATGTCTTTGTTACTTGGTGTCAGTGTATGTCTGTGTTACTTGGTGTAAGTGTGTGGCTGTGTTACTGTGTATCAGTGTATGTCTTTGTTACTTGGTGTAGGTGTGTGCCTGTGTTACTGGGTATCAGTGTATGTCTTTGTTACTTGGTGTCAGTGTATGTCTTTGTTACTTGGTGTAAGTGTATGTCTTTGTTACTTGGTGTCAGTGTATGTCTTTGTTACTTGGTGTAGGTGTGTGCCTGTGTTACTGTGTATCAGTGTATGTCTTTGTTTCTTGGTGTCAGTGTATGTCTTTGTTACTTGGTTTAAGAGTATGTCTTTGTTACTTGGTGTCAGTGTATGTATTTGTTACTTGGTGTCAGTGTATGTCTGTGTTACTTGGTGTAAGTGTATGTCTTTGTTACTTGGTGTCAGTGTATGTCTTTGTTACTTGGTGTAAGTGTATGTCTTTGTTACTGGGTGTCAGTGTATGTCTTTGTGAATTGGTGTAAGTGTGTGTCTGTGTTACTGGGTATCAGTGTCTGCCTTTGAAACTTGGTGTAAGTGTGTGTCTGTGTTACTGGGTATCAGTGTCTGTCTTTGTTACTGGGTGTCAGTGTGCGTCTTTGTGAGCTGGTGTAAGTGTGTGTCTGTGTTACTGGGTATCAGTGTCTGTCTTTGTTACTTGGTGTAAGTGTGTGTCTGTGTTACTGGGTATCAGTGTATGTCTTTGTTATTTGGTGTCAGTGTATGTCTGTGTTACTTGGTGTAAGTGTCTGTCTTTGTTCCTTGGTGTAAGTGTATGTCTTTGTTACTTGGTGTCAGTGTATGTCTTTGATACTTGGTGTAAGTGTGTGTCTGTGTTACTTGGTGTAAGTGTATGTCTTTGTTACTTGGTGTCAGTGTATGTCTTTGTGACTTGGTGTAAGTGTATGTCTTTGTTACTTGGTGTAAGTGTATGTCTTTGTTACTTGGTGTCAGTGTATGTCTTTGATACTTGGTGTAAGAGTGTGTCTGTGTTGCTGGGTATCAGTGTATGTCTTTGTTACTTGGAGTCAGTGTAGGTTTGTGTTACTTGGTGTAAGTGTCTGTCTTTCTTACTTGGTGTAAGTGCATGTCTTTGTGACTTTTTGTAATTGTATGTCTTTGTTACTTGGTGTCAGTGTATGTCTTTGTTACTCGGTGGAAGT
This sequence comes from Heterodontus francisci, assembly GCF_036365525.1. Taxonomy (NCBI): domain Eukaryota; kingdom Metazoa; phylum Chordata; class Chondrichthyes; order Heterodontiformes; family Heterodontidae; genus Heterodontus; species Heterodontus francisci. Next base: position 1,137,060 of record NW_027141653.1, on the reverse strand, counting down.
GTATGTCTTTGTTACTTGGTGTCAGTGTATGTGTTTGATACTTGGTGTAAGTGTGTGTCTGTGTTACTGTGTCTCAGTGTCTGTCTTTGTTACTTGGTGAAAGTGTGTGTCTGTGTTACTGGGTATCAGTTTATGTCTTTGTTACTTGGTGTAAGTGCATGTCTTTGTTACTTGGTGTCAGTGTATGTCTTTGTACTTGGTGCAAGTGGATGTCTTTGTTACTTGGTGTCAGTGTATGTCTGTGTTACTTGGTGTCAGTGTGTGTCTTTGTTACTTGGTGTAAGTGTGTGTCTTTGTTACATTGTGTAAGTGTATTTCTTTGTTACTGGGTGTCAGTGTATGTCTTTGTGAATTGGTGTAAGTGTGTGTCTGTGTTACTGGGTATCAGTGTCTGTCTTTGAAGCTTGGTGTAAGTGTGTGTCTGTGTTACTGGGTATCAGTGTCTGTCTTTGTTACTGGGTGTCAGTGTGCGTCTTTGTGAGCTGGTGTAAGTGTGTGTCTGTGTTACTGGGTATCAGTGTCTGTCTTTGTTACTTGGTGTAACTGTGTGTCTTTGTTACTGGGTATCAGTGTATGTCTTTGTTATTTGGTGTCAGTGTATGTCTGTGTTACTTGGTGTAAGTGTCTGTCTTTGTTCCTTGGTGTAAGTGTATGTCTGTGTTACTTGGTGTAAGTGTATGTCTTTGTTACTTGGTGTCAGTGTATGTCTTTTTTACTTGGTGTAAGTGTATGTCTTTGTTACTTGGTGTCAGTGTATGTCTTTGTTACTTGGTGTAAGTGTATGTCTTTGTTACTTGGTGTCAGTGTATGTCTTTGATACTTGGTGTAAGAGTGTGTCTGTGTTGCTGGGTATCAGTGTATGTCTTTGTTACTTGGAGTCAGTGTAGGTTTGTGTTACTTGGTGTAAGTGTCTGTCTTTCTTACTTGATGTAAGTGCATGTCTTTGTGACTTTTTGTAATTGTATGTCTTTGTTACTTGGTGTCAGTGTATGTCTTTGTTACTCGGTGTAAGTGTATGTCTTTGTTACTTGGTGTCAGTGTATGTGTTTGATACTTGGTGTAAGTGTGTGTCTGTGTTACTGTGTCTCAGTGTCTGTCTTTGTTACTTGGTGAAAGTGTGTGTCTGTGTTACTGGGTATCAGTTTATGTCTTTGTTACTTGGTGTAAGTGCATGTCTTTGTTACTTGGTGTCAGTGTATGTCTTTGTACTTGGTGCAAGTGGATGTCTTTGTTACTTGGTGTCAGTGTATGTCTGTGTTACTTGGTGTCAGTGTGTGTCTTTGTTACTTGGTGTAAGTGTGTGTCTTTGTTACATTGTGTAAGTGTATGTCTTTGTTACTGGGTGTCAGTGTATGTCTTTGTTACTTCGTGTCAGTGACTGTCTTTGATACTTGGTGTAAGTGTGTGTCTGTGTTACTGGGTATCAGTGTCTGTCTTTGTTACTTGGTGTAAGAGTGTGTCTGTGTGGCTGGGTATCAGTGTATGTCTTTGTTACTTGGTGTCAGTGTAGGTCTGTGTTACTTGGTGTAAGTGTGTGTCTTTCTGACTTGGTGTAAGTGCATGTCTTTGTGACTTGGTGTAAGTGTATGTCTTTGTTACTTGGTGTCAGTGTATGTCTTTGTTACTTGGTGTCAGTGTGTGTCTTTGTGACTTGGTATCAGTGTATGTCTTTGTTACTTGGTGTCAATGTATGTCTGTGTTACTTGGTGTAAGTGTATGTCTTTGTTACTTGGTGTCAGTGTATGTCTTTGTTACTTGGTGTAAGTGTGTGTCGTTGTTACTTGGTGTAAGTGTGTGTCTTTGTTACTTGGTGTAAGTGTGTGTCTGTGTTACTGGGTATCAGTGTCTGTCTTTGTTACTTGGCGTAAGTGTGTGTCTGTGTTACTGGGTATCAGTGTCTGTCTTTGTTACTGGGTGTCAGGGTGTGTATTTGTGAGCTGGTGTAAGTGTGTGTCTGTGTTACTGGGTATCAGTGTCTGTCTTTGTTACTTGGTGTAAGTGTATGTCTGTGTTACTGGGTATCAGTGTATGTCTTTGTTGCTTGGTGTCAGTGTATGCCTGTGTTACTTGGTGTAAGAGTGTGTCTTTGTTACGTGGTGTCAGTGTATGTCTTTGTGACTTCGTGTAAGTGTATGCCTTTGTTACTTGGTGTCAGTGTATGTCTTTGTTACTTGGTGTCAGTGTATGTCTTTGTTACTTGGTGTAAGTGTATGTCTTTGTTACTTGGTGTAAGTGGATGTCTTTGTTACTTGGTGTCAGTGTATGTCTGTGTTACTTGGTGTCAGTGTATGTCTTTGTTACTTTGTGTCAGTGTTTCTCTGTGTTACTGGGTGTCTGTGTGTGTCTGTGTTCCTGGGTGTCAGTATATGTCTTTGTTACTTGGTGTCAGTGTATGTCTGTGTTACTTGGTGTAAGTGTGTGTCTGTGTTACTGGGTGTCTGTGTATGTCTTTGTTACTAGGTGTAGGTGTGTGCCTGTGTTACTGGGTATCAGTGTATGTCTTTGTTACTTGGTGTCAGTGTATGTCTTTGTTACTTGTTGTAAGTGTATGTCTTTGTTACTTGGTGTCAGTGTATGTCTTTGTTACTTGGTGTAAGTGTGTGTCTGTGTTACTGTGTATCAATGTGTGTCTTTGTTACTTGGTGTCAGTGTATGTCTGTGTTACTTGGTGTAAGTGTGTGTCTGTGTTACTGGGTATCAGTGTATGTCTTTGTTACTTGGTGTAGGTATGTGCATGTGTTACTGGTTATCAGTGTATGTCTTTGTTACTTGGTGTCAGTGTATGTCTTTGTTACTTGGTGTCGGGGTGTTCCTGTGTTACTGGGTATCAGTGTATGTCTTTGTTACTTGGTGTCAGTGTATGTCTTTGTTACTTGGTGTCAGTGTACGTCTTTGATACATGGTGTAAGTGTGTGTCTGTCTTACTGGGTATCAGTGTCTGTCTTTGTTACTTGGTGTAAGAGTGTGTCTGTGTTGAACGGTATCAGTGTATGTCTTTGTTACTTGGTGTCAGTGTAGGTCTGTGTTACTTGGTGTAAGTGTGTGTCTTTCTTACTTGGTGTAAGTGCATGTCTTTGAGTCTTGGTGTAAGTGTATGTCTTTGTTACTTGGTGTCAGTGTATGTCTTTGCTACTTGCTGTAAGTGTATGTCTTTGTTACTTGGTGTCAGTGTATGTCTTTGATACTTGGTGTAAGTGTGTGTCTGTGTTACTGGGTATCAGTGTATGTCTTTGTTACTTGGTGTAGGTGTGTCTGTGTTACTGGGTATCAGTGTATGTCTTTGTTAATTGTTGTCAGTGTATGTCTGTGTTACTTGGTGTAAGTGTGTGGCTCTGTTACTGTGTATCAGTGTATGTCTTTGTTACTTGATGTAGGTGTGTGCCTGTGTTACTGGGTATCGGTGTATGTCTTTGTTACTTGGTGTCAGTGTATGTCTTTGTTACTTGGTGTAAGTGTATGTCTTTGTTACTTGGTGTCAGTGTATGTCTTTGTTACTTGGTGTATCTGTGTGCCTATGTTACTGTGTATCAGTGTATGTCTTTGTTACTTGGTGTCAGTGTATGTCCTTGTTACTTGGTTTAAGAGTATGTCTTTGTTACTTGGTGTCAGTGTATGTATTTGTTACTTGGTGTCAGTGTATGTCTGTGTTACTTGGTGTAAGTGTATGTCTTTGTTACTTGGTGTAAGTGTGTGTCTTTGTTACATTGTGTAAGTGTATGTCTTTGTTACTGGGTGTCAGTGTATGTCTTTGTGAATTGGTGTAAGTGTGTGTCTGTGTTACTGGGTATCAGTGTCTGTCTTTGAAACTTGGTGTAAGTGTGTGTCTGTGTTACTGGGTATCAGTGTCTGTCTTTGTTACTGGGTGTCAGTGTGCGTCTTTGTGAGCTGGTGTAAGTGTGTGTCTGTGTTACAGGGTATCAGTGTCAGTCTTTGTTACTTGGTGTAAGTGTGTGTCTGTGTTACTGGGTATCAGTGTATGTCTTTGTTATTTGGTGTCAGTGTATGTCTGTGTTACTTGGTGTAAGTGTCTGTCTTTGTTCCTTGGTGTAAGTGTATGTCTGTGTTACTTGGTGTAAGTGTATGTCTTTGTTACTTGGTGTCAGTGTATGTCTTTGATACATGGTGTAAGTGTGTGTCTGTGTTACTGGGTATCAGTGTCTGTCTTTGTTACTTGGTGTAAGAGTGTGTCTGTGTTGAAGGGTATCAGTGTATGTCTTTGTTACTTGGTGTCAGTGTAGGTCTGTGTTACTTGGTGTAAGTGTGTGTCTTTCTTACTTGGTGTAAGTGCATGTCTTTGAGACTTGGTGTAAGTGTATGTCTTTGTTACTTGGTGTAGGTGTGTCTGTGTTACTGGGTATCAGTGTATGTCTTTGTTACTTGGTGTCAGTGTATGTCTGTGTTACTTGGTGTAAGTGTGTGGCTGTGTTACTGTGTATCAGTGTATGTCTTTGTTACTTGGTGTAGGTGTGTGCCTGTGTTACTGGGTATCAGTGTATGTCTTTGTTACTTGGTGTCAGTGTATGTCTTTGTTACTTGGTGTAAGTGTATGTCTTTGTTACTTGGTGTCAGTGTATGTCTTTGTTACTTGGTGTAGGTGTGTGCCTGTGTTACTGTGTATCAGTGTATGTCTTTGTTTCTTGGTGTCAGTGTATGTCTTTGTTACTTGGTTTAAGAGTATGTCTTTGTTACTTGGTGTCAGTGTATGTATTTGTTACTTGGTGTCAGTGTATGTCTGTGTTACTTGGTGTAAGTGTATGTCTTTGTTACTTGGTGTCAGTGTATGTCTTTGTTACTTGGTGTAAGTGTGTGTCTTTGTTACTTGGTGTAAGTGTATGTCTTTGTTACTGGGTGTCAGTGTATGTCTTTGTGAATTGGTGTAAGTGTGTGTCTGTGTTACTGGGTATCAGTGTCTGCCTTTGAAACTTGGTGTAAGTGTGTGTCTGTGTTACTGGGTATCAGTGTCTGTCTTTGTTACTGGGTGTCAGTGTGCGTCTTTGTGAGCTGGTGTAAGTGTGTGTCTGTGTTACTGGGTATCAGTGTCTGTCTTTGTTACTTGGTGTAAGTGTGTGTCTGTGTTACTGGGTATCAGTGTATGTCTTTGTTATTTGGTGTCAGTGTATGTCTGTGTTACTTGGTGTAAGTGTCTGTCTTTGTTCCTTGGTGTAAGTGTATGTCTTTGTTACTTGGTGTCAGTGTATGTCTTTGATACTTGGTGTAAGTGTGTGTCTGTGTTACTTGGTGTAAGTGTATGTCTTTGTTACTTGGTGTAAGTGTATGTCTTTGTTACTTGGTGTCAGTGTATGTCTTTGATACTTGGTGTAAGAGTGTGTCTGTGTTGCTGGGTATCAGTGTATGTCTTTGTTACTTGGAGTCAGTGTAGGTTTGTGTTACTTGGTGTAAGTGTCTGTCTTTCTTACTTGGTGTAAGTGCATGTCTTTGTGACTTTTTGTAATTGTATGTCTTTGTTACTTGGTGTCAGTGTATGTCTTTGTTACTCGGTGGAAGTGTATGTCTTTGTTACTTGGTGTCAGTGTATGTGTTTGATACTTGGTGTAAGTGTGTGTCTGTGTTACTGTGTCTCAGTGTCTGTCTTTGTTACTTGGTGAAAGTGTGTGTCTGTGTTACTGGGTATCAGTTTATGTCTTTGTTACTTGGTGTAAGTGCATGTCTTTGTTACTTGGTGTCAGTGTATGTCTTTGTACTTGGTGCAAGTGGATGTCTTTGTTACTTGGTGTCAGTGTATGTCTGTGTTACTTGGTGTCAGTGTGTGTCTTTGTTACTTGGTGTAAGTGTGTGTCTTTGTTACATTGTGTAAGTGTATTTCTTTGTTACTGGGTGTCAGTGTATGTCTTTGTGAATTGGTGTAAGTGTGTGTCTGTGTTACTGGGTATCAGTGTCTGTCTTTGAAGCTTGGTGTAAGTGTGTGTCTGTGTTACTGGGTATCAGTGTCTGTCTTTGTTACTGGGTGTCAGTGTGCGTCTTTGTGAGCTGGTGTAAGTGTGTGTCTGTGTTACTGGGTATCAGTGTCTGTCTTTGTTACTTGGTGTAACTGTGTGTCTTTGTTACTGGGTATCAGTGTATGTCTTTGTTATTTGGTGTCAGTGTATGTCTGTGTTACTTGGTGTAAGTGTCTGTCTTTGTTCCTTGGTGTAAGTGTATGTCTGTGTTACTTGGTGTAAGTGTATGTCTTTGTTACTTGGTGTCAGTGTATGTCTTTTTTACTTGGTGTAAGTGTATGTCTTTGTTACTTGGTGTCAGTGTATGTCTTTGTTACTTGGTGTAAGTGTATGTCTTTGTTACTTGGTGTCAGTGTATGTCTTTGATACTTGGTGTAAGAGTGTGTCTGTGTTGCTGGGTATCAGTGTATGTCTTTGTTACTTGGAGTCAGTGTAGGTTTGTGTTACTTGGTGTAAGTGTCTGTCTTTCTTACTTGATGTAAGTGCATGTCTTTGTGACTTTTTGTAATTGTATGTCTTTGTTACTTGGTGTCAGTGTATGTCTTTGTTACTCGGTGTAAGTGTATGTCTTTGTTACTTGGTGTCAGTGTATGTGTTTGATACTTGGTGTAAGTGTGTGTCTGTGTTACTGTGTCTCAGTGTCTGTCTTTGTTACTTGGTGAAAGTGTGTGTCTGTGTTACTGGGTATCAGTTTATGTCTTTGTTACTTGGTGTAAGTGCATGTCTTTGTTACTTGGTGTCAGTGTATGTCTTTGTACTTGGTGCAAGTGGATGTCTTTGTTACTTGGTGTCAGTGTATGTCTGTGTTACTTGGTGTCAGTGTGTGTCTTTGTTACTTGGTGTAAGTGTGTGTCTTTGTTACATTGTGTAAGTGTATGTCTTTGTTACTGGGTGTCAGTGTATGTCTTTGTTACTTCGTGTCAGTGAATGTCTTTGATACTTGGTGTAAGTGTGTGTCTGTGTTACTGGGTATCAGTGTCTGTCTTTGTTACTTGGTGTAAGAGTGTGTCTGTGTGGCTGGGTATCAGTGTATGTCTTTGTTACTTGGTGTCAGTGTAGGTCTGTGTTACTTGGTGTAAGTGTGTGTCTTTCTGACTTGGTGTAAGTGCATGTCTTTGTGACTTGGTGTAAGTGTATGTCTTTGTTACTTGGTGTCAGTGTATGTCTTTGTTACTTGGTGTCAGTGTGTGTCTTTGTGACTTGGTATCAGTGTATGTCTTTGTTACTTGGTGTCAATGTATGTCTGTGTTACTTGGTGTAAGTGTATGTCTTTGTTACTTGGTGTCAGTGTATGTCTTTGTTACTTGGTGTAAGTGTGTGTCGTTGTTACTTGGTGTAAGTGTGTGTCTTTGTTACTTGGTGTAAGTGTGTGTCTGTGTTACTGGGTATCAGTGTCTGTCTTTGTTACTTGGCGTAAGTGTGTGTCTGTGTTACTGGGTATCAGTGTCTGTCTTTGTTACTGGGTGTCAGGGTGTGTATTTGTGAGCTGGTGTAAGTGTGTGTCTGTGTTACTGGGTATCAGTGTCTGTCTTTGTTACTTGGTGTAAGTGTATGTCTGTGTTACTGGGTATCAGTGTATGTCTTTGTTGCTTGGTGTCAGTGTATGCCTGTGTTACTTGGTGTAAGAGTGTGTCTTTGTTACGTGGTGTCAGTGTATGTCTTTGTGACTTCGTGTAAGTGTATGCCTTTGTTACTTGGTGTCAGTGTCTGTCTTTGTTACTTGGTGTCAGTGTATGTCTTTGTTACTTGGTGTAAGTGTATGTCTTTGTTACTTGGTGTAAGTGGATGTCTGTGTTACTTGGTGTCAGTGTATGACTTTGTTACTTTGTGTCAGTGTTTCTCTGTGTTACTGGGTGTCTGTGTGTGTCTGTGTTCCTGGGTGTCAGTATATGTCTTTGTTACTTGGTGTCAGTGTATGTCTGTGTTACTTGGTGTAAGTGTGTGTCTGTGTTACTGGGTGTCTGTGTATGTCTTTGTTACTAGGTGTAGGTGTGTGCCTGTGTTACTGGGTATCAGTGTATGTCTTTGTTACTTGGTGTCAGTGTATGTCTTTGTTACTTGTTGTAAGTGTATGTCTTTGTTACTTGGTGTCAGTGTATGTCTTTGTTACTTGGTGTAAGTGTGTGTCTGTGTTACTGTGTATCAATGTGTGTCTTTGTTACTTGGTGTCAGTGTATGTCTGTGTTACTTGGTGTAAGTGTGTGTCTGTGTTACTGGGTATCAGTGTATGTCTTTGTTACTTGGTGTAGGTATGTGCATGTGTTACTGGTTATCAGTGTATGTCTTTGTTACTTGGTGTCAGTGTATGTCTTTGTTACTTGGTGTCGGGGTGTTCCTGTGTTACTGGGTATCAGTGTATGTCTTTGTTACTTGGTGTCAGTGTATGTCTTTGTTACTTGGTGTCAGTGTACGTCTTTGATACATGGTGTAAGTGTGTGTCTGTGTTACTGGGTATCAGTGTCTGTCTTTGTTACTTGGTGTAAGAGTGTGTCTGTGTTGAACGGTATCAGTGTATGTCTTTGTTACTTGGTGTCAGTGTAGGTCTGTGTTACTTGGTGTAAGTGTGTGTCTTTCTTACTTGGTGTAAGTGCATGTCTTTGAGACTTGGTGTAAGTGTATGTCTTTGTTACTTGGTGTCAGTGTATGTCTTTGCTACTTGCTGTAAGTGTATGTCTTTGTTACTTGGTGTCAGTGTATGTCTTTGATACTTGGTGTAAGTGTGTGTCTGTGTTACTGGGTATCAGTGTATGTCTTTGTTACTTGGTGTAGGTGTGTCTGTGTTACTGGGTATCAGTGTATGTCTTTGTTAATTGTTGTCAGTGTATGTCTGTGTTACTTGGTGTAAGTGTGTGGCTGTGTTACTGTGTATCAGTGTATGTCTTTGTTACTTGATGTAGGTGTGTGCCTGTGTTACTGGGTATCGGTGTATGTCTTTGTTACTTGGTGTCAGTGTATGTCTTTGTTACTTGGTGTAAGTGTATGTCTTTGTTACTTGGTGTCAGTGTATGTCTTTGTTACTTGGTGTAGGTGTGTGCCTATGTTACTGTGTATCAGTGTATGTCTTTGTTACTTGGTGTCAGTGTATGTCCTTGTTACTTGGTTTAAGAGTATGTCTTTGTTACTTGGTGTCAGTGTATGTATTTGTTACTTGGTATCAGTGTATGTCTGTGTTACTTGGTGTAAGTGTATGTCTTTGTTACTTGGTGTCAGTGTATGTCTTTGTTACTTGGTGTAAGTGTGTGTCTTTGTTACATTGTGTAAGTGTATGTCTTTGTTACTGGGTGTCAGTGTATGTCTTTGTGAATTGGTGTAAGTGTGTGTCTGTGTTACTGGGTATCAGTGTCTGTCTTTGAAACTTGGTGTAAGTGTGTGTCTGTGTTACTGGGTATCAGTGTCTGTCTTTGTTACTGGGTGTCAGTGTGCGTCTTTGTGAGCTGGTGTAAGTGTGTGTCTGTGTTACAGGGTATCAGTGTCAGTCTTTGTTACTTGGTGTAAGTGTGTGTCTGTGTTACTGGGTATCAGTGTATGTCTTTGTTATTTGGTGTCAGTGTATGTCTGTGTTACTTGGTGTAAGTGTCTGTCTTTGTTCCTTGGTGTAAGTGTATGTCTGTGTTACTTGGTGTAAGTGTATGTCTTTGTTACTTGGTGTCAGTGTATGTCTTTTTTACTTGGTGTAAGTGTATGTCTTTGTTACTTGGTGTCAGTGTATGTCTTTGTTACTTGCTGTCGGGGTGTGCCTGTGTTACTGGGTATCAGTGTATGTCTTTGTTACTTGGTGTCAGTGTATGTCTTTGTTACTGTGTATCAGTGTTTCTCTGTGTTACTGGGTGTCAGTGTGTGTTTGTTTGTGTTACTGGGTGTCAGTGTGTGACTTTGTTACTTGCTGTCCGTGTGTGTCTGTGTTACTGGGTGTCAGTGTATGTCTTTGTTACTGGGTGTCAGTGTATGTCTTTGTTACTTGGTGTAAGTGTGTGTATGTGTTGCTGGGTATCAGTGTATGTCTTTGTTACTTGGTGTCAGTGTATGTCAAAATACTTGGTGTAAGTGTATGTCTTTGTTACTTGGTGTAATTGTCTGTCTTTGTTACTTGGTGTAAGTGTATGTCTTTGTTACTTGGTGTCAGTGTATGTCTGTGTTCCTTGGTGTAAGTGTGTGTCTTTGTTACTTGGTGTAAGTGTATGTCTTTGTTACTTGGTGCAAGTGTGTGTCTGTGTGACTGGGTATCAGTGTCTGTCTTTGTTACTTGGTGTAATTGCGTGTCTTTGTCACTGGGTATCAGTGTATGTCTTTGTTACTTGGTGTCAGTGTGTGTCTGTGACACTAGGTGTCAGTATTTAGTTTAGTTTAGAGACACAGCACTTAAACAGGCCCTTCGGCCCACCGAGTCTGTGCCGACCATCAACCACCCATTTATACTAATCCTACACTAATCCCGTATTTCTATCACATCCCAGTGTGTGGGGAAGAGGTTTCATTGTGTGGGGAAGAGGTTTCAGTGTCTGGGGATGGGTTTCAGTGTGAGTGAAAGATGTTTCAGTGTGTGGGGAATAGGTTTCAGTGTGTGGAGAAGGGTTTCAGTGTGTGGGGAAGGGTTTCAGTATGTGGGGAAGGGGCTTCAGTGTGTGTGGAAGGGGTTTCAGCGTCTGGTGAAGGGGTTTCATTGTGTGTGGAAGAGGTTTCATTGTGTGTGGAAGGGGTTTCAGCCTGTGGGGAAGGGGTTTCAGCCTGTGGGGAAGGGGTTTCAGCGTGTAGGGAAGGGTTTCTGTGTGTGGGGAAGAGGTTTCAGTGTGTGGGGAAGAGGTTTCAGTTAGCGGGGAAGAGGTTTCAGTGTGTGGGGATGGGTTTCAGTGTGTGCGGAAGAGGTTTCAGTCTGTGGGGACGGGTTTCAGTGTGTGGGGAATGGGTTTCAGTGTGTGTGGAAGGTGTTTCAGTGTGTGAGGAAGGGGTTTCAGCGTGTGGGGAAGGGGGTTCAGTGTGCGGGGAAGGGTTTTCAGTGTGCAGGGAAGGGGTTTCAGTGTGTGTGGAAGGGTTTTCAGTGTGTGGAGAAGGGGTTTCAGTGTGCGGGGAAGGGGTTACAGTGTGTGTGGATGGGGTTTCAGTGTGTGGGGAAGGGGTTTCAGTGTGTGTGGAAGAGGTTTCAGTGTGTGTGGAAGGGGTTTCAGTGTGTGTGGATGGGTTTCAGTGGTTGTGGAAGAAGTTTCAGCGTGTGGGGAAGAGGTTTCAGTGTGTGGGGAAGATGTTTCAGTGTGAGTGGAAGAGGTTTCAGTGCGTTGGGAAGGAGTTTCAATGTGTGAGGGAGAGGTTTCAGTGTGGGGGGAAGAGGTTTCAGTGTGTGTGGAAGGGGTTTCAGTGTGTGTGGAAGGGGTTTCAGTGTGTGGGGATGGTTTTCAGTGGGTGTGGAAGAAGTTTCAGCGTGTGGGGAAGAGGATTCAGTGTGTTGGGAAGATGTTTCAGTGTGTGTGGAAGAGGTTTCTGTGCGTGGGGAAGGAGTTTCAGTGTGTGGGGAAGAGGTTTCAGTGAGTGGGGAAGAGGTTTTGGTGTGTGTGGAAGGGGTTTCAGTGCCTGGAGAAGGGGTTTCAGTGTGTGGGGAAGAGGTTTCAGTGTGTGGGGAAGATCTTTCAGTGTGTGGGAAAGAGGTTTCAGTGTGTGGGGAAGGGGTTTCAATGTGTGGGGAAGTGGTTTCAGTGTGTGGGGAAGAGGTTTCAGAGTGTGGGGAAGGGGTATCAGTCTGTGGGGAAGTGATTTCAGTGTGTGGGGAAGAGGTTTCAGTGTGTGGGGAAGGGGTTTCAGTGCGTGGTGAAGGGGGTACAGTGTGTGGGAAAGAGGTTTCAGTGTGCGGGGAAAAGGTTTCAGTGTGTGGGGAAGGGTTTCAGTCTGTGGCGAAGAGGTTTCAGTGTGTGGGGATGGGTTTCACTGGGTGTGGAAGATGTTTCAGCGTGTGGGGAAGGAGCTTCAGTGTGTGGGGAAGAGGTTTCAGAGTGTGGGGAAAGAGGTTTCAGTGTGTGTGGAAGAGGTTTCAGTGCGTGGGGAAGGGGTGTCAGTGCGTGGGGAAGAGGTTTCTGTATGTGGGGAAGGGTTTCAGTCTTTGGGGAAGAGCTTTCAGTGTGTGGGGAAGTGGTTTCAGTGTGTGGGGATGGGTTTCAGTGTGTGGGGATGGGTTTCAGTGTGTGGGGAAGGGGTTTCAGTGTGGGGGGAAGAGGTTCCAGTGTGTTGGGATGGGTTTAAGTGCGTGGGGAAGGGGTTTCAGTGTGTGGGGAAGGGGTTTCAGTGTGTGGGGAAGAGATTACAGTGTGTGGGGATTGGTTTCAGTGTGTGGGGATGGGTTTCAGTGCGTGGGGAAGGGGTTTCAGTCTGTGGGGAAGTGGTTTCAGTGTGTGGTGAAGGGGATTCAGTGTGTGGGGAAGAGGTTTCAGTGTGCGGGGAAGGGGTTTCAGTGTGTGGGGAAGGGGATTCAGTGTGTGGGGAAGAGGTTTCAGTGTGCGGGGAAGGGGTTTCAGTGTGCGGGGAAGGGGTTTCAGTGTGCGGGGAAGAGGTTTCAGTGTGTGGGGAAGAGGCTTCAGTGTGTGCGGAAGGGTTTCAGTCTGTGGCGAAGAGGTTTCAGTGTGTGGGGAAGAGGTTTCAGGGTGTGGGGAAGAGGTTTCAGGGTGTGGGGAAGTGTTTCAGTGTGTGGGGAAGATTTTCAGTTTGTGGGGAAGGGGTTTCAGTGAGTGGGGAAGAAGTTTCAGATTGTGGGGAAGGGGTTTCTGTCTGTGGGGAAGAGGTTTCACTGTGTGGGGAAGAGGTTTCAGTGTGTGGGGAAGGGGTTTCAGTGTGTGGTGAAGGGGATTCAGTGTGTGGGGAAGACGTTTCAGTGTGCGAGGTTTCAGTTTGTGGGGAAGTGGTTTCAGTCTGTGGGGAAGAGGTTTCTGTGCGTGGGAAGGGGTTTCAGTGTGTGGGGAAGGTTTTCAATGTGTGGGGATGGGTTTCAGTGTGTGGGGAAGGGGTTTCACTGTGTGGGGATGGGTTTCAGTGTGCGGGGATGAGGTTTCAGTGTGTGGGGATGGGTTTCAGTGTGTGTGGAAGGGGTTTCTGCCTGTGGGGAAGAGGTTTCAGTGTGTGGGGAAGAGGTTTCAGTGTGTGTGGAAGGGGTTTCAGTGTGTGGATAAGGGGTTTCAGTGTGTTGGGTAGAGTTTTCAGTGTGTGGGGAAGAGGTTTTAGTGTGTGGGGAAGTGGTTTCAGTCTGTGGGGAAGGGTTTTCAGTGTGTGGGGAAGAGATGTCAGTGTGCGGGGAAGAGGTTTCAGTATGTGTGGAAGTGGTTTAAGTGTGTGTGCAAGGGATTTCAGTGTGTGTGGAAGGGGTTTCAGTGTGTGCGGAAGGGGTTTCAGTGTGTGGGGAAGAGGTTTCATTGTGTGGGGAAGAGGTTTCAGTGTCTTGGGATGGGTTTCAGTGTGAGTGAAAGATGTTTCAGTGCGTGGGGAAGAGGATTCAGTGTGTGGAGAAGGGTTTCAGTATGTGGTGAAGTGTTTCAGTATGTGGGGAAGGGGCTTCAGTGTGTGTGGAAGGGGTTTCAGCGTGTGGGGAAGGGGTTTCATTGTGTGTGGAAGAGGTTTCAGTGTGTGTGGAAGGGTTTTCAGTGTGTGTGGAAGGGGTTTCAGCCTGTGGGGAAGGGGTTTCAGCGTGTAGGGAAGGGTTTCTGTGTGTGGGGAAGTCGTTTCAGTGTGTGGGGAAGAGGTTTCAGTTAGCGGGGAAGAGGTTTCAGTGTGTGGGGATGGGTTTCAGTGTGTGGGGAAGAGGTTTCATTCTGTGGGGATGGGTTTCAATGTGTGGGGAAGATGTTTCTGTGTGTGGGGATTGGTTTCAGTGTGTGGGGAAGAGGTTTCAGTATGTGTGGAAGAGGTTTAAGTGTGTGTGCAAGGCGTTTCAGTGTGTGTGGAAGGGGTTTCAGTGTGTGCGGAAGGGGTTTCAGTGTGTGGGGAAGAGGTTTCATTGTGTGGGGAAGAGGTTTCAGTGTCTGGGGATGGGTTTCAGTGTGAGTGAAAGATGTTTCAGTGAGTGGGGAAGAGGTTTCAGTGTGTGGAGAAGGGTTTCAGTATGTGGGGAAGGGGCTTCAGTGTGTGTGGAAGGGGTTTCAGCGTGTGGGGAAGGGGTTTCATTGTGTGTGGAAGAGGTTTCAGTGTGTGTGGAAAGGTTTCAGTGTGTGTGGAAGGGGTTTGAGCCTGTGGGGAAGGTGTTTCAGCGTGTAGGGAAGGGTTTCTGTGTGTGGGGAAGTGGTTTTAGTGTGAGGGGAAGAGGTTTCAGTTAGCGGGGAAGAGGTTTCAGTGTGTGGGGATGGGTTTCAGTGTGTGGGGAAGAGGTTTCAGTCTGTGGGGATGGGTTTCAGTGTGTGGGGAATCGGTTTCAGTGTGTGTGGAAGGCGTTTCAGAGTGTGGGGAAGGGGTTTCAGCGTGTGGGGAAGGGGGTTCAGTGTGCGGGGAAGGGTTTTCAGTGTGCAGGGAAGGGGTTTCAGTGTGTGTGGAAGGGGTTTGAGTGTGTGGGGAAGGCGTTTCAGTGTGTGTGGAAGGGGTTTCAGTGTGTGGGGAAGGGGTTTCAGTGTGTGTGGAAGAGGTTTCAGTATGTGTGGTAGGGGATTCAGTGTGTGGGGATGGGTTTCAGTGGGTGTGGAAGAAGTTTCAGCTTGTGGGGAAGAGGTTTCAGTGTGTGGGGAATATGTTTCAGTGTGAGTGGAAGAGGTTTCAGTGCGTGGGGAAGGAGTTTCAATGTGTGGGGAAGAGGTTTCATTGTGTGGGGAAGAGTTTTCAGTGTGTGTGCAAGGGGTTTCAGTGCGTGGGGAAGGGGTTTCAGTGCGTGGGGAAGGGGTTTCAGTGTGTGGGGAAGAGGTTTCAGTGTGTGGGGAAGGGTTTCAGTCTGGGGGGAAGAGCTTTCACTGTGTGGAAAAGAGGTGTCAGTGTGTGGGGAAGGGGTTACTGTGTGTGTGGAAGGGGTTTCAGTGTGTGGGGAAGGGGTTTCAGTGTGTGTGGAAGAGGTTTCAGTGTGTAGGGAAGATGTTTCAGTGTGTGGGGATGGGTTTCAGTGCGTGTGGAAGAAGTTTCAGTGTGTGGGGAAGAGGTTTCAGTGTGTGGGAAAGAGATTTTGGTGTGTGTGGAAGGGGTTTCAGTGCGTGGAGAAGGGGTTTCAGTGTGTGGGGAAGAGGTTTCAGTGTTTGGGGAAGGGTTTCAGTCTTAAGGGAAGAGCTTTCAGTGTGTGGGAAAGAGGTTTCAGTGTGTGGGGAAGGGGTTTCAATGTGTGGGGAAGGGGTATCAGTCTGTGGGGAAGTGGTTTCCGTGTGTGAGGAAGAGGTTTCAGTGTGTGGGAAAGAGGTTTCAGTATGCAGGGAAGGGGTTTCAGTGTGTGGGGAAGAGGTTTCAGTGTGTGGGGAAGTGGTTTCAGTGTGTGGGGAAGGGTTTCAGTCTGTGGCGAAGAGCTTTCAGTGTGTGGGGATGGGTTTCAGTGGGTGTGTAAGAAGTTTCAGCGTGTGGGGAAGGAGATTCAGTGTGTGGGGAAGAGGTTTCAGAGTGTGGGGAAGAGGATTCAGTGTGTGTGGAAGAGGTTTCAGTGAGTGGGGAAGGGGTTTCAGTGCGTGGGGAAGGGGTTTCTGTCTGTGGGGAAGTGGTTTCAGTGTGTGTGGAAGGGATTTCAGCGTGTGGGGAAGGGGTTTCATTGTGTGTGGAAGAGGTTTCAGTGTGTGTGGAAGGGTTTTCAGTTTGTGGTGAAGGGTTTCAAAAATGTGGGGAAGGGGCTTCAGTGTGTGTGGAAGGGGTTTCAGTTAGCGGGGAAGAGGTTTCAGTGTGTGGGGATGGGTTTCAGTGTCTGGGGATGGGTTTCAGTGTGAGTGAAAGATGTTTCAGTGTGTGGGGAAGAGGTTTCAGTGTGTGGAGAAGGGGTTCAGTATGTGGGGAAGGGGCTTCAGTGTGTGTGGAAGGGGTTTCAGCGTGTGGGGAAGGGGTTTCATTGTGTGTGGAAGAGGTTTGAGTGTGTGTGGAAAGGTTTCAGTGTGTGTGGAAGGGGTTTCAGCCTGTGGGGAAGGTGTTTCAGCGTGTAGGGAAGGGTTTCTGTGTGTGGGGAAGTGGTTTTAGTGTGAGGGGAAGAGGTTTCAGTTAGCGGGGAAGAGGTTTCAGTGTGTGGGGATGGGTTTCAGTGTGTGCGGAAGAGGTTTCAGTCTGTGGGGATGGGTTTCAGTGTGTGGGGAATCGGTTTCAGTGTGCGTGGAAGGCGTTTCAGAGTGTGGGGAAGGGGTTTCAGCGTGTGGGGAAGGGGGTTCAGTGTGCGGGGAAGGGTTTTCAGTGTGCAGGAAAGGGGTTTCAGTGTGTGTGGAAGGGGTTTCAGTGTGTGGGGAAGGGGTTTCAGTGTGTGGGGAAGGGGTTTCAGTGTGTGGGGAAGGGGTTTCAGTGTGTGTGGAAGGGGTTTCAGTGTGTGGGGATGGGTTTCAGTGTCTGGGGATGGGTTTCAGTGTGAGTGAAAGATGTTTCACTGTGTGGGGAAGAGGTTTCAGTGTGTGGGGAAGAGGTTTCAGTGTGTGGGGAATATGTTTCAGTGTGAGTGGAAGAGGTTTCAGTGCGTGGGGAAGGAGTTTCAATGTGTGGGGGAGAGGTTTCAGTGTGGGGGGAAGAGGTTTCATTGTGTGGGGAGGAGTTTTCAGTGTGTGTGCAAGGGGTTTCAGTGCGTGGGGAAGGGGTTTCAGTGTGTGGGGAAGAGGTTTCAGTCTGTGGGGAAGGGTTTGAGTCTGGGGGGAAGAGCTTTCACTGTGTGGAAAAGAGGTGTCAGTGTGTGGGGAAGGGGTTACAGTGTGTGTGGAAGGGGTTTCAGTGTGTGGGGAAGGGGTTTCAGTGTGTGTGGAAGAGGTTTCAGTGTGTGGGGAACATGTTTCAGTGTGTGGGGATGGGTTTCAGTGGGTGTGGAAGAAGTTTCAGTGTGTGGGGAAGAGGTTTCAGTGTGTGGGGAAGAGATTTTGGTGTGTGTGGAAGGGGTTTCAGTGCGTGGGGAAGGGGTTTCAGTGTGTGGGGAAGAGGTTTCAGTGTTTGGGGAAGGGTTTCAGTCTGTAGGGAAGAGCTTTCAGTGTGTGGGGAAGTGGTTTCCGTGTGTGGGGAAGAGGTTTCAGTGTTTGGGAAAGAGGTTTCAGTGTGCGGGGAAGGGGTTTCAGTGTGTGGGGAAGAGGTTTCAGTGTGTGGGGAAGAGGTTTCAGTGTGTGGGGAAGAGGTTTCACTGTGTGGGGAAGTGGTTTCAGTGTGTGGGGAAGCGTTTCAGTCTGTGGCGAAGAGGTTTCAGTGTGTGGGGATGGGTTTCAGTGGGTGTGTAAGAAGTTTCAGCGTGTGGGGAAGGAGATTCAGTGTGTGGGGAAGAGGTTTCAGAGTGTGGGGAAGAGGTTTCAGTGTGTGTGGATGAGGTTTCAGTGCGTGGGGAAGGGGTTTCAGTGCGTGGGGAAGGGGTTCCTGTATGTGGGGAAGGGGCTTCAGTGTGTGTGGAAGGGATTTCAGCGTGTGGGGAAGGGGTTTCATTGTGTGTGGAAGAGGTTTCAGTGTGTGTGGAAGGGTTTTCAGTTTGTGGTGAAGGGTTTCAGTATGTGGGGAAGGGGCTTCAATGTGTGTGGAAGGGGTTTCAGCGTGTGGGGAAGGGGTTTCATTGTGTGTGGAAGAGGTTTCAGTGTGTGTGGAAGGGTTTTCAGTGTGTGTGGAAGGGGTTTCAGCCTATGGGGAAGGGGTTTCAGCGTGTAGGGAAGGGTTTCTGTGTGTGGGGAAGTGGTTTCAGTGTTTGGGGAAGAGGTTTCAGTTAGCGGGGAAGAGGTTTCAGTGTGTGGGGATGGGTTTCAGTGTGTGGGGAAGAGGTTTCAGTGCGTGGGGAAGGGGTTTCAGTGCGTGGGGAAGAGGTTTCTGTATGTGGGGAAGGGGCTTCAGTGTGTGTGGAAGGGATTTCAGCGTGTGGGGAAGGGGTTTCATTGTGTGTGGAAGAGGTTTCAGTGTGTTTGGAAGGGTTTTCAGTGTGTGGTGAAGGGTTTCAGTATGTGGGGAAGGAGCTTCAGTGTGTGTGGAAGGGGTTTCAGCGTGTGGGGAAGGGGTTTCATTGTGTGTGGAAGAGGTTTC
This sequence comes from Heterodontus francisci, assembly GCF_036365525.1. Taxonomy (NCBI): domain Eukaryota; kingdom Metazoa; phylum Chordata; class Chondrichthyes; order Heterodontiformes; family Heterodontidae; genus Heterodontus; species Heterodontus francisci. Next base: position 1,119,010 of record NW_027141653.1, on the reverse strand, counting down.
AGTGTGTGTGGAAGGGTTTTCAGTGTGTGTGGAAGGGGTTTCAGCCTGTGGGGAAGGGGTTTCAGCCTGTGGGGAAAGGGTTTCAGCGTGTAGGGAAGGGTTTCTGTGTGTGGGGAAGGGGTTTCAGTGTGTGGGGAAGAGGTTTCAGTTAGCGGGGAAGAGGTGTCAGTGTGTGGGGATGGGTTTCAGTGAGTGGGGAAGAGGTTTCAGTCTGTGGGGATGGGTTTCAATGTGTGGGGAAGATGTTTCTGTGTGTGGGGATTGGTTTCAGTGTGTGGGGAATGCTTTCAGTGTGTGGGGAAGAGGTTTCAGTATGTGTGGAAGAGGTTTAAGTGTGTGTGCAAGGGGTTTCAGTGTGTGCGGAAGGGGTTTCAGTGTGTGTGGAAGGGGTTTCAGTGTGTGGGGAAGAGGTTTCATTGTGTGGGGAAGAGGTTTCAGTGTCTGGGGATGGGTTTCAGTGTGAGTGAAAGATGTTTCAGTGTGTGGGGAAGAGGTTTCAGTGTGTGGAGAAGGGTTTTCAGTGTGTGGTGAAGGGTTTCAGTATGTGGGGAAGGGGCTTCAGTGTGTGTGGAAGGGGTTTCAGCGTGTGGGGAAGGGGTTTCATTGTGTGTGGAAGAGGTTTCAGTGTGTGTGGAAGGGTTTTCAGTGTGTGTGGAAGGGGTTTCAGCCTGTGGGGAAGGGGTTTCAGCGTGTAGGGAAGGGTTTCTGTGTGTGGGGAAGTGGTTTCAGTGTGTGGGGAAGAGGTTTCAGTTAGCGGGGAAGAGGTTTCAGTGTGTGGGGATGGGTTTCAGTGTGTGGGGAAGAGGTCTCAGTCTGTGGGGATGGGTTTCAGTGTGTGGGGAATGGGTTTCAGTGTGTGTGGAAGGGGTTTCAGCGTGTGGGGAAGGGGTTTCAGCGTGTGGGGAAGGTGGTTCAGTGTGCGGGGAAGGGTTTTCAGTGTGCAGGGAAGGGGTTTCAGTTTGTGTGGAAGGGGTTTGAGTGTGTGGGGAAGGGGTTTGAGTGTGTGTGGAAGAGGTTTCGGTATGTGTGGAAGGGGTTTCAGTGTGTGGGGATGGGTTTCAGTGGGTGTGGAAGAAGTTTCAGCTTGTGGGGATGGGGTTTCAATGTGTGGGGAACGGGTTTCAGTGTGTGGGGAAGAGATTACACTGTGTGGGGATGGGTGTCAGTGTGTGGGGATGGGTTTCAGTGCGTGGGGAAGGGGTTTCAGTCTGTGGGGAAGGGGTTTCAGTGTGTGGTGAAGGGGATTCAGTGTGTGGGGAAGAGGTTTCAGTGTGCGGGGAAGGGGTTTCAGTGTGTGGGGAAGGGGAGTCAGTGTGTGGGGAAGAGGTTTCAGTGTGCGGGGAAGAGGTTTCAGTGTGTTTGGAAGAGGTTTCAGTGTGTGGGGAAGAGGTTTCAGTTTTTGGGGAAGAGGTTTCAGTCTGTGACGAAGAGGTTTCAGTGTGTGGGGAAGAAGTTTCATGGTGTGGGGAAGAGGTTTCAGTGTGTGGGGAAGTGTTTCAGTGCGTGGGGAAGATTTTCAGTTTGTGAGGTAGGGGTTTCAGTGAGTGGGGAAGAAGTTTCAAAGTGTGGGGAAGGGGTTTCTGTCTGTGGGGAAGAGGTTTCAGTGTGTGGGGAAGAGGTTTCAGTGTGTGGTGAAGGGGATTCAGTGTGTGGGGAAGAGGTTTCAGTGTGCGAGGTTTCAGTTTGTGGGGAAGTGGTTTCAGTCTGTGGGGAAGAGGTTTCAGAGCGTGGGAAGGGGTTTCAGTGTGTGGGGACGGTTTTCAATGTGTGGGGATGGGTTTCAGTGTGTGGGGAAGGGGTTTCACTGTGTGGGGATGGGTTTCAGTGTGCGGGGATGAGGTTTCAGTGTGTGGGGATGGGTTTCAGTGTGTGTGGAAGGGGTTTCTGCCTGTGGGGAAGAGGTTTCAGTGTGTGGGGAAGAGGTTTCAGTGTGTGTGGAAGGGGTTTCAGTGTGTGGATAAGGGGTTTCACTGTGTTGGGAAGAGTTTTCAGTGTGTGGGGAAGAGGTTTTAGTGTGTGGGGAAGTGGTTTCAGTCTGTGGGGAAGGGTTTTCAGTGCGTGGGGAAGAGGTTTCAGTGTGCGGGGAAGAGGTTTCAGTATGTGTGGAAGAGGTTCAAGTGTGTGTGCAAGGGGTTTCAGTGTGTGTGGAAGGGATTTCAGTGTGTGCGGAAGGGGTTTCAGTGTGTGGGGAAGAGGTTTCATTGTGTGGGGAAGATGTTTCAGTGTCTGGGGATGGGTTTCAGTGTGAGTGAAAGATGTTTCAGTGTGTGGGGAAGAGGTTTCAGTGTGTGGAGAAGGGTTTCAGTGTGTGGAGAAGGGTTTCAGTATGTGGGGAAGGGGCTTCAGTGTGTGTGGAAGGGGTTTCAGCGTGTGGGGAAGAGGTTTCATTGTGTGTGGAAGAGGTTTCAGTGTGTGTGGAAGGGGTTTCAGTATGTGTGGAAGGGGTTTCAGCCAGTGGGGAAGGGGTTTCAGCGTGTAGGGAAGGGTTTCTGTGTGTGGGGAAGTGGTTTCAGTGTGTGGGGAAGAGGTTTCAGTTAGCGGGGAAGAGGTTTCAGTGTGTGGGGATGGGTTTCAGTGTGTGGGGAAGAGGTTTCAGTCTGTGGGGATAGGTTTCAGTGTGTGGGGAATGGGTTTCAGTGTGTGTGGAAGGCGTTTCAGCGTGTGGGGAAGGGGTTTCAGCGTGTGGGGAAGGGGTTTCAGCGTGTGGGGAAGGGGGTTCAGTGTGCGGGGAAGGGTTTTCAGTGTGCAGGGAAGGGGTTTCAGTGTGTGTGGAAGGGGTTTGAGTGTGTGGGGAAGGGGTTTCAGTGTGTGTGGAAGAGGTTTCAGTATGTGTGGAAGGGGTTTCAGCGTGTGGGGATGGGTTTCAGTGGGTGTGGAAGAAGTTTCAGCGTGTGGGGAAGAGGTTTCAGAGTGTGGGGAAGATGTTTCAGTGTGAGTGGAAGAGGTTTCAGTGCGTGGGGAAGGAGTTTCAATCTGTGGGGGAGAGGTTTCAGTGTGGGGGGGAAGAGGTTTCATTGTGTGGGGAAGAGTTTTCTGTGTGTGTGCAAGGGGTTTCAGTGCGTGGGGAAGGGGTTTCAGTGTGTGGGGAAGAGGTTTCAGTATGTGGGGAAGGGTTTCAGTCTGGGGGGAAGAGCTTTCAGTGTGTGGAAAAGAGGTGTCAGTGTGTGGGAAGGGGTTACAGTGTGTGTGGAAGGGGTTTCAGTGTGTGGGGAAGGGGTTTCAGTGTGTGTGGAAGAGGTTTCAGTGTGTGGAAGATGTTTCAGTGTGTGGGGATGGGTTTCAGTGTGTGGGGATGGGTTTCAGTGGGTGTGGAAGAAGTTTCAGTGTGTGGGGAAGAGCTTTCAGTGTGTGGGGAAGAGGTTTCAGTGTGTGGGGAAGAGGTTTTGGTGTGTGTGGAAGGGGTTTCAGTGCGTGGGGAAGGGGTTTCAGTGTGTGGGGAAGAGGTTTCAGTGTGTGGGGAAGAGGTTTCAGTGTTTGGGGAAGGGTTTCAGTCTGTGGGGAAGAGCTTTCAGTGTGTGGGAAAGAGCTTTCAGTGTGTGGGAAAGAGGTTTCAGTGTGTGGGGAAGGGGTTTCAATGTGTGGGGAAGGGGTATCAGTGTGTGGGGAAGTGGTTTCAGTGTGTGGGGAAGAGGTTTCAGTGTGTGGGCAAGAGGTTTCAGTGTGCGGGGAAGGGGTTTCAGTGTGTGGGGAAGAGGTTTCAGTGTGTGGGGAAGTGGTTTCAGTGTGTGGGGAAGGGTTTCAGTCTGTGGCGAAGGGGTTTCAGTGTGTGGGGATGGGTTTCAGTGGGTGTGTAAGAAGTTTCAGCGTGTGGGGAAGGAGATTCAGTGTGTGGGGAAGAGGTTTCAGAGTGTGGGGAAGTGGTTTCAGTGTGTGTGGAAGAGGTTTCAGTGCTTGGGGAAGGGGTTTCAGTGCGTGGGGAAGAGGTTTCTGTATGTGGGGAAGGGGCTTCAGTGTGTGTGGAAGGGGTTTCAGCGTGTGGGGAAGGGGTTTCATTGTGTGTGGAAGAGGTTTCAGTGTGTGTGGAAGGGTTTTCAGTGTGTGGTGAAGGGTTTCAGTATGTGGGGAAGGGGCTTCAGTGTGTGGGGAAGGGGTTTCAGCGTGTGGGGAAGGGGTTTCATTGTGTGTGGAAGAGGTTTCAGTGTGTGTGGAAGGGTTTTCAGTGCGTGGGGAAGGGGTTTCAGTGTGTGGGGAAGAGTTTTCAGTGTGTGGGGAAGGGTTTCAGTCTGTGGGGAAGAGCTTTCAGTGTGTGGGAAAGAGGTTTCAGTGTGTGGGGAAGGGGTTTCAATGTGTGGGGAAGGGGTATCAGTCTGTGGGGAAGTGGTTTCAGTGTGTGGGGAAGAGGTTTCAGTGTGTGGGAAAGGGTTTCAGTCTGTGGCGAAGAGGTTTCAGTGTGTGGGGAAGGGTTTCAGTGGGTGTGTAAGAAGTTTCAGCGATTGGGGAAGGAGATTCAGTGTGTGGGGAAGAGGTTTCAGAGTGTGGGGAAGAGGTTTCAGTGTGTGTGGAAGAGGTTTCAGTGCGTGGGGAAGGGGTTTCAGTGCGTGGGGAAGAGGTTTCTGTATGTGTGGAAGGGGCTTCAGTGTGTGTGGAAGGGGTTTCAGCGTGTGGGGAAGGGGTTTCATTGTGTGTGGAAGAGGTTTCAGTGTGTGTGGAAGGGTTTTCAGTGTGTGGTGAAGGGTTTCAGTATGTGGGGAAGGGGCTTCAGTGTGTGTGGAAGGGGTTTCAGCGTGTGGGGAAGGGGTTTCATTGTGTGTGGAAGAGGTTTCAGTGTGTGTGGAAGAGGTTTCAGTTAGCGGGGAAGAAGTTTCAGTGTGTGGGGATGGGTTTCAGTGTGTGGGGAAGAGGTTTCAGTCTGTGGGGATGGGTTTCAATGTGTGGGGAAGATGTTTCTGTGTGTGGGGATTGGTTTCAGTGTGTGGGGAATGCTTTCAGTGTGTGGGGAAGAGGTTTCAGTATGTGTGGAAGAGGTTTAAGTGTGTGTGCAAGGGGTTTCAGTGTGTGTGGAAGGGGTTTCAGTGTGTGCGGAAGGTGTTTCAGTGTGTGGGGAAGAGGTTTCATTGTGTGGGGAAAAGGTTTCAATGTCTGGGGATGGGTTTCAGTGTGAGTGAAAGATGATTCAGTGTGTGGGGAAGAGGTTTCAGTGTGTGGAGAAGGGTTTCAGTGTGTGGTGAAGGGTTTCAGTATGTGGGGAAGGGGCTTCAGTGTGTGTGGAAGGGGGTTCAGCGTGTGGGGAAGGGGTTTCATTGTGTGTGGAAGAGGTTTCAGTGTGTGTGGAAGGGTTTTCAGTGTGTGTGGAAGGGGTTTCAGCCTGTGGGGAAGGGGTTTCAGCGTGTAGGGAAGGGTTTCTGTGTGTGGGGAAGTTGTTTCAGTGTGTGGGGCAGAGGTTTCAGTGTGTGGAGAAGGGTTTCAGTGTGTGGTGAAGGTTTTCAGTATGTGGGGAAGGGGCTTCAGTGTGTGTGGAAGGGGGTTCAGCGTGTGGGGAAGGGGTTTCATTGTGTGTGGAAGAGGTTTCAGTGTGTGTGGAAGGGTTTTCAGTGTGTGTGGAAGGGGTTTCAGCCTGTGGGGAAGGGGTTTCAGCGTGTAGGGAAGGGTTTCTGTGTGCGGGGAAGAGGTTTCAGTGTGTGGGGATGGGTTTCAGTGCGTGGGGAAGAGGTTTCAGTCTGTGGGGATGGGTTTCAGTGTGTGGGGAATGGGTTTCAGTGTGTGTGGAAGGCGTTTCAGAGTGTGGAGAAGGGGTTTCAGCGTGTGGGGAAGGGGGTTCAGTGTGTGGGGAAGAGGTTTCAGAGTGTGGGGAAGTGGTTTCAGTGTGTGTGGAAGAGGTTTCAGTGCGTGGGGAAGGGGTTTCAGTGCGTGGGGCAGAGGTTTCTGTATGTGGGGAAGGGGCTTCAGTGTGTGTGGAAGAGGTTTCAGCGTGTGGGGAAGGGGTTTCATTGTGTGTGGAAGAGGTTTCAGTGTGTGTGGAAGGGTTTTCAGTGTGTGGTGAAGGGTTTCAGTATGTGGGGAAGGGGCTTCAGTGTGTGGGGAAGGGGTTTCAGCGTGTGGGGAAGGGGTTTCATTGTGTGTGGAAGAGGTTTCAGTGTGTGTGGAAGGGTTTTCAGTGCGTGGGGAAGGGGTTTCAGTGTGTGGGGAAGAGGTTTCAGTGTGTGGGGAAGGGTTTCAGTCTGTGGGGAAGAGCTTTCAGTGTGTGGAAAAGAGGTTTCAGTGTGTGGGGAAGGGGTTTCAATGTGTGGGGAAGGGGTATCAGTCTGTGGGGAAGTGGTTTCAGTGTGTGGGGAAGAGGTTTCAGTGTGTGGGAAAGGGTTTCAGTCTGTGGCGAAGAGGTTTCAGTGTGTGGGGAAGGGTTTCAGTGGGTGTGTAAGAAGTTTCAGCGATTGGGGAAGGAGATTCAGTGTGTGGGGAAGAGGTTTCAGAGTGTGGGGAAGAGGTTTCAGTGTGTGTGGAAGAGGTTTCAGTGCGTGGGGAAGGGGTTTCAGTGCGTGGGGAAGAGGTTTCTGTATGTGGGGAAGGGGCTTCAGTGTGTGTGGAAGGGGTTTCAGCGTGTGGGGAAGGGGTTTCATTGTGTGTGGAAGAGGTTTCAGTGTGTGTGGAAGGGTTTTCAGTGTGTGGTGAAGGGTTTCAGTATGTGGGGAAGGGGCTTCAGTGTGTGTGGAAGGGGTTTCAGCGTGTGGGGAAGGGGTTTCATTGTGTGTGGAAGAGGTTTCAGTGTGTGTGGAAGAGGTTTCAGTTAGCGGGGAAGAAGTTTCAGTGTGTGGGGATGGGTTTCAGTGTGTGGGGAAGAGGTTTCAGTCTGTGGGGATGGGTTTCAATGTGTGGGGAAGATGTTTCTGTGTGTGGGGATTGGTTTCAGTGTGTGGGGAATGCTTTCAGTGTGTGGGGAAGAGGTTTCAGTATGTGTGGAAGAGGTTTAAGTGTGTGTGCAAGGGGTTTCAGTGTGTGTGGAAGGGGTTTCAGTGTGTGCGGAAGGTGTTTCAGTGTGTGGGGAAGAGGTTTCATTGTGTGGGGAAAAGGTTTCAATGTCTGGGGATGGGTTTCAGTGTGAGTGAAAGATGATTCAGTGTGTGGGGAAGAGGTTTCAGTGTGTGGAGAAGGGTTTCAGTGTGTGGTGAAGGGTTTCAGTATGTGGGGAAGGGGCTTCAGTGTGTGTGGAAGGGGGTTCAGCGTGTGGGGAAGGGGTTTCATTGTGTGTGGAAGAGGTTTCAGTGTGTGTGGAAGGGTTTTCAGTGTATGTGGAAGGGGTTTCAGCCTGTGGGGAAGGGGTTTCAGCGTGTAGGGAAGGGTTTCTGTGTGTGGGGAAGTGGTTTCAGTGTGTGGGGCAGAGGTTTCAGTGTGTGGAGAAGGGTTTCAGTGTGTGGTGAAGGTTTTCAGTATGTGGGGAAGGGGCTTCAGTGTGTGTGGAAGGGGGTTCAGCGTGTGGGGAAGGGGTTTCATTGTGTGTGGAAGAGGTTTCAGTGTGTGTGGAAGGGTTTTCAGTGTGTGTGGAAGGGGTTTCAGCCTGTGGGGAAGGGGTTTCAGCGTGTAGGGAAGGGTTTCTGTGTGCGGGGAAGAGGTTTCAGTGTGTGGGGATGGGTTTCAGTGTGTGGGGAAGAGGTTTCAGTCTGTGGGGATGGGTTTCAGTGTGTGGGGAATGGGTTTCAGTGTGTGTGGAAGGCGTTTCAGAGTGTGGGGAAGGCGTTTCAGAGTGTGGGGAAGGGGTTTCAGCGTGTGGGGAAGGGGGTTCAGTGTACGGGGAAGGGTTTTCAGTGTGCAGGGAAGGGGTTTCAGTGTGTGTGGAAGGGGTTTGAGTGTGTGGGGAAGGGGTTTCAGTCTGTGGGGAAGGGGTTTCAGTGTGGGGGGAAGGGGTTTCAGTGTGTGGGGAAGGGGTTTCTGTGTGTGGGGAAGAGGTTTCAGTGTGTGTGGAAGAGGTTTCAGTATGTGTGGAAGGGGTTTCAGTGTGTGGGGATGGGTTTCAGTGGGTGTGGAAGAGGTTTCAGTGCGTGGGGAAGGAGTTTCAATGTGTGGGGGAGAGGTTTCAGTGTGGGGGGAAGAGGTTTCGTTGTGTGGGGAAGAGTTTTCAGTGTGTGTGGAAGTGGTTTCAGTGCGTGGAGAAGGGGTTTCAGTGTGTGGGGAAGAGGTTTCAGTGTGTGGGGAAGAGGTTTCAGTGTGTGGGGAAGAGCTTTCAGTGTGTGGAAAAGAGGTGTCAGTGTGTGGGGAAGGGGTTTCAGTGTGTGTGGAAGGGGTTTCAGTGTGTGGGGAAGGGGTTTCACTGTGAGTGGAAGAGGTTTCAGTGTGTGTGGAAGGGGTTTCAGTGTGTGGGGATGGGTTTCAGTGGGTGTGGAAGAAGTTTCAGCATGTGGGGAAGAGGATTCAGTGTGTGGGGAAGATGTTTCAGTGTGTGTGGAAGAGGTTTCTGTGCGTGGGGAAGGAGTTTCAGTGTGTGGGGAAGAGGTTTCAGTGTGTGGGGAAGAGGTTTTGGTGTGTGTTGAAGGGGTTTCAGTGCGTGGGGAAGGGGTTTCAGTGTGTGGGGAAGAGGTTTCAGTGTGTGGGGAAGGGTTTCAGTCTGTGGGGAAGAGCTTTCAGTGTGTGGGAAAGAGGTTTCAGTGTGTGGGGAAGGGGTTTCAATGTGTGGGGAAGTGGTTTCAGTGTGTAGGGAAGAGGTTTCAGAGTGTGGGGAAGGGGTATCAGTCTGTGGGGAAGTGGTATCAGTCTGTGGGGAAGAGGTTTCAGTGTGTGGGGAAGGGGTTTCAGTGCGGGGTGAAGGGGGTACAGTGTGTGGGAAAGAGGTTTCAGTGTGCGGGGAAGGGGTTTCAGTGTGTGGGGAAGAGGTTTCAGTGTGTGGGGAAGTGGTTTCAGTGTGTGGGGAAGGGTTTCAGTCTGTTACGAAGAGGTTTCAGTGTGTGGGGATGGGTTTCAGTGGGTGTGGAAGAAGTTTCAGCGTGTGGGGAAGGAGATTCAGTGTGTGGGGAAGAGGTTTCAGAGTGTGGGGAAGAGGTTTCAGTGTGTGTGGAAGAGGTTTCAGTATGTGGGGATGGGTTTCAGTGTGTGGGGATGAGGTTTCAGTGTGTGGGGATGGGTTTCAGTGTGTGGGGAAGGGGTTTCTGCCTGTGGGGAAGAGGTTTCAGTGTGTGGGGAAGAGGATTCAGTGTGTGTGGAAGGGGTTTCAGTGTGTGGATAAGGTGTTTCAGTGTGTGGGAAGAGTTTTCAGTGTGTGGGGAAGAGGTTCTAGTGTGTGGGGAAGTGGTTTCAGTCTGTGGGGAAGGGGTTTCAGTGTGTGGGGAAGAGGTTACAGTGTGCGGGGAAGGGGTTTCAGTGTGTGGGGAAGGGGTTTCAGTGTCTGGGGAAGATGTTTCTGTGTGTGGGGACTGGTTTCAGTGTGTGGGGAAGGGTTTCAGTGTGTGCGGAAGAGGTTTCAGTGTGTGTGGAAGGGGTTTCTGTGTGTGGGGATTGGTTTCAGTGTGTGTGCAAGGGGTTTCACTGTGTGTGGAAGGGGTTTCAGTGTGTGCGGAAGGGGTTTCAGTGTGTGGGGAAGAGGTTTCAATGTGTGGGGAAGAGGTTTCAGTGTGTGGGGATGGGTTTCAGTGTGAGTGAAAGATGTTTCAGTTTGTGGGGAAGAGGTTTCAGTGTGTGGAGAAGGGTTTCAGTGTGTGGTGAAGGGTTTCAGTTTGTGGGGAAGGGGCTTCAGTGTGCGTGGAAGGGGTTTCAGCGTGTGGGGAAGGGGTTTCAGTGTGTGTGGAAGAGGTTTCAGTGTGTGTGGATGGGTTTTCAGTGTGTGTGGAAGGGGTGTCAGCGTGTAGGGAAGGGTTTCTGTGTGTGGGGAAGAGGTTTCAGTGTGTGGGGAAGAGGTTTCAGTGTGTGTGGAATGGGTTTCAGTGTGTGTGGAAGGGGTTTCAGCGTGTGGGGAAGGGGTTTCAGCGTGTGGGGAAGGGGGTTCAGTGTGCGGGGAACGGTTTTCAATGTGCGGGGAAGGTGTTTCAGTGTGTGTGGAAGGGGTTTCAGAGTGTGGGGAAGGGGTTTCAGTGTGCGGGGAAGGGGTTACAGTGTGTGTGGAAGGGGTTTCAGTGTGTGGGGAAGGGGTTTCATTGTGTGTGGAAGAGGTTTCAGTGTTTGTGGAAGGGGTTTCAGTGTGTGGGGATGGGTTTCAGTGGGAGTGGAAGAAGTTTCAGCGTGTGAGGAAGAGGTTTCAGTGTGTGGGGAAGATGTTTCAGTGTGTGGGGAAGAGTTTTCAGTGTGTGTGGAGGGGTTTCAGTGCGTGGGGAAGGGGTTTCAGTGTGTTGGGAAGAGGTTTCAGTGTGTGGCGAAGGTTTTCAGTCTGTGGGGAAGAGCTTTCAATGTGTGGGAATGAGGTGTCAGTGTGTGGGGAAGAAGTTTCAGTGTGTGGGGAATGGGTTTCAGTGTGTGTGGAAGGGGTTTCAGCGTGTGGGGAAGGGGTTTCAGCGTGTGGGGAAGTGGGTTCAGTGTGCGGGGAACGGTTTTCAATGTGCGGGGAAGGTGTTTCAGTGTGTGTGGAAGGGGTTTCAGTGTGTGGGGAAGGGGTTTCATTGTGTGTGGAAGAGGTTTCAGTGTTTGTGGAAGGGGTTTCAGTGTGTGGGGATGGGTTTCAGTGGGAGTGGAAGAAGTTTCAGCGTGTGAGGAAGAGGTTTCAGTGTGCGGGGAAGAGGTTTCAGTGTGTGGGGAAGAGCTTTCAGTGTGTGGGGAAGAGTTTTCAGTGTGTGTGGAGGGGTTTCAGTGCGTGGGGAAGGGGTTTCAGTGTGTGGTGAAGAGGTTTCAGTGTGTGGCGAAGGGTTTCAGTCTGTGGGGAAGAGCTTTCAATGTGTGGGAAGGAGGTGTCAGTGTGTGGGGAAGGGGTTTCAGTGTGTGGGGAAGTGGTTTCAGTGTGTGTGGAAGAGGTTTCAGAGTGTGGCGAGGGGGTTTCAGTCTGTGTGGATGTGGTTTCAGTGTGTGGGGATGAGGTTTCAGTGTGTGGGGAAGGGGTTTCATTGTGTGGTGAAGGGGATACAGTCTGTGGGAAAGAGGTTTCAGTGTGCGGGGAAGGGGTTTCAGTGTGTGGGGAAGAGGTTTCAGTGTGTGGGGAAGAGGTTTCAGAGTGTGGGGAAGGGGTTTCAGTCTGTGGGGAAGAGGTCTCAGTGTGTGGGGAAGAGGTTTCAGTATGTGTGGAAGAGGTTTCAGTGCGTGGGGAAGAGGTTTCAGTATGTGGGGATGGGTTTCAGTGTGTGGGGATGAGGTTTCAGTGTGTGGGGATGGGTTTCAGTGTGTGGGGAAGGGGTTTCTGCCTGTGGGGAAGAGGTTTCAGTGTGTGGGGAAGGTGTTTCAGTGTGTAGGGAGGGGGTTTCCGTGTGTGGGGATGACGTTTCAGTGTGTGGGGAAGGGGTTTCAGTGTGTGGGGAAGAGGTTACAGTGTGCGGGGAAGGGGTTTCAGTGTGTGGGGAAGGGGTTTCAGTGTCTGGGGAAGATGTTTCTGTGTGTGGGGACTGGTTTCAGTGTGTGGGGAAGGGTTTCAGTGTGTGCGGAAGAGGTTTCAGTGTGTGTGGAAGGGGTTTCTGTGTGTGGGGATTGGTTTCAGTGTGTGTGCAAGGGGTTTCACTGTGTGTGGAAGGGGTTTCAGTGTGTGCGGAAGGGGTTTCAGTGTGTGGGGAAGAGGTTTCAATGTGTGGGGAAGAGGTTTCAGTGTGTGGGGATGGGTTTCAGTGTGAGTGAAAGATGTTTCAGTTTGTGGGGAAGAGGTTTCAGTGTGTGGAGAAGGGTTTCAGTGTGTGGTGAAGGGTTTCAGTTTGTGGGGAAGGGGCTTCAGTGTGCGTGGAAGGGGTTTCAGCGTGTGGGGAAGGGGTTTCAGTGTGTGTGGAAGAGGTTTCAGTGTGTGTGGATGGGTTTTCAGTGTGTGTGGAAGGGGTGTCAGCGTGTAGGGAAGGGTTTCTGTGTGTGGGGAAGAGGTTTCAGTGTGTGGGGAAGAGGTTTCAGTGTGTGTGGAATGGGTTTCAGTGTGTGTGGAAGGGGTTTCAGCGTGTGGGGAAGGGGTTTCAGCGTGTGGGGAAGGGGGTTCAGTGTGCGGGGAACGGTTTTCAATGTGCGGGGAAGGTGTTTCAGTGTGTGTGGAAGGGGTTTCAGAGTGTGGGGAAGGGGTTTCAGTGTGCGGGGAAGGGGTTACAGTGTGTGTGGAAGGGGTTTCAGTGTGTGGGGAAGGGGTTTCATTGTGTGTGGAAGAGGTTTCAGTGTTTGTGGAAGGGGTTTCAGTGTGTGGGGATGGGTTTCAGTGGGAGTGGAAGAAGTTTCAGCGTGTGAGGAAGAGGTTTCAGTGTGTGGGGAAGATGTTTCAGTGTGTGGGGAAGAGTTTTCAGTGTGTGTGGAGGGGTTTCAGTGCGTGGGGAAGGGGTTTCAGTGTGTTGGGAAGAGGTTTCAGTGTGTGGCGAAGGTTTTCAGTCTGTGGGGAAGAGCTTTCAATGTGTGGGAATGAGGTGTCAGTGTGTGGGGAAGAAGTTTCAGTGTGTGGGGAATGGGTTTCAGTGTGTGTGGAAGGGGTTTCAGCGTGTGGGGAAGGGGTTTCAGCGTGTGGGGAAGTGGGTTCAGTGTGCGGGGAACGGTTTTCAATGTGCGGGGAAGGTGTTTCAGTGTGTGTGGAAGGGGTTTCAGTGTGTGGGGAAGGGGTTTCATTGTGTGTGGAAGAGGTTTCAGTGTTTGTGGAAGGGGTTTCAGTGTGTGGGGATGGGTTTCAGTGGGAGTGGAAGAAGTTTCAGCGTGTGAGGAAGAGGTTTCAGTGTGCGGGGAAGAGGTTTCAGTGTGTGGGGAAGAGCTTTCAGTGTGTGGGGAAGAGTTTTCAGTGTGTGTGGAGGGGTTTCAGTGCGTGGGGAAGGGGTTTCAGTGTGTGGTGAAGAGGTTTCAGTGTGTGGCGAAGGGTTTCAGTCTGTGGGGAAGAGCTTTCAATGTGTGGGAAGGAGGTGTCAGTGTGTGGGGAAGGGGTTTCAGTGTGTGGGGAAGTGGTTTCAGTGTGTGTGGAAGAGGTTTCAGAGTGTGGCGAGGGGGTTTCAGTCTGTGTGGATGTGGTTTCAGTGTGTGGGGATGAGGTTTCAGTGTGTGGGGAAGGGGTTTCATTGTGTGGTGAAGGGGATACAGTCTGTGGGAAAGAGGTTTCAGTGTGCGGGGAAGGGGTTTCAGTGTGTGGGGAAGAGGTTTCAGTGTGTGGGGAAGAGGTTTCAGAGTGTGGGGAAGGGGTTTCAGTCTGTGGGGAAGAGGTCTCAGTGTGTGGGGAAGAGGTTTCAGTATGTGTGGAAGAGGTTTCAGTGCGTGGGGAAGGGTTTCAGTCTGTGGAGAAGAGGTTTCAGTGTGTGGGGAAGAGTTTTCTGGGTGTGGGGAAGAGGTTTCAGTGTGTGGGGAAGTGTTTCAGTGTGTGGGGAAGATTTTCAGTTTGTGGGCAAGGGGTTTCAGTGTGTGGGGAAGGGGTTTCAGTTTGTGGGGATGGGTTTCAGTGTGTGGGGAAGGTGTTTCAGTGTGTAGGGAGGGGGTTTCCGTGTGTGGGGATGACGTTTCAGTGTGTGGGGATGGCTTTCAGTGTGTGGGGATGAGTTTCAGTGAGTGGGGAAGGTGTTTCAGCGTGTGGGGAAGAGGTTTCAGTTTGTGGGGAAGGGTTTCAGTGTGTGGGGAAGGGTTTCAGTGTGTGGGGAAGGGTTTCAGTGTGTGGGTAAGGGGATTCAGAGTGCGGGGAAGGGGTTTCAGTGTGTGGGGAAGAGTTTTCAGTGTGTGGGGAAGGGTTTTCAGTGTGTGGTGTAGGGGATTCAGTGTGTGGGGAAGTGGTTTCACTGTGCGGGGAAGAGGTTTCAGTGTGTGGGGAAGAGGTTTCAGTGTGTGGGGAAGAGTTTTCAGTGTGTGTGGAGGGGTTTCAGTGCGTGGGGAAGGGGTTTCAGTGTGTGGTGAAGAGGTTTCAGTGTGTGGCGAAGGGTTTCAGTCTGTGGGGAAGAGCTTTCAATGTGTGGGAAGGAGGTGTCATTGTGTGGGGAAGGGGTTTCAGTGTGTGGGGAAGTGGTTTCAGTGTGTGTGGAAGAGGTTTCAGGGTGTGGCGAGGGGGTTTCAGTCTGTGTGGATGTGGTTTCAGTGTGTGGGGATGAGGTTTCAGTGTGTGGGGAAGGGGTTTCTTTGTGTGGTGAAGGGGATACAGTCTGTGGGAAAGAGGTTTCAGTGTGCGGGGAAGGGGTTTCAGTGTGTGGGGAAGAGGTTTCAGTGTGTGGGGAAGAGGTTTCACTGTGTGGGTAAGGGGATTCAGAGTGCGGGGAAGGGGTTTCAGTGTGTGGGGAAGAGGTTTCAGTGTGTGGGGAAGGGTTTTCAGTGTGTGGTGTAGGGGATTCAGTGTGTGTGGAAGGGGTTTCAGCGTGTGGGGAAGGGGTTTCAGCGTGTGGGGAAGTGGGTTCAGTGTGCGGGGAACGGTTTTCAATGTGCGGGGAAGGTGTTTCAGTGTGTGTGGAAGGGGTTTCAGTGTGTGGGGAAGGGGTTTCATTGTGTGTGGAAGAGGTTTCAGTGTTTGTGGAAGGGGTTTCAGTGTGTGGGGATGGGTTTCAGTGGGAGTGGAAGAAGTTTCAGCGTGTGAGGAAGAGGTTTCAGTGTGCGGGGAAGAGGTTTCAGTGTGTGGGGAAGAGCTTTCAGTGTGTGGGGAAGAGTTTTCAGTGTGTGTGGAGGGGTTTCAGTGCGTGGGGAAGGGGTTTCAGTGTGTGGTGAAGAGGTTTCAGTGTGTGGCGAAGGGTTTCAGTCTGTGGGGAAGAGCTTTCAATGTGTGGGAAGGAGGTGTCAGTGTGTGGGGAAGTGGTTTCAGTGTGTGTGGAAGAGGTTTCAGAGTGTGGCGAGGGGGTTTCAGTCTGTGTGGATGTGGTTTCAGTGTGTGGGGATGAGGTTTCAGTGTGTGGGGAAGGGGTTTCATTGTGTGGTGAAGGGGATACAGTCTGTGGGAAAGAGGTTTCAGTGTGCGGGGAAGGGGTTTCAGTGTGTGGGGAAGAGGTTTCAGTGTGTGGGGAAGAGGTTTCAGAGTGTGGGGAAGGGGTTTCAGTCTGTGGGGAAGAGGTCTCAGTGTGTGGGGAAGAGGTTTCAGTATGTGTGGAAGAGGTTTCAGTGCGTGGGGAAGGGTTTCAGTCTGTGGAGAAGATGTTTCAGTGTGTGGGGAAGAGTTTTCTGGGTGTGGGGAAGAGGTTTCAGTGTGTGGGGAAGTGTTTCAGTGTGTGGGGAAGATTTTCAGTTTGTGGGCAAGGGGTTTCAGTGTGTGGGGAAGGGGTTTCAGTTTGTGGGGATGGGTTTCAGTGTGTGGGGAAGGTGTTTCAGTGTGTAGGGAGGGGGTTTGCGTGTGTGGGGATGACGTTTCAGTGTGTGGGGATGGCTTTCAGTGTGTGGGGATGAGTTTCAGTGAGTGGGGAAGGTGTTTCAGCGTGTGGGGAAGAGGTTTCAGTTTGTGGGGAAGGGTTTCAGTGTGTGGGGAAGGGTTTCAGTGTGTGGGGAAGGGTTTCAGTGTGTGGGTAAGGGGATTCAGAGTGCGGGGAAGGGGTTTCAGTGTGTGGGGAAGAGGTTTCAGTGTGTGGGGAAGGGTTTTCAGTGTGTGGTGTAGGGGATTCAGTGTGTGGGGAAGTGGTTTCACTGTGCGGGGAAGAGGTTTCAGTGTGTGGGGAAGAGGTTTCAGTGTGTGGGGAAGAGTTTTCAGTGTGTGTGGAGGGGTTTCAGTGCGTGGGGAAGGGGTTTCAGTGTGTGGTGAAGAGGTTTCAGTGTGTGGCGAAGGGTTTCAGTCTGTGGGGAAGAGCTTTCAATGTGTGGGAAGGAGGTGTCATTGTGTGGGGAAGGGGTTTCAGTGTGTGGGGAAGTGGTTTCAGTGTGTGTGGAAGAGGTTTCAGGGTGTGGCGAGGGGGTTTCAGTCTGTGTGGATGTGGTTTCAGTGTGTGGGGATGAGGTTTCAGTGTGTGGGGAAGGGGTTTCTTTGTGTGGTGAAGGGGATACAGTCTGTGGGAAAGAGGTTTCAGTGTGCGGGGAAGGGGTTTCAGTGTGTGGGGAAGAGGTTTCAGTGTGTGGGGAAGAGGTTTCACTGTGTGGGTAAGGGGATTCAGAGTGCGGGGAAGGGGTTTCAGTGTGTGGGGAAGAGGTTTCACTGTGTGGGGAAGGGTTTTCAGTGTGTGGTGTAGGGGATTCAGTGTGTGGGGAAGTGGTTTCAGTGTGCGGGGAAGAGGTTTCAGTGTGTGGGGAAGAGGTTTCAGTGTGTGGGGAAGAGTTTTCAGTGTGTGTGGAGGGGTTTCAGTGCGTGGGGAAGGGGTTTCAGTGTGTGGTGAAGAGGTTTCAGTGTGTGGCGAAGGGTTTCAGTCTGTGGGGAAGAGCTTTCAATGTGTGGGAAGGAGGTGTCAGTGTGTGGGGAAGGGGTTTCAGTGTGTGGGGAAGTGGTTTCAGTGTGTGTGGAAGAGGTTTCAGGGTGTGGCGAGGGGGTTTCAGTCTGTGTGGATGTGGTTTCAGTGTGTGGGGATGAGGTTTCAGTGTGTGGGGAAGGGGTTTCTTTGTGTGGTGAAAGGGATACAGTCTGTGGGAAAGAGGTTTCAGTGTGCGGGGAAGGGGTTTCAGTGTGTGGGGAAGAGGTTTCAGTGTGTGGGGAAGAGGTTTCAGATTGTGGGGAAGGGGTTTCAGTCTGTGGCGAAGAGGTCTCAGTGTGTGGGGAAGAGGTTTCAGATTGTGGGGAAGGGGTTTCAGTCTGTGGGGAAGAGGTTTCAGTATGTGTGGAAGAGGTTTCAGTGCGTGGGGAAGCTGTTTCAGTGTGTGGGGAAGGGTTTCAGTCTGTGGAGAAGAGGTTTCAGTGTGTGGGGAAGAGTTTTCTGGGTGTGGGGAAGAGGTTTCAGTGTGTGGGGAAGTGTTTCAGTGTGTGGGGAAGATTTTCAGTTTGTGGGCAAGGGGTTTCAGTGTGTGGGGAAGGGGTTTCAGTTTGTGGGGATGGGTTTCAGTGTGTGGGGAAGGGGTTTCAGTGTGTAGGGAGGGGGTTTCCGTGTGTGGGGATGACGTTTCAGTGTGTGGGGATGGCTTTCAGTGTGTGGGGATGAGTTTCAGTGTGTGGGGAAGGTGTTTCAGCGTGTGGGGAAGAGGTTTCAGTGTGTGGGGAAGGGTTTCAGTGTGTGGGGAAGGGTTTCAGTGTGTGGGGAAGGGTTTCAGTGTGTGGGGAAGGGGATTCAGAGTGCGGGGAAGGGGTTTCAGTGTGTGGGGAAGAGGTTTCAGTGTGTGGGGAAGGGTTTTCAGTGAGTGGTGAAGGGGATTCAGTGTGTGGGGAAGTGGTTTCAGTGTGCGGGGAAGAGGTTTCAGTGTGCGGGGGAGGGGTTTCAGTGTGTGGGGAAGAGGTTTCAGTGTGTGGGGAAGAGTTTTCAGTGTTTGGGGAAGAGGTTGCAGTGTGTGGGGAAGAGGTTTCAGTTTGTGGGGAAGTGGTTTCAGTCTGTGGCGAAGAGGTTTCAGTGCGTGGGAAGGGGTTTCAGTGTGTGGGGAAGGGTTTCAGTGTGTGGGGATGGGTTTCAGTGTGTGAGGAAGGGGTTTCAGTGTGTGGGGATGGGTTTCAGTATGTGGGGATGGGTTTCAGTGTGAGTGAAAGATGTTTCAGTGTATGGGGAAGAGGTTTCAGTATCTGGAGAAGGGTTTCAGTGTGTGGGGAAGTGTTTCAGTGTGTGGGAAAGAGGTTTTAGTGTGTGGGGAAGAGGTTTCAGTGTGTGGGGATGGGTTTCAGTGTGAGTGAAAGATGTTTCAGTGTGTGGGGAAGAGGTTTCAGTATGTGGAGAAGGGGTTCAGTGTGTGGAGAAGGGTTTCAGTGTGTGGAGAAGGGTTTCAGTATGTGGGGAAGGGGCTTCAGTGTGTGTGGAAGGGGTTTCAGCGTGTGGGGAAGGTGTTTCAGAGTGTGTGGAAGAGGTTTCAGTGTGTGTGGAAGGGGTTCTGTGTGTGGGGAAGAGGTTTCAGTTTGTGGGGAAGAGGTTTCAGTGTGTGGGGAATAGGTTTCAGTGTGTGGGGACGGGTTTCAGTGTGTGGGGAAGAGGTTTCAGTCTGTGGGGATGGGTTTCAGTGTGTGGGGAATGGGTTTCAGTGTGTGTGGAAGGGGTTTCAGCGTGTGGGGAATGGGTTCCAGCGTGTGGGGAAGGGGGTTCAGTGTGCGGGGAAGGGTTTTCAGTGTGCGGGGAAGGGGTTTCAGTGTGTGTGGAAGGGGTTTCAGTGTGTGGGGAAGGGGTTTCAGTGTGCGGGGAAGGGGTTATAGTATGTGGGGAAGGGGTTTCAGTGTGTGTGGAAGAGGTTTCAGTGTGTGTGGAAGGGGTTTCAGTGTGTGGCGAAGGGTTTCAGTCTGTGGGGAAGAGCTTTCAATGTGTGGGAAGGAGGTGTCAGTGTGTGGGGAAGGGGTTTCAGTGTGTGGGGAAGTGGTTTCAGTGTGTGGGGAAGGGTTTCAGTCTGTTACGAAGAGGTTTCAGTGTGTGGGGATGGGTTTCAGTGGGTGTGGAAGAAGTTTCAGCGTGTGGGGAAGGAGATTCAGTGTGTGGGGAAGAGGTTTCAGAGTGTGGGGAAGAGGTTTCAGCGTGTGTGGAAGAGGTTTCAGTGTGTGGGGATGGGTTTCAGTGTGTGGGGATGAGGTTTCAGTGTGTGGGGATGGGTTTCAGTGTGTGGGGATGGGTTTCAGTGTGTGGGGAAGGGGTTTCTGCCTGTGGGGAAGAGGTTTCAGTGTGTGGGGAAGAGGATTCAGTGTGTGTGGAAGGGGTTTCAGTGTGTGGATAAGGTGTTTCAGTGTGTGGGAAGAGTTTTCAGTGTGTGGGGAAGAGGTTCTAGTGTGTGGGGAAGTGGTTTCAGACTGTGGGGAAGGGGTTTCAGTGTGTGGGGAAGAGGTTACAGTGTGTGGGGAAGGGGTTTCAGTGTGTGGGGAAGGGGTTTCAGTGTCTGGGGAAGATGTTTCTGTGTGTGGGGATTGGTTTCAGTGTGTGGGGAAGGGTTTCAGTGTGTGCGGAAGAGGTTTCAGTGTGTGTGGAAGAGGTTTAAGTTTGTGTGCAAGGGGTTTCACTGTGTGTGGAAGGGGGTTCAGTGTGTGCGGAAGGGGTTTCAGTGTGTGGGGAAGAGGTTTCAATGTGTGGGGAAGAGGTTTCAGTGTGTGGGGATGGGTTTCAGTGTGAGTGAAAGATGTTTCAGTTTGTGGGGAAGAGGTTTCAGTGTGTGGAGAAGGGTTTCAGTGTGTGGTGAAGGGTTTCAGTTTGTGGGGAAGGGGCTTCAGTGTGCGTGGAAGGGGTTTCAGCGTGTGGGGAAGGGGTTTCAGCGTGTGTGGAAGAGGTTTCAGTGTGTGTGGATGGGTTTTCAGTGAGTGTGGAAGGGGTGTCAGCGTGCAGGGAAGGGTTTCTGTGTGTGGGGAAGAGGTTTCAGTGTGTGGGGAAGAGGTTTCAGTGTGTGTGGAATGGGTTTCAGTGTGTGTGGAAGGGGTTTCAGCGTGTGGGGAAGGGGTTTCAGCGTGTGTGGAAGGGGTTTCAGTGTGTGGATAAGGTGTTTCAGTGTGTGGGAAGAGTTTTCAGTGTGTGGGGAAGAGGTTCTAGTGTGTGGGGAAGTGGTTTCAGACTGTGGGGAAGGGGTTTCAGTGTGTGGGGAAGAGGTTACAGTGTGTGGGGAAGGGGTTTCAGTGTGTGGGGAAGGGGTTTCAGTGTCTGGGGAAGATGTTTCTGTGTGTGGGGATTGGTTTCAGTGTGTGGGGAAGGGTTTCAGTGTGTGCGGAAGAGGTTTCAGTGTGTGTGGAAGAGGTTTAAGTTTGTGTGCAAGGGGTTTCACTGTGTGTGGAAGGGGGTTCAGTGTGTGCGGAAGGGGTTTCAGTGTGTGGGGAAGAGGTTTCAATGTGTGGGGAAGAGGTTTCAGTGTGTGGGGATGGGTTTCAGTGTGAGTGAAAGATGTTTCAGTTTGTGGGGAAGAGGTTTCAGTGTGTGGAGAAGGGTTTCAGTGTGTGGTGAAGGGTTTCAGTTTGTGGGGAAGGGGCTTCAGTGTGCTTGGAAGGGGTTTCAGCGTGTGGGGAAGGGGTTTCAGCGTGTGTGGAAGAGGTTTCAGTGTGTGTGGATGGGTTTTCAGTGAGTGTGGAAGGGGTGTCAGCGTGCAGGGAAGGGTTTCTGTGTGTGGGGAAGAGGTTTCAGTGTGTGGGGAAGAGGTTTCAGTGTGTGTGGAATGGGTTTCAGTGTGTGTGGAAGGGGTTTCAGCGTGTGGGGAAGGGGTTTCAGCGTGTGGGAAAGGGGGTTCAGTGTGCGGGGAACCGTTTTCAATGTGCGGGGAAGGTGTTTCAGTGTGTGTGGAAGGGGTTTCAGAGTGTGGGGAAGGGGTTTCAGTGTGCGGGGAAGGGGTTACAGTGTGTGTGGAAGGGGTTTCTGTATGTGTGGAAGAGGTTTCAGTGTTTGTGGAAGGGGTTTCAGTGTGTGGGGATGGGTTTCAGTGGGAGTGGAAGAAGTTTAAGCGTGTGAGGAAGAGGTTTCAGTGTGTGGGGAAGATGTTTCAGTGTGTGGGGAAGAGGTTTCAGTGTGTGGGGAAGTGGTTTCAGTGTGTGTGGAAGAGGTTTCAGAGTG
Source organism: Heterodontus francisci (assembly GCF_036365525.1). Taxonomy (NCBI): domain Eukaryota; kingdom Metazoa; phylum Chordata; class Chondrichthyes; order Heterodontiformes; family Heterodontidae; genus Heterodontus; species Heterodontus francisci. The sequence goes on along the minus strand of NW_027141653.1, from coordinate 1,098,503 downwards.
TGGCGAGGGGGTTTCAGTCTGTGTGGATGTGGTTTCAGTGTGTGGGGATGAGGTTTCAGTGTGTGGGGAATGGGTTTCATTGAGTGGTGAAGGGGATACAGTCTGTGGGAAAGAGGTTTCAGTGTGCGGAGAAGGGGTTTCAGTGTGCGGGGAAGGAGTTTCAGTGTGTGGGGAAGAGGTTTCAGAGTGTGGGGAAGAGGTTTCAGAGTGTGGGGAAGGGGTTTCAGTCTGTGGGGAAGAGGTCTCAGTGTGTGGGGAAGAGGTTTCAGTATGTGTGGAAGAGGTTTCAGTGCGTGGGGAAGCTGTTTCAGTGTGTGGGGAAGGGTTTCAGTCTGTGGAGAAGAGGTTTCAGTGTGTGGGGAAGAGCTTTCTGGGTGTGGGGAAGAGGTTTCAGTGTGTGGGGAAGTGTTTCAGTGTGTGGGGAAGATTTTCAGTTTGTGGGCAAGGGGTTTCAGTGTGTGGGGAAGGGGTTTCAGTTTGTGGGGATGGGTTTCAGTGTGTGGGGAAGGGGTTTCAGTGTGTAGGGAGGGGGTTTCCGTGTGTGGGGATGACGTTTCAGTGTGTGGGGATGGCTTTCAGTGTGTGGGGATGAGTTTCAGTGAGTGGGGAAGGTGTTTCAGCGTGTGGGGAAGAGGTTTCAGTGTGTGGGGAAGGGTTTCAGTGTGTGGGGAAGGGTTTCAGTGTGTGGGGAAGGGTTTCAGTGTGTGGGGAAGGGGATTCAGAGTGCGGGGAAGGGGTTTCAGTGTGTGGGGAAGAGGTTTCAGTGTGTGGGGAAGGGTTTTCAGTGTGTGGTGTAGGGGATTCAGTGTGTGGGGAAGTGGTTTCAGTGTGCGGGGAAGAGGTTTCAGTGTGTGGGGAAGAGGTTTCAGTGTGTGGGGAAGAGTTTTCACTGTGTGTGGAGGGGTTTCAGTGCGTGGGGAAGGGGTTTCAGTGCGTGGGGAAGGGGTTTCAGTATGTGGCGAAGGGTTTCAGTCTGTGGGGAAGAGCTTTCAATGTGTGGGAAGGAGGTGTCAGTGTGTGGGGAAGGGGTTTCAGCGTGTGAGGAAGAGGTTTCAGTGTGTGGGGAAGAGGTTTCAATGTGTGGGGAAGAGGTTTCAGTGTGTGGGGAAGAGTTTTCAGTGTGTGTGGAGGGGCTTCAGTGCGTGGGGAAGGGGTTTCAGTGTGTGGTGAAGAGGTTTCAGTGTGTGGCGAAGGGTTTCAGTCTGTGGGGAAGAGCTTTCAATGTGTGGGAAGGAGGTGTCAGTGTGTGGGGAAGGGGTTTCAGCGTGTGGGAAAGGGGGTTCAGTGTGCGGGGAACGGTTTTCAATGTGCGGGGAAGGTGTTTCAGTGTGTGTGGAAGGTGTTTCAGAGTGTGGGGAAGGGGTTTCAGTGTGCGGGGAAGGGGTTACAGTGTGTGTGGAAGGGGTTTCTGTATGTGGGGAAGGGGTTTCATTGTGTGTGGAAGAGGTTTCAGTGTTTGTGGAAGGGGTTTCAGTGTGTGGGGATGGGTTTCAGTGGGAGTGGAAGAAGTTTCAGCGTGTGAGGAAGAGGTTTCAGTGTGTGGGGAAGATGTTTCAGTGTGTGGGGAAGAGGTTTCAGTGTGTGGGGATGCGTTTTCAGTGTGTGTGGAGGGGTTTCAGTGCGTGGGGAAGGGGTTTCAGTGTGTGGGGAAGAGGTTTCAGTGTGTGGCGAAGGGTTTCAGTCTGTGGGGAAGAGCTTTCAATGTGTGGGAATGAGGTGTCAGTGTGTGGGGAAGAAGTTTCAGTGTGTGGGGAATGGGTTTCAGTGTGTGTGGAAGGGGTTTCAGCGTGTGGGGAAGGGGTTTCAGCGTGTGGGGAAGTGGGTTCAGTGTGCGGGGAACGGTTTTCAATGTGCGGGGAAGGTGTTTCAGTGTGTGTGGAAGGGGTTTCAGTGTGTGTGGAAGGGGTTTCAGTGTGTGGGGAAGGGGTTTCATTGTGTGTGGAAGAGGTTTCAGTGTTTGTGGAAGGGGTTTCTGTGTGTGGGGATGGGTTTCAGTGTGTGGGGATGGGTTTCAGTGGGAGTGGAAGATGTTTCAGCGTGTGAGGAAGAGGTTTCAGTGTGTGGGGAAGAGGTTTCAGTGTGTGGGGAAGAGTTTTCAGTGTGTGTGGAGGGGTTTCAGTGCGTGGGGAAGGGGTTTCAGTGTGTGGTGAAGAGGTTTCAGTGTGTGGCGAAGGGTTTCAGTCTGTGGGGAAGAGCTTTCAATGTGTGGGAAGGAGGTGTCAGTGTGTGGGGAAGGGGTTTCAGTGTGTGGGGAAGTGGTTTCAGTGTGTGTGGAAGAGGTTTCTGAGTGTGGCGAGGGGGTTTCAGTCTGTGGGAAAGAGGTTTCAGTGTGTGGGGATGAGTTTCAGTGTTTGGGGAAGGTGTTTCAGCGTGTGGGGAAGAGGTTTCAGTGTGTGGGGAAGGGTTTCGGTGTGTGGGGAAGGGTTTCGGTGTGTGGGGAAGGGTTTCAGTGTGTGGGGAAGGGTTTCAGTGTGTGTGGAAGCGGATTCAGAGTGCGGGGAAGGGGTTTCAGTGTGTGGGGAAGAGGTTTCAGTGTGTGGGGAAGGGTTTTCAGTGTGTGGTGTAGGGGATTCAGTGTGGGGAAGTGGTTTCAGTCTGTGTGGAAGAGGTTTCAGAGTGTGGCGAGGGGGTTTCAGTCTGTGTGGATGTGGTTTCAGTGTGTGGGGATGAGGTTTCAGTGTGTGGGGAAGGGGTTTCATTGTGTGGTGAAGGGGATACAGTCTGTGGGAAAGAGGTTTCAGTGTGCGGGGAAGGGGTTTCAGTGTGTGGGGAAGAGGTTTCAGTGTGTGGGGAAGAGGTTTCAGAGTGTGGGGAAGGGGTTTCAGTCTGTGGGGAAGGGGTCTCAGTGTGTGGGGAAGAGGTTTCAGTATGTGTGGAAGAGGTTTCAGTGCGTGGGGAAGCTGTTTCAGTGTGTGGGGAAGGGTTTCAGTCTGTGGAGAAGAGGTTTCAGTGTGTGGGGAAGAGTTTTCTGGGTGTGGGGAAGAGGTTTCAGTGTGTGGGGAAGTGTTTCAGTGTGTGGGGAAGATTTTCAGTTTGTGGGCAAGGGGTTTCAGTGTGTGGGGAAGGGGTTTCAGTTTGTGGGATGGGTTTCAGTGTGTGGGGAAGGGGTTTCAGTGTGTAGGGAGGGGGTTTCCGTGTGTGGGGATGACGTTTCAGTGTGTGGGGATGGCTTTCAGTGTGTGGGGATGAGTTTCAGTGAGTGGGGAAGGTGTTTCAGCGTGTGGGGAAGAGGTTTCAGTGTGTGGGGAAGGGTTTCAGTGTGTGGGGAAGGGTTTCAGTGTGTGGGGAAGGGGATTCAGAGTGCGGGGAAGGGGTTTCAGTGTGTGGGGAAGAGGTTTCAGTGTGTGGGGAAGGGTTTTCAGTGTGTTGTGTAGGGGATTCAGTGTGTGGGGAAGTGGTTTCAGTGTGCGGGGAAGAGGTTTCAGTGTGTGGGGAAGAGGTTTCAGTGTGTGGGGAAGAGTTTTCAGTGTGTGTGGAGGGGTTTCAGTGCGTGGGGAAGGGGTTTCAGTGCGTGGGGAAGGGGTTTCAGTGTGTGGCGAAGGGTTTCAGTCTGTGGGGAAGAGCTTTCAATGTGTGGGAAGGAGGTGTCAGTGTGTGTGGAAGAGGTTTCAGAGTGTGGCGAGGGGGTTTCAGTCTGTGTGGATGTGGTTTCAGTGTGTGGGGATGAGATTTCAGTGTGTGGGGAAGGGGTTTCATTGTGTGGTGAAGGGGATACAGTCTGTGGGGAAGAGGTTTCAGTGTGTGGGGAAGAGGTTTCAGTGTGTGGGGAAGAGGTTTCAGTGCGTGGGGAAGCTGTTTCAGTGTGTGGGGAAGGGTTTCAGTCTGAGGAGGAGATGTTTCAGTGTGTGGGGAAGAGTTTTCTGGGTGTGGGGAAGAGGTTTCAGTGTGTGGGGAAGAGTTTCAGTGTGTGGGGAAGATTTTCAGTTTGTGGGCAAGGTGGTTCAGTGTGTGGCGAAGGGGTTTCAGTTTGTGGGCAAGGGGTTTCAGTGTGTGGGGAAGGGGTTTCACTGTGTAGGGAGGGGGTTTCCGTGTGTGGGGATGACGTTTCAGTGTGTGGGGATGGCTTTCAGTGTGTGGGGATGACTTTCAGTGTGTGGGGAAGGTGTTTCAGCGTGTGGGGAAGAGGTTTCAGTGTGTGGGGAAGGGTTTCAGTGTGTGGGGAAGGGGATTCAGAGTGCGGGGAAGGGGTTTCAGTGTGTGGGGACGAGGTTTCAGTGTGTGGGGAAGGGTTTTCAGTGTGTGGTGAAGGGGATTCAGTGTGTGGGGAAGTGGTTTCAGTGTGCGGGGAAGAGGTTTCAGTGTGCGGGGAAGGGGTTTCAGTGTGTGGGGAAGAGGTTTCAGTGTGTGGGGAAGAGTTTTCAGTGTTTGGGGAAGAGGTTTCAGTGTGTGGGGAAGAGGTTTCAGTTTGTGGGGAAGTGGTTTCAGTCTGTGGCGAAGAGGTTTCAGTGCGTGGGAAGGGGTTTCAGTGTGTGGGGAAGGGTTTCAGTGTGTGGGGATGGGTTTCAGTGTGTGAGGAAGGGGTTTCAGTGTGTGGGGATGGGTTTCAGTGTGTGGGGATGGGTTTCAGTGTGAGTGAAAGATGTTTCAGTGTATGGGGAAGAGGTTTCAGTATGTGGAGAAGGGTTTCAGTGTGTGTTGAAGGGTTTCAGTGTGTTGGAAAGAGGTTTTAGTGTGTGGGAAAGAGGTTTCAGTGTGTGGGGATGGGTTTCAGTGTGAGTGAAAGATGTTTCAGTGTGTGGGGAAGAGGTTTCAGTATGTGGAGAAGGGTTTCAGTGTGTGGGGAAGGGTTTCAGTATGTGGGGAAGGGGCTTCAGTGTGTGTGGAAGGGGTTTCAGCGTGTGGGGAAGGTGTTTCAGTGTGTGTGGAAGAGGTTTCAGTGTGTGTGGAAGGGTTTTCAGTGTGTGTGGAAGGGGTTCTGTGTGTGGGGAAGAGGTTTCAGTTTGTGGGGAAGAGGTTTCAGTTTGCGGGGAAGAGGTTTCAGTGTGTGGGGATGGGTTTCAGTGTGTGGGGAAGAGGTTTCAGTCTGTGGGGATGGGTTTCAGTGTGTGGGGAATGGGTTTCAGTTTGTGTGGAAGGGGGTTCAGTGTGCGGGGAAGGGTTTTCAGTGTGCGGGGAAGGGGTTTCAGTGTGTGTGGAAGGGGTTTCAGTGTGTGGGGAAGGGGTTTCAGTGTGCGGGGAAGGGGTTACAGTATGTGGGGAAGGGGTTTCAGTGTGTGTGGAAGAGGTTTCAGTGTGTGTGGAAGGGGTTTCAGTGTGTGGCGGAGGGTTTCAGTCTGTGGGGAAGAGCTTTCAATGTGTGGGAAGGAGGTGTCAGTGTGTGGGGAAGGGGTTTCAGTGTGTGGGGAAGTGGTTTCAGTGTGTGTGGAAGAGGTTTCAGAGTGTGGCGAGGGGGTTTCAGTCTGTGTGGATGTGGTTTCAGTGTGTGGGGATGAGGTTTCAGTGTGTGGGGAAGGGGTTTCATTGTGTGGTGAAGGGGATACAGTCTGTGGGAAAGAGGTTTCAGTGTGCCGGGAAGGGGTTTCAGTGTGTGGGGAAGGGGTTTCAGTCTGTGGGGAAGAGGTCTCAGTGTGTGGGGAAGAGGTTTCAGTATGTGTGGAAGAGGTTTCAGTGCGTGGGGAAGCTGTTTCAGTGTGTGGGGAAGGGTTTCAGTCTGTGGCAAAGAGGTTTCAGTTTGGGGAAGAGTTTTCTGGGTGTGGGGAAGAGGTTTCAGTGTGTGGGGAAGTGTTTCAGTGTGTGGGGAAGATTTTCAGTTTGTGGGCAAGGGGTTTCAGTGTGTGGCGAAGGGGTTTCAGTTTGTGGGGATGGGTTTCAGTGTGTGGGGATGGGGTTTCAGTGTGTAGGGAAGGGGTTTCCGTGTGTGGGGATGACGTTTCAGTGTGTGGGGATGGCTTTCAGTGTGTGGGGATGAGTTTCAGTGTGTGGGGAAGGTGTTTCAGCGTGCGTGGAAGAGGTTTCAGTGTGTGGGGAAGGGTTTCAGTGTGTGGGGAAGGGGATTCAGAGTGCGGGGAAGGGGATTCAGTGTGTGGGGAAGAGGTTTCAGTGTGTGGGGAAGGGTTTTCAGTGTGTGGTGAAGTGGATTCAGTGTGTGGTGAAGTGGTTTCAGTGTGCGGGAATGGGGTTTCAGTGTGTGGGGAACAGGTTTCAGTGTGTGGGGAAGAGGTTTCAGTGTGCGGGGAAGGGGTTTCAGTGTGTGGGGAAGAGGTTTCAGTGTGTGGGGAGAGTTTTCAGTGTTTGGGGAAGAGGTTTCAGTGTGTGGGAAAGAGGTTTCAGTTTGTGGGGAAGTGGTTTCAGTCTGTGGCGAAGAGGTTTCAGTGCGTGGGAAGGGGTTTCAGTGTGTGGGGAAGCGTTTCAGTGTGTGGGGATGGGTTTCAGTGTGTGGGGAAGGGGTTTCAGTGTGTGGGGATGGGTTTCAGTGTGTGGGGAAGGGGTTTCTGCCTGTGGGGAAGAGGTTTCAGTGTGTGGGGAAGAGGTTTCAGTGTGTGTGGAAGGGGTTTCAGAGTGTGGATAAGGGGTTTCAGTGTGTGGGGAAGAGTTTTCAGTGTGTGGGGAAGAGGTTTTAGTGTGTGCGGAAGAGGTTTCAGTCTGTGGGGAAGGGGTTTCAGTGTGTGGGGAAGAGGTTTCAGTGCGCGGGGAAGGGGTTTCAGTGTGTGAGGAAGGGGTTTCAGTGTTTGGGGAAGATGTTTCTGTGTGTGGGGATTGGTTTCAGTGTGTGGGGAAGAGGTTTCAGTGTGTGGGGAAGGGTTTTCAGTGTGTTGTGTAGGGGATTCAGTGTGTGGGGAAGTGGTTTCAGTGTGCGGGGAAGAGGTTTCAGTGTGTGGGGAAGAGGTTTCAGTGTGTGGGGAAGAGTTTTCAGTGTGTGTGGAGGGGTTTCAGTGCGTGGGGAAGGGGTTTCAGTGCGTGGGGAAGGGGTTTCAGTGTGTGGCGAAGGGTTTCAGTCTGTGGGGAAGAGCTTTCAATGTGTGGGAAGGAGGTGTCAGTGTGTGTGGAAGAGGTTTCAGAGTGTGGCGAGGGGGTTTCAGTCTGTGTGGATGTGGTTTCAGTGTGTGGGGATGAGATTTCAGTGTGTGGGGAAGGGGTTTCATTGTGTGGTGAAGGGGATACAGTCTGTGGGAAAGAGGTTTCAGTGTGTGGGGAAGAGGTTTCAGTGTGTGGGGAAGAGGTTTCAGTGTGTGGGGAAGAGGTTTCAGTGCGTGGGGAAGCTGTTTCAGTGTGTGGGGAAGGGCTTCAGTCTGTGGAGAAGAGGTTTCAGTGTGTGCGGAAGAGTTTTCTGGGTGTGGGGAAGAGGTTTCAGTGTGTGGGGAAGAGTTTCAGTGTGTGGGGAAGATTTTCAGTTTGTGGGCAAGGGGTTTCAGTGTGTGGCGAAGGGGTTTCAGTTTGTGGGCAAGGGGTTTCAGTGTGTGGGGAAGGGGTTTCACTGTGTAGGGAGGGGGTTTCCGTGTGTGGGGATGACGTTTCAGTGTGTGGGGATGGCTTTCAGTGTGTGGGGATGAGTTTCAGTGTGTGGGGAATGTGTTTCAGCGTGTGGGGAAGAGGTTTCAGTGTGTGGGGAAGGGTTTCAGTGTGTGGGGAAGGGGATTCAGAGTGCGGGGAAGGGGTTTCAGTGTGTGGGGACGAGGTTTCTGTGTGTGGGGAAGGGTTTTCAGTGTGTGGTGAAGGGGATTCAGTGTGTGGGGAAGTGGTTTCAGTGTGCGGGGAAGAGGTTTCAGTGTGCGGGGAAGGGGTTTCAGTGTGTGGGGAAGAGGTTTCAGTGTGTGGGGAAGAGTTTTCAGTGTTTGGGGAAGAGGTTTCAGTTTGTGGGGAAGAGGTTTCAGTTTGTGGGGAAGTGGTTTCAGTCTGTGGCGAAGAGGTTTCAGTGCGTGGGAAGGGGTTTCAGTGTGTGGGGAAGGGTTTCAGTGTGTGGGGATGGGTTTCAGTGTGTGAGGAAGGGGTTTCAGTGTGTGGGGATGGGTTTCAGTGTGTGGGGATGGGTTTCAGTGTGAGTGAAAGATGTTTCAGTGTATGGGGAAGAGGTTTCAGTATGTGGAGAAGGGTTTCAGTGTGTGGGGAAGGGTTTCAGTGTGTTGGAAAGAGGTTTTAGTGTGTGGGAAAGAGGTTTCAGTGTGTGGGGATGGGTTTCAGTGTGAGTGAAAGATGTTTCAGTGTGTGGGGAAGAGGTTTCAGTATGTGGAGAAGGGTTTCAGTGTGTGGGGAAGGGTTTCAGTATGTGGGGAAGGGGCTTCAGTGTGTGTGGAAGGGGTTTCAGCGTGTGGGGAAGGTGTTTCAGTGTGTGTGGAAGAGGTTTCAGTGTGTGTGGAAGGGTTTTCAGTGTGTGTGGAAGGGGTTCTGTGTGTGGGGAAGAGGTTTCAGTTTGTGGGGAAGAGGTTTCAGTTTGCGGGGAAGAGGTTTCAGTGTGTGGGGATGGGTTTCAGTGTGTGGGGAAGAGGTTTCAGTCTGTGGGGATGGGTTTCAGTGTGTGGGGAATGGGTTTCAGTTTGTGTGGAAGGGGGTTCAGTGTGCGGGGAAGGGTTTTCAGTGTGCGGGGAAGGGGTTTCAGTGTGTGTGGAAGGGGTTTCAGTGTGTGGGGAAGGGGTTTCAGTGTGTGGGGAAGGGGTTTCAGTGTGCGGGGAAGGGGTTACAGTATGTGGGGAAGGGGTTTCAGTGTGTGTGGAAGAGGTTTCAGTGTGTGTGGAAGAGGTTTCAGTGTGTGGCGAAGGGTTTCAGTCTGTGGGGAAGAGCTTTCAATGTGTGGGAAGGAGGTGTCAGTGTGTGGGGAAGGGGTTTCATTGTGTGGGGAAGTGGTTTCAGTGTGTGTGGAAGAGGTTTCAGAGTGTGGCGAGGGGGTTTCAGTCTGTGTGGATGTGGTTTCAGTGTGTGGGGATGAGGTTTCAGTGTGTGGGGAAGGGGTTTCATTGTGTGGTGAAGGGGATACAGTCTGTGGGAAAGAGGTTTCAGTGTGCGGGGAAGGGGTTTCAGTGTGTGGGGAAGGGGTTTCAGTCTGTGGGGAAGAGGTCTCAGTGTGTGGGGAAGAGGTTTCAGTATGTGTGGAAGAGGTTTCAGTGCGTGGGGAAGCTGTTTCAGTGTGTGGGGAAGGGTTTCAGTCTGTGGCGAAGAGGTTTCAGTGTGTGGGGAAGAGTTTTCTGGGTGTGGGGAAGAGGCTTCAGTGTGTGGGGAAGTGTTTCAGTGTGTGAGGACGATTTTCAGTTTGTGGGCAAGGGGTTTCAGTGTGTGGGGAAGGGGTTTCAGTTTGTGGGGATGGGTTTCAGTGTGTGGGGAAGGGGTTTCAGTGTGTAGGGAAGGGGTTTCCGTGTGTGGGGATGACGTTTCAGTGTGTGGGGATGGCTTTCAGTGTGTGGGGATGAGTTTCAGTGTGTGGGGAAGGTGTTTCAGCGTGCGTGGAAGAGGTTTCAGTGTGTGGGGAAGGGTTTCAGTGTGTGGGGAAGGGGATTCAGAGTGCGGGGAAGGGGATTCAGTGTGTGGGGAAGAGGTTTCAGTGTGTGGGGAAGGGTTTTCAGTGTGTGGTGAAGGGGATTCAGTGTGTGGTGAAGTGGTTTCAGTGTGCGGGAATGGGGTTTCAGTGTGTGGGGAACAGGTTTCAGTGTGTGGGGAAGAGGTTTCAGTGTGCGGGGAAGGGGTTTCAGTGTGTGGGGAAGAGGTTTCAGTGTGTGGGGAGAGTTTTCAGTGTTTGGGGAAGAGGTTTCAGTGTGTGGGAAAGAGGTTTCAGTTTGTGGGGAAGTGGTTTCAGTCTGTGGCGAAGAGGTTTCAGTGCGTGGGAAGGGGTTTCAGTGTGTGGGGAAGCGTTTCAGTGTGTGGGGATGGGTTTCAGTGTGTGGGGAAGGGGTTTCAGTGTGTGGGGATGGGTTTCAGTGTGTGGGGATGAGGTTTCAGTGTGTGGGGATGGGTTTCAGTGTGTGGGGAAGGGGTTTCTGCCTGTGGGGAAGAGGTTTCAGTGTGTGGGGAAGAGGTTTCAGTGTGTGTGGAAGGGGTTTCAGAGTGTGGATAAGGGGTTTCAGTGTGTGGGGAAGAGTTTTCAGTGTGTGGGGAAGAGGTTTTAGTGTGTGGGGAAGAGGTTTCAGTCTGTGGGGAAGGGGTTTCAGAGTGTGGGGAAGAGGTTTCAGTGCGCGGGGAAGGGGTTTCAGTGTGTGAGGAAGGGGTTTCAGTGTTTGGGGAAGATGTTTCTGTGTGTGGGGATTGGTTTCAGTGTGTGGGGAAGGGTTTCAGTGTGTGGGGAAGAGGTTTCAGTGTGTGTGTAAGAGGTTTAAGTGTGTGTGCAAGGGGTTTCAGTGTGTGTGGAAGGGGTTTCAGTGTGTGCGGAAGGGGTTTCAGTGTGTGGGAAAGAGGTTTTAGTGTGTGGGGAAGAGGTTTCAGTGTGTGGGGATGGGTTTCAGTGTGAGTGAAAGATGTTTCAGTGTGTGGGGAAGAGGTTTCAGTATGTGGAGAAGGGTTTCAGTCTGTGGGGAAGGGTTTCAGTGTGTGGGAAAGAGGTTTTAGTGTGTGGGGAAGAGGTTTCAGTGTGTGGGGATGGGTTTCAGTGTGAGTGAAAGATGTTTCAGTGTGTGGGGAAGAGGTTTCAGTATGTGGAGAAGGGTTTCAGTGTGTGGGGAAGGGTTTCAGTATGTGGGGAAGGGGCTTCAGTGTGTGTGGAAGGGGTTTCAGCGTGTGGGGAAGGTGTTTTAGTGTGTGTGGAAGAGGTTTCAGTGTGTGTGGAAGGGTTTTCAGTGTGTGTGGAAGGGGTTCTGTGTGTGGGGAAGAGGTTTCAGTTTGTGGGGAAGAGGTTTCAGTTTGCGGGGAAGAGGTTTCAGTGTGTGGGGATGGGTTTCAGTGTGTGGGGAAGAGGTTTCAGTCTGTGGGGATGGGTTTCAGTGTGTGGGGAATGGGTTTCAGTTTGTGTGGAAGGGGGTTCAGTGTGCGGGGAAGGGTTTTCAGTGTGCGGGGAAGGGGTTTCAGTGTGTGTGGAAGGGGTTTCAGTGTGTGGGGAAGGGGTTTCAGTGTGTGGGGAAGGGGTTTCAGTGTGCGGGGAAGGGGTTACAGTATGTGGGGAAGGGGTTTCAGTGTGTGTGGAAGAGGTTTCAGTGTGTGTGGAAGAGGTTTCAGTGTGTGGCGAAGGGTTTCAGTCTGTGGGGAAGAGCTTTCAATGTGTGGGGAAGAGGTTTCAGTGCGCGGGGAAGGGGTTTCAGTGTGTGAGGAAGGGGTTTCAGTGTTTGGGGAAGATGTTTCTGTGTGTGGGGATTGGTTTCAGTGTGTGGGGAAGGGTTTCAGTGTGTGGGGAAGAGGTTTCAGTGTGTGTGTAAGAGGTTTAAGTGTGTGTGCAAGGGGTTTCAGTGTGTGTGGAAGGGGTTTCAGTGTGTGCGGAAGGGGTTTCAGTCTGTGGGAAAGAGGTTTTAGTGTGTGGGGAAGAGGTTTCAGTGTGTGGGGATGGGTTTCAGTGTGAGTGAAAGATGTTTCAGTGTGTGGGGAAGAGGTTTCAGTATGTGGAGAAGGGTTTCAGTCTGTGGGGAAGGGTTTCAGTGTGTGGGAAAGAGGTTTTAGTGTGTGGGGAAGAGGTTTCAGTGTGTGGGGATGGGTTTCAGTGTGAGTGAAAGATGTTTCAGTGTGTGGGGAAGAGGTTTCAGTATGTGGAGAAGGGTTTCAGTGTGTGGGGAAGGGTTTCAGTATGTGGGGAAGGGGCTTCAGTGTGTGTGGAAGGGGTTTCAGCGTGTGGGGAAGGTGTTTTAGTGTGTGTGGAAGAGGTTTCAGTGTGTGTGGAAGGGTTTTCAGTGTGTGTGGAAGGGGTTCTGTGTGTGGGGAAGAGGTTTCAGTTTGTGGGGAAGAGGTTTCAGTTTGCGGGGAAGAGGTTTCAGTGTGTGGGGATGGGTTTCAGTGTGTGGGGAAGAGGTTTCAGTCTGTGGGGATGGGTTTCAGTGTGTGGGGAATGGGTTTCAGTTTGTGTGGAAGGGGGTTCAGTGTGCGGGGAAGGGTTTTCAGTGTGCGGGGAAGGGGTTTCAGTGTGTGTGGAAGGGGTTGCAGTGTGTGGGGAAGGGGTTTCAGTGTGTGGGGAAGGGGTTTCAGTGTGCGGGGAAGGGGTTACAGTATGTGGGGAAGGGGTTTCAGTGTGTGTGGAAGAGGTTTCAGTGTGTGTGGAAGAGGTTTCAGTGTGTGGCGAAGGGTTTCAGTCTGTGGGGAAGAGCTTTCAATGTGTGGGAAGGAGGTGTCAGTGTGTGGGGAAGGGGTTTCAGTGTGTGGGGAAGTGGTTTCAGTGTGTGTGGAAGAGGTTTCAGAGTGTGGCGAGGGGGTTTCAGTCTGTGTGGATGTGGTTTCAGTGTGTGGGGATGAGGTTTCAGTGTGTGGGGAAGGGGTTTCATTGTGTGGTGAAGGGGATACAGTCTGTGGGAAAGAGGTTTCAGTGTGCGGGGAAGGGGTTTCAGTGTGTGGGGAAGGGGTTTCAGTCTGTGGGGAAGAGGTCTCAGTGTGTGGGGAAGAGGTTTCAGTATGTGTGGAAGAGGTTTCAGTGCGTGGGGAAGCTGTTTCAGTGTGTGGGGAAGGGTTTCAGTCTGTGGCGAAGAGGTTTCAGTGTGTGGGGAAGAGTTTTCTGGGTGTGGGGAAGAGGCTTCAGTGTGTGGGGAAGTGTTTCAGTGTGTGAGGACGATTTTCAGTTTGTGGGCAAGGGGTTTCAGTGTGTGGGGAAGGGGTTTCAGTTTGTGGGGATGGGTTTCAGTGTGTGGGGAAGGGGTTTCAGTGTGTAGGGAAGGGGTTTCCGTGTGTGGGGATGACGTTTCAGTGTGTGGGGATGGCTTTCAGTGTGTGGGGATGAGTTTCAGTGTGTGGGGAAGGTGTTTCAGCGTGCGTGGAAGAGGTTTCAGTGTGTGGGGAAGGGTTTCAGTGTGTGGGGAAGGGGATTCAGAGTGCGGGGAAGGGGATTCAGTGTGTGGGGAAGAGGTTTCAGTGTGTGGGGAAGGGTTTTCAGTGTGTGGTGAAGGGGATTCAGTGTGTGGTGAAGTGGTTTCAGTGTGCGGGAATGGGGTTTCAGTGTGTGGGGAACAGGTTTCAGTGTGTGGGGAAGAGGTTTCAGTGTGCGGGGAAGGGGTTTCAGTGTGTGGGGAAGAGGTTTCAGTGTGTGGGGAGAGTTTTCAGTGTTTGGGGAAGAGGTTTCAGTGTGTGGGAAAGAGGTTTCAGTTTGTGGGGAAGTGGTTTCAGTCTGTGGCGAAGAGGTTTCAGTGCGTGGGAAGGGGTTTCAGTGTGTGGGGAAGCGTTTCAGTGTGTGGGGATGGGTTTCAGTGTGTGGGGAAGGGGTTTCAGTGTGTGGGGATGGGTTTCAGTGTGTGGGGATGAGGTTTCAGTGTGTGGGGATGGGTTTCAGTGTGTGGGGAAGGGGTTTCTGCCTGTGGGGAAGAGGTTTCAGTGTGTGGGGAAGAGGTTTCAGTGTGTGTGGAAGGGGTTTCAGAATGTGGATAAGGGGTTTCAGTGTGTGGGGAAGAGTTTTCAGTGTGTGGGGAAGAGGTTTTAGTGTGTGGGGAAGAGGTTTCAGTCTGTGGGGAAGGGGTTTCAGAGTGTGGGGAAGAGGTTTCAGTGCGCGGGGAAGGGGTTTCAGTGTGTGAGGAAGGGGTTTCAGTGTTTGGGGAAGATGTTTCTGTGTGTGGGGATTGGTTTCAGTGTGTGGGGAAGGGTTTCAGTGTGTGGGGAAGAGGTTTCAGTGTGTGTGTAAGAGGTTTAAGTGTGTGTGCAAGGGGTTTCAGTGTGTGTGGAAGGGGTTTCAGTGTGTGCGGAAGGGGTTTCAGTGTGTGGGAAAGAGGTTTTAGTGTGTGGGGAAGAGGTTTCAGTGTGTGGGGATGGGTTTCAGTGTGAGTGAAAGATGTTTCAGTGTGTGGGGAAGAGGTTTCAGTATGTGGAGAAGGGTTTCAGTCTGTGGGGAAGGGTTTCAGTGTGTGGGAAAGAGGTTTTAGTGTGTGGGGAAGAGGTTTCAGTGTGTGGGGATGGGTTTCAGTGTGAGTGAAAGATGTTTCAGTGTGTGGGGAAGAGGTTTCAGTATGTGGGGATGGGGTTTCAGTGTGTAGGGAAGGGGTTTCCGTGTGTGGGGATGACGTTTCAGTGTGTGGGGATGGCTTTCAGTGTGTGGGGATGAGTTTCAGTGTGTGGGGAAGGTGTTTCAGCGTGTGGGGAAGAGGTTTCAGTGTGTGGGGAAGGGTTTCAGTGTGTGGGGAAGGGTTTTCAGTGTGTGGTGAAGGGGATTCAGTGTGTGGGGAAGTGGTTTCAGTGTGCGGGGAAGAGGTTTCAGTGTGCGGGGAAGGGGTTTCAGTGTGTGGGGAAGAGGTTTCAGTGTGTGGGGAAGAGTTTTCAGTGTTTGGGGAAGAGGTTTCAGTGTGTGGGGAAGAGGTTTCAGTTTGTGGGGAAGTGGTTTCAGTCTGTGGCGAAGAGGTTTCAGTGCGTGGGAAGGGGTTTCAGTGTGTGGGGAAGGGTTTCAGTGTGTGGGGATGGGTTTCAGTGTGTGAGGAAGGGGTTTCAGTGTGTGGGGATGGGTTTCAGTGTGTGGGGATGGGTTTCAGTGTGAGTGAAAGATGTTTCAGTGTATGGGGAAGAGGTTTCAGTATGTGGAGAAGGGTTTCAGTGTGTGTTGAAGGGTTTCAGTGTGTTGGAAAGAGGTTTTAGTGTGTGGGAAAGAGGTTTCAGTGTGTGGGGAAGAGGTTTCAGTATGTGGAGAAGGGTTTCAGTGTGTGGGGAAGGGTTTCAGTATGTGGGGAAGGGGCTTCAGTGTGTGTGGAAGGGGTTTCAGCGTGTGGGGAAGGTGTTTCAGTGTGTGTGGAAGAGGTTTCAGTGTGTGTGGAAGGGTTTTCAGTGTGTGTGGAAGGGGTTCTGTGTGTGGGGAAGAGGTTTCAGTTTGTGGGGAAGAGGTTTCAGTTTGCGGGGAAGAGGTTTCAGTGTGTGGGGATGGGTTTCAGTGTGTGGGGAAGAGGTTTCAGTCTGTGGGGATGGGTTTCAGTGTGTGGGGAATGGGTTTCAGTTTGTGTGGAAGGGGTTTCAGTGTGTGGGGAAGGGGTTTCAGTGTGCGGGGAAGGGGTTACAGTATGTGGGGAAGGGGTTTCAGTGTGTGTGGAAGAGGTTTCAGTGTGTGTGGAAGGGGTTTCAGTGTGTGGCGAAGGGTTTCAGTCTGTGGGGAAGAGCTTTCAATGTGTGGGAAGGAGGTGTCAGTGTGTGGGGAAGGGGTTTCAGTGTGTGGGGAAGTGGTTTCAGTGTGTGTGGAAGAGGTTTCAGAGTGTGGCGAGGGGGTTTCAGTCTGTGTGGATGTGGTTTCAGTGTGTGGGGATGAGGTTTCAGTGTGTGGGGAAGGGGTTTCATTGTGTGGTGAAGGGGATACAGTCTGTGGGAAAGAGGTTTCAGTGTGCCGGGAAGGGGTGTCAGTGTGTGGGGAAGGGGTTTCAGTCTGTGGGGAAGAGGTCTCAGTGTGTGGGGAAGAGGTTTCAGTATGTGTGGAAGAGGTTTCAGTGCGTGGGGAAGCTGTTTCAGTGTGTGGGGAAGGGTTTCAGTCTGTGGCGAAGAGGTTTCAGTGTGTGGGGAAGAGTTTTCTGGGTGTGGGGAAGAGGTTTCAGTGTGTGGGGAAGTGTTTCAGTGTGTGGGGAAGATTTTCAGTTTGTGGGCAAGGGGTTTCAGTGTGTGGGGAAGGGGTTTCAGTTTGTGGGGATGGGTTTCAGTGTGTGGGGATGGGGTTTCAGTGTGTAGGGAAGGGGTTTCCGTGTGTGGGGATGACGTTTCAGTGTGTGGGGATGGCTTTCAGTGTGTGGGGATGAGTTTCAGTGTGTGGGGAAGGTGTTTCAGCGTGCGTGGAAGAGGTTTCAGTGTGTGGGGAAGGGTTTCAGTGTGTGGGGAAGGGGATTCAGAGTGCGGGGAAGGGGATTCAGTGTGTGGGGAAGAGGTTTCAGTGTGTGGGGAAGGGTTTTCAGTGTGTGGTGAAGGGGATTCAGTGTGTGGTGAAGTGGTTTCAGTGTGCGGGAATGGGGTTTCAGTGTGTGGGGAACAGGTTTCAGTGTGTGGGGAAGAGGTTTCAGTGTGTGGGGAAGAGGTTTCAGTGTGCGGGGAAGGGGTTTCAGTGTGTGGGGAAGAGGTTTCAGTGTGTGGGGAGAGTTTTCAGTGTTTGGGGAAGAGGTTTCAGTGTGTGGGAAAGAGGTTTCAGTTTGTGGGGAAGTGGTTTCAGTCTGTGGCGAAGAGGTTTCTGTGCGTGGGAAGGGGTTTCAGTGTGTGGGGATGGGTTTCAGTGTGTGGGGAAGGGGTTTCAGTGTGTGGGGATGGGTTTCAGTGTGTGGGGATGAGGTTTCAGTGTGTGGGGATGGGTTTCAGTGTGTGGGGAAGGGGTTTCTGCCTGTGGGGAAGAGGTTTCAGTGTGTGGGGAAGAGGTTTCAGTGTGTGTGGAAGGGGTTTCAGAGTGTGGATAAGGGGTTTCAGTGTGTGGATAAGGGGTTTCAGTGTGTGGGGAAGAGTTTTCAGTGTGTGGGGAAGAGGTTTTAGTGTGTGGGGAAGAGGTTTCAGTCTGTGGGGAAGGGGTTTCAGAGTGTGGGGAAGAGGTTTCAGTGCGCGGGGAAGGGGTTTCAGTGTGTGAGGAAGGGGTTTCAGTGTTTGGGGAAGATGTTTCTGTGTGTGGGGATTGGTTTCAGTGTGTGGGGAAGAGGTTTCAGTGTGTGGGGAAGGGTTTTCAGTGTGTTGTGTAGGGGATTCAGTGTGTGGGGAAGTGGTTTCAGTGTGCGGGGAAGTGGTTTCAGTGTGTGGGGAAGAGGTTTCAGTGTGTGGGGAAGAGTTTTCAGTTTGTGGGCAAGGGGTTTCAGTGTGTGGGGAAGGGGTTTCACTGTGTAGGGAGGGGGTTTCCGTGTGTGGGGATGACGTTTCAGTGTGTGGGGATGGCTTTCAGTGTGTGGGGATGAGTTTCAGTGTGTGGGGAAGGTGTTTCAGCGTGTGGGGAAGAGGTTTCAGTGTGTGGGGAAGGGTTTCAGTGTGTGGGGAAGGGGATTCAGAGTGCGGGGAAGGGGTTTCAGTGTGTGGGGACGAGGTTTCAGTGTGTGGGGAAGGGTTTTCAGTGTGTGGTGAAGGGGATTCAGTGTGTGGGGAAGTGGTTTCAGTGTGCGGGGAAGAGGTTTCAGTGTGCGGGGAAGGGGTTTCAGTGTGTGGGGAAGAGGTTTCAGTGTGTGGGGAAGAGTTTTCAGTGTTTGGGGAAGAGGTTTCAGTGTGTGGGGAAGAGGTTTCAGTTTGTGGGGAAGTGGTTTCAGTCTGTGGCGAAGAGGTTTCAGTGCGTGGGAAGGGGTTTCAGTGTGTGGGGAAGGGTTTCAGTGTGTGGGGATGGGTTTCAGTGTGTGAGGAAGGGGTTTCAGTGTGTGGGGATGGGTTTCAGTGTGTGGGGATGGGTTTCAGTGTGAGTGAAAGATGTTTCAGTGTATGGGGATGAGGTTTCAGTATGTGGAGAAGGGTTTCAGTGTGTGGGGAAGGGTTTCAGTGTGTTGGAAAGAGGTTTTAGTGTGTGGGAAAGAGGTTTCAGTGTGTGGGGATGGGTTTCAGTGTGAGTGAAAGATGTTTCAGTGTGTGGGGAAGAGGTTTCAGTATGTGGAGAAGGGTTTCAGTGTGTGGGGAAGGGTTTCAGTATGTGGGGAAGGGGCTTCAGTGTGTGTGGAAGGGGTTTCAGCGTGTGGGGAAGGTGTTTTAGTGTGTGTGGAAGAGGTTTCAGTGTGTGTGGAAGGGTTTTCAGTGTGTGTGGAAGGGGTTCTGTGTGTGGGGAAGAGGTTTCAGTTTGTGGGGAAGAGGTTTCAGTTTGCGGGGAAGAGGTTTCAGTGTGTGGGGATGGGTTTCAGTGTGTGGGGAAGAGGTTTCAGTCTGTGGGGATGGGTTTCAGTGTGTGGGGAATGGGTTTCAGTTTGTGTGGAAGGGGGTTCAGTGTGCGGGGAAGGGTTTTCAGTGTGCGGGGAAGGGGTTTCAGTGTGTGTGGAAGGGGTTTCAGTGTGTGGGGAAGGGGTTTCAGTGTGTGGGGAAGGGGTTTCAGTGTGCGGGGAAGGGGTTACAGTATGTGGGGAAGGGGTTTCAGTGTGTGTGGAAGAGGTTTCAGTGTGTGTGGAAGGGGTTTCAGTGTGTGGCGAAGGGTTTCAGTCTGTGGGGAAGAGCTTTCAATGTGTGGGAAGGAGGTGTCAGTGTGTGGGGAAGGGGTTTCAGTGTGTGGGGAAGTGGTTTCAGTGTGTGTGGAAGAGGTTTCAGAGTGTGGCGAGGGGGTTTCAGTCTGTGTGGATGTGGTTTCAGTGTGTGGGGATGAGGTTTCAGTGTGTGGGGAAGGGGTTTCATTGTGTGGTGAAGGGGATACAGTCTGTGGGAAAGAGGTTTCAGTGTGCGGGGAAGGGGTTTCAGTGTGTGGGGAAGGGGTTTCAGTCTGTGGGGAAGAGGTCTCAGTGTGTGGGGAAGAGGTTTCAGTATGTGTGGAAGAGGTTTCAGTGCGTGGGGAAGCTGTTTCAGTGTGTGGGGAAGGGTTTCAGTCTGTGGCGAAGAGGTTTCAGTGTGTGGGGAAGAGTTTTCTGGGTGTGGGGAAGAGGCTTCAGTGTGTGGGGAAGTGTTTCAGTGTGTGAGGACGATTTTCAGTTTGTGGGCAAGGGGTTTCAGTGTGTGGGGAAGGGGTTTCAGTTTGTGGGGATGGGTTTCAGTGTGTGGGGAAGGGGTTTCAGTGTGTAGGGAAGGGGTTTCCGTGTGTGGGGATGACGTTTCAGTGTGTGGGGATGGCTTTCAGTGTGTGGGGATGAGTTTCAGTGTGTGGGGAAGGTGTTTCAGCGTGCGTGGAAGAGGTTTCAGTGTGTGGGGAAGGGTTTCAGTGTGTGGGGAAGGGGATTCAGAGTGCGGGGAAGGGGATTCAGTGTGTGGGGAAGAGGTTTCAGTGTGTGGGGAAGGGTTTTCAGTGTGTGGTGAAGGGGATTCAGTGTGTGGTGAAGTGGTTTCAGTGTGCGGGAATGGGGTTTCAGTGTGTGGGGAACAGGTTTCAGTGTGTGGGGAAGAGGTTTCAGTGTGTGGGGAAGAGGTTTCAGTGTGCGGGGAAGGGGTTTCAGTGTGCGGGGAAGGGGTTTCAGTGTGTGGGGAAGAGGTTTCAATGTGTGGGGAGAGTTTTCAGTGTTTGTGGAAGAGGTTTCAGTGTGTGGGAAAGAGGTTTCAGTTTGTGGGGAAGTGGTTTCAGTCTGTGGCGTAGAGGTTTCAGTGCGTGGGAAGGGGTTTCAGTGTGTGGGGAAGCGTTTCAGTGTGTGGGGATGGGTTTCAGTGTGTGGGGAAGGGGTTTCAGTGTGTGGGGATGGGTTTCAGTGTGTGGGGATGAGGTTTCAGTGTGTGGGGATGGGTTTCAGTGTGTGGGGAAGGGGTTTCTGCCTGTGGGGAAGAGGTTTCAGTGTGTGGGGAAGAGATTTCAGTGTGTGTGGAAGGGGTTTCAGAGTGTGGATAAGGGGTTTCAGTGTGTGGGGAAGAGTTTTCAGTGTGTGGGGAAGAGGTTTTAGTGTGTGGGGAAGAGGTTTCAGTCTGTGGGGAAGGGGTTTCAGAGTGTGGGGAAGAGGTTTCAGTGCGCGGGGAAGGGGTTTCAGTGTGTGAGGAAGGGGTTTCAGTGTTTGGGGAAGATGTTTCTGTGTGTGGGGATTGGTTTCAGTGTGTGGGGAAGGGTTTCAGTGTGTGGGGAAGAGTTTTCAGTGTGTGTGTAAGAGGTTTAAGTGTGTGTGCAAGGGGTTTCAGTGTGTGTGGAAGGGGTTTCAGTGTGTGCGGAAGGGGTTTCAGTGTGTGGGAAAGAGGTTTTAGTGTGTGGGGAAGAGGTTTCAGTGTGTGGGGATGGGTTTCAGTGTGAGTGAAAGATGTTTCAGTGTGTGGGGAAGAGGTTTCAGTATGTGGAGAAGGGTTTCAGTCTGTGGGGAAGGGTTTCAGTGTGTGGGAAAGAGGTTTTAGTGTGTGGGGAAGAGGTTTCAGTGTGTGGGGATGGGTTTCAGTGTGAGTGAAAGATGTTTCAGTGTGTGGGGAAGAGGTTTCAGTATGTGGAGAAGGGTTTCAGTGTGTGGGGAAGGGTTTCAGTATGTGGGGAAGGGTTTCAGTGTGTGTGGAAGGGGTTTCAGCGTGTGGGGAAGGTGTTTCAGTGTGTGTGGAAGAGGTTTCAGTGTGTGTGGAAGGGTTTTCAGTGTGTGTGGAAGGGGTTTCAGCGTGTAGGGAAGGGGTTCTGTGTGTGGGGAAGAGGTTTCGGTTTGTGGGGAAGAGGTTTCAGTTTGCGGGGAAGAGGTTTCAGTGTGTGGGGATGGGTTTCAGTGTGTGGGGAATGGGTTTCAGTTTGTGTGGAAGGGGTTTCAGCGTGTGGGGAATGGGTTCCAGCGTGTGGGGAAGGGGGTTCAGTGTGCGGGGAAGGGTTTTCAGTGTGCGGGGAAGGGGTTTCTGTGTGTGTGGAAGGGGTTTCAGTGTGTGGGGAAGGGGTTTCAGTGTGCGGGGAAGGGGTTACAGTGTGTGTGGAAGGGGTTTCAGTGTGTGGGGAAGAGGTTTCAGTGTGTGTGGAAGAGGTTTCAGTGTGTGTGGAAGGGGTTTCAGTGTGTGGGGATGGGTTTCAGTGGGTGTGGAAGAAGTTTCAGCGTGTGGGGAAGAGGTTTCAGTGTGTGGGGAAGATGTTTCACTGTGAGTGGAAGAGGTTTCAGTGCGTGGGGAAGGAGTTTCAATGTGTGGGGAAGAGGTTTCAGTGTGTGGGGAAGAGGTTTCAGTGTGTGGGGAATAGTTTTCAGTGTTTGTGGAAGGGGTTTCAGTCTGTGGGGAAGAGCTTTCAGTGTGTGGGAAAGAGGTGTCAGTGTGTGGGGAAGTGGTTTCAGTGTGTGGGGAAGGGGTTTCAGTGTTTGGGGAAGTGGTTTCAGTGTTTGGGGAAGAGGTTCCAGAGTATGAGGAAGGGGTTTCAGTCTGTGTGGATGTGGTTTCTGTGTGTGGGGATGAGGTTTCAGTTTGTGGTGAAGGGGTTTCAGTCTGTGGTGAAGGGGATACAGTGTGTGGGAAAGAGGTTTCAGTGTGCGGGGAAGGTGTTTCAGTGTGTGGGGAAGAGGTTTCAGTATGTGGGGAAGAGGTTTCAGTGTGTGGGGAAGAGGTTTCAGAGTGTGGGGAAGGGGTTTCAGTCTGTGGGGAAGAGGTTTCAGTATGTGTGGAAGAGGTTTCAGAGCGTGGGGAAGCTGTTTCAGTGTGTGGGGAAGAGGCTTCATTGTGTGGGGAAGGTTTTCAGTCTGTGGCAAAGAGGTTTCAGTGTGTGGGGAAGAGGTTTCAGGGTGTGGGGAAGATGTTTCAGTGTGTGGGGAAGAGGTTTCAGTGTGTGGGGTAGGGGTTTCAGTTTGAGGGGATGGGTTTCAGTGTGTGGGGAAAGGGTTTCAGTGTGTAGGGAAGGGGTTTCAGTGTATGGGGAAGAGGTTTCAGTATGTGGAGAAGGGTTTCAGTGTGTGTTGAAGGGTTTCAGTGTGTTGGAAAGAGGTTTTAGTGTGTGGGAAAGAGGTTTCAGTGTGTGGGGATGGGTTTCAGTGTGAGTGAAAGATGTTTCAGTGTGTGGGGAAGAGGTTTCAGTATGTGGAGAAGGGTTTCAGTGTGTGGGGAAGGGTTTCAGTATGTGGGGAAGGGTTTCAGTGTGTGTGGAAGGGGTTTCAGCGTGTGGGGAAGGTGTTTCAGTGTGTGTGGAAGAGGTTTCAGTGTGTGTGGAAGGGTTTTCAGTGTGTGTGGAAGGGGTTTCAGCGTGTAGGGAAGGGGTTCTGTGTGTGGGGAAGAGGTTTCGGTTTGTGGGGAAGAGGTTTCAGTTTGCGGGGAAGAGGTTTCAGTGTGTGGGGATGGGTTTCAGTGTGTGGGGAATGGGTTTCAGTTTGTGTGGAAGGGGTTTCAGCGTGTGGGGAATGGGTTCCAGCGTGTGGGGAAGGGGGTTCAGTGTGCGGGGAAGGGTTTTCAGTGTGCGGGGAAGGGGTTTCTGTGTGTGTGGAAGGGGTTTCAGTGTGTGGGGAAGGGGTTTCAGTGTGCGGGGAAGGGGTTACAGTGTGTGTGGAAGGGGTTTCAGTGTGTGGGGAAGAGGTTTCAGTGTGTGTGGAAGAGGTTTCAGTGTGTGTGGAAGGGGTTTCAGTGTGTGGGGATGGGTTTCAGTGGGTGTGGAAGAAGTTTCAGCGTGTGGGGAAGAGGTTTCAGTGTGTGGGGAAGATGTTTCACTGTGAGTGGAAGAGGTTTCAGTGCGTGGGGAAGGAGTTTCAATGTGTGGGGAAGAGGTTTCAGTCTGTGGGGAAGAGGTTTCAGTGTGTGGGGAATAGTTTTCAGTGTTTGTGGAAGGGGTTTCAGTCTGTGGGGAAGAGCTTTCAGTGTGTGGGAAAGAGGTGTCAGTGTGTGGGGAAGTGGTTTCAGTGTGTGGGGAAGGGGTTTCAGTGTTTGGGGAAGTGGTTTCAGTGTTTGGGGAAGAGGTTCCAGAGTATGAGGAAGGGGTTTCAGTCTGTGTGGATGTGGTTTCTGTGTGTGGGGATGAGGTTTCAGTTTGTGGTGAAGGGGTTTCAGTCTGTGGTGAAGGGGATACAGTGTGTGGGAAAGAGGTTTCAGTGTGCGGGGAAGGTGTTTCAGTGTGTGGGGAAGAGGTTTCAGTATGTGGGGAAGAGGTTTCAGTGTGTGGGGAAGAGGTTTCAGAGTGTGGGGAAGGGGTTTCAGTCTGTGGGGAAGAGGTTTCAGTATGTGTGGAAGAGGTTTCAGAGCGTGGGGAAGCTGTTTCAGTGTGTGGGGAAGAGGCTTCATTGTGTGGGGAAGGTTTTCAGTCTGTGGCAAAGAGGTTTCAGTGTGTGGGGAAGAGGTTTCAGGGTGTGGGGAAGATGTTTCAGTGTGTGGGGAAGAGGTTTCAGTGTGTGGGGTAGGGGTTTCAGTTTGAGGGGATGGGTTTCAGTGTGTGGGGAAAGGGTTTCAGTGTGTAGGGAAGGGGTTTCAGTGTGTGGGGAAAAAATTTCAGTGTGTGGGGATGGCTTTCAGTGTGTGGGGATGGGTTTCAGTGTGTGGGGAAGGTGTTTCTGCCTGTGGGGTAGAGGTTTCAGTGTGTGGGGATGGGTTTCAGTGTTTGGGGAAGGGGTTTCAGAGTGTGGGGAAGGTGTTTCAGTGTGTGGGGAAGAGGTTTCAGTGTGTGAGGATGGGTTTCAGTGCGTGGGGAAGGGGTTTCAGTCTGTGGGGTAGAGGATTCAGTGTGTGGGGAAGTGGTTTCAGTGTGTGGGGAAGTGGTTTCAGTGTGTGGGGAAGAGGTATCAGTGTGTTGGGAATTGTTTTCAGTGTGTGGTGAAGGGGTTTCAGTCTGTGGAGAAGTGGTTTCAGTGTGTGGGGAAGAGGTTTCAGTGTGTGGGGATGGGTTTCAGTGTGTGGGGAAGAGGATTCAGTGTGTGGGGAAGAGGTTTCAGTGTGTGGGGATGGTTTTCAGTGTGTGGGGAAGGGGTTTCAGTGTATGGGGAAGAGGTTTCAGTGTGTGGGGATGGGTTTCAGTTTGTGGGGAAGGGTTTCAGTGTGTGGGGAAGAGGTTTCAGTGTGTGGGGAAGAGGTTTCAGTGTGTGGGGAATGGGTTTCAGTCTGTGGAGAAGTGGTTTCAGTTTGTGGGGACGAGGTTTCAGTGTGTGTGGAAGGGGATTCATTGTGTGGGGATGGGTTTCTTACTGTGGCGAAGATGTTTCAGTGTGTGGGGAAGAGGTTTCAGTGTGTGGGTAAGTGTTTCAGTGTGTGGGGATGGGTTTCAGTGTGTGGGGAAGGGATTTCAGTGTGTAGGGAAGGGGTTTCAGTGTGTGGGAATGAGGTTTCAGTGTGTGGGGATGGGTTTCAGTGTGTGGGGATGGGTTTCATTATGTGGGGAAGGGGTTTCAGTGTGTGGGGAAGAGGTTTCAGTGCGTGGGGATGGGTTTCCGTGTGTGGGGAATGGGTTTCAGTGTGTGGGGAAGATGTTTCAGTGTGTGGGGAAGAGGGTTCAGTGTGTGGGGATGGATCTCAGTGTGTGGGGAAGGTGTTTCAGTCTGTGTGGTAGAGGTTTAAGTGTGTGGGGAAGGAGTTTCAGTGTGTGGGGAAGTGGTTTCAGTGTGTGTGGAAGAGGTTTAAGTGTGTGTGCAAGGGGTTTCAGTGTGTGTGGAAGGGGTTTCAGTGTGTGCGGAAGGGATTTCAATGTGTGGGGAAGAGGTTTCAGTGTGTGGGGAAGATGTTTCTGTGTGTGGGGATGGGTTTCAGTGTGAGTGAAAGATGTTTCGGTGTGTGGGGAAGAGGTTTCAGTGTGTGGGGAAGGGTTTCAGTGCGTGGGGAATGGTTTCAGTATGTGGGGAAGGGGCTTCAGTGTGTGTGGAAGGGGTTTCAGCGTGTGGGGAAGGGGTTACAGTGTGTGTGGAAGAGGTTTCAGTCTGTGTGGAAGGGTTTTCAGTGTGTGGGGAAGGGATTTCAGCGTGTGGGGAAGGGGTTTCAGCGTGTAGGGAAGGGTTTCTGTGTGTGGGGAAGAGGTTTCAGTGTGTGGGGAAGAGGTTTCAGTTTGCGGGGAAGAGTTTTCACTGAGTGGGAATGTGTTTCAGTGTGTGGGGAAGAGGTTTCAGTCTGTGGGGATGGGTTTCAGTGTGTGGGGAATGGGTTTCAGTGTGAGTGGAAGGGGTTTCAGTGTGTGGGGATGGGTTTCAGTGTGAGTGAAAGATGTTTCGGTGTGTGGGGAAGAGGTTTCAGTGTGTGGAGAAGGGTTTCAGTGTGTGGGGAATGATTTCAGTATGTGGGGAAGGGGCTTCAGTGTGTGTGGAAGGGGTTTCAGCGTGTGGGGAAGGGGTTACAGTGTGTGTGGAAGAGGTTTCAGTCTGTGTGGAAGGGTTTTCAGTGTGTGGGGAAGGGATTTCAGCGTGTGGGGAAGGGATTTCAGCGTGTGGGGAAGGGGTTTCAGCGTGTAGGGAAGGGTTTCTGTGTGTGGGGAAGAGGTTTCAGTGTGTGGGCAAGAGGTTTCAGTTTGCGGGGAAGAGTTTTCAGTGAGTGGGGATGGGTTTCAGTGTGTGGGGAAGAGGTTTCAGACTGTGGGGATGGGTTTCAGTGTGTGGGGAATGGGTTTCAGTGTGAGTGGAAGGGGTTTCAGTGTGTGGGGAAGAGGATTCAGTGTGTGGGGAAGAGGTTTCAGTGTGTGGGGATGGATTTCAGTGTGTGGGGAAGGGGTTTCAGTGTATGGGGAAGAGGTTTCAGTGTGTGGGGATGGGTTTCAGTGTGCGGGGAAGGGGTTTCAGTGTGCGGGGAAGGAGTTTCAGTGTGCGGGGAAGGAGTTTCAGTGTGTGTGGAAGGGGTTTCAGTGTGTGGGGAAGGGGTTTCAGTGTGCGGGGAAGGGGTTACAGTGAGTGTGGAAGGGTTACAGTGTGTGGGGAATAGTTTTCAGTGTTTGTGGAAGGGGTTTCAGTCTGTGGGGAAGAGCTTTCAGTGAGTGGGAAAGAGGTGTCAGTGTGTGGGGAAGGGGTTTCAGTGTGTGGGGAAGGGGTTTCAGTGTGTGGGGAAGTGGTTTCAGTGTTTGGGGAAGAGGTTTCAGAGTATGAGGAAGGGGTTTCAGTCTGTGTGGATGTGGTTTCTGTGTGTGGGGATGAGGTTTCAGTTTGTGGTGAAGGGGTTTCAGTCTGTGGTGAAGGGGATACAGTGTGTGGGAAAGAGGTTTCAGTGTGCGGGGAAGGTGTTTCAGTGTGTGGGGAAGAGGTTTCAGTATGTGGGGAAGAGGTTTCAGTGTGTGGGGAAGAGGTTTCAGTGTGTGGGGAAGAGGTTTCAGAGTGTGGGGAAGGGGTTTCAGAGTGTGGGGAAGGGGTTTCAGAGTGTGGGGAAGGGGTTTCAGTCTGTGGGGAAGAGGTTTCAGAGCGTGGGGAAGAGGTTTCAGAGCGTGGGGAAGCTGTTTCAGTGTGTGGGGAAGAGGCTTCATTGTGTGGGGAAGGTTTTCAGTCTGTGGCAAAGAGGTTTCAGTGTGTGGGGAAGAGGTTTCAGGGTGTGGGGAAGAGGTTTCAGTGTGTGGGGAAGAGGTTTCAGTGTGTGGGGTAGGGGTTTCAGTTTGAGGGGATGGGTTTCAGTGTGTGGGGAAAGGGTTTCAGTGTGTAGGGAAGGGGTTTCAGTGTGTGGGGAAAAATTTTCAGTGTGTGGGGATGGCTTTCAGTGTGTGGGGATGGGTTTCAGTGTGTGGGGAAGGTCGTTCTGCCTGTGGGGTAGAGGTTTCAGTGTGTGGGGATGGGTTTCAGTGTTTGGGGAAGGGGTTTCAGAGTGTGAGGATGGGTTTCAGTGGGTGGGGAAGGGGTTTCAGTCTGTGGGGTAGAGGATTCAGTGTGTGGGGAAGTGGTTTCAGTGTGTGGGGAAGTGGTTTCAGTGTGTGGGGAAGAGGTATCAGTGTGTGGGGAATTGTTTTCAGTGTGTGGTGAAGGGGTTTCAGTCTGTGGAGAAGTGGTTTCAGTGTGTGGGGAAGAGGTTTCAGTGTGTGGGGATGGGTTTCAGTGTGTGGGGAAGAGGATTCAGTGTGTGGGGAAGAGGTTTCAGTGTGTGGGGATGGTTTTCAGTGTGTGGGGAAGGGGTTTCAGTGTATGGGGAAGAGGTTTCAGTGTGTGGGGATGGGTTTCAGTTTGTGGGGAAGGGTTTCAGTGTGTGGGGAAGAGGTTTCAGTGTGTGGGGAAGAGGTTTCAGTGTGTGGGGAATGGGTTTCAGTCTGTGGAGAAGTGGTTTCAGTTTGTGGGGACGAGGTTTCAGTGTGTGTGGAAGGGGATTCATTGTGTGGGGATGGGTTTCTTACTGTGGCGAAGATGTTTCAGTGTGTGGGGAAGAGGTTTCAGTGTGTGGGTAAGTGTTTCAGTGTGTGGGGATGGGTTTCAGTGTGTGGGGAAGGGATTTCAGTGTGTAGGGAAGGGGTTTCAGTGTGTGGGAATGAGGTTTCAGTGTGTGGGGATGGGTTTCAGTGTGTGGGGATGGGTTTCATTATGTGGGGAAGGGGTTTCAGTGTGTGGGGAAGAGGTTTCAGTGCGTGGGGATGGGTTTCCGTGTGTGGGGAAGGGGTTTCAGTGTGTGGGGAAGATGTTTCAGTGTGTGGGGAAGAGGGTTCAGTGTGTGGGGATGGATCTCAGTGTGTGGGGAAGGTGTTTCAGTCTGTGTGGTAGAGGTTTAAGTGTGTGGGGAAGGAGTTTCAGTGTGTGGGGAAGTGGTTTCAGTGTGTGTGGAAGAGGTTTAAGTGTGTGTGCAAGGGGTTTCAGTGTGTGTGGAAGGGGTTTCAGTGTGTGCGGAAGGGGTTTCAATGTGTGGGGAAGAGGTTTCAGTGTGTGGGGAAGATGTTTCAGTGTGTGGGGATGGGTTTCAGTGTGTGGGGATGGGTTTCAGTGTGAGTGAAAGATGTTTCGGTGTGTGGGGAAGAGGTTTCAGTGTGTGGAGAAGGGTTTCAGTGTGTGGGGAATGGTTTCAGTATGTGGGGAAGGGGCTTCAGTGTGTGTGGAAGGGGTTTCAGCGTGTGGGGAAGGGGTTACAGTGTGTGTGGAAGAGGTTTCAGTCTGTGTGGAAGGGTTTTCAGTGTGTGGGGAAGGGATTTCAGCGTGTGGGGAAGGGGTTTCAGCGTGTAGGGAAGGGTTTCTGTGTGTGGGGAAGAGGTTTCAGTGTGTGGGGAAGAGGTTTCAGTTTGCGGCGAAGAGTTTTCAGTGAGTGGGGATGGGTTTCAGTGTGTGGGGAAGAGGTTTCAGTCTGTGGGGATGGGTTTCAGTGTGTGGGGAATGGGTTTCAGTGTGAGTGGAAGGGGTTTCAGCGTGTGGGGAAGGGGTTTCAGCGTGTGGGGAAGATGTTTCAGTGTGTGGGGATGGGTTTCAGTGTGAGTGAAAGATGTTTCGGTGTGTGGGGAAGAGGTTTCAGTGTGTGGAGAAGGGTTTCAGTGTGTGGGGAATGATTTCAGTATGTGGGGAAGGGGCTTCAGTGTGTGTGGAAGGGGTTTCAGCGTGTGGGGAAGGGGTTACAGTGTGTGTGGAAGAGGTTTCAGTCTGTGTGGAAGGATTTTCAGTGTGTGGGGAAGGGATTTCAGCGTGTGGGGAAGGGGTTTCAGCGTGTAGGGAAGGGTTTCTGTGTGTGGGGAAGAGGTTTCAGTGTGTGGGGAAGAGGTTTCAGTTTGCGGGGAAGAGTTTTCAGTGAGTGGGGATGGGTTTCAGTGTGTGGGGAAGAGGTTTCAGTGTGTGGGGAATGGGTTTCAGTCTGTGGACAAGTGGTTTCAGTTTGTGGGGACGAGGTTTCAGTGTGTGTGGAAGGGGATTCATTGTGTGGGGATGGGTTTCTTACTGTGGCGAAGATGTTTCAGTGTGTGGGGAAGAGTTTTCAGTGTGTGTGTAAGTGTTTCAGTGTGTGGGGATGGGTTTCAGTGTGTGGGGAAGGGATTTCAGTGTGTAGGGAAGGGGTTTCAGTGTGTGGGAATGAGGTTTCAGTGTGTGGGGATGGGTTTCAGTGTGTGGGGATGGGTTTCAGTGTGTGGGGAAGGGGTTTCAGTGTGTGGGGAAGATGTTTCAGTGTGTGGGGAAGAGGGTTCAGTGTGTGGGGATGGATCTCAGTGTGTGGGGAAGGTGTTTCAGTCTGTGTGGTAGAGGTTTAAGTGTGTGGGGAAGGAGTTTCAGTGTGTGGGGAAGTGGTTTCAGTGTGTGTGGAAGAGGTTTAAGTGTGTGTGCAAGGGGTTTCAGTGTGTGTGGAAGGGGTTTCAGTGTGTGCGGAAGGGGTTTCAATGTGTGGGGAAGAGGTTTCAGTGTGTGGGGAAGAGGTTTCAGTGTGTGGGGAAGATGTTTCAGTGTGTGGGGATGGGTTTCAGTGTGTGGGGATGGGTTTCAGTGTGAGTGAAAGATGTTTCGGTGTGTGGGGAAGAGGTTTCAGTGTGTGGAGATGGGTTTCAGTGTGTGGGGAATGGTTTCAGTATGTGGGGAAGGGGCTTCAGTGTGTGTGGAAGGGGTTTCAGCGTGTGGGGAAGGGGTTACAGTGTGTGTGGAAGAGGTTTCAGTCTGTGTGGAAGGGTTTTCAGTGTGTGGGGAAGGGATTTCAGCGTGTGGGGAAGGGGTTTCAGCGTGTAGGGAAGGGTTTCTGTGTGTGGGGAAGAGGTTTCAGTGTGTGGGGAAGAGGTTTCAGTTTGCGGCGAAGAGTTTTCAGTGAGTGGGGATGGGTTTCAGTGTGTGGGGAAGAGGTTTCAGTCTGTGGGGATGGGTTTCAGTGTGTGGGGAATGGGTTTCAGTGTGAGTGGAAGGGGTTTCAGCGTGTGGGGAAGGGGTTTCAGCGTGTGGGTAAGATGTTTCAGTGTGTGGGGATGGGTTTCAGTGTGAGTGAAAGATGTTTCGGTGTGTGGGGAAGAGGTTTCAGTGTGTGGAGAAGGGTTTCAGTGTGTGGGGAATGATTTCAGTATGTGGGGAAGGGGCTTCAGTGTGTGTGGAAGGGGTTTCAGCGTGTGGGGAAGGGGTTACAGTGTGTGTGGAAGAGGTTTCAGTCTGTGTGGAAGGATTTTCAGTGTGTGGGGAAGGGATTTCAGCGTGTGGGGAAGGGGTTTCAGCGTGTAGGGAAGGGTTTCTGTGTGTGGGGAAGAGGTTTCAGTGTGTGGGGAAGAGGTTTCAGTTTGCGGGGAAGAGTTTTCAGAGAGTGGAATTGGGTTTCAGTGTGTGGGGAAGAGGTTTCAGTCTGTGGGGATGGGTTTCAGTGTGTGGGGAATGGGTTTCAGTGTGAGTGGAAGGGGTTTCAGTGTGTGGGGAAGAGGATTCAGTGTGTGGGGAAGAGGATTCAGTGTGTGGGGAAGAGGTTTCAGTTTGTGGGGATGGTGTTCAGTGTGTGGGGAAGGGGTTTCAGTGTATGGGGAAGAGGTTTCAGTGTGTGGGGATGGGTTTCAGTGTGCGGGGAAGGGGTTTCAGTGTGCGGGGAAGGGGTTTCAGTGTGTGTGGAAGGGGTTTCAGTGTGTGGGGAAGGGGTTTCAGTGTGCGGGGAAGGGGTTACAGTGAGTGTGGAAGGGTTTCAGTGTGTGGGGAAGGGGTTTCAGTGTGTGTGGAAGAGGTTTCAGTGTGTGTGGAAGGGGTTTCAGTGTGTGGGGATGGGTTTCAGTGGGTGTGGAAGCAGTTTCAGCGTGTGGGGAAGAGGTTTCAGTGTGTGGGGAAGATGTTTCAGTGTGTGTGGAAGAGGTTTCTGTGCGTGGGGAAGGAGTTTCAGTTTGTGGGGAAGAGGTTTTGATGCGTGTGGAAGGGGTTTCAGTGTGTGGGGAAGGGTTTCAGTCTGTGGGGAAGAGCTTTCAGTGTGTGGGAAAGTGGTTTCATTGTGTGGGAAAGGGGTTTCAATGTGTGGGGAAGTGGTTTCAGTGTGTGGGGAAGAGGTTTCAGAGTGTGGGGAAGGGGTTTCAGTCTGTGGGGAAGGGGTTTCAGTCTGTGGGGAAGAGGTTTCAGTGTGTGGGGAAGAAGTTTCAGTGTGTGGGGAAGGGGTTTCAGTGTTTGGTGAAGGGGGTACAGTGTGTGGGAAAGAGGGTTCAGTGTGCGGGGAAGGGGTTTCAGTGTGTGGGGAAGAGGTTTCAGTGTCTGGGGAAGATGTTTCAGTGTGTGGGGAAGTGTTTCCGTCTGTGGCGAAGAGCTTTCAGTGTGTGCGGATGGGTTTCAGTGGGTGTGGAAGAAGTTTCGGCGTGTGGGGAGGAAGTTTCAGTGTGTGGGGAAGAGGTTTCAGAGTGTGGGGAAGAGGTTTCAGTGTGTGTGGAAGAGGTTTCAGTGCGTGGGGAAGGAGTTTCAATGTGTGGGGGAGAGGTTTCAGTGTGGGGGTAAGAGGTTTCATTGTGTGGGGAAGAGTTTTCAGTGTGTGTGGAAGGGGTTTCAGTGCGTGGGGAAGGGGTTTCAGTGTGTGGGAAAGAGGTGTCAGTGGGTGGGGAAGGGGTTACAGTGTGTGTGGAAGGGGTTTCAGTGTGTGGGGAAGGGGTTTCAGTGTGTGTGGAAGAGGTTTCAGTGTGTGTGGAAGGGGTTTCAGTGTGTGGGGATGGGTTTCAGTGGGTGTGGAAGAGGATTCAGTGTGTGGGGAAGATGTTTCAGTGTGTGTGGAAGAGGTTTCTGTGCGTGGGGAAGGAGTTTCAGTGTGTGGGGAAGGAGTTTCAGTGTGTGGGGAAGAGGTTTCAGTGTGTGGGGAAGAGGTTTTGGTGTGTGTGGAAGGGGTTTCAGTGCGTGGGGAAGGGGTTTCAGTGTGTGGGGAAGAGGTTGCAGTGTGTGGGGAAGGGTTTCAGTCTGTGGGGAAGAGCTTTCAGTGTGTGGGAAAGAGGTTTCAGTGTGTGGGGAAGGGGTTTCAATGTGTGGGGAAGGGGTTTCAATGTGTGGGGAAGTGGTTTCAGTGTGTGGGGAAGTGGTTTCAGAGTGTGGGGAAGAGGTTTCAGAGTGTGGGGAAGGGGTATCAGTCTGTGGGGAAGAGGTTTCAGTGTGTGGGGAAGAGGTTTCAGTGTTTGGGGATGGGTTTCATTGTGTGGGGAATGGATTCAGTGTGTGGGGATGGGTATCAGTGTGTGAAGAAGGGGTTTCAGTGCATGTGGAAGAGGATTCAGTGTGTGTGGAATGGGTTTCAGCGTGTGGGGAAGGGGGTTCAGCGTGTGGGGAGGTGATTCAGTGTGCGGGGAAGGGTTTTCAGTGTGCGGGGAAGGGGTTTCAGTGTGTGTGGGAGGGGTTTCAGTGTGTGGGGAAGGGGTTTCAGTGTGCGGGGAAGGGGTTACAGTGAGTGTGGAAGGGTTTCAGTGTGTGGGGAAGGGGTTTCAGTGTGTGTGGAAGAGGTTTCAGTGTGTGTGGAAGGGGTTTCAGTGTGTGGGGATGGGTTTCAGTGGGTGTGGAAGAAGTTTCAGCGTGTGGGGAAGAGGTTTCAGTGTGTGGGGAAGATGTTTCAGTGTGTGTGGAAGAGGTTTCTGTGCGTGGGGAATGAGTTTCAGTTTGTGGGGAAGAGGTTTTGGTGTGTGTGGAAGGGGTTTCAGTGCGTGGGGAAGGGTGTTCAGTTTGTGGGGAAGAGGTTTCAGTGTGCGGGGAAGGGTTTCAGTCTGTGGGGAAGAGCTTTCAGTGTGTGGGAAAGAGGTTTCATTGTGTGGGGAAGGGGTTTCAATGTGTGGGGAAGTGGTTTCAGTGTGTGGGGAAGAGGTTTCAGTGTGTGGGGAAGAGGTTTCAGTGTGTGGGGAGGGGTTTCAGTCTGTGGGGAAGAGCTTTCAGTGTTTGGGAAAGAGGTTTCATTGTGTGGGGAAGGGGTTTCAATGTGTGGGGAAGTGGTTTCAGCGTGTGGGGAAGAGGTTTCAGAGTGTGGGGAAGGGGTTTCAGTCTGTGGGGAAGGGGTTTCAGTCTGTGGGGAAGGGGTTTCAGTGTGTGGGGAAGGGGTTTCAGTGTGTGGGGAAGAGGTTTCAGTCTGTGGGGATGGGTTTCAGTGTGTGGGGAATGGGTTTCAGTGTGAGTGGAAGGGGTTTCAGCGTGTGGGGAAGGGGTTTCAGCGTGTGGGGAAGGGGTTTCACCGTGTGGGGAAGAGGTTTCAGTGTGTGGGGAAGAGGTTTCAGTGTGTGGGGAAGAGGTTTCAGTGTTTGGGGATGGGTTTCATTGTGTGGGGAATGGATTCAGTGTGTGGGGATGGGTATCAGTGTGTGCGGAAGGGGTTTCAGTGCATGTGGAAGAGGATTCAGTGTGTGTGGAATGGGTTTCAGCGTGTGGGGAAGGGGGTTCAGCGTGTGGGGAAGGGTTTCAGTGTGCGGGGAAGGGTTTTCCGTGTGCGGGGAAGGGTTTTCAGTGTGTGTGGAAGGGGTTTCAGTGTGTGGGGAAGGGGTTTCAGTGTGCGGGGAAGGGGTTACAGTGAGTGTGGAAGGGTTTCAGTGTGTGGGGAAGGGGTTTCAGTGTGTGTGGAAGAGGTTTCAGTCTGTGTGGAAGGATTTTCAGTGTGTGGGGAAGGGATTTCAGCGTGTGGGGAAGGGGTTTCAGCGTGTAGGGAAGGGTTTCTGTGTGTGGGGAAGAGGTTTCAGTGTGTGGGGAAGAGGTTTCAGTTTGCGGGGAAGAGTTTTCAGTGAGTGGGGATGGGTTTCAGTGTGTGGGGAAGAGGTTTCAGTCTGTGGGGATGGGTTTCAGTGTGTGGGGAATGGGTTTCAGTGTGAGTGGAAGGGGTTTCAGTGTGTGGGGAAGAGGATTCAGTGTGTGGGGAAGAGGTTTCAGTGTGTGGGGATGGTGTTCAGTGTGTGGGGAAGGGGTTTCAGTGTATGGGGAAGAGGTTTAGTGTGTGGGGATGGGTTTCAGTGTGCGGGGAAGGGGTTTCAGTGTGCGGGGAAGGGGTTTCAGTGTGTGTGGAAGGGGTTTCAGTGTGTGGGGAAGGGGTTTCAGTGTGCGGGGAAGGGGTTACAGTGAGTGTGGAAGGGTTTCAGTGTGTGGGGAAGGGGTTTCAGTGTGTGTGGAAGAGGTTTCAGTGTGTGTGGAAGGGGTTTCAGTGTGTGGGGATGGGTTTCAGTGGGTGTGGAAGAAGTTTCAGCGTGTGGGGAAGAGGTTTCAGTGTGTGGGGAAGATGTTTCAGTGTGTGTGGAAGAGGTTTCTGTGCGTGGGGATGGAGTTTCAGTTTGTGGGGAAGAGGTTTTGGTGCGTGTGGAAGGGGTTTCAGTGTGTGGGGAAGTGTTTCAGTCTGTGGGGAAGAGCTTTCAGTGTGTGGGAAAGTGGTTTCATTGTGTGGGAAAGGGGTTTCAATGTGTGGGGAAGTGGTTTCAGTGTGTGGGGAAGAGGATTCAGAGTGTGGGGAAGGGGTTTCAGTCTGTGGGGAAGGGGTTTCAGTCTGTGGCGAAGAGGTTTCAGTGTGTGGGGAAGAGGTTTCAGTGTGTGGGGAAGGGGTTTCAGTGTGTGGTGAAGTGGGTACAGTGTGTGGGAAAGAGGGTTCAGTGTGCGGGGAAGGGGTTTCAGTGTGTGGGGAAGAGGTTTCAGTGTCTGGGGAAGATGTTTCAGTGTGTGGGGAAGTGTTTCCGTCTGTGGCGAAGAGCTTTCAGTGTGTGCGGATGGGTTTCAGTGGGTGTGGAAGAAGTTTCAGCGTGTGGGGAGGAAGTTTCAGTGTGTGGGGAAGAGGTTTCAGAGTGTGGGGAAGAGGTTTCAGTGTGTGTGGAAGAGGTTTCAGTGCGTGGGGAAGGAGTTTCAATGTGTGGGGGAGAGGTTTCAGTGTGGGGGGACGAGGTTTCATTGTGTGGGGAAGAGTTTTCAGTGTGTGTGGAAGGGGTTTCAGTGCGTGGGGAAGGGGTTTCAGTGAGTGGGAAAGAGGTGTCAGTGTGTGGGGAAGGGGTTACAGTGTGTGTGGAAGGGGTTTCAGTGTGTGGGGAAGGGGTTTCAGTGTGTGTGGAAGAGGTTTCAGTGTGTGTGGAAGGGGTTTCAGTGTGTGGGGATAGGTTTCAGTGGGTGTGGAAGAGGATTCAGTGTGTGGGGAAGATGTTTCAGTGTGTGTGGAAGAGGTTTCTGTGCGTGGGGAAGGAGTTTCAGTGTGTGGGGAAGAGGTTTCAGTGTGTGGGGAAGAGGTTTTGGTGTGTGTGGAAGGGGTTTCAGTTCGTGGGGAAGGGGTTTCAGTGTGTGGGGAAGAGGTTGCAGTGTGTGGGGAAGGGTTTCAGTCTGTGGGGAAGAGCTTTCAGTGTGTGGGAAAGAGGTTTCAGTGTGTGGGGAAGGGGTTTCAATGTGTGGGGAAGTGGTTTCAGTGTGTGGGGAAGTGGTTTCAGAGTGTGGGGAAGAGGTTTCAGAGTGTGGGGAAGGGGTATCAGTCTGTGGGGAAGAGGTTTCAGTGTGTGGGGAAGAGGTTTCAGTGTTTGGGGATGGGTTTCATTGTGTGGGGAATGGATTCAGTGTGTGGGGATGGGTATCAGTGTGTGCAGAAGGGGTTTCAGTGCATGTGGAAGAGGATTCAGTGTGTGTGGAATGGGTTTCAGCGTGTGGGGAAGGGGGTTCAGCGTGTGGGGAGGGGTTTCAGTGTGCGGGGAAGGGTTTTCAGTGTGCGGGGAAGGGGTTTCAGTGTGTGTGGGAGGGGTTTCAGTGTGTGGGGAAGGGATTTCAGTGTGCGGGGAAGGGGTTACAGTGAGTGTGGAAGGGTTTCAGTGTGTGGGGAAGGTGTTTCAGTGTGTGTGGAAGAGGTTTCAGTGTGTGTGGAAGGGGTTTCAGTGTGTGGGGATGGGTTTCAGTGGGTGTGGAAGAAGTTTCAGCGTGTGGGGAAGAGGTTTCAGTGTGTGGGGAAGATGTTTCAGTGTGTGTGGAAGAGGTTTCTGTGCGTGGGGAAGGAATTTCAGTTTGTGGGGAAGAGGTTTTGGTGTGTGTGGAAGGGGTTTCAGTGCGTGGGGAAGGGTATTCAGTTTGTGGGGAAGAGGTTTCAGTGTGTGGGGAAGGGTTTCAGTCTGTGGGGAAGAGCTTTCAGTGTGTGGGAAATGGTTTCATTGTGTGGGGAAGGGGTTTCAATGTGTGGGGAAGTGGTTTCAGTGTGTGGGGAAGAGGTTTCAGTGTGTGGGGAAGAGGTTTCAGTGTGTGGGGAGGGGTTTCAGTCTGTGGGGAAGAGCTTTCAGTGTGTGGGAAAGAGGTTTCATTGTGTGGGGAAGGGGTTTCAATGTGTGGGGAAGTGGTTTCAGTGTGTGGGGAAGAGGTTTCAGAGTGTGGGGAAGAGGTTTCAGTCTGTGGGGAAGGGGTTTCAGTCTGTGGGGAAGGGGTTTCAGTGTGTGGGGAAGGGGTTTCAGTGTGTGGGGAAGAGGTTTCAGTCTGTGGGGATGGGTTTCAGTGTGTGGGGAATGGGTTTCAGTGTGAGTGGAAGGGGTTTCAGCGTGTGGGGAAGGGGTTTCAGCGTGTGGGGAAGGGGTTTCAGCGTGTGGGGAAGGGGTTTCAGCGTGTGGGGAAGAGGTTTCAGTGTTTGGGGATGGGTTTCATTGTGTGGGGAATGGATTCAGTGTGTGGGGATTGGTATCAGTGTGTGCGGAAGGGGTTTCAGTGCATGTGGAAGAGGATTCAGTGTGTGTGGAATGGGTTTCAGCGTGTGGGGAAGGGGGTTCAGCGTGTGGGGAAGGGTTTCAGTGTGCGGGGAAGGGTTTTCAGTGTGCGGGGAAGGGTTTTCAGTGTGTGTGGAAGGGGTTTCAGTGTGTGGGGAAGGGGTTTCAGTGTGCGGGGAAGGGGTTACAGTGAGTGTGGAAGGGTTTCAGTATGTGGGGAAGGGGTTTCAGTGTGTGTGGAAGAGGTTTCAGTGTGTGTGGAAGGGGTTTCAGTGTGTGGGGATGGGTTTCTGTGCGTGGGGAAGGAGTTTCAGTTTGTGGGGAAGAGGTTTTGGTGTGTGTGGAAGGGGTTTCAGTGCGTGGGGAAGGGTGTTCAGTTTGTGGGGAAGAGGTATCAGTGTGTGGGGAAGGGTTTCAGTCTGTGGGGAAGAGCTTTCAGTGTGTGGGAAAGAGGTTTCATTGTGTGTGGAAGGGGTTTCAATGTGTGGGGAAGAGGTTTCAGTGTGTGGGGAAGAGGTTTCAGTGTGTGTGGAAGAGGTTTCAGTGCGTGGGGAAGGATTTTCAATGTGTGGGGGAGAGGTTTCAGTGTGGGGGGAAGACGTTTAATTGTGTGGGGAAGAGTTTTCAGTGTGTGTGGAAGGGGTTTCAGTGCGTGGGGAAGGGGTTTCAGTGTGTGGGAAAGAGGTGTCAGTGTGTGGGGAAGGGGTTACAGTGTGTGTGGAAGGGGTTTCAGTGTGTGGGGAAGGGGTTTCAGTGTGTGTGGAAGAGGTTTCAGTGTGTGTGGAAGAGGTTTCAGTGTGTGTGGAAGGGGTTTCAGTGTGTGGGGATGGGTTTCAGTGGGTGTGGAAGAGGATTCAGTGTGTGGGGAAGATGTTTCAGTGTGTGTGGAAGAGGTTTCTGTGCGTGGGGAAGGAGTTTCAGTTTGTGGGGAAGAGGTTTTGGTGTGTGTGGAAGGGGTTTCAGTGCGTGGGGAAGGGTGTTCAGTTTGTGGGGAAGAGGTTTCAGTGTGTGGGGAAGGGTTTCAGTCTGTGGGGAAGAGCTTTCAGTGTGTGGGAAAGAGGTTTCATTGTGTGGGGAAGGGGTTTCAATGTGTGGGGAAGTGGTTTCAGTGTGTGGGGAAGAGGTTTCAGTGTGTGGGGAAGAGGTTTCAGTGTGTGGGGAGGGGTTTCAGTCTGTGGGGAAGAGCTTTCAGTGTGTGGGAAAGAGGTTTCATTGTGTGGGGAAGGGGTTTCAATGTGTGGGGAAGTGGTTTCAGTGTGTGGGGAAGAGGTTTCAGAGTGTGGGGAAGGGGTTTCAGTCTGTGGGGAAGGGGTTTCAGTCTGTGGGGAAGGGGTTTCAGTGTGTGGGGAAGGGGTTTCAGTGTGTGGGGAAGAGGTTTCAGTCTGTGGGGATGGGTTTCAGTGTGTGGGGAATGGGTTTCAGTGTGAGTGGAAGGGGTTTCAGCGTGTGGGGAAGGGGTTTCAGCGTGTGGGGAAGGGGTTTCAGCGTGTGGGGAAGAGGTTTCAGTGTGTGGGGAAGAGGTTTCAGTGTTTGGGGATGGGTTTCATTGTGTGGGGAATGGATTCAGTGTGTGGGGATTGGTATCAGTGTGTGCGGAAGGGGTTTCAGTGCATGTGGAAGAGGATTCAGTGTGTGTGGAATGGGTTTCAGCGTGTGGGGAAGGGGGTTCAGCGTGTGGGGAAGGGTTTCAGTGTGCGGGGAAGGGTTTTCAGTGTGCGGGGAAGGGTTTTCAGTGTGTGTGGAAGGGGTTTCAGTGTGTGGGGAAGGGGTTTCAGTGTGCGGGGAAGGGGTTACAGTGAGTGTGGAAGGGTTTCACAGTGTGGGGAAGGGGTTTCAGTGTGTGTGGAAGAGGTTTCAGTGTGTGTGGAAGGGGTTTCAGTGTGTGGGGATGGGTTTCTGTGCGTGGGGAAGGAGTTTCAGTTTGTGGGGAAGAGGTTTTGGTGTGTGTGGAAGGGGTTTCAGTGCGTGGGGAAGGGTGTTCAGTTTGTGGGGAAGAGGTATCAGTGTGTGGGGAAGGGTTTCAGTCTGTGGGGAAGAGCTTTCAGTGTGTGGGAAAGAGGTTTCATTGTGTGTGGAAGAGGTTTCAGTGTGTGTGGAAGGGGTTTCAGTGTGTGGGGATGGGTTTCAGTGGGTGTGCAAGAAGTTTCAGCGTGTGGGGAAGAGGTTTCAGTGTGTGGGGAAGATGTTTCAGTGTGTGTGGAAGAGGTTTCTGTGCGTGGGGATGGAGTTTCAGTTTGTGGGGAAGAGGTTTTGGTGCGTGTGGAAGGGGTTTCAGTGTGTGGGGAAGGGTTTCAGTCTGTGGGGAAGAGCTTTCAGTGTGTGGGAAAGTGGTTTCATTGTGTGGGAAAAGGGTTTCAATGTGTGGGGAAGTGGTTTCAGTGTGTGGGGAAGAGGTTTCAGAGTGTGGGGAAGGGGTTTCAGTCTGTGGGGAAGGGGTTTCAGTCTGTGGGGAAGAGGTTTCAGTGTGTGGGGAAGAGGTTTCAGTGTGTGGGGAAGGGGTTTCAGTGTGTGGTGAAGGGGGTACAGTGTGTGGGAAAGAGGGTTCAGTGTGCGGGGAAGGGGTTTCAGTGTGTGGGGAAGAGGTTTCAGTGTCTGGGGAAGATGTTTCAGTGTGTGGGGAAGTGTTTCCGTCTGTGGCGAAGAGCTTTCAGTGTGTGCGGATGGGTTTCAGTGGGTGTGGAAGAAGTTTCAGCGTGTGGGGAGGAAGTTTCAGTGTGTGGGGAAGAGGTTTCAGAGTGTGGGGAAGAGGTTTCAGTGTGTGTGGAAGAGGTTTCAGTGCGTGGGGAAGGAGTTTCAATGTGTGGGGGAGAGGTTTCAGTGTGGGGGGAAGAGGTTTCATTGTGTGGGGAAGAGTTTTCAGTGTGTGTGGAAGGGGTTTCAGTGCGTGGGGAAGGGGTTTCAGTGTGTGGGAAAGAGGTGTCAGTGTGTGGGGAAGGGGTTACAGTGTGTGTGGAAGGGGTTTCAGTGTGTGGGGAAGGGGTTTCAGTGTGTGTGGAAGAGGTTTCAGTGTGTGTGGAAGGGGTTTCAGTGTGTGGGGATGGGTTTCAGTGGGTGTGGAAGAGGATACAGTGTGTGGGGAAGATGTTTCAGTGTGTGTGGAAGAGGTTTCTGTGCGTGGGGAAGGAGTTTCAGTGTGTGGGGAAGAGGTTTCAGTGTGTGGGGAAGAGGTTTTGGTGTGTGTGGAAGGGGTTTCAGTGCGTGGGGAAGGGGTTTCAGTGTGTGGGGAAGAGGTTGCAGTGTGTGGGGAAGGGTTTCAGTCTGTGGGGAAGAGCTTTCAGTGTGTGGGAAAGAGGTTTCAGTGTGTGGGGAAGGGGTTTCAATGTGTGGGGAAGTGGTTTCAGTGTGTGGGGAAGTGGTTTCAGAGTGTGGGGAAGAGGTTTCAGAGTGTGGGGAAGGGGTATCAGTC
This sequence comes from Heterodontus francisci, assembly GCF_036365525.1. NCBI lineage: Eukaryota > Metazoa > Chordata > Chondrichthyes > Heterodontiformes > Heterodontidae > Heterodontus > Heterodontus francisci. The sequence continues at coordinate 1,059,261 of NW_027141653.1, read as the reverse complement.
TGTGGGGAAGAGGTTTCAGTGTGTGGGGAAGAGGTTTCAGTGTTTGGGGATGGGTTTCATTGTGTGGGGAATGGATTCAGTGTGTGGGGATGGGTATCAGTTTGTGCAGAAGGGGTTTCAGTGCATGTGGAAGAGGATTCAGAGTGTGTGGAATGGGTTTCAGCGTGTGGGGAAGGGGGTTCAGCGTGTGGGGAGGGGTTTCAGTGTGCGGGGAAGGGTTTTCAGTGTGCGGGGAAGGGGTTTCAGTGTGTGTGGGAGGGGTTTCAGTGTGTGGGGAAGGGGTTTCAGTGTGCGGGGAAGGGGTTACAGTGAGTGTGGAAGGGTTTCAGTGTGTGGGGAAGGGGTTTCAGTGTGTGTGGAAGAGGTTTCAGTGTGTGTGGAAGGGGTTTCAGTGTGTGGGGATGGGTTTCAGTGGGTGTGGAAGAAGTTTCAGCGTGTGGGGAAGAGGTTTCAGTGTGTGGGGAAGATGTTTCAGTGTGTGTGGAAGAGGTTTCTGTGCGTGGCGAAGGAGTTTCAGTTTGTGGGGAAGAGGTTTTGGTGTGTGTGGAAGGGGTTTCAGTGCGTGGGGAAGGGTGTTCAGTTTGTGGGGAAGAGGGTTCAGTGTGTGGGGAAGGGTTTCAGTCTGTGGGGAAGAGCTTTCAGTGTGTGGGAAAGAGGTTTCATTGTGTGGGGAAGGGGTTTCAATGTGTGGGGAAGTGGTTTCAGTGTGTGGGGAAGAGGTTTCAGTGTGTGGGGAAGAGGTTTCAGTGTGTGGGGAAGAGGTTTCAGTGTGTGGGGAGGGGTTTCAGTCTGTGGGGAAGAGCTTTCAGTGTGTGGGAAAGAGGTTTCATTGTGTGGGGAAGGGGTTTCAATGTGTGGGGAAGTGGTTTCAGTGTGTGGGGAAGAGGTTTCAGAGTGTGGGGAAGGGGTTTCAGTCTGTGGGGAAGGGGTTTCAGTCTGTGGGGAAGGGGTTTCAGTGTGTGGGGAAGGGGTTTCAGTGTGTGGGGAAGAGGTTTCAGTCTGTGGGGATGGGTTTCAGTGTGTGGGGAATGGGTTTCAGTGTGAGTGGAAGGGGTTTCAGCGTGTGGGGAAGGGGTTTCAGCGTGTGGGGAAGGGGTTTCAGCGTGTGGGGAAGAGGTTTTAGTGTGTGGGGAAGAGGTTTCAGTGTTTGGGGATGGGTTTCATTGTGTGGGGAATGGATTCAGTGTGTGGGGATTGGTATCAGTGTGTGCGGAAGGGGTTTCAGTGCATGTGGAAGAGGATTCAGTGTGTGTGGAATGGGTTTCAGCGTGTGGGGAAGGGGGTTCAGCGTGTGGGGAAGGGTTTCAGTGTGCGGGGAAGGGTTTTCAGTGTGTGGGGATGGGTTTCAGTGGGTGTGGAAGAGGATTCAGTGTGTGGGGAAGATGTTTCAGTGTGTGTGGAAGAGGTTTCTGTGCGTGGGGAAGGAGTTTCAGTTTGTGGGGAAGAGGTTTTGGTGTGTGTGGAAGGGGTTTCAGTGCGTGGGGAAGGGTGTTCAGTTTGTGGGGAAGAGGTTTCAGTGTGTGGGGAAGGGTTTCAGTCTGTGGGGAAGAGCTTTCAGTGTGTGGGAAAGAGGTTTCATTGTGTGGGGAAGGGGTTTCAATGTGTGGGGAAGTGGTTTCAGTGTGTGGGGAAGAGGTTTCAGTGTGTGGGGAAGAGGTTTCAGTGTGTGGGGAGGTGTTTCAGTCTGTGGGGAAGAGCTTTCAGTGTGTGGGAAAGAGGTTTCATTGTGTGGGGAAGGGGTTTCAATGTGTGGGGAAGTGGTTTCAGTGTGTGGGGAAGAGGTTTCAGAGTGTGGGGAAGGGGTTTCAGTCTGTGGGGAAGGGGTTTCAGTCTGTGGGGAAGGGGTTTCAGTGTGTGGGGAAGGGGTTTCAGTGTGTGGGGAAGAGGTTTCAGTCTGTGGGGATGGGTTTCAGTGTGTGGGGAATGGGTTTCAGTGTGAGTGGAAGGGGTTTCAGCGTGTGGGGAAGGGGTTTCAGCGTGTGGGGAAGGGGTTTCAGCGTGTGGGGAAGAGGTTTCAGTGTGTGGGGAAGAGGTTTCAGTGTTTGGGGATGGGTTTCATTGTGTGGGGAATGGATTCAGTGTGTGGGGATTGGTATCAGTGTGTGCGGAAGGGGTTTCAGTGCATGTGGAAGAGGATTCAGTGTGTGTGGAATGGGTTTCAGCGTGTGGGGAAGGGGGTTCAGCGTGTGGGGAAGGGTTTCAGTGTGCGGGGAAGGGTTTTCAGTGTGCGGGGAAGGGTTTTCAGTGTGTGTGGAAGGGGTTTCAGTGTGTGGGGAAGGGGTTTCAGTGTGCGGGGAAGGGGTTACAGTGAGTGTGGAAGGGTTTCACAGTGTGGGGAAGGGGTTTCAGTGTGTGTGGAAGAGGTTTCAGTGTGTGTGGAAGGGGTTTCAGTGTGTGGGGATGGGTTTCTGTGCGTGGGGAAGGAGTTTCAGTTTGTGGGGAAGAGGTTTTGGTGTGTGTGGAAGGGGTTTCAGTGCGTGGGGAAGGGTGTTCAGTTTGTGGGGAAGAGGTATCAGTGTGTGGGGAAGGGTTTCAGTCTGTGGGGAAGAGCTTTCAGTGTGTGGGAAAGAGGTTTCATTGTGTGTGGAAGAGGTTTCAGTGTGTGTGGAAGGGGTTTCAGTGTGTGGGGATGGGTTTCAGTGGGTGTGCAAGAAGTTTCAGCGTGTGGGGAAGAGGTTTCAGTGTGTGGGGAAGATGTTTCAGTGTGTGTGGAAGAGGTTTCTGTGCGTGGGGATGGAGTTTCAGTTTGTGGGGAAGAGGTTTTGGTGCGTGTGGAAGGGGTTTCAGTGTGTGGGGAAGGGTTTCAGTCTGTGGGGAAGAGCTTTCAGTGTGTGGGAAAGTGGTTTCATTGTGTGGGAAAAGGGTTTCAATGTGTGGGGAAGTGGTTTCAGTGTGTGGGGAAGAGGTTTCAGAGTGTGGGGAAGGGGTTTCAGTCTGTGGGGAAGGGGTTTCAGTCTGTGGGGAAGAGGTTTCAGTGTGTGGGGAAGAGGTTTCAGTGTGTGGGGAAGGGGTTTCAGTGTGTGGTGAAGGGGGTACAGTGTGTGGGAAAGAGGGTTCAGTGTGCGGGGAAGGGGTTTCAGTGTGTGGGGAAGAGGTTTCAGTGTCTGGGGAAGATGTTTCAGTTTGTGGGGAAGAGGTTTTGGTGCGTGTGGAAGGGGTTTCAGTGTGTGGGGAAGGGTTTCAGTCTGTGGGGAAGAGCTTTCAGTGTGTGGGAAAGTGGTTTCATTGTGTGGGAAAAGGGTTTCAATGTGTGGGGAAGTGGTTTCAGTGTGTGGGGAAGAGGTTTCAGAGTGTGGGGAAGGGGTTTCAGTCTGTGGGGAAGGGGTTTCTGTCTGTGGGGAAGGGGTTTCAGTCTGTGGGGAAGAGGTTTCAGTGTGTGGGGAAGAGGTTTCAGTGTGTGGGGAAGGGGTTTCAGTGTGTGGTGAAGGGGGTACAGTGTGTGGGAAAGAGGGTTCAGTGTGCGGGGAAGGGGTTTCAGTGTGTGGGGAAGAGGTTTCAGTGTCTGGGGAAGATGTTTCAGTGTGTGGGGAAGTGTTTCCGTCTGTGGCGAAGAGCTTTCAGTGTGTGCGGATGGGTTTCAGTGGGTGTGGAAGAAGTTTCAGCGTGTGGGGAGGAAGTTTCAGTGTGTGGGGAAGAGGTTTCAGAGTGTGGGGAAGAGGTTTCAGTGTGTGTGGAAGAGGTTTCAGTGCGTGGGGAAGGAGTTTCAATGTGTGGGGGAGAGGTTTCAGTGTGGGGGGAAGAGGTTTCATTGTGTGGGGAAGAGTTTTCAGTGTGTGTGGAAGGGGTTTCAGTGCGTGGGGAAGGGGTTTCAGTGTGTGGGAAAGAGGTGTCAGTGTGTGGGGAAGGGGTTACAGTGTGTGTGGAAGGGGTTTCAGTGTGTGGGGAAGGGGTTTCAGTGTGTGTGGAAGAGGTTTCAGTGTGTGTGGAAGGGGTTTCAGTGTGTGGGGATGGGTTTCAGTGGGTGTGGAAGAGGATACAGTGTGTGGGGAAGATGTTTCAGTGTGTGTGGAAGAGGTTTCTGTGCGTGGGGAAGGAGTTTCAGTGTGTGGGGAAGAGGTTTCAGTGTGTGGGGAAGAGGTTTTGGTGTGTGTGGAAGGGGTTTCAGTGCGTGGGGAAGGGGTTTCAGTGTGTGGGGAAGAGGTTGCAGTGTGTGGGGAAGGGTTTCAGTCTGTGGGGAAGAGCTTTCAGTGTGTGGGAAAGATGTTTCAGTGTGTGGGGAAGGGGTTTCAATGTGTGGGGAAGTGGTTTCAGTGTGTGGGGAAGTGGTTTCAGAGTGTGGGGAAGAGGTTTCAGAGTGTGGGGAAGGGGTATCAGTCTGTGGGGAAGAGGTTTCAGTGTGTGGGGAAGAGGTTTCAGTGTTTGGGGATGGGTTTCATTGTGTGGGGAATGGATTCAGTGTGTGGGGATGGGTATCAGTTTGTGCAGAAGGGGTTTCAGTGCATGTGGAAGAGGATTCAGAGTGTGTGGAATGGGTTTCAGCGTGTGGGGAAGGGGGTTCAGCGTGTGGGGAGGGGTTTCAGTGTGCGGGGAAGGGTTTTCAGTGTGCGGGGAAGGGGTTTCAGTGTGTGTGGGAGGGGTTTCAGTGTGTGGGGAAGGGGTTTCAGTGTGCGGGGAAGGGGTTACAGTGAGTGTGGAAGGGTTTCAGTGTGTGGGGAAGGGGTTTCAGTGTGTGTGGAAGAGGTTTCAGTGTGTGTGGAAGGGGTTTCAGTGTGTGGGGATGGGTTTCAGTGGGTGTGGAAGAAGTTTCAGCGTGTGGGGAAGAGGTTTCAGTGTGTGGGGAAGATGTTTCAGTGTGTGTGGAAGAGGTTTCTGTGCGTGGCGAAGGAGTTTCAGTTTGTGGGGAAGAGGTTTTGGTGTGTGTGGAAGGGGTTTCAGTGCGTGGGGAAGGGTGTTCAGTTTGTGGGGAAGAGGGTTCAGTGTGTGGGGAAGGGTTTCAGTCTGTGGGGAAGAGCTTTCAGTGTGTGGGAAAGAGGTTTCATTGTGTGGGGAAGGGGTTTCAATGTGTGGGGAAGTGGTTTCAGTGTGTGGGGAAGAGGTTTCAGTGTGTGGGGAAGAGGTTTCAGTGTGTGGGGAAGAGGTTTCAGTGTGTGGGGAGGGGTTTCAGTCTGTGGGGAAGAGCTTTCAGTGTGTGGGAAAGAGGTTTCATTGTGTGGGGAAGGGGTTTCAATGTGTGGGGAAGTGGTTTCAGTGTGTGGGGAAGAGGTTTCAGAGTGTGGGGAAGGGGTTTCAGTCTGTGGGGAAGGGGTTTCAGTCTGTGGGGAAGGGGTTTCAGTGTGTGGGGAAGGGGTTTCAGTGTGTGGGGAAGAGGTTTCAGTCTGTGGGGATGGGTTTCAGTGTGTGGGGAATGGGTTTCAGTGTGAGTGGAAGGGGTTTCAGCGTGTGGGGAAGGGGTTTCAGCGTGTGGGGAAGGGGTTTCAGCGTGTGGGGAAGAGGTTTTAGTGTGTGGGGAAGAGGTTTCAGTGTTTGGGGATGGGTTTCATTGTGTGGGGAATGGATTCAGTGTGTGGGGATTGGTATCAGTGTGTGCGGAAGGGGTTTCAGTGCATGTGGAAGAGGATTCAGTGTGTGTGGAATGGGTTTCAGCGTGTGGGGAAGGGGGTTCAGCGTGTGGGGAAGGGTTTCAGTGTGCGGGGAAGGGTTTTCAGTGTGCGGGGAAGGGTTTTCAGTGTGTGTGGAAGGGGTTTCAGTGCGTGGGGAAGGGGTTTCAGTGTGCGGGGAAGGGGTTACAGTGAGTGTGGAAGGGTTTCAGTGTGTGGGGAAGGGGTTTCAGTGTGTGTGGAAGAGGTTTCAGTGTGTGTGGAAGGGGTTTCAGTGTGTGGGGATGGGTTTCTGTGCGTGGGGAAGGAGTTTCAGTTTGTGGGGAAGAGGTATCAGTGTGTGTGGAAGGGGTTTCAGTGCGTGGGGAAGGGTGTTCAGTTTGTGGGGAAGAGGTATCAGTGTGTGGGGAAGGGTTTCAGTCTGTGGGGAAGAGCTTTCAGTGTGTGGGAAAGAGGTTTCATTGTGTGTGGAAGAGGTTTCAGTGTGTGTGGAAGGGGTTTCAGTGTGTGGGGATGGGTTTCAGTGGGTGTGCAAGAAGTTTCAGCGTGTGGGGAAGAGGTTTCAGTGTGTGGGGAAGATGTTTCAGTGTGTGTGGAAGAGGTTTCTGTGCGTGGGGATGGAGTTTCAGTTTGTGGGGAAGAGGTTTTGGTGCGTGTGGAAGGGGTTTCAGTGTGTGGGGAAGGGTTTCAGTCTGTGGGGAAGAGCTTTCAGTGTGTGGGAAAGTGGTTTCATTGTGTGGGAAAGGGGTTTCAATGTGTGGGGAAGTGGTTTCAGTGTGTGGGGAAGAGGTTTCAGAGTGTGGGGAAGGGGTTTCAGTCTGTGGGGAAGGGGTTTCAGTCTGTGGGGAAGAGGTTTCAGTGTGTGGGGAAGAGGTTTCAGTGTGTGGGGAAGGGGTTTCAGTGTGTGGTGAAGGGGGTACAGTGTGTGGGAAAGAGGGTTCAGTGTGCGGGGAAGGGGTTTCAGTGTGTGGGGAAGAGGTTTCAGTGTCTGGGGAAGATGTTTCAGTGTGTGGGGAAGTGTTTCCGTCTGTGGCGAAGAGCTTTCAGTGTGTGCGGATGGGTTTCAGTGGGTGTGGAAGAAGTTTCAGCGTGTGGGGAGGAAGTTTCAGTGTGTGGGGAAGAGGTTTCAGAGTGTGGGGAAGAGGTTTCAGTGTGTGTGGAAGAGGTTTCAGTGCGTGGGGAAGGAGTTTCAATGTGTGGGGGAGAGGTTTCAGTGTGGGGGGAAGAGGTTTCATTGTGTGGGGAAGAGTTTTCAGTGTGTGTGGAAGGGGTTTCAGTGCGTGGGGAAGGGGTTTCAGTGTGTGGGAAAGAGGTGTCAGTGTGTGGGAAAGAGGTGTCAGTGTGTGGGGAAGGGGTTACAGTGTGTGTGGAAGGGGTTTCAGTGTGTGGGGAAGGGGTTTCAGTGTGTGTGGAAGAGGTTTCAGTGTGTGTGGAAGGGGTTTCAGTGTGTGGGGATGGGTTTCAGTGGGTGTGGAAGAGGATACAGTGTGTGGGGAAGATGTTTCAGTGTGTGTGGAAGAGGTTTCTGTGCGTGGGGAAGGAGTTTCAGTGTGTGGGGAAGAGGTTTCAGTGTGTGGGGAAGAGGTTTTGGTGTGTGTGGAAGGGGTTTCAGTGCGTGGGGAAGGGGTTTCAGTGTGTGGGGAAGAGGTTGCAGTTTGTGGGGAAGGGTTTCAGTCTGTGGGGAAGAGCTTTCAGTGTGTGGGAAAGAGGTTTCAGTGTGTGGGGAAGGGGTTTCAATGTGTGGGGAAGTGGTTTCAGTGTGTGGGGAAGTGGTTTCAGAGTGTGGGGAAGAGGTTTCAGAGTGTGGGGAAGGGGTATCAGTCTGTGGGGAAGAGGTTTCAGTGTGTGGGGAAGAGGTTTCAGTGTTTGGGGATGGGTTTCATTGTGTGGGGAATGGATTCAGTGTGTGGGGATGGGTATCAGTTTGTGCAGAAGGGGTTTCAGTGCATGTGGAAGAGGATTCAGTGTGTGTGGAATGGGTTTCAGCGTGTGGGGAAGGGGGTTCAGCGTGTGGGGAGGGGTTTCAGTGTGCGGGGAAGGGTTTTCAGTGTGCGGGGAAGGGGTTTCAGTGTGTGTGGGAGGGGTTTCAGTGTGTGGGGAAGGGGTTTCAGTGTGCGGGGAAGGGGTTACAGTGAGTGTGGAAGGGTTTCAGTGTGTGTGGAAGAGGTTTCAGTGTGTGTGGAAGGGGTTTCAGTGTGTGGGGATGGGTTTCAGTGGGTGTGGAAGAAGTTTCAGCGTGTGGGGAAGAGGTTTCAGTGTGTGGGGAAGATGTTTCAGTGTGTGTGGAAGAGGTTTCTGTGCGTGGCGAAGGAGTTTCAGTTTGTGGGGAAGAGGTTTTGGTGTGTGTGGAAGGGGTTTCAGTGCGTGGGGAAGGGTGTTCAGTTTGTGGGGAAGAGGTTTCAGTGTGTGGGGAAGGGTTTCAGTCTGTGGGGAAGAGCTTTCAGTGTGTGGGAAAGAGGTTTCATTGTGTGGGGAAGGGGTTTCAATGTGTGGGGAAGTGGTTTCAGTGTGTGGGGAAGAGGTTTCAGTGTGTGGGGAAGAGGTTTCAGTGTGTGGGGAAGAGGTTTCAGTGTGTGGGGAGGGGTTTCAGTCTGTGGGGAAGAGCTTTCAGTGTGTGGGAAAGAGGTTTCATTGTGTGGGGAAGGGGTTTCAATGTGTGGGGAAGTGGTTTCAGTGTGTGGGGAAGAGGTTTCAGAGTGTGGGGAAGGGGTTTCAGTCTGTGGGGAAGGGGTTTCAGTCTGTGGGGAAGGGGTTTCAGTGTGTGGGGAAGGGGTTTCAGTGTGTGGGGAAGAGGTTTCAGTCTGTGGGGATGGGTTTCAGTGTGTGGGGATTGGGTTTCAGTGTGAGTGGAAGGGGTTTCAGCGTGTGGGGAAGGGGTTTCAGCGTGTGGGTAAGAGGTTTTAGTGTGTGGGGAAGAGGTTTCAGTGTTTGGGGATGGGTTTCATTGTGTGGGGAATGGATTCAGTGTGTGGGGATTGGTATCAGTGTGTGCGGAAGGGGTTTCAGTGCATGTGGAAGAGGATTCAGTGTGTGTGGAATGGGTTTCAGCGTGTGGGGAAGGGGGTTCAGCGTGTGGGGAAGGGTTTCAGTGTGCGGGGAAGGGTTTTCAGTGTGCGGGGAAGGGTTTTCAGTGTGTGTGGAAGGGGTTTCAGTGCGTGGGGAAGGGGTTTCAGTGTGCGGGGAAGGGGTTACAGTGAGTGTGGAAGGGTTTCAGTGTGTGGGGAAGGGGTTTCAGTGTGTGTGGAAGAGGTTTCAGTGTGTGTGGAAGGGGTTTCAGTGTGTGGGGATGGGTTTCTGTGCGTGGGGAAGGAGTTTCAGTTTGTGGGGAAGAGGTTTTGGTGTGTGTGGAAGGGGTTTCAGTGCGTGGGGAAGGGTGTTCAGTTTGTGGGGAAGAGGTATCAGTGTGTGGGGAAGGGTTTCAGTCTGTGGGGAAGAGCTTTCAGTGTGTGGGAAAGAGGTTTCATTGTGTGTGGAAGGGGGTTCAATGTGTGGGGAAGAGGTTTCAGTGTGTGGGGAAGAGGTTTCAGTGTGTGTGGAAGAGGTTTCAGTGCGTGGGGAAGGATTTTCAATATGTGGGGGAGAGGTTTCAGTGTGGGGGGAAGACGTTTAATTGTGTGGGGAAGAGTTTTCAGTGTGTGTGGAAGGGTTTTCAGTGCGTGGGGAAGGGGTTTCAGTGTGTGGGAAAGATTTGTCAGTGTGTGGGGAAGGGGTTACAGTGTGTGTGGAAGGGGTTTCAGTGTGTGGGGAAGGGGTTTCAGTGGGTCTGGAAGAGGTTTCAGTGTGTGTGGAAGAGGTTTCAGTGTGTGTGGAAGGGGTTTCAGTGTGTGGGGATGGGTTTCAGTGGGTGTGGAAGAGGATTCAGTGTGTGGGGAAGATGTTTCAGTGTGTGTGGAAGAGGTTTCTGTGCGTGGGGAAGGAGTTTCAGTTTGTGGGGAAGAGGTTTTGGTGTGTGTGGAAGGGGTTTCAGTGCGTGGGGAAGGGTGTTCAGTTTGTGGGGAAGAGGTTTCAGTGTGTGGGGAAGGGTTTCAGTCTGTGGGGAAGAGCTTTCAGTGTGTGGGAAAGAGGTTTCATTGTGTGGGGAAGGGGTTTCAATGTGTGGGGAAGTGGTTTCAGTGTGTGGGGAAGAGGTTTCAGTGTGTGGGGAAGAGGTTTCAGTGTGTGGGGAAGAGGTTTCAGTCTGTGGGGAGGGGTTTCAGTCTGTGGGGAAGAGCTTTCAGTGTGTGGGAAAGAGGTTTCATTGTGTGGGGAAGGGGTTTCAATGTGTGGGGAAGTGGTTTCAGTGTGTGGGGAAGAGGTTTCAGAGTGTGGGGAAGGGGTTTCAGTCTGTGGGGAAGGGGTTTCAGTCTGTGGGGAAGGGGTTTCAGTGTGTGGGGAAGGGGTTTCAGTGTGTGGGGAAGAGGTTTCAGTCTGTGGGGATGGGTTTCAGTGTGTGGGGAATGGGTTTCAGTGTGAGTGGAAGGGGTTTCAGCGTGTGGGGAAGGGGTTTCAGCGTGTGGGGAAGGGGTTTCAGCGTGTGGGGAAGAGGTTTCAGTGTGTGGGGAAGAGGTTTCAGTGTTTGGGGATGGGTTTCATTGTATGTGGAAGAGGATTCAGTGTGTGTGGAATGGGTTTCAGCGTGTGGGGAAGGGGGTTCAGCGTGTGGGGAAGGGTTTCAGTGTGCGGGGAAGGGGTTACAGTGAGTGTGGAAGGGTTTCAGTGTGTGGGGAAGGGGTATCAGTGTGTGTGGAAGAGGTTTCAGTGTGTGTGGAAGGGGTTTCAGTGTGTGGGGTTGGTTTCTGTGCGTGGGGAAGGAGTTTCAGTTTGTGGGGAAGAGGTTTTGGTGTGTGTGGAAGGGGTTTCAGTGCGTGGGGAAGGGTGTTCAGTTTGTGGGGAAGAGGTATCAGTGTGTGGGGAAGGGTTTCAGTCTGTGGGGAAGAGCTTTCAGTGTGTGGGAAAGAGGTTTCATTGTGTGTGGAAGGGGTTTCAATGTGTGGGGAAGAGGTTTCAGTGTGTGGGGAAGAGGTTTCAGAGTGTGGGGAAGGGGTTTCAGTCTGTGGGGAAGGGGTTTCAGTATGTGGGGAAGGGGTTTCAGTGTGTGGGGAAGAGGTGTCAGTGTGTGGGGAAGAGGTGTCAGTGTGTGGGGAAGAGGTTTCAGTGTGTGGGGAAGAGGTTTCAGTGTGTGGGGAAGGGGTTTCAGTGTGTGATGAAGGGGGTACAGTGTGTGGGAAAGAGGGTTCAGTGTGCGGGGAAGGGGTTACAGTGTGTGGGGAAGAGGTTTCAGAGTGTGGGGAAGAGGTTTCAGTGTGTGGGGAAGGGTTTCCGTCTGTGGCGAAGAGCTTTCAGTGTGTGCGGATGGGTTTCAGTGGGTGTGGAAGAAGTTTCAGCTTGTGGGGAGGAAGTTTGAGTGTGTGGGGAAGAGGTTTCAGAGTGTGGGGAAGAGGTTTCAGTGTGTGTGGAAGAGGTTTCAGTGCGTGGGGAAGGAGTTTCAATGTGTGGGGGAGAGGTTTCAGTGTGGGGGGAAGAGGTTTAATTGTGTGGGGAAGAGTTTTCAGTGTGTGTGGAAGGGGTTTCAGTGCGTGTGGAAGGGGTTTCAGTGTGTGGGAAAGAGGTGTCAGTGTGTGGGGAAGGGGTTACAGTGTGTGCGGAAGGGGTTTCAGTGTGTGGGGAAGGGGTTTCAGTGTGTGTGGAAGAGGTTTCAGTGTGTGTGGAAGGGGTTTCAGTGTGTGGGGATGGGTTTCAGTGGGTGTGGAAGAGGATTCAGTGTGTGGGGAAGATGTTTCAGTGAGTGTGGAAGGGTTTCAGTGTGTGGGGAAGGGGTTTCAGTGTGTGTGGAAGAGGTTTCAGTGTGTGTGGAAGGGGTTTCAGTGTGTGGGGATGGGTTTCAGTGTGTGGGGATGGGTTTCAGTGGGTGTGGAAGAATTTTTCAGCCTGTGGGGAAGAGGTTTCAGTGTGTGGGGAAGATGTTTCAGTGTGTGTGGAAGAGGTTTCTGTGCGTGGGGAAGGAGTTTCAGTTTGTGGGGAAGAGGTTTTGGTGTGTGTGGAAGGGGTTTCAGTGCGTGGGGAAGGGTGTTCAGTTTGTGGGGAAGAGGTATCAGTGTGTGGGGAAGGGTTTCAGTCTGTGGGGAAGAGATTTCAGTGTGTGGGAAAGAGGTTTCATTGTGTGGGGAAGGGGTTTCAATGTGTGGGGAAGTGGTTTCAGTGTGTGGGGAAGAGGTTTCAGAGTGTGGGGAAGGGGTTTCAGTCTGTGGGGAAGGGGTTTCAGTCTGTGGGGAAGGGGTTTCAGTCTGTGGGGAAGAGGTTTCAGTGTGTGGGGAAGGGGTTTCAGTGTGTTGTGAAGGGGGTACCGTGTGTGGGTAAGAGGGTTCAGTGTGCGGGGAAGGGGTTTCAGTGTGTGGGGAAGAGGTTTCAGTGTGTGGGGAAGAGGTTTCAGTGTGTGGGGAAGGGTTTCCGTCTGTGGCGAAGAGGTTTCAGTGTGTGCGGATGGGTTTCAGTGGGTGTGGAAGAAGTTTCAGCGTGTGGGGAGGAAGTTTCAGTGTGTGGGGAAGAGGTTTCAGAGTGTGGGGAAGAGGTTTCAGTGTGTGTGGAAGAGGTTTCAGTGCGTGGGGAAGGATTTTCAATGTGTGGGGGAGAGGTTTCAGTGTGGGGGGAAGACGTTTAATTGTGTGGGGAAGAGTTTTCAGTGTGTGTGGAAGGGGTTTCAGTGCGTGGGGAAGGGGTTTCAGTGTGTGGGAAAGAGGTGTCAGTGTGTGGGGAAGGGGTTACAGTGTGTGTGGAAGGGGTTTCAGTGTGTGGGGAAGGGGTTTCAGTGTGTGTGGAAGAGGTTTCAGTGTGTGTGGAAGAGGTTTCAGTGTGTGTGGAAGGGGTTTCAGTGTGTGGGGATGGGTTTCAGTGGGTTGGAAGAGGATTCAGTGTGTGGGGAAGATGTTTCAGTGTGTGTGGAAGAGGTTTCTGTGCGCGGGGAAGGGGTTTCAGTGTGTGGGGAAGAGGTTTCAGTGTGTGTGGAAGGGGTTTCAGTGCGTGGGGAAGGGGTTTCAGTGTGTGGGGAAGAGGTTTCAGTGTGTGGGGAAGAGGTTTCAGTGTGTGGGGAAGGGGTTTAAATGTGTGGGGAAGAGGTTTCAGTGTGTGGGGAAGAGGTGTCAGTGTGTGGGGAAGAGGTTTCAGTGTGTGGGGAAGAGGTTTCAGTGTGTGGGGAAGGGGTTTCAGTGTGTGATGAAGGGGGTACAGTGTGTGGGAAAGAGGGTTCAGTGTGCGGGGAAGGGGTTTCAGTGTGTGGGGAAGAGGTTTCAGAGTGTGGGGAAGAGGTTTCAGTGTGTGGGGAAGGGTTTCCGTCTGTGGCGAAGAGCTTTCAGTGTGTGCGGATGGGTTTCAGTGGGTGTGGAAGAAGTTTCAGCTTGTGGGGAGGAAGTTTGAGTGTGTGGGGAAGAGGTTTCAGAGTGTGGGGAAGAGGTTTCAGTGTGTGTGGAAGAGCTTTCAGTGCGTGGGGAAGGAGTTTCAATGTGTGGGGGAGAGGTTTCAGTGTGGGGGGAAGAGGTTTAATTGTGTGGGGAAGAGTTTTCAGTGTGTGTGGAAGGGGTTTCAGTGCGTGTGGAAGGGGTTTCAGTGTGTGGGAAAGAGGTGTCAGTGTGTGGGGAAGGGGTTACAGTGTGTGCGGAAGGGGTTTCAGTGTGTGGGGAAGGGGTTTCAGTGTGTGTGGAAGAGGTTTCAGTGTGTGTGGAAGGGGTTTCAGTGTGTGGGGATGGGTTTCAGTGGGTGTGGAAGAGGATTCAGTGTGTGGGGAAGATGTTTCAGTGAGTGTGGAAGGGTTTCAGTGTGTGGGGAAGGGGTTTCAGTGTGTGTGGAAGAGGTTTCAGTGTGTGTGGAAGGGGTTTCAGTGTGTGGGGATGGGTTTCAGTGTGTGGGGATGGGTTTCAGTGGGTGTGGATGAATTTTTCAGCCTGTGGGGAAGAGGTTTCAGTGTGTGGGGAAGATGTTTCAGTGTGTGTGGAAGAGGTTTCTGTGCGTGGGGAAGGAGTTTCAGTTTGTGGGGAAGAGGTTTTGGTGTGTGTGGAAGGGGTTTCAGTGCGTGGGGAAGGGTGTTCAGTTTGTGGGGAAGAGGTATCAGTGTGTGGGGAAGGGTTTCAGTCTGTGGGGAAGAGATTTCAGTGTGTGGGAAAGAGGTTTCATTGTGTGGGGAAGGGGTTTCAATGTGTGGGGAAGTGGTTTCAGTGTGTGGGGAAGAGGTTTCAGAGTGTGGGGAAGGGGTTTCAGTCTGTGGGGAAGCGGTTTCAGTCTGTGGGGAAGGGGTTTCAGTCTGTGGGGAAGAGGTTTCAGTGTGTGGGGAAGGGGTTTCAGTGTGTTGTGAAGGGGGTACCGTGTGTGGGTAAGAGGGTTCAGTGTGCGGGGAAGGGGTTTCAGTGTGTGGGGAAGAGGTTTCAGTGTGTGGGGAAGAGGTTTCAGTGTGTGGGGAAGGGTTTCCGTCTGTGGCGAAGAGGTTTCAGTGTGTGCGGATGGGTTTCAGTGGGTGTGGAAGAAGTTTCAGCGTGTGGGGAGGAAGTTTCAGTGTGTGGGCAAGAGGTTTCAGAGTGTGGGGAAGAGGTTTCAGTGTGTGTGGAAGAGGTTTCAGTGCGTGGGGAAGGATTTTCAATGTGTGGGGGAGAGGTTTCAGTGTGGGGGGAAGACGTTTAATTGTGTGGGGAAGAGTTTTCAGTGTGTGTGGAAGGGGTTTCAGTGCGTGGGGAAGGGGTTTCAGTGTGTGGGAAAGAGGTGTCAGTGTGTGGGGAAGGGGTTACAGTGTGTGTGGAAGGGGTTTCAGTGTGTGGGGAAGGGGTTTCAGTGTGTGTGGAAGAGGTTTCAGTGTGTGTGGAAGAGGTTTCAGTGTGTGTGGAAGAGGTTTCTGTGCGCGGGGAAGGGGTTTCAGTGTGTGGGGAAGAGGTTTCAGTGTGTGTGGAAGGGGTTTCAGTGCGTGGGGAAGGGGTTTCAGTGTGTGGGGAAGAGGTTACAGTGTGTGGGGAAGAGGTTTCAGTCTGTGGGGAAGGGGTTTAAATGTGTGGGGAAGAGGTTTCAGTGTGTGGGGAAGAGGTTTCAGTGTGTGGGAAAGAGGTTTCAGTGTGTGGGGAAGGGGTATCAGTGTGTGGGGAAGAGGTTTCAGTGTGTGGGGAAGAGGTTTCAGTGTGTGGGGAAGAGGTTTCAGTGTGTGGGGAAGGGGTTTCAGTGTGCGGGGAAGGGGTTTCAGTGTGTGGGGATGGGTTTCAGTGGGTGCAGAAGAAGTTTCAGCGTGTGGGGAAGAGGTTTCAGTGTGTGGGGAAGATGTTTCAGTGTGTGTGGAAGAGGTTTCTGTGCGTGGGGAAGGAGTTTCAGTGTGTGGGGAAGAGGTTTCAGTGTGTGGGGAAGGGTTTCAGTCTGTGGCGAAGAGGTTTCAGTGTGTGGGGATGGGTTTCAGTGGGTGTGGAAGATGTTTCAGCGTGTGGGGAAGGAGCTTCAGTGTGTGGGGAAGAGGTTTCAGTGAGTGTGGAAGAGGTTTCAGTGGTTGGGGAAGGGGTTTCAGTGCGTGGGGAAGAGGAAACTGTATGTGGGGAAGGGTTTCAGTCTTTGGGGAAGAGCTTTCAGTGAGTGGGGAAGAGGTTTCAGTGTGTGGGGTTGGGTTTCAGTGTGTGGGGATGGGTTTCAGTGTGTGGGGAAGGGGTTTCAGTGTGGGGGGAAGAGGTTCCAGTGTGTTGGGATGGGTTTCAGTGCGTGGGGAAGTGGTTTCAGTGTGTGGGGCAGGGGTTTCAGTGTGTGGGGAAGAGATTACAGTGTGTGGGGATGGGTTTCAGTGTGTGGGGATGGGTTTCAGTGCGTGGGGAAGGGGTTTCAGTCTGTGGGGATGGTGTTTCAGTGTGTGTGGAAGAGGTTTCTGTGCGTGGGGAAGGAGTTTCAGTTTGTGGGGAAGAGGTTTTGGTGTGTGTGGAAGGGGTTTCAGTGCGTGGGGAAGGGTGTTCAGTTTGTGGGGAAGAGGTATCAGTGTGTGGGGAAGGGTTTCAGTCTGTGGGGAAGAGATTTCAGTGTGTGGGAAAGAGGTTTCATTGTGTGGGGAAGGGGTTTCAATGTGTGGGGAAGTGGTTTCAGTGTGTGGGGAAGAGGTTTCAGAGTGTGGGGAAGGGGTTTCAGTCTGTGGGGAAGGGGTTTCAGTCTGTGGGGAAGGGGTTTCAGTCTGTGGGGAAGAGGTTTCAGTGTGTGGGGAAGGGGTTTCAATGTGTGGGGAAGTGGTTTCCGTGTGTGGGGAAGAGGTTTCAGAGTGTGGGGAAGAGGTTTCAGAGTGTGGGGAAGAGGTTTCAGAGTGTGGGGAAGGGGTATCAGTCTGTGGGGAAGAGGTTTCAGTGTGTGGGGAAGAGGTTTCAGTGTTTGGGGATGGGTTTCATTGTGTGGGGAATGGATTCAGTGTGTGGGGATGGGTATCAGTGTGTGCGGAAGGGGTTTCAGTGCATGTGGAAGAGGATTCAGAGTGTGTGGAATGGGTTTCAGCGTGTGGGGAAGGGGGTTCAGCGTGTGGGGAAGGGTTTCAGTGTGCGGGGAAGGGTTTTCAGTGTGCGGGGAAGGGGTTTCTGTGTGTGTGGAAGGGGTTTCAGTGTGTGGGGAAGGGGTTTCAGTGTGCGGGGAAGGGGTTACAGTGAGTGTGGTAGGGTTTCAGTGTGTGGGGAAGGGGTTTCAGTGTGTGTGGAAGAGGTTTCAGTGTGTGTGGAAGGGGTTTCAGTGTGTGGGGATGGGTTTCAGTGGGTGTGGAAGAAGTTTCAGCGTGTGGGGAAGAGGTTTCAGTGTGTGGGGAAGATGTTTTAGTGTGTGTGGAAGAGGTTTCTGTGCGTGGGGAAGGAGTTTCAGTTTGTGGGGAAGAGGTTTTGGTGTGTGTGGAAGGGGTTTCAGTGCGTGGGGAAGGGTGTTCTGTTTGTGGGGAAGAGGTTTCAGTGTGTGGGGAAGGGTTTCAGTCTGTGGGGAAGAGCTTTCAGTGTGTGGGAAAGAGGTTTCATTGTGTGGGGATGGGGTTTCAATGTGTGGGGACGTGGTTTCAGTGTGTGGGGAAGAGGTTTCAGAGTGTGGGGAAGGGGTTTCAGTCTGTGGGGAAGGGGTTTCAGTCTGTGGGGAAGAGGTTTCAGTGTGTCGGGAAGGGGTTTCAGTGAGTGGGGAAGGGTTTCCGTCTGTGGCGAAGAGCTTTCAGTGTGTGCGGATGGGTTTCAGTGGGTGTGGAAGAAGTTTCAGCGTGTGGGGAGGAAGTTTCAGTGTGTGGGGAAGAGGTTTCAGAGTGTGGGGAAGAGGTTTCAGTGTGTGTGGAAGAGGTTTCAGTGCGTGGGGAAGGAGTTTCAATGTGTGGAGGAGAGGTTTCAGTGTGGGGGGAAGAGGTTTCATTGTGTGGGGAAGAGTTTTCAGTGTGTGTGGAAGGGATTTCAGTGCGTGGGGAAGGGGTTTCAGTGTGTGGGAAAGAGGTGTCAGTGTGTGGGGAAGGGGTTACAGTGTGTGTGGAAGGGGTTTCAGTGTGTGGGAAAGGGGTTTCAGTGTGTGTGGAAGAGGTTTCAGTGTGTGTGGATGGGTTTCAGTGGGTGTGGAAGAGGATTCAGTGTGTGGGGAAGATGTTTCAGTGTGTGTGGAAGAGGTTTCTGTGCGCGGGGAAGGGGTTTCAGTGTGTGTGGAAGAGGTTTCAGTGTGTGTGGAAGGGGTTTCAGTGCGTGGGGAAGGGGTTTCAGTGTGTGGGGAAGAGGTTTCAGTGTGTGGGGAAGGGGTTTAAATGTGTGGGGAAGAGGTTTCAGTGTGTGGGGAAGAGGTTTCAGTGTGTGGGAAAGAGGTTTCAGTGTGTGGGGAAGGGGTTTAAATGTGTGGGGAAGAGGTTTCAGTGTGTGGGGAAGAGGTTTCAGAGTGTGGGGAAGGGGTATCAGTGTGTGGGGAAGAGGTTTCAGTGTGTGTGGAAGAGGTTTCAGTGTGTGGGGAAGGGGTTTCAGTGTGCGGGGAAGGGGTTTCAGTGTGCGGGGAAGGGGTTTCAGTATGTGGGGATGGGTTTCAGTGGGTGTAGAAGAAGTTTCAGCTTGTGGGGAAGAGGTTTCAGTGTGTGGGGAAGATGTTTCAGTGTGTGTGGAAGAGGTTTCTGTGCGTGGGGAAGGAGTTTCAGTGTGTGGGGAAGAGGTTTCAGTGTGTGGGGAAGGGTTTCAGTCTGTGGCGAAGAGGTTTCAGTGTGTGGGGATGGGTTTCAGTGGGTGTGGAAGATGTTTCAGCGTGTGGGGAAGGAGCTTCAGTGTGTGGGGAAGAGGTTTCAGTGAGTGTGGAAGAGGTTTCAGTGGTTGGGGAAGGGGTTTCAGTGCGTGGGGAAGAGGAAACTGTATGTGGGGAAGGGTTTCAGTCTTTGGGGAAGAGCTTTCAGTGAGTGGGGAAGAGGTTTCAGTGTGTGGGGTTGGGTTTCAGTGTGTGGGGATGGGTTTCAGTGTGTGGGGAAGGGGTTTCAGTGTGGGGGGAAGAGGTTCCAGTGTGTTGGGATGGGTTTCAGTGCGTGGGGAAGTGGTTTCAGTGTGTGGGGCAGGGGTTTCAGTGTGTGGGGAAGAGATTACAGTGTGTGGGGATGGGTTTCAGTGTGTGGGGATGGGTTTCAGTGCGTGGGGAAGGGGTTTCAGTCTGTGGGGATGGGGTTTCAGTGTGTGGTGAAGAGCTTTCAGTGTGTGGGAAAGAGGTTTCAGTGTGTGGGGAAGGGGTTTCAATGTGTGGGGAAGTGGTTTCCGTGTGTGGGGAAGAGGTTTCAGAGTGTGGGGAAGAGGTTTCAGAGTGTGGGGAAGAGGTTTCAGAGTGTGGGGAAGGGGTATCAGTCTGTGGGGAAGAGGTTTCAGTGTGTGGGGAAGAGGTTTCAGTGTTTGGGGATGGGTTTCATTGTGTGTGGATGGGGTTTCAGTGTGTGGGGAAGGGGTTTCAGTGTGTGTGGAAGAGGTTTCAGTATGTGTGGAAGGGGTTTCAATGTGTGGGGATGGGTTTCAGTGGGTGTGGAAGAAGTTTCAGCGTGTGAGGAAGAGGTTTCAGTGTGTGGGGAAGATGTTTCAGTGTGAGTGGAAGAGGTTTCAGTGCGAGTGGAAGGATTTTCAATGTGTGGGGGAGAGGTTTCAGTGTGGGGGGAAGAGGTTCCATTGTGTGGGGAAGAGTTTTCAGTGTGTGTGGAAGGGGTTTCAGTGCGTGGGGAAGGGGTTTCAGTGTGTGGGGAAGGGGTTTCAGTGTGTGGGCAAGGGTTTCAGTCTGGGGGGAAGAGCTTTCAGTGTGTGGAAAAGAGGTGTCAGTGTGGGGAAGGGGTTACAGTGTGTGTGGAAGGGGTTACAGTGTGTGTGGAAGGGGTTTCAGTGTGTGGGGAAGGGGTTTCAGTGTGTGTGGAAGAGGATTCAGTGTGTGTGGAAGGGGTTTCAGTGTGTGGGGATGGGTTTCAGTGGGTGTGGAAGAAGCTTCAGCGTGTGGGGAAGAGGATTCAGTGTGTGGGGAAGATGTTTCAGTGTGTGTGGAAGAGGTTTCTGTGCGTGGGGAAGGAGTTTCAGTGTGTGGGGAAGAGGTTTCAGTGTGTGTGGAAGGGGTTTCAGTGCGTGGGGAAGGGGTTTCAGTGTGTGGGGAAGAGGTTTCAGTGTGTGGGGAAGAGGTTTCAGTGTGTGGGGAAGGGGTTTAAATGTGTGGGGAAGAGGTTTCAGTGTGTGGGGAAGAGGTGTCAGTGTGTGGGGAAGAGGTTTCAGTGTGTGGGGAAGAGGTTTCAGTGTGTGGGGAAGGGGTTTCAGTGTGTGATGAAGGGGGTACAGTGTGTGGGAAAGAGGGTTCAGTGTGCGGGGAAGGGGTTTCAGTGTGTGGGGAAGAGGTTTCAGAGTGTGGGGAAGAGGTTTCAGTGTGTGGGGAAGGGTTTCCGTCTGTGGCGAAGAGCTTTCAGTGTGTGCGGATGGGTTTCAGTGGGTGTGGAAGAAGTTTCAGCTTGTGGGGAGGAAGTTTGAGTGTGTGGGGAAGAGGTTTCAGAGTGTGGGGAAGAGGTTTCAGTGTGTGTGGAAGAGGTTTCAGTGCGTGGGGAAGGAGTTTCAATGTGTGGGGGAGAGGTTTCAGTGTGGGGGGAAGAGGTTTAATTGTGTGGGGAAGAGTTTTCAGTGTGTGTGGAAGGGGTTTCAGTGCGTGTGGAAGGGGTTTCAGTGTGTGGGAAAGAGGTGTCAGTGTGTGGGGAAGGGGTTACAGTGTGTGCGGAAGGGGTTTCAGTGTGTGGGGAAGGGGTTTCAGTGTGTGTGGAAGAGGTTTCAGTGTGTGTGGAAGGGGTTTCAGTGTGTGGGGATGGGTTTCAGTGGGTGTGGAAGAGGATTCAGTGTGTGGGGAAGATGTTTCAGTGAGTGTGGAAGGGTTTCAGTGTGTGGGGAAGGGGTTTCAGTGTGTGTGGAAGAGGTTTCAGTGTGTGTGGAAGGGGTTTCAGTGTGTGGGGATGGGTTTCAGTGTGTGGGGATGGGTTTCAGTGGGTGTGGAAGAATTTTTCAGCCTGTGGGGAAGAGGTTTCAGTGTGTGGGGAAGATGTTTCAGTGTGTGTGGAAGAGGTTTCTGTGCGTGGGGAAGGAGTTTCAGTTTGTGGGGAAGAGGTTTTGGTGTGTGTGGAAGGGGTTTCAGTGCGTGGGGAAGGGTGTTCAGTTTGTGGGGAAGAGGTATCAGTGTGTGGGGAAGGGTTTCAGTCTGTGGGGAAGAGATTTCAGTGTGTGGGAAAGAGGTTTCATTGTGTGGGGAAGGGGTTTCAATGTGTGGGGAAGTGGTTTCAGTGTGTGGGGAAGAGGTTTCAGAGTGTGGGGAAGGGGTTTCAGTCTGTGGGGAAGCGGTTTCAGTCTGTGGGGAAGGGGTTTCAGTCTGTGGGGAAGAGGTTTCAGTGTGTGGGGAAGGGGTTTCAGTGTGTTGTGAAGGGGGTACCGTGTGTGGGTAAGAGGGTTCAGTGTGCGGGGAAGGGGTTTCAGTGTGTGGGGAAGAGGTTTCAGTGTGTGGGGAAGAGGTTTCAGTGTGTGGGGAAGGGTTTCCGTCTGTGGCGAAGAGGTTTCAGTGTGTGCGGATGGGTTTCAGTGGGTGTGGAAGAAGTTTCAGCGTGTGGGGAGGAAGTTTCAGTGTGTGGGCAAGAGGTTTCAGAGTGTGGGGAAGAGGTTTCAGTGTGTGTGGAAGAGGTTTCAGTGCGTGGGGAAGGATTTTCAATGTGTGGGGGAGAGGTTTCAGTGTGGGGGGAAGACGTTTAATTGTGTGGGGAAGAGTTTTCAGTGTGTGTGGAAGGGGTTTCAGTGCGTGGGGAAGGGGTTTCAGTGTGTGGGAAAGAGGTGTCAGTGTGTGGGGAAGGGGTTACAGTGTGTGTGGAAGGGGTTTCAGTGTGTGGGGAAGGGGTTTCAGTGTGTGTGGAAGAGGTTTCAGTGTGTGTGGAAGAGGTTTCAGTGTGTGTGGAAGGGGTTTCAGTGTGTGGGGATGGGTTTCAGTGGGTTGGAAGAGGATTCAGTGTGTGGGGAAGATGTTTCAGTGTGTGTGGAAGAGGTTTCTGTGCGCGGGGAAGGGGTTTCAGTGTGTGGGGAAGAGGTTTCAGTGTGTGTGGAAGGGGTTTCAGTGCGTGGGGAAGGGGTTTCAGTGTGTGGGGAAGAGGTTACAGTGTGTGGGGAAGAGGTTTCAGTCTGTGGGGAAGGGGTTTAAATGTGTGGGGAAGAGGTTTCAGTGTGTGGGGAAGAGGTTTCAGTGTGTGGGAAAGAGGTTTCAGTGTGTGGGGAAGGGGTATCAGTGTGTGGGGAAGAGGTTTCAGTGTGTGGGGAAGAGGTTTCAGTGTGTGGGGAAGAGGTTTCAGTGTGTGGGGAAGGGGTTTCAGTGTGCGGGGAAGGGGTTTCAGTGTGTGGGGATGGGTTTCAGTGGGTGCAGAAGAAGTTTCAGCGTGTGGGGAAGAGGTTTCAGTGTGTGGGGAAGATGTTTCAGTGTGTGTGGAAGAGGTTTCTGTGCGTGGGGAAGGAGTTTCAGTGTGTGGGGAAGAGGTTTCAGTGTGTGGGGAAGGGTTTCAGTCTGTGGCGAAGAGGTTTCAGTGTGTGGGGATGGGTTTCAGTGGGTGTGGAAGATGTTTCAGCGTGTGGGGAAGGAGCTTCAGTGTGTGGGGAAGAGGTTTCAGTGAGTGTGGAAGAGGTTTCAGTGGTTGGGGAAGGGGTTTCAGTGCGTGGGGAAGAGGAAACTGTATGTGGGGAAGGGTTTCAGTCTTTGGGGAAGAGCTTTCAGTGAGTGGGGAAGAGGTTTCAGTGTGTGGGGTTGGGTTTCAGTGTGTGGGGATGGGTTTCAGTGTGTGGGGAAGGGGTTTCAGTGTGGGGGGAAGAGGTTCCAGTGTGTTGGGATGGGTTTCAGTGCGTGGGGAAGTGGTTTCAGTGTGTGGGGCAGGGGTTTCAGTGTGTGGGGAAGAGATTACAGTGTGTGGGGATGGGTTTCAGTGTGTGGGGATGGGTTTCAGTGCGTGGGGAAGGGGTTTCAGTCTGTGGGGATGGTGTTTCAGTGTGTGTGGAAGAGGTTTCTGTGCGTGGGGAAGGAGTTTCAGTTTGTGGGGAAGAGGTTTTGGTGTGTGTGGAAGGGGTTTCAGTGCGTGGGGAAGGGTGTTCAGTTTGTGGGGAAGAGGTATCAGTGTGTGGGGAAGGGTTTCAGTCTGTGGGGAAGAGATTTCAGTGTGTGGGAAAGAGGTTTCATTGTGTGGGGAAGGGGTTTCAATGTGTGGGGAAGTGGTTTCAGTGTGTGGGGAAGAGGTTTCAGAGTGTGGGGAAGGGGTTTCAGTCTGTGGGGAAGGGGTTTCAGTCTGTGGGGAAGGGGTTTCAGTCTGTGGGGAAGAGGTTTCAGTGTGTGGGGAAGGGGTTTCAATGTGTGGGGAAGTGGTTTCCGTGTGTGGGGAAGAGGTTTCAGAGTGTGGGGAAGAGGTTTCAGAGTGTGGGGAAGAGGTTTCAGAGTGTGGGGAAGGGGTATCAGTCTGTGGGGAAGAGGTTTCAGTGTGTGGGGAAGAGGTTTCAGTGTTTGGGGATGGGTTTCATTGTGTGGGGAATGGATTCAGTGTGTGGGGATGGGTATCAGTGTGTGCGGAAGGGGTTTCAGTGCATGTGGAAGAGGATTCAGAGTGTGTGGAATGGGTTTCAGCGTGTGGGGAAGGGGGTTCAGCGTGTGGGGAAGGGTTTCAGTGTGCGGGGAAGGGTTTTCAGTGTGCGGGGAAGGGGTTTCTGTGTGTGTGGAAGGGGTTTCAGTGTGTGGGGAAGGGGTTTCAGTGTGCGGGGAAGGGGTTACAGTGAGTGTGGTAGGGTTTCAGTGTGTGGGGAAGGGGTTTCAGTGTGTGTGGAAGAGGTTTCAGTGTGTGTGGAAGGGGTTTCAGTGTGTGGGGATGGGTTTCAGTGGGTGTGGAAGAAGTTTCAGCGTGTGGGGAAGAGGTTTCAGTGTGTGGGGAAGATGTTTTAGTGTGTGTGGAAGAGGTTTCTGTGCGTGGGGAAGGAGTTTCAGTTTGTGGGGAAGAGGTTTTGGTGTGTGTGGAAGGGGTTTCAGTGCGTGGGGAAGGGTGTTCTGTTTGTGGGGAAGAGGTTTCAGTGTGTGGGGAAGGGTTTCAGTCTGTGGGGAAGAGCTTTCAGTGTGTGGGAAAGAGGTTTCATTGTGTGGGGATGGGGTTTCAATGTGTGGGGACGTGGTTTCAGTGTGTGGGGAAGAGGTTTCAGAGTGTGGGGAAGGGGTTTCAGTCTGTGGGGAAGGGGTTTCAGTCTGTGGGGAAGAGGTTTCAGTGTGTCGGGAAGGGGTTTCAGTGAGTGGGGAAGGGTTTCCGTCTGTGGCGAAGAGCTTTCAGTGTGTGCGGATGGGTTTCAGTGGGTGTGGAAGAAGTTTCAGCGTGTGGGGAGGAAGTTTCAGTGTGTGGGGAAGAGGTTTCAGAGTGTGGGGAAGAGGTTTCAGTGTGTGTGGAAGAGGTTTCAGTGCGTGGGGAAGGAGTTTCAATGTGTGGAGGAGAGGTTTCAGTGTGGGGGGAAGAGGTTTCATTGTGTGGGGAAGAGTTTTCAGTGTGTGTGGAAGGGATTTCAGTGCGTGGGGAAGGGGTTTCAGTGTGTGGGAAAGAGGTGTCAGTGTGTGGGGAAGGGGTTACAGTGTGTGTGGAAGGGGTTTCAGTGTGTGGGGAAGGGGTTTCAGTGTGTGTGGAAGAGGTTTCAGTGTGTGTGGATGGGTTTCAGTGGGTGTGGAAGAGGATTCAGTGTGTGGGGAAGATGTTTCAGTGTGTGTGGAAGAGGTTTCTGTGCGCGGGGAAGGGGTTTCAGTGTGTGTGGAAGAGGTTTCAGTGTGTGTGGAAGGGGTTTCAGTGCGTGGGGAAGGGGTTTCAGTGTGTGGGGAAGAGGTTTCAGTGTGTGGGGAAGGGGTTTAAATGTGTGGGGAAGAGGTTTCAGTGTGTGGGGAAGAGGTTTCAGTGTGTGGGAAAGAGGTTTCAGTGTGTGGGGAAGGGGTTTAAATGTGTGGGGAAGAGGTTTCAGTGTGTGGGAAAGAGGTTTCAGAGTGTGGGGAAGGGGTATCAGTGTGTGGGGAAGAGGTTTCAGTGTGTGTGGAAGAGGTTTCAGTGTGTGGGGAAGGGGTTTCAGTGTGCGGGGAAGGGGTTTCAGTGTGCGGGGAAGGGGTTTCAGTATGTGGGGATGGGTTTCAGTGGGTGTAGAAGAAGTTTCAGCTTGTGGGGAAGAGGTTTCAGTGTGTGGGGAAGATGTTTCAGTGTGTGTGGAAGAGGTTTCTGTGCGTGGGGAAGGAGTTTCAGTGTGTGGGGAAGAGGTTTCAGTGTGTGGGGAAGGGTTTCAGTCTGTGGCGAAGAGGTTTCAGTGTGTGGGGATGGGTTTCAGTGGGTGTGGAAGATGTTTCAGCGTGTGGGGAAGGAGCTTCAGTGTGTGGGGAAGAGGTTTCAGTGAGTGTGGAAGAGGTTTCAGTGGTTGGGGAAGGGGTTTCAGTGCGTGGGGAAGAGGAAACTGTATGTGGGGAAGGGTTTCAGTCTTTGGGGAAGAGCTTTCAGTGAGTGGGGAAGAGGTTTCAGTGTGTGGGGTTGGGTTTCAGTGTGTGGGGATGGGTTTCAGTGTGTGGGGAAGGGGTTTCAGTGTGGGGGGAAGAGGTTCCAGTGTGTTGGGATGGGTTTCAGTGCGTGGGGAAGTGGTTTCAGTGTGTGGGGCAGGGGTTTCAGTGTGTGGGGAAGAGATTACAGTGTGTGGGGATGGGTTTCAGTGTGTGGGGATGGGTTTCAGTGCGTGGGGAAGGGGTTTCAGTCTGTGGGGATGGGGTTTCAGTGTGTGGTGAAGAGCTTTCAGTGTGTGGGAAAGAGGTTTCAGTGTGTGGGGAAGGGGTTTCAATGTGTGGGGAAGTGGTTTCCGTGTGTGGGGAAGAGGTTTCAGAGTGTGGGGAAGAGGTTTCAGAGTGTGGGGAAGAGGTTTCAGAGTGTGGGGAAGGGGTATCAGTCTGTGGGGAAGAGGTTTCAGTGTGTGGGGAAGAGGTTTCAGTGTTTGGGGATGGGTTTCATTGTGTGTGGATGGGGTTTCAGTGTGTGGGGAAGGGGTTTCAGTGTGTGTGGAAGAGGTTTCAGTATGTGTGGAAGGGGTTTCAATGTGTGGGGATGGGTTTCAGTGGGTGTGGAAGAAGTTTCAGCGTGTGAGGAAGAGGTTTCAGTGTGTGGGGAAGATGTTTCAGTGTGAGTGGAAGAGGTTTCAGTGCGAGTGGAAGGATTTTCAATGTGTGGGGGAGAGGTTTCAGTGTGGGGGGAAGAGGTTCCATTGTGTGGGGAAGAGTTTTCAGTGTGTGTGGAAGGGGTTTCAGTGCGTGGGGAAGGGGTTTCAGTGTGTGGGGAAGGGGTTTCAGTGTGTGGGCAAGGGTTTCAGTCTGGGGGGAAGAGCTTTCAGTGTGTGGAAAAGAGGTGTCAGTGTGGGGAAGGGGTTACAGTGTGTGTGGAAGGGGTTACAGTGTGTGTGGAAGGGGTTTCAGTGTGTGGGGAAGGGGTTTCAGTGTGTGTGGAAGAGGATTCAGTGTGTGTGGAAGGGGTTTCAGTGTGTGGGGATGGGTTTCAGTGGGTGTGGAAGAAGCTTCAGCGTGTGGGGAAGAGGATTCAGTGTGTGGGGAAGATGTTTCAGTGTGTGTGGAAGAGGTTTCTGTGCGTGGGGAAGGAGTTTCAGTGTGTGGGGAAGAGGTTTCAGTGTGTGGGGAAGAGGTTTCAGTGTGTGGGGAAGAGGTTTTGGTGTGTGTGGAAGGGGTTTCAGTGCGTGGGGAAGGGGTTTCAGTGTGTGGGGAAGAGGTTTCAGTGTGTGGGGAAGGGTTTCAGTCTGTGGGGAAGAACATTCAGTGTGTGGGAAAGAGGTTTCAATGTGTGGGGAAGGGGTTTCAATGTGTGGGGAAGGGGTTTCAATGTGTGGGGAAGTGGTTTCAGTGTGTGGGGAAGAGGTTTCAGAGTGTGGGGAAGGGGTATCAGTCTGTGGGGAAGAGGTTTCAGTATGTGGGGAAGGGGTTTCAGTGCGTGCTGAAGGGGGTTCAGTGTGAGGGAAAGAGGTTTCAGTGTGCGGGGAAGGGGTTTCAGTGAACAAAGAACAAAGAACAAAGAACAAAGATAATTACAGCACAGGAACAGGCCCTTCGGCCCTCCAAGCCTGCGCCGATCCAGATCCTCTCTCTAAACATGTCGCCTATTTTCTAAGGTTCTGTATCTCTTTTCTTCCTGCCCATTCATGTATCTGTCTAGATACATCTTAAAAGAATCCATCGTGCCCGCATCTACCACCTCCGCTGGCAATGCGTTCCAGGTGCCCACCACCCTCTGCGTAAAGAACTTTCCACGCATATCCCCCCTAAACTTTTCCCCTTTCACTTTGAACTCGTGTCCTCTCGTAATTGAAACCCCCACTCTGGGAAAAAGCCTCTTGCTATCCACCCTGTCTATACCTCTCATGATTTTGTACACCTCAATCAGGTCCCCCCTCAACCTCCGTCTTTCTAATGAAAATAATCCTAATCTGCTCAACCTCTCTTCATAGCTAGCGCCCTCCATACCAGGCAACATCCTTGTGAACCTCCTCTGCACCCTCTCTAAAGCATCCACATCCTTTTGATAATGTGGCGACCAGAACTGTACGCAGTATTCCAAATATGGCCGAACCAAAGTCCTATACAACTGTAACATGACCTGCCAACTCTTGTACTCAATGCCCCGTCCGATGAAGGAAAGCATGCCGTATGCCTTCTTGACCACTCTATTTACCTGCGTTGCCACCTTCAGGGAACAGTGGACCTGAACACCCAAATCTCTCTGGACATCAATTTTCCCCAGGACTTTTCCATTTACTGTATAGTTCACTCTTGAATTGGTCTTCCAAAATGCATCACCTCGCATTTGCCCTGATTGAACTCCATCTGCCATTTCTCTGCCCAACTCTCCAATCTATCTATATTCTGCTGTATTCTCTGACAGTCCCCTTCACTATCTGCTACTCCACCAATCTTAGTGTCGTCTGCAAATTTGCTAATCAGTCCACCTATACTTTCCTCCAAATCATTAATGTATATCACAAACAACAGTGGTCCCAGCACGGATCCCTGTGGAACACCACTGGTCACACGTCTCCATTTTGAGAAACTCCCTTCTACTGCTACTCTCTGTCTCCTGTTGCCCAGCCAGTTCTTTATCCATCGAGCTAGTACACCTTGGACCCCAAGCGCCTTCACTGTCTCCATCAGCCTGCCATGGGGAACCTTATCAAACGCCTTACTGAAGTCCATGTATATGACATCGACAGCCCTTCCCTCATCAATCAACTTTGTCACTTCCTCAAAGAATTCTATTAAGTTGGTAAGACATGACCTTCCCTGCACAAAACCATGTTGCCTATCACTGATGAGCCCATTTTCTTCCAAATGGGAATAGATCCTATCCCTCAGTATCTTCTCCAGCAGCTTCCCTGCCACTGACGTCAGGCTCACCGGTCTATAATTACCTGGATTATCCCTGCTACCCTTCTTAAACAAGGGGACAACATTAGCAATTCTCCAGTCCTCCGGGACCTCACCCGTGTTTAAGGATGCTACAAAGATATCTGTTAAGGCCCCAGCTATTTCCTCTCTCGCTTCCCTCAGTAACCTGGGATAGATCCCATCCGGACCTGGGGACTTGTCCACCTTAATGCCCTTTAGAATACCCAACACTTCCTCCCTCCTTATGCCGACTTGACCTAGAGTAATCAAACATCTGTTCCCAACCTCAACATCCGTCATGTCCCTCTCCTCGGTGAATACCGATGCAAAGTACTCGTTTAGAATCTCACCCATTTTCTCTGAGTCCAAGCATAACATTCCTCCTTTGTCCTTTAGTGGGCCAATCCTTTCTCTAGTTACCCTCTTTCTCCTTATATATGAATAAAAGGCTTTGGGATTTTCCTTAACCCTGTTTGCTAAAGATATTTCATGACCCCTTTTAGCCCTCTTAATTCCTCGTTTCAGATTGGTCCTACATTCCCGATATTCTTTCAAAGCTTCGTCTTTCATCAGCCGCCTAGACCTTATGTATGCTTCCTTTTTCCTCTTAGCTAGTCTCACAATTTCACCTGTCATCCATGGTTCCCTAATCTTGCCATTTCTATCCCTCATTTTCACAGGAACATGTCTCTCCTGCACGCTAATCAACCTCTCTTTAAAAGCCTCCCACATATCACATGTGGATTTACCTTCAAACAGCTGCTCCCAATCTA
Organism: Heterodontus francisci; assembly: GCF_036365525.1. Lineage (NCBI taxonomy): Eukaryota > Metazoa > Chordata > Chondrichthyes > Heterodontiformes > Heterodontidae > Heterodontus > Heterodontus francisci. Next base: position 1,031,072 of record NW_027141653.1, on the reverse strand, counting down.
CATTTCCCAGCTCCTGCCGAATTTTGGTATAGTTGGCCTTCCCCCAATTTAGCACTCTTCCTTTAGGACCACTCTCGTCTTTGTCCATGAGTATTTTAAAGCTTACGGAATTGTGATCACTATTCCCAAAGTAGTCCCCTACTGAAACTTCAACAACCTGGCCGGGCTCATTCCCCAACACCAGGTCCAGTATGGGCCCTTCCCGAGTTGGACTATTTACATACTGCTCTAGAAAACCCTCCTGGATGCTCCTTACAGATTCTGCTCCATCTGGACCTCTAACACTAAGCGAATCCCAGTCAATGTTGGGAAAATTAAAATCTCCTATCACCACCACCCTGTTGCTCCTACATCTTTCCATAATCTGTTTACATATTTGTACCTCTATCTCACGCTCGCTGTTGGGAGGCCTGTAGTACAGCCCCAACATTGTTACCGCACCCTTCCTATTTCTGAGTTCTGTCCATATTGCCTCACTGCTCGAGTCCTCCATAGTGCCCTCCTTCAGCACAGCTGTGATATCCTCTTTGACCAGTAATGCAACTCCTCCACCCCTTTTACCTCCCTCTCTATCCCGCCTGAAGCATCGATATCCTGGGATATTTAGTTGCCAATCATGCCCTTCCCTCAACCAAGTCTCAGTAATAGCAATAACATCATACTCCCAGGTACCAATCCAAGCCCTAAGTTCATCTGCCTTACCAACTACACTTCTTGCATTAAAACAAATGCACCTCAGACCACCAGTCCCTTTATATTCATCATCTGCTCCCTGCCTGCTCTTCCCCTTAGTCACACTGACTTCATTATCTAGTTCCTTACAGGCTTTTGTTACTACCTCCTTACTGTCAACTGACCTCAATTGGTTCCCATCCCCCTGCCACATTAGATTAAACCCTCCCCAACAGCGTTAGCAAAAGCACCTCCAAGGACATTGGTTCCAGTCCGGCCCAGGTGTAGACCGTCCAATTTGTAATAGTCCCACCTCCCCCAGAACCGGTCCCAATGTCCCAAAAATCTGAACCCCTCCTTCCTGCACCATCTCTCAAGTCACGCATTCATCCTGACTATTCTTTCATTTTTACTCTGACTATCACGTGGCACTGGTAGTAATCCTGAGATTACGACCTTTGAGGTCCTACTTTTTAACTTGGCTCCTAACTCCCTAAACTCTGCTTGTAGGACCTCATCCCGTTTTTTACCTATATCATTAGTGCCTATGTGCACAATGACAACTGGCTGTTCACCCTCCCCCTTTAGAATGTTCTGCAGCCGATCTGAGACGTCCCTGACCCGTGCACCTGGGAGGCAACATACCATTCGGGAGCCTCGTTTTCGACCACAGAACCGCCTATCTACTCCCCTTACAATCGAATCCCCTACCACTATAGCCCTTCCACTCTTTTTCCCGCCCTTCTGAACAGCAGAGCCAGCCACGGTGCCATGGACCTGGCTACTGCTGCCTTCCCCTGGTGAGCCATCTCCCTCAACAGTATCCAAAACGGTATACTTGTTTTGGAGGGAGATGACCGCAGGGGACTCCTGCGCTGATTTCCTGCTCTTTCTCTGCCTTTTGGTCACCCATTCCCTTTCTCCTTCAGCAATCCTAATCTGCGGTGTGACCAATTCACTAAACGTGCTATCCACTACCTCCTCAGCATCGCGCATGCTCCAAAGTGAGTCCATCCGCAGCTCGAGAGCCGTCATGCGGTCTAACAAGAGCTGCAGCTGGACACACTTCCTGCACGTGAAGGAGCCAGGGTCATCAGACATTTCCCTGAGCTCCCACATTGAGCAAGAGGAGCATGATACGGGTCTGAGATCTCCTGCCATTTTTAATCTTAAGTTTAAACTTAGTTAAATGAAAAAGGAACGAAAAGTTTTTACCAATCACAATAAAACCAGAGAAATCGAAAAAGCCTTACCTTATAAACACCCCACCGAGTCCTTTTTTTTTGTTAGAGGAGGAGGGCGGGTGGGAGACACTACAAGTGTGGTGTCTCGGGTTCAGAAACCGCCCAAATATATAGTGTTTTACTTACCCAGCAGCCCCCTGGCCTCCGCCGAAAAACAAAAGGAAATTAAATTTACTTTCAAACTGACTTTTCCAGCTGCTCACTCGCTCACACGCTGCTCCCGAAAAAGCTGCTGCACTGAAAGTGTGTGTGGGGAAGAGGTTTCAGTGTGTGGGGAAGAGGTTTCAGTGTGTGGGGAAGGGTTTCAGTCTGTGGCAAAGAGGTTTCAGTGTGTGGGGATGGGTGTCAGTGGGTGTGGAAGAAGTTTCAGCGTGTGGGGAAGGAGATTCAGTGTGTGGGGAAGAGGTTTCAGAGTGTGGGGAAGAGGTTTCAGTGTGTGTGGAAGAGGTTTCAGTGCGTGGGGAAGGGGTTTCAGTGCGTGGGGAAGGGGTTTCAGTGCGTGGGGAAGGGGTTTCTGTATGTGGGGAAGGGTTTCAGTCTTTGGGGAAGTGCTTTCAGTGTGTAGGGAAGAGGTTTCAGTGTGTGGGGATGGGTTTCAGTGTGTGGGGATGGGTTTCAGTGTGTGGGGAAGGGGTTTCAGTGTGTGGGGAAGAGGTTCCAGTGAGTTGGGATGGGTTTCAGTGCGTGGGGAAGGGGTTTCAGTGTGTGGGGAAGGGGTTTCAGTGTGTGGGGAAGAGATTACAGTATGTGGGGATGGGTTTCAGAGTGTGGGGATGGGTTTCAGTGCGTGGGGAAGGGGTTTCAGTCTGTGGGGAAGGGGTTTCAGTGTGTGATGAAGGGGATTCAGTGTGTGGGGAAGGGGATTCAGTGTGCGGGGAAGGGGTTTCAGTGTGTGGGGAAGAGGTTTCAGTGTGTGGGGAAGAGGTTTCAGTGTTTGGGGAAGAGGTTTCAGTGTGTGGGGAAGAGGCTTCAGTGTGTGGGGAAGGGTTTCAGTCTGTGGCGAAGAGGTTTCAGTGTGTGGGGAAGAGGTTTTAGGGTGTGGGCAAGAGGTTTCAGTGTGTGGGGAAGTGTTTCAGTGTGTGGGGAAGATTTTCAGTTTGTGGGGAAGGGGTTTCAGTGTGTGGGGAAGAGGTTTCAGAGTGTGGGGAAGGGGTTTCTGTCTGTGGGGAAGGGGTTTCAGTGTGTGGGGAAGAGGTTTCAGTGTGTGGGGAAGGGGTTTCAGTGTGTGGTGAAGGGGAATCAGAGTGTGGGGAAGTGGTTGCAGTGTGCGAGGTTTCAGTTTGTCGGGAAGTGGTTTCAGTCTGTGGGGAAGAGGTTTCAGTGCGTGGGAAGGGGTTTCAGTGTGTGGGGAAGGTTTTCAATGTGTGGGGATGGGTTTCAGTGTGTGGGGAAGGGGTTTCACTGTGTGGGGATGGGTTTCAGTGTGTGGGGATGAGGTTTCAGTGTGTGGGGATGGGTTTCAGTGTGTGGGGATGGGTTTCAGTGTGTGGGGATGGGGTTTCTGCCTGTGGGGAATAGGTTTCAGTGTGTGTGGAAGGGGTTTCAGTGTGTGGATAAGGGGTTTCAGTGTGTTGGGAAGAGTTTTCAGTGTGTGGGGAAGAGGTTTTAGTGTGTGGGGAAGTGGTTTCAGTCTGTGGGGAAGGAGTTTCAGTGTGTGGGGAAGAGGTTTCAGTGTGCGGGGAAGGGGTTTCAGTGTGTGGGGAAGGGGTTTCAGTGTGTGGGGAAGGGGTTTAAGTGTGTGTGGAAGGGGTTTCAGTGTGTGCGGAAGGGGTTTCAGTGTGTGGGGAAGAGGTTTCATTGTGTGGGGAAGAGGTTTCAGTGTCTTGGGATGGGTTTCAGTGTGAGTGAAATATGTTTCAGTGTGCGGGGAAGAGGTTTCAGTGTGTGGAGAAGGGTTTCAGTGTGTGGGGAAGGGTTTCAGTATGTGGGGAAGGGGCTTCAGTGTGTGTGGAAGGGGTTTCAGCGTGTGGGGAAGGGGTTTCATTGTGTGGGGAAGGGGTTTCATTGTGTGTGGAAGAGGTTTTATTGTGTGTGGAAGGGTTTTCAGTGTGTGTGGAAGGGGTTTCTGCCTGTGGGGAAGGGGTTTCAGCGTGTAGGGAAGGGTTTCTGTGTGTGGGGAAGAGGTTTCAGTGTGTGGGGAAGAGGTTTCAGTTAGCGGGGAAGAGGTTTCAGTGTGTGGGGATGGGTTTCAGTGAGTGGGGAAGAGGTTTCAGTCTGTGGGGATGGGTTTCAGTGTGTGGGGAATGGGTTTCAGTGTATGTGGAAGGCGTTTCAGCGTGTGGGGAAGGGGTTTCAGCGTGTGGGGAATGGGGTTCAGTGTGCGGGGAAGGGTTTTCAGTGTGCAGGGAAGGGGTTTCAGTGTGTGTGGAAGGGGTTTCAGTGTGTGGGGAAGTGGTTTCAGTGTGCGGGGAAGGGGTTACAGTGTGTGTGGGAGAGGATTCAGTGTGGGGGGAAGAGGTTTCATTGTGTGGGGAAGAGTTTTCAGTGTGTGTGGAAGGGGTTTCAGTGCGTGCGGAAGGGGTTTCAATGTGTGGGGAAGACGTTTCAGTGTGAGTGGAAGAGTTTTCAGTGCGTGGGGAATGAGTTTCAATGTGTGCGGGAGAGGATTCAGTGTGGGGGGAAGAGGTTTCATTGTGTGGGGAAGAGTTTTCAGTGTGTGTGGAAGGGGTTTCAGTGCGTGCGGAAGGGGTTTCAATGAGTGGGGAAGACGTTTCAGTGTGAGTGGAAGAGGTTTCAGTGCGTGGGGAATGAGTTTCAATGTGTGGGGGAGAGGTTTCAGTGTGGGGGGAAGAGGTTTCATTGTGTGGGGAAGAGTTTTCAGCGTGTGTGGAAGGGGTTACAGTGCGTGGGGAAGGGGTTTCAGTGTGTGGGAAAGAGGTGTCAGTGTGTGGGGAAGGGGTTACAGTGTGTGTGGAAGGGGTTTCAGTGTGTGGGTAAGGGGTTTCAGTGTGTGTGGAAGAGGTTTCAGTGTGTGTGGAAGGGGTTTCAGTGTGTGGGGATGGGTTTCAGTGGGTGTGGAAGAAGTTTCAGCGTGTGTGGAAGAGGATTCAGTGTGTGGGGAAGATGTTTCAGTGTGTGGGGAAGAGGTTTTGGGGTGTGTGGAAGGGGTTTCAGTGCGTGGGGAAGGGGTTTCAGTGTGTGGGGAAGAGGTTTCAGTGTGTGGGGAAGGGTTTCAGTCTGTGGGGAAGAGCTTTCAGTGTGTGGGAAAGATGTTTCAGTGTGTGGGGAAGGGGTTTCAATGTGTGGGGAAGTGGTTTCAGTGTGTGGGGAAGAGGTTTCAGAGTGTGGGGAAGAGGTTTCAGAGTGTGGGGAAGGGGTATCAGTCTGTGGGGAAGAGGTTTCAGTGTGTGGGGAAGAGATTTCAGTGTGTGGGGAAGAGGTTTCAGTGTGTGGGGAAGAGGATTCAGTGCGTGGTGAAGGGGGTACAGTGTGTGGGAAAGAGGTTTCAGTGTGCGGGGAAGGGGTTTCAGTGTGTGGGGAAGAGGATTCAGTGTGTGGGGAAGAGGTTTCAGTGTGTGGGGAAGAGGTTTCAGTGTGTGGGGAAGGGTTTCATCTGTGGCGAAGAGGTTTCAGTGTGTGGGGATGGGTTTCAGTGGGTGTGGAAGATGTTTCGGCGTGTGGGGAAGGAGCTTCAGTGTCTGGGGAAGAGGTTTCAGAGTGTGGGGAAGAGGTTTCAGTGTGCGTGGAAGAGGTTTCAGTGGTTGGGGAAGGGGTTTCAGTGCGTGGGGAAGAGGTTTCTGTATGTGGGGAAGGGTTTCAGTCTTTGGGGAAGAGCTTTCAGTGTGTGGGGAAGAGGTTTCAGTGTGTGAGGATGGGTTTCAGTGTGTGGGGATGGGTTTCAGTGTCTGGGGAAGGGGTTTCAGTGTGGGGGGAAGAGGTTCCAGTGTGGGGGGAAGAGGTTCCAGTGTGTTGGGATGGGTTTCAGTGCGTGGGGAAGTGGTTTCAGTGTGTGGGGAAGGGGTTTCAGTGTGTGGGGAAGGGGTTTCAGTGTGTGGGGAAGAGATTACAGTGTGTGGGGATGGGTTTCAGTGTGTGGGGATGGGTTTCAGTGCGTGTGGAAGGGGTTTCAGTCTGTGGGGAAGGGGTTTCAGTGTGTGGTGAAGGGGTTTCAGTGTGTGGTGAAGGGGATTCAGTGTGTGGGGAAGAGGTTTCAGTGTGCGGGGAAGGGGTTTCAGTGTGTGGGGAAGGGGATTCAGTGTGTGGGGAAGAGGTTTCAGTGTGCGGGGAAGGGGTTTCAGTGTGTGGGGAAGAGGTTTCAGTGTGTGGGGAAGAGGTTTCAGTGTTTGGGGAAGAGGTTTCAGTGTGTGGGGAAGAGGCTTCAGTGTGTGGGGAAGGGTTTCAGTCTGTGGCGAAGAGGTTTCAGTGTGTGGGGAAGAGGTTTCAGTGTTTGGGGAAGAGGTTTCAGTGTGTGGGGAAGAGGCTTCAGTGTGTGGGGAAGGGTTTCAGTCAGTGGCGAAGAGGTTTCAGTGTGTGGGGAAGAGGTTTTAGGGTGTGGGGAAGGGTTTCAGTCTGTGGCGAAGAGGTTTCAGTTTGTGGGGAAGGGGTTTCAGTGTGTGGGGAAGACGTTTCAGAGTGTGGGGAAGGGGTTTCTGTCTGTGGGGAAGAGGTTTCAGTGCGTGGGAAGGGGTTTCAGTGTGTGGGGAAGGTTTTCAATGTGTGGGGATGGGTTTCAGTGTGTGGGGAAGGGGTTTCACTGTGTGGGGATGGGTTTCAGTGTGTGGGGATGAGGTTTCAGTGTGTGGGGAAGAGGTTTCAGTGTGTGGGGAAGAGGTTTCAGAGTGTGGGGAAGAGGTTTCAGTGTGTGGGGAAGAGGTTTCAGTGTGTGGGGAAGAGGTTTCAGTGTGTGGGGAAGGGGTTTCAGTGTGTGGGGAAGGGGAATCAGAGTGTGGGGAAGAGGTTGCAGTGTGCGAGGTTTCAGTTTGTGGGGAAGTGGTTTCAGTCTGTGGGGAAGAGGTTTCAGTGCGTGGGAAGGGGTTTCAGTGTGTGGGGAAGGTTTTCAATGTGTGGGGATGGGTTTCAGTGTGTGGGGAAGGGGTTTCACTGTGTGGGGATGGGTTTCAGTGAGTGGGGATGAGGTTTCAGTGTGTGGGGATGGGTTTCAGTGTGTGGGGAAGGGGTTTCTGCCTGTGGGGAAGAGGTTTCAGTGTGTGGGGAAGAGGTTTCAGTGTGTGTGGAAGGGGTTTCAGTGTGTGGATAAGGGGTTTCACTGTGTTGGGAAGAGTTTTCAGTGTGTGGGGAAGAGGTTTCAGCGTGTGGGGAAGGGGTTTCAGTGTGCGGGGAAGGGTTTTCAGTGTGCAGGGAAGGGGTTTCAGTGTGTGTGGAAGGGGTTTCAGTGTGTGGGGAAGGGGTTTCAGTGTGCGGGGAAGAGGTTTCACTCTGTGGGGAATGGGTTTCAGTGTGTGTGGAAGGCGTTTAAGCGTGTGGGGAAGGGGTTTCAGCGTGTGGGGAAGGGGTTTCAGTGTGCGGGGAAGGGTTTTCAGTGTGCAGGGAAGGGGTTTCAGTGTGTGTGGAAGGGGTTTCAGTGTGTGGGGAAGGGGTTTCAGTGTGCGGGGAAGGGGTTACAGTGTGTGTGGATGGGGTCTCAGTGTGTGGGGAAGGGGTTTCAGTGTGTGGGGAAGGGGTTTCAGTATGTGTGGAAGGGGTTTCAATGTGTGGCGATGGGTTTCAGTGGATGTGGAAGAGGTTTCAGTGTGGGGAAGATGTTTCAGTGTGAATGGAAGAGGTTTCAGTTCGTGGGGAAGGATTTTCAATGTGTGGGGGAGAGGTTTCAGTGTGGGGGGAAGAGGTTTCATTGTGTGGGGAAGAGTTTTCAGTGTGTGTGGACGGGGTTTCAGTGCGTGGGAAGGGCTTTCAGTGTGTGGGGAAGGTTTTCAATGTGTGGGGATGGGTTTCAGTGTGTGGGGAAGGGGTTTCACTGTGTGGGGATGGGTTTCAGTGTGTGGGGATGAGGTTTCAGTGTGTGGGGAAGAGGTTTCAGTGTGTGGGGAAGAGGTTTCAGAGTGTGGGGAAGAGGTTTCAGTGTGTGGGGAAGAGGTTTCAGTGTGTGGGGAAGAGGTTTCAGTGTGTGGGGAAGGGGTTTCAGTGTGTGGGGAAGGGGAATCAGAGTGTGGGGAAGAGGTTGCAGTGTGCGAGGTTTCAGTTTGTGGGGAAGTGGTTTCAGTCTGTGGGGAAGAGGTTTCAGTGCGTGGGAAGGGGTTTCAGTGTGTGGGGAAGGTTTTCAATGTGTGGGGATGGGTTTCAGTGTGTGGGGAAGGGGTTTCACTGTGTGGGGATGGGTTTCAGTGAGTGGGGATGAGGTTTCAGTGTGTGGGGATGGGTTTCAGTGTGTGGGGAAGGGGTTTCTGCCTGTGGGGAAGAGGTTTCAGTGTGTGGGGAAGAGGTTTCAGTGTGTGTGGAAGGGGTTTCAGTGTGTGGATAAGGGGTTTCACTGTGTTGGGAAGAGTTTTCAGTGTGTGGGGAAGATGTTTCAGCGTGTGGGGAAGGGGTTTCAGTGTGCGGGGAAGGGTTTTCAGTGTGCAGGGAAGGGGTTTCAGTGTGTGTGGAAGGGGTTTCAGTGTGTGGGGAAGGGGTTTCAGTGTGCGGGGAAGAGGTTTCACTCTGTGGGGAATGGGTTTCAGTGTGTGTGGAAGGCGTTTAAGCGTGTGGGGAAGGGGTTTCAGCGTGTGGGGAAGGGGTTTCAGTGTGCGGGGAAGGGTTTTCAGTGTGCAGGGAAGGGGTTTCAGTGTGTGTGGAAGGGGTTTCAGTGTGTGGGGAAGGGGTTTCAGTGTGCGGGGAAGGGGTTACAGTGTGTGTGGATGGGGTCTCAGTGTGTGGGGAAGGGGTTTCAGTGTGTGGGGAAGGGGTTTCAGTATGTGTGGAAGGGGTTTCAATGTGTGGCGATGGATTTCAGTGGATGTGGAAGAGGTTTCAGTGTGGGGAAGATGTTTCAGTGTGAATGGAAGAGGTTTCAGTGCGTGGGGAAGGATTTTCAATGTGTGGGGGAGAGGTTTCAGTGTGGGGGGAAGAGGTTTCATTGTGTGGGGAAGAGTTTTCAGTGTGTGTGGACGGGGTTTCAGTGCGTGGGGAAGGGGTTTCAGTGTGTGGGGAAGAGGTTTCAGTGTGCGGGGAAGAGGTTTCATTGTGTGGGGAAGAGTTTTCAGTGTGTGTGGAAAGGGTTTCAGTGCGTGGTGAAGGGGTTTCAGTGTGTGGGGAAGGGTTTTCAGTGTGCAGGGAAGGGGCTTCAGTGTGTGTGGAAGGGGTTTCAGTGGGTGGGGAAGGGGTTTCAGCGTGTGGGGAAGGGGTTTCAGCGTGTGGGGAAGGGGTTTCAGTGTGCGGGGAAGGGGTTACAGTGCGTGGGGAAGGGGTTTCAGTGTGTGGGGAAGAGGTTTCAGTGTGTGGGCAAGGGTTTCAGTCTGGGGGGAAGAGCTTTCAGTGTGTGGAAAAGAGGTGTCAGTGTGTGGGGAAGGGGTTACAGTGTGTGTGGAAGGGGTTTCAGTGTGTGGGGAAGGGGTTTCAGTGTGTGTGGAAGAGGTTTCAGTGTGTGTGGAAGGGGTTTCAGTGTGTGGGGATGGGTTTCAGTGGGTGTGGGGAAGAGGATTCAGTGTGTGGGGAAGAGGATTCAGTGTGTGGGGAAGATGTTTCAGTGTGTGTGGAAGAGGTTTCTGTGCGTGTGGAAGGAGTTTCAGTGTGTGGGGAAGAGGTTTCAGTGCGTGGGGAAGAGGTTTTGGTGTGTGTGGAAGGGGTTTCAGTGCGTGGGGAAGGGGTTTCAGTGTGTGGGGAAGGGGTTTCAGTGTGTGGGGAAGGGTTTCAGTCTGTGGGGAAGAGCATTCAGTGTGTGGGAAAGAGGTTTCAATGTGTGGGGAAGGGGTTTCAATGTGTGGGGAAGTGGTTTCAGAGTGTGGGGAAGAGGTTTCAGAGTTTGGGGAAGGGGTATCAGTCTGTGGGGAAGTGGTTTCAGTGTGTGGGGAAGAGGTTTCAGTATGTGGGGAAGGGGTTTCAGTGCGTGCTGAAGGGGGTATAGTGTGTGGGAAAGAGGTTTCAGTGTGCGGGGAAGGGGTTTCAGTGTGAGGGGAAGAGGTTTCAGTGTGTGGGGAAGAGGTTCCAGTGTGTGGGGAAGGGTTTCAGTCTGTGGCCAAGAGGTTTCAGTGTGTGGGGATGGGTTTCAGTGGGTGTGGAAGAAGTTTCAGCGTGTGGGGAAGGAGATTCAGTGTGTGGGGAAGAGGTTTCAGAGTGTGGGGAAGAGGTTTCAGTGTGTGTGGAAGAGGTTTCAGTGAGTGGGGAAGGGGTTTCAGTGCGTGGGGAAGAGGTTTCTGTATGTGGGGAAGGGTTTCAGTCTTTGGGGAAGTGCTTTCAGTGTGTAGGGAAGAGGTTTCAGTGTGTGGGGATGGGTTTCAGTGTGTGGGGATGGGTTTCAGTGTGTGGGAAAGAGGTTTCAGTGTTTGGGGATGGATTTCAGTGTGTGGGGAAGGTTTTTAGCGCGTGGGGAAGAGGTTTCAGTGTGTGGGGAAGAGGTTTCAGTGTGTGGGGATGGGTTTCAGTGTGTGGGGAAGAGGTTTCAGTGTGTGGGGAAGAGGTTTCAGTGTTTGGGGAAGAGGTTACAGTGTTTGGGTAAGTTGTTTCAGTCTGTGGGGAAGGGGTTTCAGTGTGTGGGGAAGAGGTTTCAGTGTGTGGGGAAGGGGTTTCAGTTTGTGGGGAAGGGGTTTCAGTGTTTGGGGAAGAGGTTGCAGTGTGTGGGGAAGAGTTTTCAGTGTGTGGGGGTGGGTTTCAGTGTGTGGGGAAGGGGTTTCAGTGTGTGGGGAAGGGGTTTCAGTGTGTGGGGAAGAGGTTTCAGTGTGTGGGGATGGCTTTCTGTGTTTGGGGAAGGGGTTTCAGTGTGTGGGGAAGAGGTTTCAGTGTGTGGGGAATTGGTTTCTGTCTGTGGGGAAGGGGTTTCAGTGTGTGGGGAAGAGGTTTCAGTGTGTGGGGATGGGTTTCAGTGTGTGGGGATGGGTTTCAGTGTGTGGGGAAGCGGTTTCAGTCTGTGGGGATGTGTTTCAGTCTGTGGGGATGGGTTTCAGTGTGTGGGGAAGGGTTTCAGCGTGTGGGGAAGAGGTTTCAGAGCGTGTGGAAGGGGTTTCAGTGTGCGGGGAAGGGCTTTCAGTGTGTGTGGAAGGGGTTTCAGTAAGTGTGGAAAGGGTTTCAGTGTGCGGGGAAGGGGTTACAGTGTGTGCGGAAGGGGTTTCAGTGTGTGGGGAAGGGGTTTCAGTGTGCGGGGAAGGGGTTACAGTGTGTGTGGAAGGGGTTTCAGTGTGTGGGGAAGAGGTTTCAATGTGTGGGGAAGATGATTCAGTGTGTGTGGAAGAGGATTCAGTGCGTGGGGAAGGAATTCAGTGTGTGTGGAAGAGTTTTCAGTGTGTGGGGAAAAGGTTTCAGTGTGTGGGGAGGGGTTTCAGTGTGTGGGGAGGGGTTTCAGTCTGTGGCAAAGAGGTTTCAGTGTCTGGGAAGAGGTTTCAGTTTGTGGGGAAGGGTTTCAGTGTGTGGGGATGGGTTTCAGTGTGTGGGGATGGGTTTCAGTGTGTGGGGATGGGTTTCAGTGTGTGGGGAAGATGTTTCAGTGTGTGGGGAAGAGGTTTCAGTGTGTGGGGATGGTTTTCAGTGTGAGGGGATGAGGTTTCATTGTGTGGGGAAGAGGTTTCAGTGTGTGGGGATGGATTTCAGTGTGTGGGGAAGGTTTTTAGTGCGTGGGGAAGAGGTTTCAGTGTGTGGGATAGAGGTTTCAGTGTGTGGGGATGGGTTTCAGTGTGTAGGGACAGGTTTCAGTGTGTGGGGAAGAGGTTTCAGTGTGTAGGGATGGGTTTCAGTGTGTGGGGAAGAGGTTTCAGTGTGTGGGGAAGAGGTTTCAGTGTGTGGGGAAGAGGTTTCAGTGTTTGGTTAAGTTGTTTCAGTCTGTGGGGAAGGGGTTTCAGTGGGTGTGGAAGAAGTTTCAGCGTGTGGGGAAGAGGATTCAGTGTGTGGGGAAGATGTTTCAGTGTGTGTGGAAGAGGTTTCTCTGCGTGGGGAAGGAGTTTCAGTGTGTGGGGAAGAGGTTTCAGTGTGTGGGGAAGAGGTTTTGGTGTGTGTGGAAGGGGTTTCAGTGCGTGGGGAAGGGGTTTCAGTGTGTGGGGAAGGGGTTTCAGTGTGTGGGGAAGGGTTTCAGTCTGTGGGGAAGAGCATTCAGTGTGTGGGAAAGAGGTTTCAATGTGTGGGGAAGGGGTTTCAATGTGTGGGGAAGTGGTTTCAGTGTGTGGGGAAGAGGTTTCAGAGTGTGGGGAAGGGGTATCAGTCTGTGGGGAAGTGGTTTCAGTGTGTGGGGAAGAGGTGTCAGTATGTGGGGAAGGGGTTTCAGTGCGTGCTGAAGGGGGTACAGTGTGTGGGAAAGAGGTTTCAGTGTGCGGGGAAGGGGTTTCAGTGTGAGGGGAAGAGGTTTCAGTGTGTGGGGAAGAGGTTTCAGTGTGTGGGGAAGGGTTTCAGTCTGTGGCGAAGAGGTTTCAGTGTGTGGGGATGGGTTTCAGTGGGTGTGGAAGAAGTTTCAGCGTGTGGGGAAGGAGATTCAGTGTGTGGGGAAGAGGTTTCAGAGTGTGGGGAAGAGGTTTCAGTGTGTGTGGAAGAGGTTTCAGTGAGTGGGGAAGGGGTTTCAGTGCGTGGGGAAGAGGTTTCTGTATGTGGGGAAGGGTTTCAGTCTTTGGGGAAGTGCTTTCAGTGTGTAGGGAAGAGGTTTCAGTGTGTGGGGATGGGTTTCAGTGTGTGGGGATGGGTTTCAGTGTGTGGGAAAGAGGTTTCAGTGTTTGGGGATGGATTTCAGTGTGTGGGGAAGGTTTTTAGCTCGTGGGGAAGAGGTTTCAGTGTGTGGGGAAGAGGTTTCAGTGTGTGGGGATGGGTTTCAGTGTGTGGGGAAGAGGTTTCAGTGTGTGGGGAAGAGGTTTCAGTGTTTGGGGAAGAGGTTACAGTGTTTGGGTAAGTTGTTTCAGTCTGTGGGGAAGGGGTTTCAGTGTGTGGAGAAGAGGTTTCAGTGTGTGGGGAAGGGGTTTCAGTTTGTGGGGAAGGGGTTTCAGTGTTTGGGGAAGAGGTTGCAGTGTGTGGGGAAGAGTTTTCAGTGTGTGGGGGTGGGTTTCAGTGTGTGGGGAAGGGGTTTCAGTGTGTGGGGAAGGGGTTTCAGTGTGTGGGGAAGAGGTTTCAGTGTGTGGGGAAGGCATTCTGTGTTTGGGGAAGGGGTTTCAGTGTGTGGGGAAGAGGTTTCAGTGTGTGGGGAATTGGTTTCTGTCTGTGGGGAAGGGGTTTCAGTGTGTGGGGAAGAGGTTTCAGTGTGTGGGGATGGGTTTCAGTGTGTGGGGATGGGTTTCAGTGTGTGGGGAAGCGTTTTCAGTCTGTGGGGATGTGTTTCAGTCTGTGGGGATGGGTTTCAGTGTGTGGGGAAGGGTTTCAGCGTGTGGGGAAGAGGTTTCAGAGCGTGTGGAAGGGGTTTCAGTGTGCGGGGAAGGGCTTTCAGTGTGTGTGGAAGGTGTTTCAGTATGTGTGGAAAGGGTTTCAGTGTGCGGGGAAGGGGTTACAGTGTGTGCGGAAGGGGTTTCAGTGTGTGGGGAAGGGGTTTCAGTGTGCGGGGAAGGGGTTACAGTGTGTGTGGAAGGGGTTTCAGTGTGTGGGGAAGAGGTTTCAATGTGTGGGGAAGATGATTCAGTGTGTGTGGAAGAGGATTCAGTGCGTGGGGAAGGAATTCAGTGTGTGGGGAAGAGGTTTCAGTGTCTGGGGAAGAGGTTTCAGTGTGTGGGGAAGAGGTTTCAATGTGTGTGGAAGAGGTTTCAGTGCGTGGGGAAGGGGTTTCAGTGTGTGGGGAAGAGGTTTCAGCGTGTGGGGAAGGGTTTCAGTCTGTGGGGAAGAGCTTTCAGTGTGTGGTGAAGAGGTTTCCGTGTGTGGGGAAGAGGTTTCAGTGTGTGTGGAAGAGGTTTCAGTGTGTGGGGAAAAGGTTTCAGTGTGTGGGGAGGGGTTTCAGTGTGTGGGGAGGGGTTTCAGTCTGTGGCAAAGAGGTTTCAGTGTGTGGGAAGAGGTTTCAGTTTGTGGGGAAGGGTTTCAGTGTGTGGGGATGGGTTTCAGTGTGTGGGGATGGGTTTCAGTGTGTGGGGAAGAGGTTTCAGTGTGTGGGGAAGAGGTTTCAGTGTGTGGGGATGGGTTTCAGTGTGTGGGGAAGGGTTTCAGTGTGTGGTGAAAGTTTTCAGTGTGAGGGGATGAGGTTTCATTGTGTGGGGAAGAGGTTTCAGTGTGTGGGGATGGATTTCAGTGTGTGGGGAAGGTTTTTAGTGCGTGGGGAAGAGGTTTCAGTGTGTGGGATAGAGGTTTCAGTGTGTGGGGATGGGTTTCAGTGTGTAGGGACAGGTTTCAGTGTGTGGGGAAGAGGTTTCAGTGTATAGGGATGGGTTTCAGTGTGTGGGGAAGAGGTTTCAGTGTGTGGGGAAGAGGTTTCAGTGTTTGGTTAAGTTGTTTCAGTCTGTGGGGAAGGGGTTTCAGTGTTTGGGGAAGAGGTTGCAGTGTGTGGGGAAGAGTTTTCAGTGTGTGGGGATGGGTTTCAGTGTGTGGAGATGGGGTTTCAGTGTGTGGGGAAGGGGTTTCAGTGTGTGGGGTAGAGGTTTCAGTGTGTGGGGATGGGTTTCAGTGTGTGGGGAAGAGGTTTCAGTGTTTGGGGAAGTGGTTTCAGTGTGTGGGGATGGGTTCAGTGTGTGGGGAAGGGGTTTCAGTGTGTGGGGAAGGGGTTTCAGTGTGTGGGGAAGGGGTTTCAGCTTGAGGGGAAGGGTTTCAGTCTGTGGCAAAGAGGTTTCAGTGTGTGGGAAGAGGTTTCAGTGTGTGGGGAAGGGTTTCAGTGTGTGGGGATGGGTTCAGTGTGTGGGGAAGGGGTTTCAGTGTGTGGGGAAGGGGTTTCAGTGTGTGGGGAAGGGATTTCAGTGTGTGGCGAAGAGGTTTCAGTGTGTGGCGAAGAGGTTTCAGTGTGTGGGGAAGAGGTTTCAGATTGTGCGGAAGGGGTTTCAGTCTTTGGGGTAGACGTTTCAGTGTGTGGGGAAGAGGTTTCAGTGTGTGGGGAAGAGGTTTCAGTGTTTGGGGAAGAGGTTTCAGTGTGTGGGGATGGGTTTCAGTGTGTGGGGATGGGTTTCAGTGTGTGGGGAAGCGGTTTCAGTCTGTGGGGATGTGTTTCAGTCTGTGGGGATGTGTTTCAGTCTGTGGGGATGGGTTTCAGTGTGTGGGGAAGGGGTTCAGCGTGTGGGGAAGAGGTTTCAGAGCGTGTGGAAGGGGTTTGAATGTGCGGGGAAGGGCTTTCAGTGTGTGTGGAAGGTGTTTCAGTATGTGTGGAAAGGGTTTCAGTGTGCGGGGAAGGGGTTACAGTGTGTGCGGAAGGGGTTTCAGTGTGTGGGGAAGGGGTTTCAGTGTGCGGGGAAGGGGTTACAGTGTGTGTGGAAGGGGTTTCAGTGTGTGAGGAAGAGGTTTCAATGTGTGGGGAAGATGATTCAGTGTGTGTGGAAGAGGATTCAGTGCGTGGGGAAGGAATTCAATGTGTGGGGAAGAGGTTTCAGTGTCTGGGGAAGAGGTTTCAGTGTGTGGGGAAGAGGTTTCAATGTGTGTGGAAGAGGTTTCAGTGCGTGGGGAAGGGGTTTCAGTGTGTGGGGAAGAGGTTTCAGCGTGTGGGGAAGGGTTTCAGTCTGTGGGGAAGAGCTTTCAGTGTGTGGTGAAGAGGTTTCCGTGTGTGGGGAAGAGGTTTCAGTGTGTGTGGAAGAGGTTTCAGTGTGTGGGGAAAAGGTTTCAGTGTGTGGGGAGGGGTTTCAGTGTGTGGGGAGGGGTTTCAGTCTGTGGCAAAGAGGTTTCAGTGTGTGGGAAGAGGTTTCAGTTTGTGGGGAAGGTTTTCAGTGTGTGGGGATGGGTTTCAGTTTGTGGGGATGGGTTTCAGTGTGTGGGGATGGGTTTCAGTGTGTGGGGAAGATGTTTCAGTGTGTGGGGAAGAGGTTTCAGTGTGTGGGGATGGGTTTCAGTGTGTGGGGAAGGGTTTCAGTGTGTGGTGAAAGTTTTCAGTGTGAGGGGATGAGGTTTCATTGTGTGGGGAAGAGGTTTCAGTGTGTGGGGATGGATTTCAGTGTGTGGGGAAGGTTTTTAGTGCTTGGGGAAGAGGTTTCAGTGTGTGGGATAGAGGTTTCAGTGTGTGGGGATGGGTTTCAGTGTGTGGGGATGGGTTTCAGTGTGTAGGGACAGGTTTCAGTGTGTGGGGAAGAGGTTTCAGTGTGTAGGGATGGGTTTCAGTGTGTGGGGAAGAGGTTTCAGTGTGTGGGGAAGAGGTTTCAGTGTTTGGTTAAGTTGTTTCAGTCTGTGGGGAAGGGGTTTCAGTGTTTGGGGAAGAGGTTGCAGTGTGTGGGGAAGAGTTTTCAGTGTGTGGGGATGGGTTTCAGTGTGTGGGGAAGGGGTTTCAGTGTGTGGGGAAGGGGTTTCAGTGTGTGGGGATGGGTTTCAGTGTGTGGGGAAGAGGTTTCAGTGTTTGGGGAAGTGGTTTCAGTGTGTGGGGATGGGTTCAGTGTGTGGGGAAGGGGTTTCAGTGTGTGGGGAAGGGGTTTCAGTGTGTGGGGAAGGGGTTTCAGCTTGAGGGGAAGGGTTTCAGTCTGTGGCAAAGAGGTTTCAGTGTGTGGAAGAGGTTTCAGTGTGTGGGGAAAAGGTTTCAGTGTGTGGGGAGGGGTTTCAGTGTGTGGGGAGGGGTTTCAGTCTGTGGCAAAGAGGTTTCAGTGTGTGGGAAGAGGTTTCAGTTTGTGGGGAAGGGTTTCAGTGTGTGGGGATGGGTTTCAGTGTGTGGGGATGGGTTTCAGTGTGTGGGGATGGGTTTCAGTGTGTGGGGAAGATGTTTCAGTGTGTGGGGAAGAGGTTTCAGTGTGTGGGGATGGGTTTCAGTGTGTGGGGAAGGGTTTCAGTGTGTGGTGAAAGTTTTCAGTGTGAGGGGATGAGGTTTCATTGTGTGGGGAAGAGGTTTCAGTGTGTGGGGATGGATTTCAGTGTGTGGGGAAGGTTTTTAGTGCGTGGGGAAGAGGTTTCAGTGTGTGGGATAGAGGTTTCAGTGTGTGGGGATGGGTTTCAGTGTGTAGGGACAGGTTTCAGTGTGTGGGGAAGAGGTTTCAGTGTATAGGGATGGGTTTCAGTGTGTGGGGAAGAGGTTTCAGTGTGTGGGGAAGAGGTTTCAGTGTTTGGTTAAGTTGTTTCAGTCTGTGGGGAAGGGGTTTCAGTGTTTGGGGAAGAGGTTGCAGTGTGTGGGGAAGAGTTTTCAGTGTGTGGGGATGGGTTTCAGTGTGTGGAGAAGGGGTTTCAGTGTGTGGGGAAGGGGTTTCAGTGTGTGGGGTAGAGGTTTCAGTGTGTGGGGATGGGTTTCAGTGTGTGGGGAAGAGGTTTCAGTGTTTGGGGAAGTGGTTTCAGTGTGTGGGGATGGGTTCAGTGTGTGGGGAAGGGGTTTCAGTGTGTGGGGAAGGGGTTTCAGTGTGTGGGGAAGGGGTTTCAGCTTGAGGGGAAGGGTTTCAGTCTGTGGCAAAGAGGTTTCAGTGTGTGGGAAGAGGTTTCAGTGTGTGGGGAAGGGTTTCAGTGTGTGGGGATGGGTTCAGTGTGTGGGGAAGGGGTTTCAGTGTGTGGGGAAGGGGTTTCAGTGTGTGGGGAAGGGATTTCAGTGTGTGGCGAAGAGGTTTCAGTGTGTGGCGAAGAGGTTTCAGTGTGTGGGGAAGAGGTTTCAGATTGTGGGGAAGGGGTTTCAGTCTTTGGGGTAGACGTTTCAGTGTGTGGGGAAGAGGTTTCAGTGTGTGGGGAAGAGGTTTCAGTGTTTGGGGAAGAGGTTTCAGTGTGTGGGGATGGGTTTCAGTGTGTGGGGATGGGTTTCAGTGTGTGGGGAAGCGGTTTCAGTCTGTGGGGATGTGTTTCAGTCTGTGGGGATGTGTTTCAGTCTGTGGGGATGGGTTTCAGTGTGTGGGGAAGGGGTTCAGCGTGTGGGGAAGAGGTTTCAGAGCGTGTGGAAGGGGTTTCAATGTGCGGGGAAGGGCTTTCAGTGTGTGTGGAAGGTGTTTCAGTATGTGTGGAAAGGGTTTCAGTGTGCGGGGAAGGGGTTACAGTGTGTGCGGAAGGGGTTTCAGTGTGTGGGGAAGGGGTTTCAGTGTGCGGGGAAGGGGTTACAGTGTGTGTGGAAGGGGTTTCAGTGTGTGAGGAAGAGGTTTCAATGTGTGGGGAAGATGATTCAGTGTGTGTGGAAGAGGATTCAGTGCGTGGGGAAGGAATTCAGTGTGTGGGGAAGAGGTTTCAGTGTCTGGGGAAGAGGTTTCAGTGTGTGGGGAAGAGGTTTCAATGTGTGTGGAAGAGGTTTCAGTGCGTGGGGAAGGGGTTTCAGTGTGTGGGGAAGAGGTTTCAGCGTGTGGGGAAGGGTTTCAGTCTGTGGGGAAGAGCTTTCAGTGTGTGGTGAAGAGGTTTCCGTGTGTGGGGAAGAGGTTTCAGTGTGTGTGGAAGAGGATTCAGTGCGTGGGGAAGGAATTCAATGTGTGGGGAAGAGGTTTCAGTGTCTGGGGAAGAGGTTTCAGTGTGTGGGGAAGAGGTTTCAATGTGTGTGGAAGAGGTTTCAGTGCGTGGGGAAGGGGTTTCAGTGTGTGGGGAAGAGGTTTCAGCGTGTGGGGAAGGGTTTCAGTCTGTGGGGAAGAGCTTTCAGTGTGTGGTGAAGAGGTTTCCGTGTGTGGGGAAGAGGTTTCAGTGTGTGTGGAAGAGGTTTCAGTGTGTGGGGAAAAGGTTTCAGTGTGTGGGGAGGGGTTTCAGTGTGTGGGGAGGGGTTTCAGTCTGTGGCAAAGAGGTTTCAGTGTGTGGGAAGAGGTTTCAGTTTGTGGGGAAGGTTTTCAGTGTGTGGGGATGGGTTTCAGTTTGTGGGGATGGGTTTCAGTGTGTGGGGATGGGTTTCAGTGTGTGGGGAAGATGTTTCAGTGTGTGGGGAAGAGGTTTCAGTGTGTGGGGATGGGTTTCAGTGTGTGGGGAAGGGTTTCAGTGTGTGGTGAAAGTTTTCAGTGTGAGGGGATGAGGTTTCATTGTGTGGGGAAGAGGTTTCAGTGTGTGGGGATGGATTTCAGTGTGTGGGGAAGGTTTTTAGTGCTTGGGGAAGAGGTTTCAGTGTGTGGGATAGAGGTTTCAGTGTGTGGGGATGGGTTTCAGTGTGTGGGGATGGGTTTCAGTGTGTAGGGACAGGTTTCAGTGTGTGGGGAAGAGGTTTCAGTGTGTAGGGATGGGTTTCAGTGTGTGGGGAAGAGGTTTCAGTGTGTGGGGAAGAGGTTTCAGTGTTTGGTTAAGTTGTTTCAGTCTGTGGGGAAGGGGTTTCAGTGTTTGGGGAAGAGGTTGCAGTGTGTGGGGAAGAGTTTTCAGTGTGTGGGGATGGGTTTCAGTGTGTGGGGAAGGGGTTTCAGTGTGTGGGGAAGGGGTTTCAGTGTGTGGGGATGGGTTTCAGTGTGTGGGGAAGAGGTTTCAGTGTTTGGGGAAGTGGTTTCAGTGTGTGGGGATGGGTTCAGTGTGTGGGGAAGGGGTTTCAGTGTGTGGGGAAGGGGTTTCAGTGTGTGGGGAAGGGGTTTCAGCTTGAGGGGAAGGGTTTCAGTCTGTGGCAAAGAGGTTTCAGTGTGTGGAAGAGGTTTCAGTGTGTGGGGAAAAGGTTTCAGTGTGTGGGGAGGGGTTTCAGTGTGTGGGGAGGGGTTTCAGTCTGTGGCAAAGAGGTTTCAGTGTGTGGGAAGAGGTTTCAGTTTGTGGGGAAGGGTTTCAGTGTGTGGGGATGGGTTTCAGTGTGTGGGGATGGGTTTCAGTGTGTGGGGATGGGTTTCAGTGTGTGGGGAAGATGTTTCAGTGTGTGGGGAAGAGGTTTCAGTGTGTGGGGATGGGTTTCAGTGTGTGGGGAAGGGTTTCAGTGTGTGGTGAAAGTTTTCAGTGTGAGGGGATGAGGTTTCATTGTGTGGGGAAGAGGTTTCAGTGTGTGGGGATGGATTTCAGTGTGTGGGGAAGGTTTTTAGTGCGTGGGGAAGAGGTTTCAGTGTGTGGGATAGAGGTTTCAGTGTGTGGGGATGGGTTTCAGTGTGTAGGGACAGGTTTCAGTGTGTGGGGAAGAGGTTTCAGTGTATAGGGATGGGTTTCAGTGTGTGGGGAAGAGGTTTCAGTGTGTGGGGAAGAGGTTTCAGTGTTTGGTTAAGTTGTTTCAGTCTGTGGGGAAGGGGTTTCAGTGTTTGGGGAAGAGGTTGCAGTGTGTGGGGAAGAGTTTTCAGTGTGTGGGGATGGGTTTCAGTGTGTGGAGAAGGGGTTTCAGTGTGTGGGGAAGGGGTTTCAGTGTGTGGGGTAGAGGTTTCAGTGTGTGGGGATGGGTTTCAGTGTGTGGGGAAGAGGTTTCAGTGTTTGGGGAAGTGGTTTCAGTGTGTGGGGATGGGTTCAGTGTGTGGGGAAGGGGTTTCAGTGTGTGGGGAAGGGGTTTCAGTGTGTGGGGAAGGGGTTTCAGCTTGAGGGGAAGGGTTTCAGTCTGTGGCAAAGAGGTTTCAGTGTGTGGGAAGAGGTTTCAGTGTGTGGGGAAGGGTTTCAGTGTGTGGGGATGGGTTCAGTGTGTGGGGAAGGGGTTTCAGTGTGTGGGGAAGGGGTTTCAGTGTGTGGGGAAGGGATTTCAGTGTGTGGCGAAGAGGTTTCAGTGTGTGGCGAAGAGGTTTCAGTGTGTGGGGAAGAGGTTTCAGATTGTGGGGAAGGGGTTTCAGTCTTTGGGGTAGACGTTTCAGTGTGTGGGGAAGAGGTTTCAGTGTGTGGGGAAGAGGTTTCAGTGTTTGGGGAAGAGGTTTCAGTGTGTGGGGATGGGTTTCAGTGTGTGGGGATGGGTTTCAGTGTGTGGGGAAGCGGTTTCAGTCTGTGGGGATGTGTTTCAGTCTGTGGGGATGTGTTTCAGTCTGTGGGGATGGGTTTCAGTGTGTGGGGAAGGGGTTCAGCGTGTGGGGAAGAGGTTTCAGAGCGTGTGGAAGGGGTTTCAATGTGCGGGGAAGGGCTTTCAGTGTGTGTGGAAGGTGTTTCAGTATGTGTGGAAAGGGTTTCAGTGTGCGGGGAAGGGGTTACAGTGTGTGCGGAAGGGGTTTCAGTGTGTGGGGAAGGGGTTTCAGTGTGCGGGGAAGGGGTTACAGTGTGTGTGGAAGGGGTTTCAGTGTGTGAGGAAGAGGTTTCAATGTGTGGGGAAGATGATTCAGTGTGTGTGGAAGAGGATTCAGTGCGTGGGGAAGGAATTCAGTGTGTGGGGAAGAGGTTTCAGTGTCTGGGGAAGAGGTTTCAGTGTGTGGGGAAGAGGTTTCAATGTGTGTGGAAGAGGTTTCAGTGCGTGGGGAAGGGGTTTCAGTGTGTGGGGAAGAGGTTTCAGCGTGTGGGGAAGGGTTTCAGTCTGTGGGGAAGAGCTTTCAGTGTGTGGTGAAGAGGTTTCCGTGTGTGTGGAAGAGGTTTCAGTTTGTGTGGAAGAGGTTTCAGTGTGTGGGGAAAAGGTTTCAGTGTGTGGGGAGGGGTTTCAGTGTGTGGGGAGGGGTTTCAGTCTGTGGCAAAGAGGTTTCAGTGTGTGGGAAGAGGTTTCAGTTTGTGGGGAAGGTTTTCAGTGTGTGGGGATGGGTTTCAGTGTGTGGGGATGGGTTTCAGTGTGTGGGGATGGGTTTCAGTGTGTGGGGAAGATGTTTCAGTGTGTGGGGAAGAGGTTTCAGTGTGTGGGGATGGGTTTCAGTGTGTGGGGAAGGGTTTCAGTGTGTGGTGAAAGTTTTCAGTGTGAGGGGATGAGGTTTCATTGTGTGGGGAAGAGGTTTCAGTGTGTGGGGATGGATTTCAGTGTGTGGGGAAGGTTTTTAGTGCTTGGGGAAGAGGTTTCAGTGTGTGGGATAGAGGTTTCAGTGTGTGGGGATGGGTTTCAGTGTGTAGGGACAGGTTTCAGTGTGTGTGGAAGAGGATACAGTGTGTAGGGATGGGTTTCAGTGTGTGGGGAAGAGGTTTCAGTGTTTGGTTAAGTTGTTTCAGTCTGTGGGGAAGGGGTTTCAGTGTTTGACGAAGAGGTTGCAGTGTGTGGGGAAGAGTTTTCAGTGTGTGGGGATGGGTTTCAGTGTGTGGGGAAGGGGTTTCAGTGTGTGGGGAAGGGGTTTCAGTGTGTGGGGATGGGTTTCAGTGTGTGGGGAAGAGGTTTCAGTGTTTGGGGAAGTGGTTTCAGTGTGTGGGGATGGGTTCAGTGTGTGGGGAAGGGGTTTCAGTGTGTGGGGAAGGGGTTTCAGTGTGTGGGGAAGGGGTTTCAGCTTGAGGGGAAGGGTTTCAGTCTGTGGCAAAGAGGTTTCAGTGTGTGGGAAGAGGTTTCAGTGTGTGGGGAAGGGTTTCAGTGTGTGGGGATGGGTTCAGTGTGTGGGGAAGGGGTTTCAGTGTGTGGGGAAGGGGTTTCAGTGTGTGGGGAAGGGATTTCAGTGTGTGGCGAAGAGGTTTCAGTGTGTGGCGAAGAGGTTTCAGTGTGTGGGAAAGAGGTTTCAGATTGTGGGGAAGGGGTTTCAGTCTTTGGGGTAGACGTTTCAGTGTGTGGGGAAGAGGTTTCAGTGTGTGGGGAAGAGGTTTCAGTGTTTGGGGAAGAGGTTTCAGTGTTTGGGGAAGAGGTTTCAGTGTTTGGGGAAGAGGTTTCAGTGTTTGGGTAAGTTGTTTCAGTCTGTGGGGAAGGGGTTTCAGTGTGTGGGGAAGAGGTTTCAGTGTGTGGGTAAGAGTTTTCAGTGTGTGGGGATGGGTTTCAGTGTGTGGGGAAGGGGTTTCAGTGTGTGGGGAAGGGGTTTCAGTGTGTGGGGAAGAGGTTTCAGTGTGTGGGGATGGCTTTCTGTGTTGGGGAAGGGGTTTCAGTGTGTGGGGAAGAGGTTTCAGTGTGTGGGGAATTGGTTTCTGTCTGTGGGGAAGGGGTTTCAGTGTGTGGGGAAGAGGTTTCAGTGTGTGGGGAAGCGGTCTCAGTCTGTGGGTTGTATTTCAGTCTGTGGGGATGGGTTTCAGTGTGTGGGGAAGGGTTTCAGCGTGTGGGGAAGAGGTTTCAGAGCGTGTGGAAGGGGTTTCAGTGTGCGGGGAAGGGCTTTCAGTGTGTGTGGAAGGTGTTTCAGTATGTGTGGAAAGGGTTTCAGTGTGCGGGGAAGGGGTTACAGTGTGTGCGGAAGGGGTTTCAGTGTGTGGGGAAGGGGTTTCAGTGTGCGGGGAAGGGGTTACAGTGTGTGTGGAAGGGGTTTCAGTGTGTGGGGAAGAGGTTTCAATGTGTGGGGAAGATATTTCAGTGTGTGTGGAAGAGGATTCAGTGCGTGGGGAAGGAATTCAGTGTGTGGGGAAGAGGTTTCAGTGTCTGGGGAAGAGGTTTCAGTGTGTGGGGAAGAGGTTTCAATGTGTGTGGAAGAGGTTTCAGTGCGTGGGGAAGGGGTTTCAGTGTGTGGGGAAGAGGTTTCAGCGTGTGGGGAAGGGTTTCAGTCTGTGGGGAAGAGCTTTCAGTGTGTGGTGAAGAGGTTTCCGTGTGTGGGGAAGAGGTTTCAGTGTGTGTGGAAGAGGTTTCAGTGTGTGTGGAAGAGGTTTCAGTGTGTGGGGAAAAGGTTTCAGTGTGTGGGGAGGGGTTTCAGTCAGTGGCAAAGAGGGTTCAGTGTGTGGGAAGAGGTTTCAGTTTGTGGGGAAGGGTTTCAGTGTGTGGGGATGGGTTTCAGTGTGTGGGGATGGGTTTCAGTGTGTGGGGATGGGTTTCAGTGTGTGGGGAAGAGGTTTCAGTGTGTGGGGAAGAGGTTTCAGTGTGTGGGGATGGGTTTCAGTGTGTGGGGAAAGGTTTCAGTGAGTCGTGAAAGTTTTCAGTGTGAGGGGATGAGGTTTCATTGTGTGGGGAAGAGGTTTCAGTGTGTGGGGTAGAGGTTTCAGTGTGTGGGGATGGGTTTCAGTGTGTAGGGACAGGTTTCAGTGTGTGGGGAAGAGGTTTCAGTGTGTCGGGATGGGTTTCATTGAGTGGGGAAGAGGTTTCAGTCTTTGGGGAAGAGGTTTCAGTGTCTGGTTAAGTTGTTTCAGTCTGTGGGGAAGGGGTTTCAGTGTTTGGGGAAGAGGTTGCAGTGTGTGGGGAAGAGTTTTCAGTGTGTGGGGATGGGTTTCAGTGTGTGGGGAAGGGGTTTCAGTGTGTGGGGAAGGGGTTTCAGTGTGTGGGGTAGAGGTTTCAGTGTGTGGGGATGGGTTTCAGTGTGTGGAGATGGGTTTGAGTGTGTAGGGACAAGTTTCGGTGTGTGGGGAAGACGTTTCAGTGTGTGGGGAAGGTTTTTAGTGCGTGGGGAAGAGGTTTCAGTGTGTGGGGTAGAGGTTTCAGTGTGTGGGGATGGGTTTCAGTGTGTAGGGACAGGTTTCAGTGTGTGGGGAAGAGGTTTCAGTGTGTCGGGATGGGTTTCATTGAGTGGGGAAGAGGTTTCAGTGTGTGGGGAAGAGGTTTCAGTGTCTGGTTAAGTTGTTTCAGTCTGTGGGGAAGAGGTTTCAGTGTTTGGGGAAGTGGTTTCAGTGTTTGGGGAAGTGGTTTCAGTGTGTGGGGATGGGTTCAGTGTGTGGGGAAGGGGTTTCAGTGTGTGGGGAAGGGGTTTCAGTGTGTGGGGAAGGGGTTTCAGTTTGAGGGGAAGGGTTTCAGTTTGTGGCAAAGAGGTTTCAGTGTGTGGGAAGAGGTTTCAGTGTGTGGGGAAGGGTTTCAGTGTGTGGGGATGGGTTCAGTGTGTGGGGAAGGGGTTTCAGTGTGTGGGGAAGGGGTTTCAGTGTTTGGGGAAGGGGTTTCAGTGTTTGGGGAAGGGGTTTCAGTGTGTGGAGAAGAGGTTTCAGTGTGTGGGGAAGAGGTTTCAGATTGTGGGGAAGGGGTTTCAGTCCTTGGGGTAGACGTTTCAGTGTGTGGGGAAGAGGTTTCAGTGTGTGGGGAAGGTGTTTCACTGTGTGGTGAAGAGCTTTCAGTGTGTGGAGAAGAGGTTTCAGTGTGTGTGGAAGAGGCTTCAGTGCGTGGGGAAGCTGTTTAAGTGTCTGGGGAAGAGGTTTCAGTGTGTGGGGAAGGGTTTTCAGTGTGTGTTGAAGAGGTTTCAGTGTGTGGGGAAGAAGTTTCAGATGTGGGGAAGGGGTTTCAGTCTGTGGGGAAGAGGTTTCAGTTTGTTTGGAAGAGAGTTCATTGTGTGGGGTAGAGGTTTCAGTTTGAGGGGAAGGGTTTCAGTGTGTGGCAAAGAGGTTTCAATGTGTGGGAAGAGGTTTCAGTGTGTGGGGAAGGTTTTCAGTGTGTGGGGATGGGTTTCAGTGTGTGGGGAAGGGGTTTCAGTGTGTGGTGATGGGTTTCAGTGTGTGGGGAAGGGTTTTCAGTGTGTGGGGAAGAGGTTTCAGTGTGTGGGGATGAGGTTTCAGAGTGTGGGGAAGGGGTTTCAGTCTGTGGGGAAGAGGTTTCAGTGTGTGGGGAAGAGGTTTCAGCATGTGTGGAAGAGGTTTCAGTGCGTGGGGAAGCTGTTTCAGTGTGTGGGGAAGAGGCTTCAGAGTGTGGGGAAGGTTTTCAGTCTGTGGCGAAGAGGTTTCAGTGTGTGGGGAAGAGGTTTCAGTGTGTGGGGAAGATTTTTCAGTGTGTGGGGAAGTGTTTCAGTGTGTGGGGAAGATTTTCAGTGTGTGGGGAAGGGGTTTCAGTCTGTGGGGATAGGTTTCAGTGTGTGGGGAAGGCTTTTCAGTGTGTAGGGAAGAGGTTTCAGTGTGTGGGGATGACGTTTCAGTGTGTGACGATGGCTTTCAGTGTGTGGGGATGGGTTTCAGTGTGTGGGGAAGGTGTTTCAGCTTGTGGGGAACAGGTTTCAGTGTGTGGGGATGGGTTTCAGTGTGTAGGGAAGGGGTTTCAGAGTGTGGCTAAGGTGTTTCAGCGTGTGGGGAAGAGGTTTCCGTGTGTGGGGATGTGCTTCAGTGAGTGGGGAAGGTGTTTCAGTCTGTGGGGTAGAGGTTTCAGTGTGTGGGGAAGTGGTTAGTGGTTTCAGTGTGTGGGGAAGTGGTTTCAGTGTGTGGGGAAGAGGTATCAGTGTGTGGGGAATTGTTTTCCGTGTGTGGGGAAGGGGTTTCAGTCTGTGGAGAAGTGGTTTCAGTGTGTGGGGAAGAGGTTTCAGTGTGTGGGGATGTGCTTCAGTGTGTGGGGAAGAGGTTTCAGTGTGTGGGGATGGATTTCAGTGTGTGGGGAAGGGTTTCAGTGTGTGGGGAAGGGTTTCAGTGTGTGGGGAAAGTTTTCAGTATGAGGGGAAGAGGTTTCTGTGTGTGGGGAAGAGGTTTCAGTGTGTGGGGATGGATTTCAGTGTGTGGGGAAGGTTTTCAGTGTGTGGGGAAGAGGTTTCAGTGTGTGGGGTAGAGGTTTCAGTGTGTGGGGATGGGTTTCAGTGTGTAGGGAGAGGTTTCAGTGTTTGGGGAAGAGGTTTCAGTGTGTGGGGAAGAGGTTTCAGTGTGTGGGGATGGGTTTCAGTGTGTGGGGAAGAGGTTTCAGTGTGTGGGGAAAGTTTTCAGTGTGTGGGGAAGTGGTTTCATTCTGTGGGGAAGGGGTTTCAGTGTGTGGGGAAGAGTTTTCAGAGTGTGGGGAAGGGGTTTCAGTTTGTGGGGATGGGGTTTCAGTGTTTGGGGAAGAGGTTGCAGTGTGTGGGGAAGAGGTTTCAGTGTGTGGGGATGGGTTTCAGTGTGTGGGGAAGAGGTTTCAGTGTGTGGGGAAGAGGTTTCAGTGTATGGGGATGGGGTTTCAGTGTGTGGGGAAGAGGTTTCAGTGTGTGGGGAAGTGGTTTCAGTCTGTGGGGAAGGGGTTTCAGTGCGTGGGGAACAGGTTTCAGTGTGTGGGGATGGGTTTCAGTGTGTGGGGATGGGTTTCAGTGTGTGGGGAAGCCGTTCCAGTGTGTGGGGAAGAGGTTTCAGTGTGTGGGGAAGTGGTTTCAGTCTGTGGGGAAGGGGTTTCAGTCTGTGGGGAAGGGGTTTCAGTGTGTGGTGATCGGTTTCAGTGTGTGAGGAAGAGGTTTCAGTCTGTGGGGATGTTTTTCAGTCTGTGGGGATGGGTTTCAGTGTGTGGGGAAGGGGTTTCCGCATGTGGGGAAGAGGTTTCAGTGCGTGGGGAAGGGGTTTCAGTGTGCGGGGAAGGGGTTTCAGTGTGTGGGGAAGGGGTTTCAGTGTGCGGGGAAGGGGTTTCAGTGTGTGTGGAAGGGGTTTCATTATGTGGGGAACGGGTTTCAGTGTGCGGGGAAGGGGTTACAGTGTGCGTGGAAGGGGCTTCAGTGTGTGGGGAAGGGGTTTCAGTATGCGTGGAAGAGGTTTCAGTGTGTGTGGAAGGGGTTTCAGTGTGTGGGGAAGATGATTCAGTGTGTGTGGAAGAGGATTCAGTGCGTGGGAAAGGATTTTCAGTGTGTGGGGAAGAGGTTTCAGTGTCTGGGAAAGTGGTTTCAGTGTGTGGGGAAGAGGTTTCAGTGTGTGTGGAAGCGGTTTCAGTGTGTGGGGAAGAGGTTTCAGTGCGTGGGGAAGGGTTTCAGTCTGTGGGGAAGAGCTTTCTGTGTGTGGGGAAGTGGTTTCAGTGTGTGGGGAAGAGGTTTCAGTGTGTGTGGAAGAGGTTTCAGTGTGTGGGGAAGAGGTTTCAGTGTGTGGGGAAGGGTTTCAGTCGGTGGCAAAG
Organism: Heterodontus francisci; assembly: GCF_036365525.1. NCBI lineage: Eukaryota > Metazoa > Chordata > Chondrichthyes > Heterodontiformes > Heterodontidae > Heterodontus > Heterodontus francisci. Next base: position 1,003,508 of record NW_027141653.1, on the reverse strand, counting down.
AGGTTTCAGAGTGTGGGAAGAGGTTTCAGTTTGTGGGGAAGGGTTTCAATGTGTGGGGTAGAGTTTTCTGTGTGTGGGGAAGGGTTTCAGTCGGTGGCAAAGAGGTTTCAGAGTGTGGGAAGAGGTTTCAGTCTGTGGAGAGGTGGTTTCAGTGTGTGGGGTAGAGTTTTCTGTGTGTGGGGAAGAGGTTTCAGTGTGTGGGGAAGAGGATTCAGTGTGTGGGGATGGTTTTCAGTGTGTGGGGAAGGGGTTTCAGTGTATGGGGAAGAGGTTTCAGTGTGTGGGGATGGGTTTCAGTGTGTGGGGAAGTGTTTCAGTGTGTGGGGAATGTTTTCAGTGTGAGGGGAAGAGGTTTCAGTGTATGGGGAAGAGGTTTCAGTGTGTGGGGTAGAGGTTTCAGTGTGTGGGGATGGGATGCAGTGTGTAGGGACAGGTTTCAGTGTATGGGGAAGAGGTTTCAGTGTGTGGGGAAGAGGTTTCAGTGTGTGGGGAAGAGGTTTCAGTGTGTGGGGAAGAGGTTTCAGTGTTTGTGGAAGTTGTTTCAGTCTGTGGGGAGGGGTTTCAGTGTGTGGGGAAGAGGTTTCAGTGTGTGGGGAAGGGGTTTCAGTTTGTGGGGAAGGGGTTTCAGTGTGTGGGGAAGAGGTTGCAGTGTGTGGGGAAGAGCTTTCAGTGTGTGGGGATGGGTTTCAGTGTGTGGGGATGGGTTTCAGTGTGTGGGGAAGGGGTTTCAGTGTGTGGGGAAGAGGTTTCAGTGTGTGGGGATGGCTTTCTGTGTTTGGGGAAGGGGTTTGAGTGTGTGGGGAAGAGGTTTCAGTGTGTGGGTTAGTGGTTTCTGTCTGTGCGGAAGGGGTTTCAGTGTGTGGGGAAGAGGTTTCAGTGTGTGGGGATGGGTTTCAGTGTGTGGGGAAGCGATTTCAGTCTGTGGGGATGTGTTTCAGTCTGTGGGGATGGGTTTCATTGTGTGGGGAAGGGGTTTCAGCGTGTGGGGTAGAGGTTTCAAAGCGTGTGGAAGGGGTTTCAGTGTGCGGGGAAGGGCTTTCAGTGTGTGTGGAAGGTGTTTCAGTATGTGTGGAAAGGGTTTCAGTGTGCGGAGAAGGGGTTACAGTGTGTGTGGAAGGGGTTTCAGTGTGTGGGGAAGTGGTTTCAGTGTGTGGGGAAGTGGTTTCAGTCTGTGGGGAAGGGGTTTCAGTGCGTGGGGAAGAGGTTTCAGTGTGTGGGGATGGGTTTCAGTGTGTGGGGAAGCGGTTTCAGTGTGTGGGGAAGAGGTTTCAGTGTGTGGGGAAGTGGTTTCAGCCTGTGGGGAAGTGGTTTCAGTCTGTGGGGAAGGGGTTTCAGTGTGTGGGGAAGAGGTTTCAGTGTGTGGCGATCGGTTTCAGTGTGTGGGGAAGCGGTTTCAGTCTGTGGGGATGTGTTTCAGTCTGTGGGGATGGGTTTCAGTGTGTGGGGAAGGGGTTTCAGCATGTGGGGAAGAAGTTTCAGTGCGTGGGGAAGGGGTTTCAGTGTGCGGGGAAGGGGTTTCAGTGTGTGTGGAAGGGGTTTCATTATGTGGGAAACGGGTTTCAGTGTGCGGGGAAGGGGTTACAGTGTGTGTGGATGGGGCTTCAGTGTGTGGGGAAGGGGTTTCAGTATGTGCGGAAGAGGTTTCAGTGTGTGTGGAAGGGGTTTCAGTGTGTGGGGATGGTTTTCAGTGGGTGTGTAAGAAGTCTCAGCGTGTGGGGAAGAGGTTTCAGTGTGTGGGGAAGATGATTCAGTGTGTGTGGAAGAGGATTCAGTGCGTGGGAAAGGATTTTCAGTGTGTGGGGAAGAGGTTTCAGTGTCTGGGAAAGTGGTTTCAGTGTGTGGGGAAGAGGTTTCAGTGTGTGTGGAAGCGGTTTCAGTGTGTGGGGAAGAGGTTTCAGTGCGTGGGGAAGGGTTTCAGTCTGTGGGGAAGAGCTTTCTGTGTGTGGGGAAGAGGTTTCAGTGTGTGGGGAAGAGGTTTCAGTGTGTGTGGAAGAGGTTTCAGTGTGTGGGGAAGATGTTTCAGTGTGTGTGGAAGAGGTTTCAGTGTGTGTGGAAGGGTTTCAGTCGGTGGCAAAGAGGTTTCAGAGTGTGGGATGAGGTTTCAGTGTGTGGGGAAGGGTTGCAGTGTGTGGGGATGGGTTTCAGTGTGTGGGGAAGGGGTTTCAGTCTGTGGAGAAGTGGTTTCAGTGTGTGGGGTAGAGTTTTCAGTGTGTGGGGTAGAGTTTTCAGTGTGTGGGGAAGAGGTTTCAGTGTGTGGGGAAGAGGATTCAGTGTGTGGGGATGGTTTTCAGTGTGTAGGGAAGGGGTTTCAGTGTATGGGGAAGAGGTTTCAGTGTGTGGGGATGGGTTTCAGTGTGTGGGGAAGTGTTTCAGTGTGTGGGGAAAGTTTTCAGTGTGAGGGGAAGAGGTTTCAGTGTGTGGGGAAGAGGTTTCAGTGAGTGGGGAAGAGGTTTCAGTGTGTCGGGATGGATTTCAGTGTGTGGGGAAGGTTTTCAGTGTGTGGGGAAGATGTTTGCATGTGTGGGGAAGAGGTTTCAGTGTGTGGGGATAGGAATCAGTGTGTAGGGACAGGTTTCAGTGTGTGGGGAAGAGGTTTCAGTGTGTGGGGATGGGTTTCAGTGTGTGGGGAAGAGGTTTCAGTGTGTGGGGAAGAGGTTTCAGTGTTTGGGGAAGTTGTTTCAGTCTGTGGGGAAGGGGTTTCAGTGTGTGGGGATGGGTTTCAGTGTGTGGGGAAGAGGTTTCATTGTGTGGGGAAGAGGTTTCAGTGTTTGGGGAAGTTGTTTCAGTCTGTGGGGAAGGGGTTTCAGTGTGTGGGGAAGAGGTTTCAGTGTGTGGGGAAGAGGTTTCAGTGTGTGGGGATGGGAATCAGTGTGTAGGGACTGGTTTCAGTGTGTGGGGAAGAGGTTTCAGTGTGCGGGGAAGGGGTTTCAGTGTGTGGGGAAGGGGTTTCAGTGTGCGGGGAAGGGGTTTCAGTGTGTGTGGAAGGGGTTTCATTATGTGGGGAACGGGTTTCAGTGTGCGGGGAAGGGGTTACAGTGTGCGTGGAAGGGGCTTCAGTGTTTGGGGAAGGGGTTTCAGTATGCGTGGAAGAGGTTTCAGTGTGTGTGGAAGGGGTTTCAGTGTGTGGGGAAGATGATTCAGTGTGTGTGGAAGAGGATTCAGTGCGTGGGAAAGGATTTTCAGTGTGTGGGGAAGAGGTTTCAGTGTCTGGGAAAGTGGTTTCAGTGTGTGGGGAAGAGGTTTCAGTGTGTGTGGAAGCGGTTTCAGTGTGTGGGGAAGAGGTTTCAGTGCGTGGGGAAGGGTTTCAGTCTGTGGGGAAGAGCTTTCTGTGTGTGGGGAAGTGGTTTCAGTGTGTGGGGAAGAGGTTTCAGTGTGTGTGGAAGAGGTTTCAGTGTGTGGGGAAGAGGTTTCAGTGTGTGGGGAAGGGTTTCAGTCGGTGGCAAAGAGGTTTCAGAGTGTGGGAAGAGGTTTCAGTTTGTGGGGAAGGGTTTCAATGTGTGGGGTAGAGTTTTCTGTGTGTGGGGAAGGGTTTCAGTCGGTGGCAAAGAGGTTTCAGAGTGTGGGAAGAGGTTTCAGTCTGTGGAGAGGTGGTTTCAGTGTGTGGGGTAGAGTTTTCTGTGTGTGGGGAAGAGGTTTCAGTGTGTGGGGAAGAGGATTCAGTGTGTGGGGATGGTTTTCAGTGTGTGGGGAAGGGGTTTCAGTGTATGGGGAAGAGGTTTCAGTGTGTGGGGATGGGTTTCAGTGTGTGGGGAAGTGTTTCAGTGTGTGGGGAATGTTTTCAGTGTGAGGGGAAGAGGTTTCAGTGTATGGGGAAGAGGTTTCAGTGTGTGGGGTAGAGGTTTCAGTGTGTGGGGATGGGATGCAGTGTGTAGGGACAGGTTTCAGTGTATGGGGAAGAGGTTTCAGTGTGTGGGGAAGAGGTTTCAGTGTGTGGGGAAGAGGTTTCAGTGTGTGGGGAAGAGGTTTCAGTGTTTGTGGAAGTTGTTTCAGTCTGTGGGGAGGGGTTTCAGTGTGTGGGGAAGAGGTTTCAGTGTGTGGGGAAGGGGTTTCAGTTTGTGGGGAAGGGGTTTCAGTGTGTGGGGAAGAGGTTGCAGTGTGTGGGGAAGAGCTTTCAGTGTGTGGGGATGGGTTTCAGTGTGTGGGGATGGGTTTCAGTGTGTGGGGAAGGGGTTTCAGTGTGTGGGGAAGAGGTTTCAGTGTGTGGGGATGGCTTTCTGTGTTTGGGGAAGGGGTTTGAGTGTGTGGGGAAGAGGTTTCAGTGTGTGGGTTAGTGGTTTCTGTCTGTGCGGAAGGGGTTTCAGTGTGTGGGGAAGAGGTTTCAGTGTGTGGGGATGGGTTTCAGTGTGTGGGGAAGCGATTTCAGTCTGTGGGGATGTGTTTCAGTCTGTGGGGATGGGTTTCATTGTGTGGGGAAGGGGTTTCAGCGTGTGGGGTAGAGGTTTCAAAGCGTGTGGAAGGGGTTTCAGTGTGCGGGGAAGGGCTTTCAGTGTGTGTGGAAGGTGTTTCAGTATGTGTGGAAAGGGTTTCAGTGTGCGGAGAAGGGGTTACAGTGTGTGTGGAAGGGGTTTCAGTGTGTGGGGAAGTGGTTTCAGTCTGTGGGGAAGGGGTTTCAGTGCGTGGGGAAGAGGTTTCAGTGTGTGGGGATGGGTTTCAGTGTGTGGGGAAGCGGTTTCAGTGTGTGGGGAAGAGGTTTCAGTGTGTGGGGAAGTGGTTTCAGCCTGTGGGGAAGTGGTTTCAGTCTGTGGGGAAGGGGTTTCAGTGTGTGGGGAAGAGGTTTCAGTGTGTGGCGATCGGTTTCAGTGTGTGGGGAAGCGGTTTCAGTCTGTGGGGATGTGTTTCAGTCTGTGGGGATGGGTTTCAGTGTGTGGGGAAGGGGTTTCAGCATGTGGGGAAGAAGTTTCAGTGCGTGGGGAAGGGGTTTCAGTGTGCGGGGAAGGGGTTTCAGTGTGTGTGGAAGGGGTTTCATTATGTGGGAAACGGGTTTCAGTGTGCGGGGAAGGGGTTACAGTGTGTGTGGATGGGGCTTCAGTGTGTGGGGAAGGGGTTTCAGTATGCGCGGAAGAGGTTTCAGTGTGTGTGGAAGGGGTTTCAGTGTGTGGGGATGGTTTTCAGTGGGTGTGTAAGAAGTCTCAGCGTGTGGGGAAGAGGTTTCAGCGTGTGGGGAAGATGATTCAGTGTGTGTGGAAGAGGATTCAGTGCGTGGGAAAGGATTTTCAGTGTGTGGGGAAGAGGTTTCAGTGTCTGGGAAAGTGGTTTCAGTGTGTGGGGAAGAGGTTTCAGTGTGTGTGGAAGCGGTTTCAGTGTGTGGGGAAGAGGTTTCAGTGCGTGGGGAAGGGTTTCAGTCTGTGGGGAAGAGCTTTCTGTGTGTGGGGAAGAGGTTTCAGTGTGTGGGGAAGAGGTTTCAGTGTGTGTGGAAGAGGTTTCAGTGTGTGGGGAAGATGTTTCAGTGTGTGTGGAAGAGGTTTCAGTGTGTGTGGAAGGGTTTCAGTCGGTGGCAAAGAGGTTTCAGAGTGTGGGAAGAGGTTTCAGTGTGTGGGGAAGGGTTGCAGTGTGTGGGGATGGGTTTCAGTGTGTGGGGAAGGGGTTTCAGTCTGTGGAGAAGTGGTTTCAGTGTGTGGGGTAGAGTTTTCAGTGTGTGGGGAAGAGGTTTCAGTGTGTGGGGAAGAGGATTCAGTGTGTGGGGATGGTTTTCAGTGTGTAGGGAAGGGGTTTCAGTGTATGGGGAAGAGGTTTCAGTGTGTGGGGATGGGTTTCAGTGTGTGGGGAAGTGTTTCAGTGTGTGGGGAAAGTTTTCAGTGTGAGGGGAAGAGGTTTCAGTGTGTGGGGAAGAGGTTTCAGTGAGTGGGGAAGAGGTTTCAGTGTGTCGGGATGGATTTCAGTGTGTGGGGAAGGTTTTCAGTGTGTGGGGAAGATGTTTGCATGTGTGGGGAAGAGGTTTCAGTGTGTGGGGATAGGAATCAGTGTGTAGGGACAGGTTTCAGTGTGTGGGGAAGAGGTTTCAGTGTGTGGGGATGGGTTTCAGTGTGTGGGGAAGAGGTTTCAGTGTGTGGGGAAGAGGTTTCAGTGTTTGGGGAAGTTGTTTCAGTCTGTGGGGAAGGGGTTTCAGTGTGTGGGGATGGGTTTCAGTGTGTGGGGAAGAGGTTTCATTGTGTGGGGAAGAGGTTTCAGTGTTTGGGGAAGTTGTTTCAGTCTGTGGGGAAGGGGTTTCAGTGTGTGGGGAAGAGGTTTCAGTGTGTGGGGAAGAGGTTTCAGTGTGTGGGGATGGGAATCAGTGTGTAGGGACTGGTTTCAGTGTGTGGGGAAGAGGTTTCAGTGTGTGGGGATGGGTTTCAGTGTGTGGGGAAGAGGTTTCAGTGTGTGGGGTAGAGGTTTCAGTGTGTGGGGATGGGAATCAGTGTGTAGGGACAGGTTTCAGTGTGTGGGGAAGAGGTTTCAGTGTGTGGGGATGGGTTTCAGTGTGTGGGGAAGAGGTTTCAGTGTGTGGGGAAGAGGTTTCAGTGTTTGGGGAAGTTGTTTCAGTCTGTGGGGAAGGGGTTTCAGTCTGTCGGGAAGGGGTTTCAGTGTGTGGGGAAGGGTTTTCAGTTTGTGGGGATTGGTTTCAGTGTGTGGGGAAGGCGTTTCAGTGTGTGGGGAAGAGGTTTCAGTGTGTGGGGATGGCTTTCTGTGTTTGGGGAAGGGGTTTCAGTGTGTGGGGAAGAGGTTTCAGTGTGTGGGTTAGTGGTTTCTGTCTGTGGGGAAGGGGTTTCAGTGTGTGGGGAAGAGGTTTCAATGTGTGGGGAAGAGGTTTCAGTGTGTGGGGAAGCGGTTTCAGTCTGTGGGGATGTGTTTCAGTCTGTGGGGATGGGTTTCAGTGTGTGGGGAAGGGGTTTCAGCGTGTGGGGAAGAGGTTTCAGAGCGTGTGGAAGGGGTTTCAGTGTGCGGGGAAGGGCTTTCAGTGTGTGTGGAAGGTGTTTCAGTATGTGTGGAAATGGTTTCAGTGTGCAGAGAAGGGGTTACAGTGTGTGTGGAAGGGGTTTCAGTGTGTGGGGAAGGGGTTTCAGTGTGCGGGGAAGGGGTTACAGTGTGCGTGGAAGGGGTTTCAGTGTGTGGGGAAGAGGTTTCAATGTGTGGGGAAGAGGATTCAGTGTGTGTGGAAGAGGATTCAGTGCCTGGGGAAGGAATTCAGTGTGTGGGGAAGAGGTTTCAGTGTCTGGGGAAGAGGTTTCAGTGTGTGGGGAAGAGGTTTCAATGTGTGTGGAAGAGGTTTCAGTGCGTGGGGAAGGGGTTTCAGTGTGTGGGGAAGAGGTTTCAGTGTGTGGGGAAGAGGTTTCAGTCTGTGGGGAAGAGCTTTCAGTGTGTGGTGAAGAGGTTTCAGTGTGTGGGGAAGAGGTTTCAGTGTGTGTGGAAGAGGTTTCAGTGCGTGGGGAAGGGGTTTCAGTGTGTGGGGAAGAGGTTTCAGTGTGTGGGGAAGAGGTTTCAGTCTGTGGGGAAGAGGTTTCAGTCTGTGGGGAAGAGCTTTCAGTGTGTGGTGAAGAGGTTTCCGTGTGTGGGGAAGAGGTTTCAGTGTGTGTGGAAGAGGTTTCAGTGTGTGGGGAAAAGGTTTCAGTGTGTGGGGAAGGGTTTCAGTGTGTGGGGAAGAGGATTCAGTGTGTGGGGATGGTTTTCAGTGTGTGGGGAAGGGGTTTCAGTGTATGGGGAAGAGGTTTCAGTGTGTGGGGATGGGTTTCAGTGTGTGGGGAAGTGTTTCAGTGTGTGGGGAAAGTTTTCAGTGTGAGGGGAAGAGGTTTCAGTGTGTGGGGAAGAGGTTTCAGTGTGTGGGGATGGATTTCAGTGTGTGGGGTAGTTTTTTAGTGCGTGGGGAAGAGGTTTCAGTGTGTGGGGTAGAGGTTTCAGTGTGTGGGGATGGGATTCAGTGTGTAGGGACAGGTTTCAGTATGTGGGGAAGAGGTTTCAGTGTGTGGGGATGGGTTTCAGTGTGTGGGGATGGGTTTCAGTGTGTGGGGAAGAGGTTTCAATGTGTGGGGAAGAGGTTTCAGTGTTTGTGGAAGTTGTTTCAGTCTGTGGGGAGGGGTTTCAGTGTGTGGGGCAGAGGTTTCAGTGTGTGGGGAAGGGGTTTCAGTTTGTGGGGAAGGGGTTTCATACTGTGGCGTAGAGCTTTCAGTGTGTGGGGAAGAGGTTTCAGTGTGTTAGGAAGTGTTTCAGTGTGTGGGGAAGGGTTTCAGTGTGTGGGGAAGGGGTTTCAGTGTGTGGGGTAGAGGTTTCAGTGTGTGGGGATGGGATTCAGTGTGTGGGTAAGAGGTTTCAGTGTGTGGGGAAGAGGTTTCAGTGTGTGGGGAAAGTATTCAGATGTGGGGAAGAGGTTTCAGTGTGTGGGGAAGAGGTTTCAGTGTGTGGGGAAGAGGTTTCAGTGTTTGGGGAAGTGGTTTCATTCTGTGGGGAAGGGGTTTCAGAGTGTGGGGAAGGGGTTTCAGTTTGTGGGGATGGCGTTTCACCGTGTGGGGAAGAGGTTGCAGTGTGTGGGGAAGAGGTTTCAGTGTGTGGGGATGGGTTTCAGTGTGTGCGGAAGGGGTTTCAGTGTGTGGGGAAGAGGTTTCAGAGTGTGGGGATGGCTTTCTGTGTGTGGTGAAGGAGTTTCAGTGTGTGGGGAAGAGGTTTCAGTGTGTGGGGAAGAGGTTTCAGTGTGTGGGGAAGTGGTTTCAGTCTGTGCGGAAGGTATTCAGTGTGTGGGGAAGAGGTTTCAGTGTATGGGGATGGGTTTCAGTGTGTGGGGAAGCGTTTTCAGTCTGTGGGGATGTGTTTCAGTCTGTGGGGATGGGTTTCAGTGTGTGGGGATGGTTTTCAGTGTGTGGGGAAGAGGTTTCAGTGCGTGTGGAAGGGGTTTCAGTGTGCGGGAAAGGGGTTTCAGTGTGTGTGGAAGGGGTTTCAGTATGTGGGGAAGGGGTTTCAGTGTGCGGTGAAGGGGTTACAGTGTGTGTGGAAGGGGTTTCAGTGTGTGGGGAAGGGGTTTCAGTGCGTGGGGAAGGGTTTCAGTCTGTGAGGAAGAGCTTTCAGTGTGCGGGGAAGGGCTTTCAGTGTGTGTGGAAGGTGTTTCAGTATGTGTGGAAAGGGATTCAGTGTGCGTAGAAGGGGTTACAGTGTGTGTGGAAGGGGTTTCAGTGTGTGGGGAAGTGGTTTCAGTCTGTGGGGAAGGTGTTTCAGTGTGTGGGGAAGAGGTTTCAGTGTGTGGGGATGGGTTTCATTGTGTGGGGAAGCGGTTTCAGTGTGTGGGGAAGAGGTTTCAGTGTGTGGGGAAGTGGTTTCAGTCTGTGGGGAAGGGGTTTCAGTGTGTGGGGAAGAGGTTTCAGTGTGTGGCGATCGGTTTCAGTGTGTGGGGAAGCATTTTCAGTCTGTGGGGATGTGTTTCAGTCTGTGGGGATGGGTTTCAGAGTTTGTGGAAGGGGTTTCAGCATGTGGGGAAGATGTTTCAGTGCGTGGGGAAGGGGTTTCAGTGTGCGGGGAAGGGGTTTCAGTGTGTGTGGAAGGGGTTTCATTATGTGGGGAACGGGTTTCAGTGTGCGGGGAAGGGGTTACAGTGTGTGTGGAAGGGGCTTCAGTGTGTGGGGAAGGGGTTTCAGTATGCGTGGAAGAGGTTTCAGTGTGTGTGGAAGGGGTTTCAGTGTGTGGGGATGGTTTTCAGTGGGTGTGTAAGAAGTCTCAGCGTGTGGGGAAGAGGTTTCAGTGTGTGGGGAAGATGATTCAGTGTGTGTGGAAGAGGATTCAGTGCGTGGGAAAGGATTTTCAGTGTGTGGGGAAGAGGTTTCAGTGTCTGGGAAAGTGGTTTCAGTGTGTGGGGAAGAGGTTTCAGTGTGTGTGGAAGCGGTTTCAGTGTGTGGGGAAGAGGTTTCAGTGCGTGGGGAAGAGGTTTCAGTGCGTGGGGAAGAGGTTTCAGTCTGTGGGGAAGAGCTTTCTGTGTGTGGGGAAGAGGTTTCAGTGTGTGGGGAAGAGGTTTCAGTGTGTGTGGAAGAGGTTTCAGTGTGTGGGGAAGAGGTTTCAGTGTGTGGGGAAGAGTTTTCAGTGTGTGGGAATGGGTTTCAGTGTGAGTGAAAGATGTTTCAGTGTGTGGGGAAGAGGTTTCAGTATGTGGAGAAGGGTTTCAGTGTGTGGGGAAGGGTTTCAGTATGTGGGGAAGGGGCTTCAGTGTGTGTGGAAGGGGTTTCAGCGTGTGGGGAAGGTGTTTCAGTGTGTGTGGAAGAGGTTTCAGTGTGTGTGGAAGGGTTTTCAGTGTGTGTGGAAGGGGTTTCAGAGTGTGGGGAAGGGGTTTCAGTCTGTGTGGATGTGGTTTCTGTGTGTGGGGATGAGGTTTCAGTGTATGGGGAAGGGGTTTCAGTCTGTGGTGAAGGGGATACAGTGTGTGGGAAAGAGGTTTAAGTGTGCGGGGAAGGTGTTTCAGTGTGTGGGGAAGAGGTTTCAGTGTGTGGGGAATGGGTTTCAGTGTGCGGGGAAGGTGTTTCAGTGTGTGGGGAAGAGGTTTCAGTATGTGGGGAAGGGGTTTCAGTGTGTGGGGAAGAGGTTTCAGAGTGTGGGGAAGGGGTTTCAGTCTGTGGGGAAGAGGTTTCAGTATGTGTGGAAGAGGTTTCAGTGCGTGGGGAAGCTGTTTCAGTGTGTGGGGAAGAGGCTTCATTGTGTGGGGAAGGTTTTCAGTCTGTGGCGAAGAGGTTTCAGTGTGTGGGGAAGAGGTTTCAGGGTGTGGGGAAGAGGTTTCAGTGTGTGGGGAAATCGTTTCAGTGTGTGGGGATGGCTTTCAGTGTGTGGGGAAAGGGTTTCAGTGTGTAGGGAAGGGGTTTCAGTGTGTGGGGAAATCGTTTCAGTGTGTGGGGATGGCTTTCAGTGTGTGGGGATGGGTTTCAGTGTGTGGGGAAGGTGTTTCTGCGTGTGGGGAAGAGGTTTCAGTGTGTGGGGATGGGTTTCAGTGTTTGGGGAAGAGGTTTCAGAGTGTGGGGAAGGTGTTTCAGTGTGTGGGGAAGAGGTTTCAGTGTGTGGGGATGGGTTTCAGTGTGTGGGGAAGGGGTTTCAGTCTGTGGGGTGGAGGATTCAGTGTGTGGGGAAGTGGTTTCAGTGTGTGGGGAAGTGGTTTCAGTGTGTGGGGAAGAGGTATCAGTGTGTGGGGAATTGTTTTCAGTGTGTGGTGAAGGGGTTTCAGTCTGTGGAGAAGTGGTTTCAGTGTGTGGGTAAGAGGTTTCAGTGTGTGGGGATGGGTTTCAGTGTGTGGGGAAGTGGTTTCAGTGTGTGGGGAAGAGGTTTCAGTGTGTGGGGAAGTGTTTCAGTGTGTGGGGAAGGGTTTCAGTGTGTGTGGAAGGGGTTTCATTGTGTGTGGAAGGGGTTTCAGCGTGTGCGGAAGGGGTTTCCTTGTGTGTGGAAGAGGTTTCAGTGTGTGTGGAAGGGTTTTCAGTGTGTGTGGAAGGGGTTTCAGCCTGTGGGGAAGGGTTTGCAGCGTGTAGGGAAGGGTTTCTGTGTGTGGGGAAGTGGTTTCAGTGTGTGGGGAAGAGGTTTCAGTTAGCGGGGAAGAGCTTTCAGTGTGTGGGGATGGGTTTCAGTTTGTGGGGAAGAGGTTTCAGTCTGTGGGGATGGGTTTCAATGTGTGGGGAAGATGTTTCTGTGTGTGGGGATTGGTTTCAGTGTGTGGGGAAAGCTTTCAGTGTGTGGGGAAGAGGTTTCAGTATGTGTGGAAGAGGTTTAAGTGTGTGTGCAAGGGGTTTCAGTGTGTTTGGAAGGGGTTTCAGTGTGTGCGGAAGGGGTTTCAGTGTGTGGGGAAGAGTTTTCATTGTGTGGGGAAGAGGTTTCAGTGTCTGGGGATGGGTTTCAATGTGAGTGAAAGATGTTTCAGTGTGTGGGGAAGAGGTTTCAGTGTGTGGAGAAGGGTTTCAGTGTGTGGTGAAGGGTTTCAGTATGTGGGGAAGGGGCTTCAGTGTGTGTGGAAGGGGTTTCAGCGTGTGGGGAAGGGGTTTCAGCGTGTGGGGAAGGGGTGTCAGCGTGTAGGGAAGGGTTTCTGTGTGTGGGGAAGAGGTTTCAGTGTGTGGGGAAGAGGTTTCAGTGTGTGGGGATGGGTTTCAGTGTGTGGGGAAGAGGTTTCAGTCTGTGGGGATGGGTTTCAGTGTGTGGGGAATGGGTTTCAGTGTGTGTGGAAGGGGTTTCAGCGTGTGAGGAAGGGGTTTCAGCGTGTGGGGAAAGGGGTTCAGTGTGCGGGGAAGGGTTTTCAATGTGCGGGGAAGGGGTTTCAATGTGTGTGGAAGGGGTTTCAGTGTGTGGGGAAGGGGTTTCAGTGTGCGGGGAAGGGGTTACAGTGTGTGGGGACGGGGTTTCAGTGTGTGGGGAAGGGGTTTCATTGTGTGTGGAAGAGGTTTCAGTGTTTGTGGAAGGGGTTTCAGTGTGTGGGGACGAGTTTTCAGTGTGTGGGGAAGAGGGTTCAGTGTGTGGGGAAGAGTTTTCAGTGTGTGGGGAAGATGTTTCAGTGTGAGTGGAAGAGGTTTCAGTGTTTGGGGAAGGAGTTTCAATGTGTGGGGAAGAGGTTTCAGTGTGTGGGGAAGAGGTTTCAGTGTGTGGGGAAGAGTTTTCAGTGTGTGTGGAGGGGTTTCAGTGAGTGGGGAAGGGGTTTCAGTGTGTGGGGAGGAGGTTTCAGTGTATGGCGAAGGTTTTCAGTCTGTGGGGAAGAGCTTTCAATGTGTGGGAAGGAGGTGTCAGTGTGTGGGGAAGGGGTTTCAGTGTGTGGGGAAGTGGTTTCAGTGTGTGTGGAAGAGGTTTCAGAGTGTGGCGAGGGGGTTTCAGTCTGTGTGGATGTGGTTTCAGTGTGTGGGGATGAGGTTTCAGTGTGTGGGGAAGGGGTTTCAGTGTGTGGTGAAGGGGATACAGTGTGTGGGAAAGAGGTTTCCGTGTGCGGGGAAGGGGTTTCAGTGTGTGGGGAAGAGGTTTCAGTGTGTGGGTGAAGAGGTTTCAGAGTGTGGGGAAGGGGTTTCAGTCTGTGGGGAAGAGGTTTCAGTGTGTGGGGAAGAGGTTTCAGTATGTGTGGAAGAGGTTTCAGTGCGTGGGGACGCTGTTTCAGTGTGCGGGGAAGAGTTTCAGTCTGTGGCGAGGGGGTATCAGTCTGTGTGGATGTGGTTTCTGGGTGTGGGGAAGAGGTTTCAGTGTGTGGGGAAGGGGTTTCATTGTGTGTGGAAGAGGTTTCAGTGTTTGTGGAAGGGGTTTCAGTGTGTGGGGATGGGTTTCAGTGGGAGTGGAAGAGGTTTCAGTGTTTGGGGAAGGAGTTTCAATGTGTGGGGAAGAGTTTTCTGTGTGTGTGGAGGGGTTTCAGTGCGTGGGGAAGGGGTTTCAGTGTGTGGGGAAGAGGTTTCAGTGTGTGGCGAAGGGTTTCAGTCTGTGGGGAAGAGCTTTCAATGTGTGGGAAGGAGGTGTCAGTGTGTGGGGAAGGGGTTTCAGTGTGTGGATAAGGTGTTTCAGTGTGTGGGGAAGAGTTTTCAGTGTGTGGGAATGGGTTTCAGTGTGAGTGAAAGATGTTTCAGTGTGTGGGGAAGAGGTTTCAGTATGTGGAGAAGGGTTTCAGTGTGTGGGGAAGGGTTTCAGTATGTGGGGAAGGGGCTTCAGTGTGTGTGGAAGGGGTTTCAGCGTGTGGGGAAGGTGTTTCAGTGTGTGTGGAAGGGTTTTCAGTGTGTGTGGAAGGGGTTTCAGCGCGTGGGGAAGGGGTTTCAGCGTGTAGGGATTGGGTTCTGTGTGTGGGGAAGTGGTTTCAGTTTGTGGGGAAGAGGTTTCAGTTTGCGGGGAAGAGGTTTCAGTGTGTGGGGATGGGTTTCAGTGTGTGGGGAAGAGGTTTCAGTCTGTGGGGATGGGTTTCAGTGTGTGGGGAATGGGTTTCAGTTTGTGTGGAAGGGGTTTCAGCGTGTGTGGAAGGGGTTTCAGCGCGTGGGAAAGGGGTTTCAGCGTGTAGGGAAGGGGTTCTGTGTGTGGGGAAGAGGTTTCAGTTTGTGGGGAAGAGGTTTCAGTTTGCGGGGAAGAGGTTTCAGTGTGTGGGGATGGGTTTCAGTGTGTGGGGAAGAGGTTTCAGTCTGTGGGGATGGGTTTCAGTGTGTGGGGAACGGGTTTCAGTTTGTGTGGAAGTGGTTTCAGCGTGTGGGGAATGGGTTTCAGCGTGTGGGGCGGGGGGTTCAGTGTGCGGGGAAGGGTTTTCAGTGTGCGGGGAAGGGGTTTCAGTGTGTGTGGAAGGGGTTTCAGTGTGTGGGGAGGGGTTTCAGTGTGCGGGGAAGGGGTTACAGTGTGTGTGGAAGGGGTTTCAGTGTGTGGGGAAGGGGTTTCAGTGTGTGTGGAAGAGGTTTCAGTGTGTGTTGAAGGGGTTTCAGTGTGTGGGGATGGGTTTCAGTGGGTGTGGAAGAAGTTTCAGCGTGTGGGGAAGAGGTTTCAGTGTGTGGGGAAGATGTTTCAGAGTGAGTGGAAGAGGTTTCAGTGCGTGGGGAAGGAGTTTCAATGTGTGGGGAAGAGGTTTCAGTGTGTGGGGAAGAGGTTTCAGTGTGTGGGGAATAGTTTTCAGTGTTTGTGGAAGGGGTTTCAGTCTGTGGGGAAGAGCTTTCAGTGTGTGGGAAAGAGGTGTCAGTGTGTGGGGAAGGGGTTTCAGTGTGTGGGGAAGTGTTTTCCGTGTTTGGGGAAGAGGTTTCAGAGTGTGGGGAAGGGGTTTCAGTCTGTGTGGATGTGGTTTCTGTGTGTGGGGATGAGGTTTCAGTGTGTGTGGAAGGGGTTTGTGTGTGGTGAAGGGGATACAGTGTGTGGGAAAGAGGTTTCAGTGTGCGGGGAAGGTGTTTCAGTGTGTGGGGAAGAGGTTTCAGTGTGTGGGGAAGGGGTTTCAGTGTTTGTTGAAGGGGATACAGTGTGTGGGAAAGAGATTTCAGTGTGTGGGGAAGAGGTTTCAGTATGTGGGGAAGAGGTTTCAGTGTGTGGGGAAGAGGTTTCAGTGTGTGGGGAAGGGGTTTCAGTCTGTGGGGAAGAGTTTTCAGTATGTGTGGAAGAGGTTTCAGTGCGTGGGGAAGCTGTTTCAGTGTGTGGGGAAGAGGCTTCATTGTGTGGGGAAGGTTTTCAGTCTGTGAAGAAGAGGTTTCAGTGTGTGGGGAAGAGGTTTCAGGGTGTGGGGAAGAGGTTTCAGTGTGTGGGGAAGGGGTTTCAGTCTGAGGGGATGGGTTTCAGTGTGTGGGGAAAGAGTTTCAGTGTGTAGGGAAGGGGTTTCAGTGTGTGGGGAAAACGTTTCAGTGTGTGGGGATGGCTTTCAGTGTGTGGGAATGGGTTTCAGTGTGTGGGGAAGGTGTTTCTGCGTGTGGGGAAGAGGTTTCAGTTTGTGGATGGGTTTCAGTGTTTGGGGAAGGGGTTTCAGAGTGTGGGGAAGGTGTTTCAGTGTGTGGGGAAGAGGTTTCAGTGTGTGGGGATGGGTTTCAGTGTGTGGGGAAGGGGTTTCAGTCTGTGGGGTAGAGGATTCAGTGTGTGGGGAAGTGGTTTCAGTGTGTGGGGAAGTGGTTTCAGTGTGTGGGGAAGAGGTATCAGTGTGTGGGGAATTGATTTCAGTGTGTGCTTAAGGGGTTTCAGTCTGTGGAGAAGTGGTTTCAGTGTGTGGGTAAGAGGTTTCAGTGTGTGGGGATGGGTTTCAGTGTGTGGGGAAGAGGATTCAGTGTGTGGGGAAGAGGTTTCAGTGTGTGGGGATGGTTTTCAGTGTGTGGGGAAGGGGTTTCAGTGTGTGGGGAAGGGGTTTCAGTGTGTGGGGATGGGTTTCAGTATGTGGGGATGAGGTTTCAGTGTGTGGGGATGGGTTTCAGTGTGTGGGGAAGAGGTTTCAGTGTGTGTGGAAGGGGTTTCAGAGTCTGGATAAGGGGTTTAAGTGTGTGGGGAAGAGTTTTCAGTGTTTGGGGAAGATGTTTCTGTGTGTGGGGATTGGTTTCAGTGTGTGGGGAAGGGTTTCAGTGTGTGGGGAAGAGGTTTCAGTGTGTGTGGAAGGGGTTTCAGTGTGTGGGGAGGGGTTTCAGTGTGCGGGGAAGGGGTTACAGTGTGTGTGGAAGGGGTTTCAGTGTGTGGGGAAGGGGTTTCAGTGTGTGTGGAAGAGGTTTCAGTGTGTGTTGAAGGGGTTTCAGTGTGTGGGGATGGGTTTCAGTGGGTGTGGAAGAAGTTTCAGCGTGTGGGGAAGAGGTTTCAGTGTGTGGGGAAGATGTTTCAGAGTGAGTGGAAGAGGTTTCAGTGCGTGGGGAAGGAGTTTCAATGTGTGGGGAAGAGGTTTCAGTGTGTGGGGAAGAGGTTTCAGTGTGTGGGGAATAGTTTTCAGTGTTTGTGGAAGGGGTTTCAGTCTGTGGGGAAGAGCTTTCAGTGTGTGGGAAAGAGGTGTCAGTGTGTGGGGAAGGGGTTTCAGTGTGTGGGGAAGTGTTTTCCGTGTTTGGGGAAGAGGTTTCAGAGTGTGGGGAAGGGGTTTCAGTCTGTGTGGATGTGGTTTCTGTGTGTGGGGATGAGGTTTCAGTGTGTGTGGAAGGGGTTTGTGTGTGGTGAAGGGGATACAGTGTGTGGGAAAGAGGTTTCAGTGTGCGGGGAAGGTGTTTCAGTGTGTGGGGAAGAGGTTTCAGTGTGTGGGGAAGGGGTTTCAGTGTTTGTTGAAGGGGATACAGTGTGTGGGAAAGAGATTTCAGTGTGTGGGGAAGAGGTTTCAGTATGTGGGGAAGAGGTTTCAGTGTGTGGGGAAGAGGTTTCAGTGTGTGGGGAAGGGGTTTCAGTCTGTGGGGAAGAGTTTTCAGTATGTGTGGAAGAGGTTTCAGTGCGTGGGGAAGCTGTTTCAGTGTGTGGGGAAGAGGCTTCATTGTGTGGGGAAGGTTTTCAGTCTGTGAAGAAGAGGTTTCAGTGTGTGGGGAAGAGGTTTCAGGGTGTGGGGAAGAGGTTTCAGTGTGTGGGGAAGGGGTTTCAGTCTGAGGGGATGGGTTTCAGTGTGTGGGGAAAGAGTTTCAGTGTGTAGGGAAGGGGTTTCAGTGTGTGGGGAAAACGTTTCAGTGTGTGGGGATGGCTTTCAGTGTGTGGGAATGGGTTTCAGTGTGTGGGGAAGGTGTTTCTGCGTGTGGGGAAGAGGTTTCAGTTTGTGGATGGGTTTCAGTGTTTGGGGAAGGGGTTTCAGAGTGTGGGGAAGGTGTTTCAGTGTGTGGGGAAGAGGTTTCAGTGTGTGGGGATGGGTTTCAGTGTGTGGGGAAGGGGTTTCAGTCTGTGGGGTAGAGGATTCAGTGTGTGGGGAAGTGGTTTCAGTGTGTGGGGAAGTGGTTTCAGTGTGTGGGGAAGAGGTATCAGTGTGTGGGGAATTGATTTCAGTGTGTGCTTAAGGGGTTTCAGTCTGTGGAGAAGTGGTTTCAGTGTGTGGGTAAGAGGTTTCAGTGTGTGGGGATGGGTTTCAGTGTGTGGGGAAGAGGATTCAGTGTGTGGGGAAGAGGTTTCAGTGTGTGGGGATGGTTTTCAGTGTGTGGGGAAGGGGTTTCAGTGTGTGGGGAAGGGGTTTCAGTGTGTGGGGATGGGTTTCAGTATGTGGGGATGAGGTTTCAGTGTGTGGGGATGGGTTTCAGTGTGTGGGGAAGAGGTTTCAGTGTGTGTGGAAGGGGTTTCAGAGTCTGGATAAGGGGTTTAAGTGTGTGGGGAAGAGTTTTCAGTGTTTGGGGAAGATGTTTCTGTGTGTGGGGATTGGTTTCAGTGTGTGGGGAAGGGTTTCAGTGTGTGGGGAAGAGGTTTCAGTGTGTGTGGAAGAGGTTTCAGTGTGTGTGGAAGAGCTTTAAGTGTGTGTGCAATTGGTTTCAGTGTGTGTGGAAGGGGTTTCAGTGTGTGCGGAAGGGGCTTCAGTGTGTGGGGAAGAGGTTTCAGTGTGTGGGGAAGAGGTTTCAGTGTGTGGGGATGGGTTTCAGTGTGAGTGAAAGATGTTTCAGTGTGTGGGGAAGAGGTTTCAGTATGTGGAGAAGGGTTTCAGTGTGTGGGGAAGGGTTTCAGTATGTGGGGAAGGGGCTTCAGTGTGTGTGGAAGGGGTTTCAGCGTGTGGGGAAGGTGTTTCAGTGTGTGTGGAAGAGGTTTCAGTGTGTGTGGAAGGGTTTTCAGTGTGTGTGGAAGGGGTTTCAGCGTGTGGGGAAGGGGTTTCAGCGTGTAGGGAAGGGGTTCAGTGTGTGGGGAAGAGGTTTCAGTTTGTGGGGAAGAGGTTTCAGTTTGCGGGGAAGATGTTTCAGTGTGTGGGGATGGGTTTCAGTGTGTGGGGAAGGGTTTCAGTGTGTGGGGAAGAGGCTTCAGTGAGTGTGGAAGAGGTTTAAGTGTGTGTGCAAGGGGTTTCAGTGTGTGTGGAAGGGGTTTCAGTGTGTGCGGAAGGGGTTTCAGTGTGTGGGGAAGAGGTTTCAGTGTGTGGGGAAGAGGTTTCAGTGTGTGGGAATGGGTTTCAGTGTGAGTGAAAGATGTTTCAGTGTGTGGGGAAAAGGTTTCAGTATGTGGAGAAGGGTTTCAGTGTGTGGGGAAGGGTTTCAGTATGTGATGAAGGGGCTTCAGTGTGTGAGGAAGGGGTCTCAGCGTGTGGGGAAGGTGTTTCAGTATGTGTGGAAGAGGTTTCAGTGTGTGTGGAAGAGTTTTCAGCGTGTGGGGAAGGGGTTTCAGCGTGTAGGGAAGGGGTTCTTTGTGTGGGGAAGAGGTTTCAGTTTGTGGGGAAGAGGTTTCAGTTTGCGGGGAAGAGGTTTCAGTGTGTGGGGATGGGTTTCAGTGTGCGGGGAAGGGGTTACAGTGTGTGTGGAAGGGGTTTCAGTGTGTGGGGAAGGGGTTTCAGTGTGTGTGGAAGAGGTTTCAGTATGTGTGGAAGGGGTGTCAGTGTGTAGGGATGGGTTTCAGTTGGTGTGGAAGAAGTTTCAGCGTGTGGGGAAGAGGTTTCAGTGTGTGGGGAAGATGTTTCAGTGTGAGTGGAAGAGGTTTCAGTGCGTGGGGAAGGAGTTTCAATGTGTGGGGAAGAGGTTTCAGTGTGTGGGGAAGAGGTTTCAGTGTGTGGGGAATAGTTTTCAGTGTTAGTGGAAGGGGTTCCAGTCTGTGGGGAAGAGCTTTCAGTGTGTGGGAAAGAGGTGTCAGTGTGTGGGGAAGGGGTTTCAGTGTGTGGGGAAGTGGTTTCAGTGTTTGGGGAAGAGGTTTCAGAGTGTGGGGAAGGGGTTTCAGTCTGTGTGGATGTGGTTTCTGTGTGTGGGGATGAGGTTTCAGTGTGTGGGGAAGGGGTTTCAGTGTGTGGTGAAGGGGATACAGTGTGTAGGAAAGAGGTTTCAGTGTGCGGGGAAGGTGTTTCAGTGTGTGGGGAAGAGGTTTCAGTGTGTGGGGAAGGGGTTTCAGTGTGTGGTGAAGGGGATACAGTGTGTGGGAAAGAGGTTTCAGTGTGCGGGGAAGGTGTTTCAGTGTGTGGGGAAGAGGTTTCAGTATGTGGGAAAGAGGTTTCAGTGTGTGGGGAAGAGGTTTCAGTGTGTGGGGAAGGGGTTTCAGTCTGTGGGGAAGAGGTTTCAGTATGTGTGGAAGAGGTTTCAGTGCGTGGGGAAGCTGTTTCAGTGTGAGGGGAAGAGGCTTCATTGTGTGGGGAAGGTTTTCAGTCTGTGAAGAAGAGGTTTCAGTGTGTGGGGAAGAGGTTTCAGGGTGTGGGGAAGAGGTTTCAGTGTGTGGGGAAGGGGTTTCAGTTTGAGGGGATGGGTTTCAGTGTGTGGGGAAAGGGTTTCAGTGTGTAGGGAAGGGGTTTCAGTGTGTGGGGAAAACGTTTCTGTGTGTGGGGATGTCTTTCAGTGTGTGGGAATGGGTTTCAGTGTGTGGGGAAGGTGTTTCTGCGTGTGGGGAAGAGGTTTCAGTGTGTGGGGATGGGTTTCAGTGTTTGGGGAAGGGGTTTCAGAGTGTGGGGAAGGTGTTTCAGTGTGTGGGGAAGAGGTTTCAGTGTGTGGGGATGGGTTTCAGTGTGTGGGGAAGCGGTTTCAGTCTGTGGGGTAGAGCATTCAGTGTGTGGGGAAGTGGTTTCAGTGTGTGGGGAAGTGATTTCAGTGTGTGGGGAAGAGGTATCAGTGTGTGGGGAATTGTTTTCAGTGTGTGCTTAAGGGGTTTCAGTCTGTGGAGAAGTGGTTTCAGTGTGTGGGTAAGAGGTTTCAGTGTGTGGGGATGGGTTACAGTGCGTGGGGAAGAGGATTCAGTGTGTGGGGAAGAGGTTTCAGTGTGTGGGGATGGTTTTCAGTGTGTGGGGAAGGGGTTTCAGTGTGTGGGGAAGGGGTTTCAGTGTGTGGGGATGGGTTTCAGTATGTGGGGATGAGGTTTCAGTGTGTGGGGATTGGTTTCAGTGTGTGGGGAAGAGGTTTCAGTGTGTGGGGAAGAGGTTTCAGAGTGTGGATAAGGGTTTAAGTGTGTGGGGAAGAGTTTTCAGTGTGTGGGGAAGAGTTTTTAATGTGTGGGGAAGAGGTTTCAGTCTGTGGGGAAGGGGTTTCAGAGTGTGGGGAAGAGGTTTCAGTGTGCGGGGAAGGGGTTTCAGTGTGTGAGGAAGAGGTTTCAGTGTTTGGGGAAGATGTTTCTGTGTGTGGGGATTGGTTTCAGTGTGTGGGGAAGGGTTTCAGTCTGTGGGGAAGAGTTTTTAGTGTGTGTGGAAGAAGTTTAAGTGTGTGTGCAAGGGGTTTCAGTGTGTGTGGAAGGGGTTTCAGTGTGTGTGGAAGGGGTTTCAGTGTGTGCGGAAGGGGCTTCAGTGTGTGTGGAAGAGGTTTCAGTGTGTG
Organism: Heterodontus francisci; assembly: GCF_036365525.1. Taxonomy (NCBI): domain Eukaryota; kingdom Metazoa; phylum Chordata; class Chondrichthyes; order Heterodontiformes; family Heterodontidae; genus Heterodontus; species Heterodontus francisci. The sequence continues at coordinate 982,773 of NW_027141653.1, read as the reverse complement.
GGGAAGAGGTTTCAGTGTGTGGGGATGGGTTTCAGTGTGAGTGAAAGATGTTTCAGTGTGTGGGGAAGAGGTTTCAGTATGTGGAGAAGGGTTTCAGTGTGTGGGGAAGGGTTTCAGTATGTGGGGAAGGGGCTTCAGTGTGTGTGGAAGGGGTTTCAGCGTGTGGGGAAGGTGTTTCAGTGTGTGTGGAAGAGGTTTCAGTGTGTGTGGAAGGGTTTTCAGTGTGTGTGGAAGGGGTTTCTGCGTGTGGGGAAGGGGTTTCAGCGTGTAGGGAAGGGGTTCTGTGTGTGGGGAAGAGGTTTCAGTTTGTGGGGAAGAGGTTTCAGTTTGCGCGGAAGAGGTTTCAGTGTGTGGGGATGGGTTTCAGTGTGTGGGATAGTGGTTTCAGTCTGTGGGGATGGGTTTCAGTGTGTGGGGAATGGGTTTCAGTTTGTGTGGAAGGGGTTTCAGCGTGTGGGGAATGGGTTTCTGCGTGTGGGGAAGGGGGTTCAGTGTGCGGGGAAGGGTTTTCAGTGTGCGGGGAAGGGGTTTCAGTGTGTGTGGAAGAGGTTTCAGTGTGTGGGGAAGGGGTTACAGTGTGTGTGGAAGGGGTTTCAGTGTGTGGGGAAGGGGTTTCAGTGTGTGTGGAAGAGGTTTCAGTATGTGTGGAAGGGGTATCAGTGTGTGGGGATGGGTTTCAGTGGGTGTGGAAGAAGTTTCAGCGTGTGGGGAAGAGGTTTCAGTGTGTGGGGAAGATGTTTCAGTGTGAGTGGAAGAGGTTTCAGTGCGTGGGGAAGGAGTTTCAGTGTGTGGGGAAGAGGTTTCAGTGTGTGGGGAAGAGGTTTCAGTGTGTGGGGAATAGTTTTCAGTTTTTGTGGAAGGGGTTTCAGTCTGTGGGGAAGAGCTTTCAGTGTGTGGGAAAGATGTGTCAGTGTGTGGGGAAGGGGTTTCGGTGTGTGGGGAAGTGGTTTCAGTGTTTGGGGAAGGGGTTTCAGTGTGCGGGGAAGGTGTTTCAGTGTGTGGGGAAGAGGTTTCAGTGTGTGGGGAAGAGGTTTCAGAGTGTGGGGAAGGGTTTCAGTCTGTGGGGAAGAGGTTTCAGTATGTGTGGAAGAGGTTTGAGTGCGTGGGGAAGCTGTTTCAGTGTGTGGGGAAGAGGCTTCATTGTGTGGGGAAGGTTTTCAGTCTGTGGCGAAGAGGTTTCAGTGTGTGGGGAAGAGGTTTCAGGGTGTGGGGAAGAGGTTTCAGTGTGTGGGGAAGGGGTTTCAGTTTGAGGGGATGGGTTTCAGTGTGTGGGGAAAGGGTTTCAGTGTGTAGGGAAGGGGTTTCAGTGTGTGGGGAAATCGTTTCAGTGTGTGGGGATGGCTTTCAGTGTGTGGGGATGGGTTTCAGTGTGTGGGGAAGGTGTTTCTGCGTGTGGGGAAGAGGTTTCAGTGTCTGGGGATGGGTTTCAGTGTTTGGGGAAGAGGTTTCAGAGTGTGGGGAAGGTGTTTCAGTGTGTGGGGAAGAGGTTTCAGTGTGTGGGGAAGAGGTTTCAGTGTGTGGGGATGGGTTTCAGTGTGTGGGGAAGGGGTTTCAGTCTGTGGGGTAGAGGATTCAGTGTGTGGGGAAGTGGTTTCAGTGTGTGGGGAAGTGGTTTCAGTGTGTGGGGAAGAGGTATCAGTGTGTGGGGAATTGTTTTCAGTGTGTGGTGAAGGGGTTTCAGTCTGTGGAGAAGTGGTTTCAGTGTGTGGGTAAGAGGTTTCAGTGTGTGGGGATGGGTTTCAGTGTGTGGGGAAGAGGATTCAGTGTGTGGGGAAGAGGTTTCAGTGTGTGGGGATGGTTTTCAGTGTGTGGGGAAGGGGTTTCAGTGTATGGGGAAGAGGTTTCAGTGTGTGGGGATGGGTTTCAGTTTGTGGGGAAGGGTTTCAGTGTATGGGGAAGAGGTTTCAGTGTGTGGGGAAGAGGTTTCAGCGTGTGGGGAACTGGTTTCAGTCTGTGGAGAAGTGGTTTCAGTGTGTGGGGAAGAGGTTTCAGTGTGCGGGGAAGTGTTTCAGTGTGTGGGGAAGGGTTTCAGTGTGTGTGGAAGGGGTTTCATTGTGTGTGGAAGGGGTTTCAGCGTGTGGGGAAGGGGTTTCATTGTGTGTGGAAGAGGTTTCAGTGTGTGTGGAAGGGTTTTCAGTGTGTGTGGAAGGGGTTTCAGCCTGTGGGGAAGGGGTTTCAGCGTGTAGGGAAGGGTTTCTGTGTGTGGGGAAGTGGTTTCAGTGTGTGGGGAGGAGCTTTCAGTTAGCGGGGAAGAGGTTTCAGTGTGTGGGGATGGGTTTCAGTGTGTGGGGAAGAGGTTTCAGTCTGTGGGGATGGGTTTCAATGTGTGGGGAAGATGTTTCTGTGTGTGGGGATTGGTTTCAGTGTGTGGGGAATGCTTTCAGTGTGTGGGGAAGAGGTTTCAGTATGTGTGGAAGAGGTTTAAGTGTGTGTGCAAGGGGTTTCAGTGTGTGTGGAAGGGGTTTCAGTGTGTGCGGAAGGGGTTTCAGTGTGTGGGGAAGAGGTTTCATTGTGTGGGGAATAGGTTTCAGTGTCTGGGGATGGGTTTCATGTGAGTGAAAGATGTTTCAGTGTGTGGGGAAGAGGTTTCAGTGTGTGGAGAAGGGTTTCAGTGTGTGGTGAAGGGTTTCAGTATGTGGGGAAGGGGCTTCAGTGTGTGTGGAAGGGGTTTCAGCGTGTGGGGAAGGGGTTTCATTGTGTGTGGAAGAGGTTTCAGTGTGTGTGGAAGGGTTTCAGTGTGTGTGGAAGGTGTTTCAGCCTGTGGGGAAGGGGTTTCAGCGTGTAGGGAAGGGTTTCTGTGTGTGGGGAAGTGGTTTCAGTGTGTGGGAAGAGGTTTTAGTTAGCGGGGAAGAGGTTTCAGTGTGTGGGGATGGGTTTCAGTGTGTGGGGAAGATGTTTCAGTCTGTGGGGATGGGTTTCAGTGTGTGGGGAATGGGTTTCAGTGTGTGTGGAAGGCGTTTCAGCGTGTGGGGAAGGGGTTTCAGCGTGTAGGGAAGGGGGTTCAGTGTGCGGGGAAGGGTTTTCAGTGTGCAGGGAAGGGGTTTCAGTGTGTGTGGAAGGGGTTTCAGTGTGTGTGGAAGAGGTTTCAGTATGTGTGGAATGGGTTTCAGTGTGTGGGGATGGGTTTCAGTGGGTGTGGAAGAAGTTTCAGAGTGTGGGGAAGAGGTTTCAGTGTGTGGGGAAGATGTTTCAGTGTGAGTGGAAGAGGTTTCAGTGCGTGGGGAAGGAGTTTCAATGTGTGGGGGAGAGGTTTCAGTGTGGGGGGAAGAGGTTTCATTGTGTGGGGAAGAGTTTTCAGTGTGTGTGGAAGGGGGTTCAGAGCGTGGGGAAGGGTTTCAGTCTGGGGGGAAGAGCTTTCAGTGTGTGGAAAAGAGGTGTCAGTGTGTGGGGAAGGGGTTACAGTGTGTGTGGAAGGGGTTTCAGTGTGTGGGGAAGATGTTTCAGTGTGTGGGGATGGGTTTCAGTGGGTGTGGAAGAAGTTTCAGTGTGTGGGGAAGAGGTTTCAGTGTGTGGGGAAGAGGTTTTGGTATGTGTGGAAGGGGTTTCAGTGTGTGGGGAAGGGGTTTCAGTGTGTGGGGAAGAGGTTTCAGTGTGTGGGGAAGGGTTTCAGTCTGTGGGGAAGAGCTTTCAGTGTGTGGGAAAGAGGTTTCAGTGTGTGGGGAAGGGGTTTCAGTGTGTGGGGAAGAGGTTTCAGTGTGTGGGGAAGTGGTTTCAGTGTGTGGGGAAGGGTTTCAGTCTGTGGCGAAGAGGTTTCAGTGTGTGGGGATGGGTTTCAGTGGGTGTGTAAGAAGTTTCAGCGTGTGGGGAAGGAGATTCAGTGTGTGGGGAAGAGGTTTCAGAGTGTGGGGAAGAGGTTTCAGTGCGTGGGGAAGGGGCTTCAGTGTGTGTGGAAGGGGTTTCAGCGTGTGGGGAAGGGGTTTCATTGTGTGTGGAAGATGTTTCAGTGTGTGTGGAAGTGTTTTCAGTGTGTGGTGAAGGGTTTCAGTATGTGGGGAAGGGGCTTCAGTGAGTGTGGAAGGGGTTTCAGCGTGTGGGGAAGGGGTTTCATTGTGTGTGGAAGAGGTTTCAGTGTGTGTGGAAGGGTTTTCAGTGTGTGTGGAAGGGGTTTCAGCCTGTGGGGAAGGGTTTTCAGCGTGTAGGGAAGGGTTTCTGTGTGTGGGGAAGTGGTTTCAGTGTGTGGGGAAGAGGTTTCAGTTAGCGGGGAAGAGGTTTCAGTGTGTGGGGATGGGTTTCAGTGTGTGGGGAAGAGGTTTCAGTCTGTGTGGATGGGTTTCAATGTGTGGGGAAGATGTTTCTGTGTGTGGGGATTGGTTTCAGTGTGTGGGGAATGCTTTCAGTGTGTGGGGAAGAGGTTTCAGTATGTGTGGAAGAGGTTTAAGTGTGTGTGCAAGGGGTTTCAGTGTGTGTGGAAGGGGTTTCAGTGTGTGCGGAAGGGGTTTCAGTGTGTGGGGAAGAGGTTTCATTGTGTGGGGAAGAGTTTTCAGTGTCTGGGGATGGGTTTCAGTGTGAGTGAAAGATGTTTCAGTGTGTGGGGAAGAGGTTTCAGTGTGTGGAGAAGGGTTTCAGTGTGTGGTGAAGGGTTTCAGTATGTGGGGAAGGGGCTTCAGTGTGTGTGGAAGGGGTTTCAGCGTGTGGGGAAGGGGTTTCATTGTGTGTGGAAGAGGTTTCAGTGTGTGTGGAAGTGTTTTCAGTGTGTGTGGAAGGCGTTTCAGCCTGTGGGGAAGTGGTTTCAGCGTGTAGGGAAGGGTTTCTGTGTGTGGGGAAGTAGTTTCAGTGTGTGGGGAAGAGGTTTCAGTTAGCGGGGAAGAGGTTTCAGTGTGTGGGGATGGGTTTCAGTGTGTGGGGAAGAGGTTTCAGTCTGTGGGGATGGGTTTCAATGTGTGGGGAAGATGTCTCTGTGTGTGGGGATTGGTTTCAGTGTGTGGGGAATGCTTTCAGTGTGTGGGGAAGAGGTTTCAGTATGTGTGGAAGAGGTTTAAGTGTGTGTGCAAGGGGTTTCAGTGTGTGTGGAAGGGGTTTCAGTGTGTGCGGAAGGGGTTTCAGTGTGTGGGGAAGTGGTTTCATTGTGTGGGGAAGAGGTTTCAGTGTCTGGGGATGGGTTTCAGTGTGAGTGAAAGATGTTTCAGTGTGTGGGGAAGAGGTTTCAGTGTGTGGAGAAGGGTTTCAGTGTGTGGTGAAGGGTTTCAGTATGTGGGGAAGGGGCTTCAGTGTGTGTGGAAGGGGTTTCAGCGTGTGGGGAAGGGGTTTCATTGTGTGTGGAAGAGGTTTCAGTGTGTGTGGAAGGGTTTTCAGTGTGTGTGGAAGGGGTTTCAGCCTGTGGGGAAGGGGTTTCAGCGTGTAGGGAAGTGTTTCTGTGTGTGGGGAAGTGGTTTCAGTGTGTAGTGAAGTGGTTTCAGTTAGCGGGGAAGAGGTTTCAGTCTGTGGGGATGGGTTTCAGTGTGTGGTGAATGGGTTTCAGTGTGTGTGGAAGGCGTTTCAGCGTGTGGGGAAGGGGTTTCAGCTTGTGGGGAAGGGGGTTCAGTGTGCGGGGAAGGGTTTTCAGTGTGCAGGGAAAGGGTTTCAGTGTGTGTGGAAAGGATTTGAGTGTGTGGGGACGGGGTTTCAGTGTGTGGGGAAGGGGTTTCAGTGTGTGTGGAAGAGGTTTCAGTATGTGTGGAAGGGGTTTCAGTGTGTGGGGATGGGTTTCAGTGGGTGTGGAAGAAGTTTCAGCGTGTGGGGAAGAGATTTCAGTGTGTGGGGAAGATGTTTCAGTGTGAGTGGAAGAGGTTTCAGTGCGTGGGGAAGGAGTGTCAATGTGTGGGGGAGAGGTTTCAGTGTGGGGGGAAGAGGTTTCATTGTGTGGGGAAGAGTTTTCAGTGTGTGTGGAAGGGGTTTACGTGCGTGGGGAAGGGGTTTCAGTGTGTGGGGAAGAGGTTTCAGTGTGTGGGGAAGGGTTTCAGTCTGGGGGGAAGAGCATTCAATGTGTGGAAAAGTGGTGTCAGTGTGTGGGGAAGGGGTTACAGTGTGTGTGGAAGGGGTTTCAGTGTTTGGGGAAGGGGTTTCAGTGTGTGTGGAAGAGGTTTCAGTGTGTGTGGAAGGGGTTTCAGTGTGTGGGGATGGGTTTCAGTGGGTGTGGAAGACGTTTCAGCGGGTGTGGAAGAAGTTTCAGCGTGTGGGGAAGAGGATTCAGCGTCTGGGGAAGATGTTTCAGTGTGTGTGGAAGAGGTTTCTGTGCGTGGGGAAGGAGTTTCAGTGTGTGGGGAAGAGGTTTCAGTGTGTGGGAAAGAGGTTTTGGTGTGTGTGGAAGGGGTTTCAGTGCGTGGGGAAGGGGTTTCAGTGTGTGGGGAAGAGGTTTCAGTGTGTGGGGATGGGTTTCAGTGTGTGGGGAAGAGCTTTCAGTCTGTGGGGATGGGTTTCAATGTGTGGGGAAGATGTTTCTGTGTGTGGGGATTGGTTTCAGTGTGTGGGGATGGGTTTCAATGTGTGGGGAAGATGTTTCTGTGTGTGGGGATTGGTTTCAGTGTGTGGGGAATGCTTTCAGTGTGTGGGGAAGAGGTTTCAGTATGTGTGGAAGAGGTTTAAGTGTTTGTGCAAGGGGTTTCAGTGTGTGTGGAAGGGGTTTCAGTGTGTGCGGAAGGGGTTTCAGTGTGTGGGGAAGAGGTTTCATTGTGTGGGGAAGAGGTTTCAGTGTCTGGGGATGGGTTTCAGTGTGAGTGAAAGATGTTTCAGTGTGTGGGGAAGAGGTTTCAGTGTGTGGAGAAGGGGTTTCAGTGTGTGTGGAAGAGGTTTCAGTGTGTGTGGAAGGGGTTTCAGTGTGTGGGGATGGGTTTCAGTGGGTGTGGAAGAAGTTTCAGCGTGTGGGGAAGAGGATTCAGTGTGTGGGGAAGATGTTTCAGTGTGTGTGGAAGAGGTTTCTGTGCGTGGGGAAGGAGTTTCAGTGTGTGGGGAAGAGGTTTCAGTGTGTGGGGATGGGTTTCAGTGTGTGGGGAAGAGGTTTCAGTCTGTGGGGATGGGTTTCAATGTGTGGGGAAGATGTTTCTGTGTGTGGGGATTGGTTTCAGTGTGTGGGGAATGCTTTCAGTGTGTGGGGAAGAGGTTTCAGTATGTGTGGAAGAGGTTTAAGTGTGTGTGCAAGGGGTTTCAGTGTGTGTGGAAGTGGTTTCAGTGTGTGCGGAAGGGGTTTCAGTGTGTGGGGAAGAAGTTTCATTGTGTGGGGAAGAGGTTTCAGTGTCTGGGGATGGGTTTCATGTGAGTGAAAGATGTTTCAGTGTGTGGGGAAGAGGTTTCAGTGTGTGGAGAAGGGTTTCAGTGTGTGGTGAAGGGTTTCAGTGTGTGGGGAAGGGGCTTCAGTGTGTGTGGAAGGGGTTTCAGCGTTGGGGAAGGGGTTTCATTGTGTGTGGAAGAGGTTTCAGTGTGTGTGGAAGGGTTTCAGTGTGTGTGGAAGGGGTTTCAGCCTGTGGGGAAGGGGTTTCAGCGTGTAGGGAAGGGTTTCTGTGTGTGGGGAAGTGGTTTCAGTGTGTGGGGAAGAGGTTTTAGTTAGCGGGGAAGAGGTTTCAGTGTGTGGGGATGGGTTTCAGTGTGTGGGGAAGAGGTTTCAGTCTGTGGGGATGGGTTTCAGTGTGTGGGGAATGGGTTTCAGTGTGTGTGGAAGGCGTTTCAGCGTGTGGGGAAGGGGTTTCAGCGTGTGGGGAAGGGGGTTCAGTGTGCGGGGAAGGGTTTTCAGTGTGCAGGGAAGGGGTTTCAGTGTGTGTGGAAGGGGTTTGAGTGTGTGGGGAAGGGGTTTCAGTGTGTAGGGAAGGGGTTTCAGTGTGTGTGGAAGAGGTTTCAGTATGTGTGGAAGGGGTTTCAGTGTGTGGGGATGGGTTTCAGTGGGTGTGGAAGAAGTTTCAGCGTGTGGGGAAGAGGTTTCAGTGTGTGGGGAAGATGTTTCAGTGTGAGTGGAAGATGTTTCAGTGCGTGTGGAAGGAGTTTCAATGTGTGGGGGAGAGGTTTCAGTGTGGGGGGAAGAGGTTTCATTGTGTGGGGAAGAGTTTTCAGTGTGTGTGGAAGGGGTTTCAGTGCGTGGGGAAGAGGTTTCAGTGTGTGGGGAAGAGGTTTCAGTGTGTGGGGAAGGGTTTCAGTCTGGAGGGAAGAGCTTTCAGTGTGTGGAAAAGAGGTGTCAGTGTCAGAGGGGAAGGGGTTACAGTGTGTGTGGGAGGGGTTTCAGTGTGTGGGGAAGGGTTTCAGTCTGTGGGGAAGAGCTTTCAGTGTGTGGGAAAGAGGTTTTGGTGTGTGTGGAAGGGGTTTCAGTGTGTGGGGAAGGGGTTTCAGTGTGTGGGGAAGAGGTTTCAGTGTGTGGGGAAGGGTTTCAGTCTGTGGGGAAGAGCTTTCAGTGTGTGGGAAAGAGGTTTCAGTGTGTGGGGAAGGGGTTTCAGTGAGTGGGGAAGAGGTTTCAGTGTGTGGGTAAGTGGTTTCAGTGTGTGGGGAAGGGTTTCAGTCTGTGGCAAAGAGGTTTCAGTGTGTGGGGATGGGTTTCAGTGGGTGTGTAAGAAGTTTCAGCGTGTGGGGAAGGAGATTCAGTGTGTACGGAAGGGGTTTCAGAGTGTGGGGAAGAGTTTTCAGTGCGTGGGGAAGGGGCTTCAGTGTGTGTGGAAGGGGTTTCAGCGTGTGGGGAAGGGGTGTCATTGTGTGTGGAAGAGGTTTCAGTGTGTGTGGAAGGGTTTTCAGTGTGTGGTGAAGGGTTTCAGTATGTGGGGAAGGGTCTTCAGTGTGTGTGGAAGGGGTTTCAGCGTGTGGGGAAGGGGTTTCATTGTGTGTGGAAGAGGTTTCAGTGTGTGTGGAAGGGTTTTCAGTGTGTGTGGAAGGGGTTTCAGCCTGTGGGGAAGGGGTTTCAGCGTGTAGGGAAGTGTTTCTGTGTGTGGGGAAGTGGTTTCAGTGTGTGGGGAAGAGGTTTCAGTTAGCGGGGAAGAGGTTTCAGTGTGTGGGGATGGGTTTCAGTGTGTGGGGAAGAGGTTTCAGTCTGTGGGGATGGGTTTCAATGTGTGGGGAAGATGTTTCTGTGTGTGGGGATTGGTTTCAGTGTGTGGGGAATGCTTTCAATGTGTGGGGAAGAGGTTTCAGTATGTGTGGAAGAGGTTTAAGTGTGTGTGCAAGGGGTTTCAGTGTGTGGAAGGGGTTTCAGTGTGTGCGGAAGGGGTTTCAGTGTGTGGGGAAGAGGTTTCATTGTGTGGGGAAGAGGTTTCAGTGTCTGGGGATGGGTTTCAGTGTGAGTGAAAGATGTTTCAGTGTGTGGGGAAGAGGTTTCAGTGTGTGGAGAAGGGTTTCAGTGTGTGGTGAAGGGTTTCAGTATATGGGGAAGGGGCTTCAGTGTGTGTGGAAGGGGTTTCAGTGTGTGGGGAAGGGGTTTCATTGTGTGTGGAAGAGGTTTCAGTGTGTGTGGAAGGGTTTTCAGTGTGTGTGGAAGGGGTTTCAGCCTGTGGGGAAGGGGTTTCAGCGTGTAGGGAAGGGGTTTCAGCGTGTGGGGAAGGGGGTTCAGTGTGCGGGGAAGGGTTTTCAGTGTGCAGGGAAGGGGTTTCAGCCTGTGTGGAAGGGGTTTGAGTGTGTGGGGAAGGGGTTTCAGTGTGTAGGGAAGGGGTTTCAGTGTGTGTGGAAGAGGTTTCAGTATGTGTGGAAGGGGTTTCAGTGTGTGGGGATGGGTTTCAGTGGGTGTGGAAGAAGTTTCAGCGTGTGGGGAAGAGGTTTCAGTGTGTGGGGAAGATGTTTCAGTGTGAGTGGAAGATGTTTCAGTGCGTGTGGAAGGAGTTTCAATGTGTGGGGGAGAGGTTTCAGTGTGGGGGGAAGAGGTTTCATTGTGTGGGGAAGAGTTTTCAGTGTGTGTGGAAGGGGTTTCAGTGCGTGGGGAAGAGGTTTCAGTGTGTGGGGAAGAGGTTTCAGTGTGTGGGGAAGGGTTTCAGTCTGGAGGGAAGAGCTTTCAGTGTGTGGAAAAGAGGTGTCAGTGTCAGAGGGGAAGGGGTTACAGTGTGTGTGGGAGGGGTTTCAGTGTGTGGGGAAGGGTTTCAGTCTGTGGGGAAGAGCTTTCAGTGTGTGGGAAAGAGGTTTTGGTGTGTGTGGAAGGGGTTTCAGTGTGTGGGGAAGGGGTTTCAGTGTGTGGGGAAGAGGTTTCAGTGTGTGGGGAAGGGTTTCAGTCTGTGGGGAAGAGCTTTCAGTGTGTGGGAAAGAGGTTTCAGTGTGTGGGGAAGGGGTTTCAGTGAGTGGGGAAGAGGTTTCAGTGTGTGGGTAAGTGGTTTCAGTGTGTGGGGAAGGGTTTCAGTCTGTGGCAAAGAGGTTTCAGTGTGTGGGGATGGGTTTCAGTGGGTGTGTAAGAAGTTTCAGCGTGTGGGGAAGGAGATTCAGTGTGTACGGAAGGGGTTTCAGAGTGTGGGGAAGAGTTTTCAGTGCGTGGGGAAGGGGCTTCAGTGTGTGTGGAAGGGGTTTCAGCGTGTGGGGAAGGGGTGTCATTGTGTGTGGAAGAGGTTTCAGTGTGTGTGGAAGGGTTTTCAGTGTGTGGTGAAGGGGTTCAGTATGTGGGGAAGGGTCTTCAGTGTGTGTGGAAGGGGTTTCAGCGTGTGGGGAAGGGGTTTCATTGTGTGTGGAAGAGGTTTCAGTGTGTGTGGAAGGGTTTTCAGTGTGTGTGGAAGGGGTTTCAGCCTGTGGGGAAGGGGTTTCAGCGTGTAGGGAAGTGTTTCTGTGTGTGGGGAAGTGGTTTCAGTGTGTGGGGAAGAGGTTTCAGTTAGCGGGGAAGAGGTTTCAGTGTGTGGGGATGGGTTTCAGTGTGTGGGGAAGAGGTTTCAGTCTGTGGGGATGGGTTTCAATGTGTGGGGAAGATGTTTCTGTGTGTGGGGATTGGTTTCAGTGTGTGGGGAATGCTTTCAATGTGTGGGGAAGAGGTTTCAGTATGTGTGGAAGAGGTTTCAGTGTGTGCGGAAGGGGTTTCAGTGTGTGCGGAAGGGGTTTCAGTGTGTGGGGAAGAGGTTTCATTGTGTGGGGAAGAGGTTTCAGTGTCTGGGGATGGGTTTCAGTGTGAGTGAAAGATGTTTCAGTGTGTGGGGAAGAGGTTTCAGTGTGTGGAGAAGGGTTTCAGTGTGTGGTGAAGGGTTTCAGTATATGGGGAAGGGGCTTCAGTGTGTGTGGAAGGGGTTTCAGTGTGTGGGGAAGGGGTTTCATTGTGTGTGGAAGAGGTTTCAGTGTGTGTGGAAGGGTTTTCAGTGTGTGTGGAAGGGGTTTCAGCCTGTGGGGAAGGGGTTTCAGCGTGTAGGGAAGGGTTTCTGTGTGTTGGGAAGTGGTTTCAGTGTGTGGGGAAGAGGTTCCAGTTAGCGGGGAAGAGGTTTCAGTGTGTGGGGATGGGTTTCAGTGTGTGGGGAAGAGGTTTCAGTCTGTGGGGATGGGTTTCAATGTGTGGGGAAGATGTTTCTGTGTGTGGGGATTGGTTTCAGTGTGTGGGGAATGCTTTCAGTGTGTGGGGAAGAGGTTTCAGTATGTGTGGAAGAGGTTTAAGTGTGTGTGCAAGGGGTTTCAGTGTGTGTGGAAGGGGTTTCAGTGTGTGCGGAAGGGGTTTCAGTGTGTGGGGAAGAGGTTTCATTGTGTGGGGAAGAGGTTTCAGTGTCTGGGGATGGGTTTCAGTGTGAGTGAAAGATGTTTCAGTGTGTGGGGAAGAGGTTTCAGTGTGTGGAGAAGGGTTTCAGTGTTTGGTGAAGGGTTTCAGTATGTGGGGAAGGGGCTTCAGTGTGTGTGGAAGGGGTTTGAGTGTGTGGGGAAGGGGTTTCAGTGTGTGGGGATGGGTTTCAGTGGGTGTGGAAGAAGTTTCAGCGTGTGGGGAAGAGGTTTCAGTTTGTGGGGAAGATGTTTCAGTGTGAGTGGAAGAGGTTTCAGTGCGTGGGGAAGGAGTGTCAATGTGTGGGGGAGAGGTTTCAGTGTGGGGGGAAGAGCTTTCATTGTGTGGGGAAGAGTTTTCAGTGTGTGTGGAAGGGGTTTCAGTGCGTGGGGAAGGGGTTTCAGTGTGTGGGGAAGAGGTTTCAGTGTGTGGGGAAGGGTTTCAGTCTGGGGGGAAGAGCTTTCAGTGTGTGGAAAAGTGGTGTTAGTGTGTGGGGAAGGGGTTACAGTGTGTGTGGAAGGGGTTTCAGTGTGTGGGGAAGGGGTTTCAGTGTGTGTGGAAGAGGTTTCAGTGTGTGTGGAAGGGGTTTCAGTGTGTGGGGATGGGTTTCAGTGGGTGTGGAAGAAGTTTCAGCGTGTGGGAAAGAGGATTCAGTGTGTGGGGAAGATGTTTCAGTGTGTGTGGAAGAGGTTTCTGTGCGTTGGGAAGGAGTTTCAGTGTGTGGGGAAGAGGTTTCAGTGTGTGGGGAAGAGGTTTTGGTGTGTGTGGAAGGGGTTTCAGTGCGTGGGGAAGGGGTTTCAGTGTGTGGGGAAGAGGTTTCAGTTTGTGGGGAAGGGTTTCAGTCTGTGGAGAAGAGCTTTCAGTGTGTGGGAAAGAGGTTTCAGTGTGTGGGGAAGGGGTTTCAATGTGTGGGGAAGTGGTTTCAGTGTGTGGGGAAGGGTTTCAGTCTGGGGGGAAGAGCTTTCAGTGTGTGGAAAAGTGGTGTCAGTGTGTGGGGAAGGGGTTACAGTGTGTGTGGAAGGGGTTTCAGTGTGTGGGGAAGGTGTTTCACTGTGTGTGGAAGAGGTTTCAGTGTGTGTGGAAGGGGTTTCAGTGTGTGGGGATGGGTTTCAGTGGGTGTGGAAGAAGTTTCAGCGTGTGGGAAAGAGGATTCAGTGTGTGGGGAAGATGTTTCAGTGTGTGTGGAAGAGGTTTCTGTGCGTGGGGAAGGAGTTTCAGTGTGTGGGGAAGAGGTTTCAGTGTGTGGGGAAGAGGTTTTGGTGTGTGTGGAAGGGGTTTCAGTGCGTGGGGAAGGGGTTTCAGTGTGTGGGGAAGAGGTTTCAGTGTGTGGGGAAGGGTTTCAGTCTGTGGGGAAGAGCTTTCAGTGTGTGGGAAAGAGGTTTCAGTGTGTGGGGAAGGGGTTTCAATGTGTGGGGAAGTGGTTTCAGTGTGTGGGGAAGAGGTTTCAGAGTGTGGGGAAGGGGTATCAGTCTGTGGGGAAGTGGTTTCAGTGTGTGGGGAAGAGGTTTCAGTGTGTGGGGAAGGGGTTTCAGTGCGTGGTGAAGGGGGTACAGTGTGTGGGAAAGAGGTTTCAGTGTGCGGGGAAGGGGTTTCAGTGTGTGGCGAAGAGCTTTCAGTGTGTGGGGAAGTGGTTTCAGTGTGTGGGGAAGGGTTTCAGTCTGTTACGAAGAGGTTTCAGTGTGTGGGGATGGGTTTCAGTGGGTGTGGAAGAAGTTTCAGCGTGTGGGGAAGGAGATTCAGTGTTTGGGGAAGAGGTTTCAGAGTGTGGGGAAGAGGTTTCAGTGTGTTTGGAAGAGGTTTCAGTGCGTGGGGAAGGGGTTTCAGTGCGTGGGGAAGAGGTTTCTGAAAGTGGGGAAGGGTTTCCGTCTTTGGGGAAGAGCTTTCAGTGTGTAGGGAAGAGGTTTCAGTGTGTGGGGATGGGTTTCAGTGTGTGGGGATGGGTTTCAGTGTGTGGGGAAGTGGTTTCAGTGTGTGGGGAAGGGTTGCAGTCTGTGGCGAAGAGGTTTCAGTGTGTGGGGATGGGTTTCAGTGGGTGTGTAAGAAGTTCCAGCGTGTGGGGAAGGAGATTCAGTGTGTACGGAAGGGGTTTCAGAGTGTGGGGAAGAGGTTTCAGTGCGTGGGGAAGGGGCTTCAGTGTGTGTGGAAGGGGTTTCAGCGTGTGGGGAAGAGGTTTCAGTGTGTGCGGAAGGGGTTTCTGTGTGTGGGGAAGGGGTTTCACTGTATGCGGAAGAGGTTTCAGTGTGTTGGGAAGGGTTTCAGTGTGTGGGGAAGAGCTATCAGTGTGTGCGGAAGGGGTTTCAGTGTGTGTGGAAGAGGTTTAAGTGTGTGTGGAAGTTGTTTCAGTGTGTGTGGAAGGGGCTTCAGTGTTTGTGAAAGATGTTTCAGTGTGTGGGGAAGAGGTTTCAGTGCGTGGAGAAGGGTTTTCGTGTGTGGGGAAGGGTTTCAGTGTGTGGGGAAGGGGTTTCAGTGTGTGTGGAAGGGGTTTCAGCGTGTGCGCAAGGGGTTTCAGTGTGTGTGGAAGAGGTTTCAGTAAGTGTGGAAGGGGTTTCAGAGTGTGTGGAAGGGGTTTCAGCGTGTGGAGAAGGGGTTTCAGCGTATGGGGAAGGGTTTATGTGTGTGGGGAAGTGGTTTCAGTGTGTGGGGAAGAGGTTTCAGTCTGCGGGGAAGAGGTTTCAGTGTGTGGGGATGGGTTTCAGTGTGTGACGAAGAGGTTTCAGTCTGCGGGGATGGATTTCAGTGTGTGAGGAATGGGTTTCAGTGTGTGTGGAAGGGGTTTCAGCGTGTGGGGTAGGGGTTTCAGCGTGTGGGGAAGAGGTTTCCGTGTGTGGGGAAGAGGTTTCAGTGTGTGGGGATGGGTTTCATTGTGTGGGGAATGGTTTCAGTGTGACGGGGATGGATTTCAGTGTGCGGGGAAGGGGCAACAGTGTGTGTGGAAGACGATTCAGTGCGTGGGGAAGGGGTTTCAGTGTTTGTGTAAGATGTTTCAGTGTGTGTGGAAGGGGTTTCAGTGTGTGGGGATGGGTTTCAGTGCGTGTGGAAGAAGTTTCAGCGTGTGGGGAAGAGGTTTCAGTGTGTGGGGAAGAGGTTTCAGTGTGTGTGGAAGAGGTTTCAGTGCGTGGGGAAGGAGTTTCAGTGTTTGGGGAAGAGGTTTCAGTGTTTGGGGAAGAGGTTTCAGTATGTGGGGAAGAGGTTTCACTATCTGTGGAAGAGGTTTCAGTGCGTGGGGAAGGGGTTACAGTCTGTGGGGAAGAGGTTTCAGTGTTTGGGGAAGGGTTTCAGTCTGTGGGGAAGAGCTTTCAGTGTGTGGGGAAGAGGTTTCAGTGTGTGGGGATGGGTTTCAGTGTGTGGCGATGGGTTTCAGTGTGTGGGGAAGGGGTTTCAGTGTGTGGGGAAGAGGTTTCAGTGTGTGGGGATGTGTTTCAGTGTGTGGGGAAGGGGTTTCAGTCTGTGGGGAAGGGGTTTTAGTGTGTGTGGAAGAGATTTCAGGGTGTGGGGATGGTTTTCAGTGTGTGATTAAGGGGTTTCAGTCTGTGGGCAAGGGGTTTCAGTGTGTGGGGAAGAGGTTTCAGTGTGTGGGGAAGGGGTTTCAGTTTGTGGGGAAATGGTTTCAGTGTGTGGGGAAGAGGTTTCAGTGTGTGGGGAAGAGGTTTCAGAGTGTGGGGAAGGGGTTTCAGTCTGTGGGGAAGTGGTTTCAGTCTGTGGGGAAGAGGTTTCAGATTGTGAGGAAGGGGTTTCAGTGTGTCGTGAAGGGGCTTCAATGTGTGGGAAAGAGGTTTCAGTGTTCGGGGAAGGGGTTTCAGTGTGTGGGGAAGAGGTTTCATTGTGTGGGGAAGAGGTTTCAGTGTGTGGGGAAGGGTTTCAGTCTGTGGCGAAGAGGTTTCAGTGTGTGGGAAGAGGTTTCAGTGTGTGGGGAAGGATTTCAGTGTGTGGGGATATGTTTCAGTGTGTGGGGATGGGTTTCAGTGTGTGGGGAAGGGGTTTCAGAGTGTGGGGAAGGGGTTTAAGTCTGTGGGGAAGTGGTTTCAGTCAGTGGGGAAGAGGTTTCAGATTGTGGGGAAGGGGTTTCAGTGTGTTGTGAAGGGGTTTCAGTGTGTGGGAAAGTTGTTTCAGTGTGCGGGGAAGGGGTTTCAGTGTGTGGGGAAGAGGTTTCAGTGTGTGGGGAAGAGGTTTCAGTGTGTGGGGAAGGGTTTCAGTCTGTGGCGAAGAGGTTTCAGTGTGTGGGAAGAGGATTCAGTGTGTGGGGAAGGATTTCAGTGTGTGGGGATGTGTTTCAGTGTGTGGGGATGGGTTTCAGTGTGTGGGGAAGGGGTTTCAGTGTGTGGGTAAGGGGTTTCACTGTGTGCGGATGGGTTTCAGTGTGTGGGGAAGGGGTTTCAGTGTGTGGGGAAGGGGTTTCAGTGTGTGGACATTAAGTTTCAGAGTGTGGGGATGGGTTTCAATGTCTGGGGAAGGGGTTACAGTCTGTGCGGAAGAGGTTTCAGTGTGTGGGGAAGATGTTTCAGTCTGTGGGGAAGGGGTTTCAGTGTGTGGATAAGGGGTTTTATTGTGTGGGGAAGTGGTTTCAGTATGTGAGGATGGGTTTCATTGTGTGGGGAATGGTTTCAGTGTTTGGGGATGGGTTTCAGTGTGTGGGGAAGGGGTTTCAGTCAGTGGGGAAGAGGTTTCAGTGTGTGGGGAAGATGTTTCAGTGTGTGGGGAAGGGGTTTCAGTGTGTAGATAAGGGATATCTGTGTGTGGGGAAGAGGTTTCAGTGTGTGGGGAAGTGGTTTCAGTGTGTGGGGAAGTGGTTTGTGTCTGTGAGGAAGGGGTTTCAGTGTGTGGGGAAGAGGTTTCAGTGAGTGGGGAAGGGGTTTCTGTGTGTGGGGAAGGGGTTTCAGTGTGTGGGGAAGAGGTTTCAGTGTGTGGGGATGGGTGTCAGTGTGTGGGGAAGGGTTTGAGTGTGTGGGGAAGAAATTTCAGTGTGTGCGGAAGGTGTTTCAGTGTGTGTGGAAGAGGTTTAAGTGTGTGTGGAAGGGGTTTCAGTGTGTGTGGAAGGGGCTTCAGTGTGTGCGGAACGGGTTTCAGTGTGTGTGGGGAAGGGGTTTCAGTTTGTGGGGAAGAGGTTTCAGTGTGTGGGGATGGGTTTCAGTGTGTGTGAAAGATGTTTCAGTGTCTGGGGAAGAGGTTTCAGTGTGTGGAGAAGGGTTTCAGTGTGTGGGGAAGGGTTTCAGTATGTGGGGAAGGGGTTTCAGTTTGTGTGGAAGGGGTTTCAGCGTGTGGGGAAGGGGTTTTAGTGTGTGTGGAAGAGTTTTCAGTGTGTGTGGAAGGGGTTTCAGTGTGTGGGGAAGAGGTTTTAGTGTGTGGGCATGGGTTTCAGTGAGTGGTTAAAGGGTTTCAGTCTGTGGGGAAGGGGTTTCAGTGTGTGGGGAAGAGGTCTCAGTGTGTGGGGAAGGCGTTTCAGTGTGTGGGGAAGTGGTTTCAGTGTGTGGGGAAGAGGTTTCAGAGTGTGGGGAAGGGGTTTCAGTGTGTGGGGAAGAGGTTTCAGTGTCTGGGGAAGGGGTTTCAGTGTGCGGGGAAGGGGTTTCAGTGTGCGGGGAAGAGGTTTCAGTGTGCGGGGAAGAGGTTTCAGTGTGTGGGGAAGAGGTTTCAGTGTGTGGGGAAGAGGTTTCAGTGTGTGTGAAAGATGTTTCAGTGCGTGGGGAAGGGGTTTCAGTGTGAGGGGAAGAGGTTTCAGTGTGTGGGGAAGGGTTTCAGTCTGTGGCGAAGAGGTTTCAGTGTGTAGGAAGAGGTTTCAGTTTGTGGCAAGGTTTTCATTGTGTGGGGATGGGTTTCAGTGTGTGGGGAATGGGTTTCAGTGTGTGGGGAAGAGGTTTTTGTGTGTGGGGACGGATTTCAGTGTGTGGGGAAGGGGTTTCAGCGTGTGGGGAAGGGGTTTCAGTGTGTGGGGATATGGTTTCAGAGTGTGCGGATGGGTTTCAGTGTGTGGGGAAGGGGTTTCAGTCAGGGGAGAAGAGGTTTCAGTGTGTGGGGAAGAGGTTTCAGTGTGTGGGGAAGGGGTTTCAGTGTGTGCGGAAGGGGTTTCAGTGTGTGGGGATGAGGTTTCAGTTTGTGGGGAAGAGGTTTCAGTGTGTGGGGATGGGTTTCAGTGTGTGTGAAAGATGTTTCAGTGTCTGGGGAAGAGGTTTCAGTTTGTGGAGAAGGGTTTTAGTGTGTGGGGAAGGGTTTCAGTATGTGGGGAAGGGGTTTCAGTGTGTGTGGAAGGGGTTTCAGCGTGTGGGGAAGGGGTTTCAGTGTGCGTGGAAGAGGTTTCAGTGTGTGTGGAAGGGGTTTCAGTGTGTGGGGAAGGGGTTTTAGTGTGTGGGCATGGGTTTCAGTGCGTTGTTAAGGGGTTTCAGTCTGTGGGGAAGAGGTTTCTATGTGTGGGGAAGTGGTTTCAGTGTGTGGGGAAGAGGTTTCACGTGTGTGGGGATGGGGTTACAGTGTGTGGTGTAGGGGATTCAGTGTGTGGGGAAGAGGTTTCAGTGTGCGGGGAAGGGGTTTCAGTGTGTGGGGAAGAGGTTTCAGTGTCTGGGGAAGAGGTTTCAGTGTGTGTGGAAGATGTTTCAGTGCGTGGGGAAGGGGTTTCAGTGTGTGGGGAAGAGGTTTCAGTGTGTGGGGAAGGGTTTCAGTCTGTGCCGAAGAAGTTTCAGTGTGTGGGAAGAGGTTTCAATTTGTGGCAAGATTTTCCGTGAGTGGGGATGGGTTTCAATGTGTGGGGATGGGTTTCAGTGTGTGGGGAATGGGTTTGGTGTGTGGGGAAGAGGTTTTGGTGTGAGGGGACGGATTTCAATGTGTGGGGAAGGGGTTTCAGCGTGTGGGGAAGGGGTTTCAATGTGTGGGGATGAGGTTTCAGTGTGTGCGGATGGGTTTCAGTGTGTGGGGAAGGGGTTTCAGTCAGTGGGGAAGAGGTTTCAGTGTGTGGGGAAGAGGTTTCAGTGTGTGGGGAAGGGGTTTCAGTGTGTAGATAAGGGGTATCTGTGTGTGGGGAAGAGGTTTCAGTGTGTGGGGAAGTGGTTTCAGTGTGTGGGGAAGTGATTTGATTCTGTGGGGGAGGGGTTTCAGTGTGTGGGGAAGAGGTTTCAGTGTGTGGGGAAGGGGTTTCTGTGTGTGGGGAAGGGGTTTCAGTGTATGCGGAAGAGGTTTCTGTGTGTGGGGAAGGGTTTCAGTGTGTGGGGAAGAGCGTTCAGTGTGTGCGGAAGGAGTTTCAGTGTGTGTGGAAGAGGCAAAAGTGTGTGTGGAAGGGATTTCAGTGTGTGTGGAAGGGGTTTCAGTGTGTGGGGAGCAGGTTTCAGTGTGTGTGGATGGGTTTCAGTGTTTGTGAATGATGTTTCAGTGTGTGGGGAAGAGGTTACAGTGCGTTGAGAAGGGTTTTCGTGTGTGGGGAAGGTTTTCAGTGTTTGGGGAAGGGGTTTCAGTGTGTGTGGAAGGGGTTTCAGCGTGTGGGAAAGGGGTTTCAGTGTGTGGGGAAGAGTTTTCAGTATGTGTGGAAGGTGTTTCAGTGTGTGTGGAAGGGGTTTCAGCGTGTGGAGAAGGGGTTTCAGCGTGTAGGGGAAGGGTTTCTGTGTGTGGGGAAGAGGTTTCAGTGTGTGGGGAAGAGGTTGCAGTCTGCGGGGAAGAGTTTTCAGTGTGTGGGGATGGGTTTCAGTGTGTGGGGAAGAGGTTTCAGTCTGCGGGGATGGGTTTCAGTGTGTGGGGAATGGTTTTCAGTGTGTGTGGAAGTGGTTTCAGCGTGTGGGGTAGGGGTTTCAGCGTGAGGGCAAGAGGTTTCAGTGTGTGGGGAAGAGGTTTCAGTGTGTGGGGATGGGTTTCATTGTGTGGGGAATGGTTTCAGTGTGAGGGGATGGGTTTCAGTGTGCGGGGAAGGGGTTACAGTGTGTGTTGAAGATGATTCAGTGCGTGGGGAAGGGGTTTCAGTGTCTGTGTAAGAGGTTTCAGTGTGTGTGGAAGGGGTTTCAGTGTGTGGGGATGGGTTTCAGTGCGTGAGGAAGAAGTTTCAGCGTGTGGGGAAGAGGTTTCAGTGTGTGGGGAAGAGGTTTCAGTGTGTGTGGAAGAGGTTTCAGTGCGAGGGGATGGAGTTTCAGTGTTTGGGGAAGAGGTTTCAGTGTGTGGGAAGAGGTTTCAGTGTGTGGGTAAGAGGTTTCAGTATGTGTGGAAGATGTTTCAGTGCATGGGGAAGGGGTTTCAGTCTGTGGGGAAGAGGTTTCAGTGTGTGGGGAAGGGTTTCAGTCTGTGCGGAAGAGCTTTCAGTGTGTGGGGAAGAGGTTTCAGTGTGTGGGGATGGGGTTCAGTGTGTGGCGATGGGTTTCAGTGTGTGAGGAAGGGGTTTCAGTGCGTCGGGATGAGGTTTCAGTTTGTGGGTAAGAGGTTTCAGTGTGTGGGGATGGGTTTCAGTGTGTGTGAAAGATGTTTCAGTGTCTGGGGAAGGCGTTTCAGTGTGTGCGGAAGTTGTTTCAGTGTGTGGGGAAGAGGTTTCAGTGTGTGGGGAAGAGGTTTCAGTGTGTGTGGAAGAGGTTTCAGTGCGAGGGGATGGAGTTTCAGTGTTTGGGGAAGAGGTTTCAGTGTGTGGGGAAGAGGTTTCAGTGTGTGGGTAAGAGGTTTCAGTATGTGTGGAAGATGTTTCAGTGCATGGGGAAGGGGTTTCAGTCTGTGGGGAAGAGGTTTCAGTGTTTGGAGAAGGGTTTTAGTGTGTGGGGAAGGGTTTCAGTATGTGGGGAAGGGGTTTCAGTGTGTGGGGAAGGGGTTTCAGTGTGTGTGGAAGAGGTTTCAGTGTGTGTGGAAGGGGTTTCAGTGTGTGGGGAAGAGGTTTTAGTGTGTGGGCATGGGTTTCAGTGTGTGGTTAAGGGGTTTCAGTCTGTGGGGAAGGGGTTTCAGTGTGTGGGGAAGAGGTTTCAGTGTGTGGGGAAGGCGTTTCAGTGTGTACGGAAGTTGTTTCAGTGTGTGGGGAAGAGGGTTCTATGTGTGGGGAAGAGGTTTTAGAGTGTGGTGAAGGGGTTTCTGTCTGTGGGGAAGTGGATTCAGTGTGTGGGGAAGAGGTTTCAGTGTGTGGGGAAGGGGTTACAGTGTGTGTTGAAGTGGATTCAGTGTGTGGGGAAGAGGTTTCTGTGTGCGGGGAATGGGTTTCAGTGTGTGGGGAAGAGGTTTCAGTGTGTGGGGAAGAGGTTTCAGAGTGTGGGGAAGAGGTTTCAGTGTGTGTGGAAGATGTTTCAGTGCGTGGGGAAGGGGTTTCAGTGTGTGGGGAAGAGGTTTCAGTGTGTGGGGAAGGGTTTCAGTCTGTGGCGAAGAGGTTTCAGTGTGTGGGAAGAGGTTTCAGTGTGTGGCAAGGTTTTCAGTGAGTGGGGATGGGGTTTCAGTGTGTGGGGATGGGTTTCAGTGTGTGGGGAATGGGTTTCAGTGTGTGGGGAAGAGGTTTCAGTGTCTGGGGAAGGCGTTTCAGTGTGTGCGGAAGTTGTTTCAGTGTGTGGGGAAGAGGTTTCAGTGTGTGGGGAAGAGGTTTCAGTGTGTGTGGAAGAGGTTTCAGTGCGAGGGGATGGAGTTTCAGTGTTTGGGGAAGAGGTTTCAGTGTGTGGGGAAGAGGTTTCAGTGTGTGGGTAAGAGGTTTCAGTATGTGTGGAAGATGTTTCAGTGCATGGGGAAGGGGTTTCAGTCTGTGGGGAAGAGGTTTCAGTGTTTGGAGAAGGGTTTTAGTGTGTGGGGAAGGGTTTCAGTATGTGGGGAAGGGGTTTCAGTGTGTGGGGAAGGGGTTTCAGTGTGTGTGGAAGAGGTTTCAGTGTGTGTGGAAGGGGTTTCAGTGTGTGGGGAAGAGGTTTTAGTGTGTGGGCATGGGTTTCAGTGTGTGGTTAAGGGGTTTCAGTCTGTGGGGAAGGGGTTTCAGTGTGTGGGGAAGAGGTTTCAGTGTGTGGGGAAGGCGTTTCAGTGTGTACGGAAGTTGTTTCAGTGTGTGGGGAAGAGGGTTCTATGTGTGGGGAAGAGGTTTTAGATTGTGGTGAAGGGGTTTCTGTCTGTGGGGAAGTGGATTCAGTGTGTGGGGAAGAGGTTTCAGTGTGTGGGGAAGGGGTTCCAGTGTGTGTTGAAGTGGATTCAGTGTGTGGGGAAGAGGTTTCTGTGTGCGGGGAATGGGTTTCAGTGTGTGGGGAAGAGGTTTCAGTGTGTGGGGAAGAGGTTTCAGAGTGTGGGGAAGAGGTTTCAGTGTGTGTGGAAGATGTTTCAGTGCGTGGGGAAGGGGTTTCAGTGTGTGGGGAAGAGGTTTCAGTGTGTGGGGAAGGGTTTCAGTCTGTGGCGAAGAGGTTTCAGTGTGTGGGAAGAGGTTTCAGTGTGTGGCAAGGTTTTCAGTGAGTGGGGATGGGGTTTCAGTGTGTGGGGATGGGTTTCAGTGTGTGGGGAATGGGTTTCAGTGTGTGGGGAAGAGGTTTCAGTATGTGTGGAAGAGGTTTCAGTGCGTGGGGAAGGGGTTACAGTCTGTGGGGAAGAGGTTTCAGTGTGTGGGGAAGGGTTTCAGTCTGTGGGGAAGAGCTTTCAGTGTGTGGGGAAGAGGTTTCAGTGTGTGGGGATGGGTTTCAGTGTGTGGCGATGGGTTTCAGTGTGTGGGGAATGGGTTTCAGTGTGTGGGGAAGAGGTTTCAGTATGTGGGGATGTGTTTCAGTGTGTGGGGAAGGGGTTTCAGTCTGTGGGGAAGGGGTTTTAGTGTGTGTGGAAGAGATTTCAGGGTGTGGGGATGGTTTTCAGTTTGTGATTAAGGGGTTTCAGTCTGTGGGCAAGGGGTTTCAGTGTGTGGGGAAGAGGTTTCAGTGTGTGGGGAAGGGGTTTCAGTTTGTGGGGAAATGGTTTCAGTGTGTGGGGAAGAGGTTTCAGTGTGTGGGGAAGAGGTTTCAGTGTGTGGGGAAGGGGTTTCAGTCTGTGGGGAAGTGGTTTCAGTCTGTGGGGAAGAGGTTTCAGAATGCGAGGAAGGGGTTTCAGTGTGTGGTGAAGGGGCTTCAGTGTGTGGGAAAGAGGTTTCAGTGTTCGGGGAAGGGGTTTCAGTGTGTGGGGAAGAGGTTTCAGTGTGTGGGGAAGAGGTTTCAGTGTGTGGGGAAGGGTTTCAGTCTGTGGCGAAGAGGTTTCAGTGTGTGGGAAGAGGTTTCAGTGTGTGGGGAAGGATTTCAGTGTGTGTGGATATGTTTCAGTGTGTGGGGATGGGTTTCAGTGTGTGGGGAAGGGGTTTCAGAGTGTGGGGAAGGGGTTTAAGTCTGTGGGGAAGTGGTTTCAGTCAGTGGGGAAGAGGTTTCAGATTGTGGCCAAGGTGTTTCAGTGTGTTGTGAAGGGGCTTCAGTGTGTGGGAAAGTTGTTTCAGTGTGCGGGGAAGGGGTTTCAGTGTGTGGGGAAGAGGTTTCAGTGTGTGGGGAAGAGGTTTCAGTGTGTGGGGAAGGGTTTCAGTCTGTGGCGAAGAGGTTTCAGTGTGTGGGAAGAGGATTCAGTGTGTGGGGAAGGATTTCAGTGTGTGGGGATGTGTTTCAGTGTGTGGGGATGGGTTTCAGTGTGTGGGGAAGGGGTTTCAGTGTGTGGGGAAGGGGTTTCACTGTGTGGGGATGGGTTTCAGTGTGTGGGGAAGGGGTTTCATTGTGTGGGGAAGGGGTTTCAGTGTGTGGACATTAAGTTTCAGAGTGTGGGGATGGGTTTCAATGTCTGGGGAAGGGGTTACAGTCTGTGCGGAAGAGGTTTCAGTGTGTGGGGAAGATGTTTCAGTCTGTGGGGAAGGGGTTTCAGTGTGTGGATAAGGGGTTTTATTGTGTGGGGAAGTGGTTTCAGTATGTGAGGATGGGTTTCATTGTGTGGGGAATGGTTTCAGTGTGAGGGGATGGGTTTCAGTGTGTGGGGATGTGTTTCAGTGTGTGCGGAATGGGTTTCAGTGCATGTGGAAGACGTTTCAGTGTGTGTGGAAGGAGTTTCAGCGTGTGGGGAAGGGTTTCAGTGTGCGGGGAAGGGGTTTCAGTGTGCGGGGAAGGGGTTTCCGTGTGTGTGGAAGGGGATTCAGTGTGTGGGGAAGGGGTTTCAGTGTGCGGGGAAGGGGTTACAGTGTGTGTGGAAGTGCTTTCAGCGCGTGGGGAAGGTGTTTCAGTGTTTGGGGAAGAGGTTTCAGTGTGTGGGGAAGAGGTTTCAGTGTGTGGGGAAGAGGTTTGAGTATGTGTGGAAGAGGTTTCAGTGCGTGGGGAAGGGGTTTCATTCTGTGGGGAAGAGGTTTCAGTGTGTGGGGAAGGGTTTCAGTCTGTAGGGAAGAGCTTTCAGTGTGTGGGGAAGAGGTTTCAGTGTGTGGGGATGGGTTTCAGTGTGTGGCGATGGGTTTCAGTGTGTGGGGAAGGGGTTTCAGTGTGTGGGGAAGGGGTTTCAGTCTGTGTGGAAGGGGTTTTAGTGTGTGTGGAAGAGATTTCAGTGTGTGGGGATGGGTTTCAGTGTGTGGCTAAGGGGTTTCAGTCTGTTCGCAAGGGGTTTCAGTGTGTGGTGAAGAGGTTTCAGTGTGTGGGGAAGGTGTTTCAGTTTGTGGGGAATTGGTTTCAGAGTGTGGGGAAGGGGTTTCAGTCTGTGGGGAAGTGGTTTCAGTCTGTGGGGAGGAGGTTTCAGTGTGTGGGGATGGGTTTCAGTGTGTGGGGAAGGGGTTTCAGTGTTTGGGAAAGAGGTTTCAGTGTGTGGGGATGGGTTTCAGTGTGTGGGGAAGGGGTTTAAGTCTGTGGGAAGTGGTTTCAGTCAGTGGGGAAGAGGTTTCAGATTGTGGGGAAGGGGTTTCAGTGTGTTGTGAAGGGGCTTCAGTGTGTGGGAAAGTTGTTTCAGTGTGCGGGGAAGGGGTTTCAGTGTGTGGGGAAGAGGTTTCAGTGTGTGGGGAAGAGGTTTCAGTGTGTGGGGAAGGGTTTCAGTCTGTGGCGAAGAGGTTTCAGTGTGTGGGAAGAGGATTCAGTGTGTGGGGAAGGATTTCAGTGTGTGGGGATTTGTTTCAGTGTGTGGGGATGGGTTTCAGTGTGTGGGGAAGGGGTTTCAGTGTGTGGGGAAGGGGTTTCACTGTGTGGGGATGGGTTTCTGTGTGTGGGGAAGGGGTTTCAGTGTGTGGGGAAGGGGTTTCAGTGTGTGGACATTACGTTTCAGAGTGTGGGGATGGGTTTCAATGTCTGGGGAAGGGGTTACAGTCTGTGCGGAAGAGGTTTCAGTGTGCGGGGAAGATGTTTCAGTCTGTGGGGAAGGGGTTTCAGTGTGTGGATAAGGGGTTTTATTGTGTGGGGAAGTGGTTTCAGTATGTGAGGATGGGTTTCATTGTGTGGGGAATGGTTTCAGTGTGAGGGGATGGGTTTCAGTGTGTGGGGATGTGTTTCAGTGTGTGCGGAATGGTTTTCAGTGCATGTGGAAGACGTTTCAGTGTGTGTGGAAGGAGTTTCAGCGTGTGGGGAAGGGTTTCAGTGTGCGGGGAAGGGGTTTCAGTGTGCGGGGAAGGGGTTTCCGTGTGTGTGGAAGGGGATTCAGTGTGTGGGGAAGGGGTTTCAGTGTGCGGGGAAGGGGTTACAGTGTGTGTGGATGTGGTTTCAGCGCGTGGGGAAGGTGTTTCAGTGTTTGGGGAAGAGGTTTCAGTGTGTGGGGAAGAGGTTTCAGTGTGTGGGGAAGAGGTTTGAGTATGTGTGGAAGAGGTTTCAGTGCGTGGGGAAGGGGTTTCAGTCTGTGGGGAAGAGGTTTCAGTGTGTGGGGAAGGGTTTCAGTGTGTGGGGAAGAGCTTTCAGTGTGTGGGGAAGAGGTTTCAGTGTGTGGGGATGGGTTTCAGTGTGTGGCGATGGGTTTCAGTGTGTGGGGAAGGGGTTTCAGTGTGTGGGGAAGGGGTTTCAGTCTGTGTGGAAGGGGTTTTAGTGTGTGTGGAAGTGATTTCAGTGTGTGGGGATGGATTTCAGTGTGTGGTTAAGGGGTTTCAGTCTGTGGGCAAGGGGTTTCAGTGTGAGGGGAAGAAGTTTCAGTCTGTGGGGAAGAGGTTTCAGAGTGTGGGGAAGTGGTTTCAGTCTGTGGGGATGGGGTTTCAGTCTGTGGGGAAGAGGTTTCAGTTTGTGGGGAAGGGGTTTCAGTGTGTGGTGAAGGGGCTTCAGTGTGTGGGGAAGAGGTTTCAGTGTGCGGTGAAGGGGTTTCAGTGTGTGGGGAAGAGGTTTTAGTGTGTGGGGAAGAGGTTTCAGTGTGTGGGGAAGGGTTTCAGTCTGTGGCGAAGAGGTTTCAGTGTGTGGGAAGAGGTTTCAGTGTGTGGGGAAGGATTTCAGTGTGTGGGGATGTGTTTCAGTGTGTGGGGATGGGTTTCAGTGTGTGTGGAAGGGGTTTCAGTGTTTGGGGAAGAGGTTTCAGTGTGTGGGGATGGGTTTCAGTGTGTGGGGAAGGGGTTTCAGTGTGTGGGGAAGGGGTTTCAGTGTGTGGGCATGAGGTTTCAGAGTGTGGGGATGGGTTTCAATGTCTGGGGAAGGGGTTGCAGTCTGTGCGGAAGAGGTTTCAGTCTGTGGGGAAGGGGTTTCAGTGTGTGGATAAGGGGTTTCAGTGTGTGGGGAAGAGTTTTCAGTATGTGCGGATGGGTTTCATTGTGTGGGGAATGGTTTCAGTGTGAGGGGATGGGTTTCAGTGTGTGGGGATGTGTTTCAGTGTGCGGGGAAGGGGTTACAGTGTGTGTGGAAGGGGTTTCAGTGCGTGGGGAAGGTGTTTGATTGTGTGTGGAAGGGTTTTCAGTGTGTGTGGAAGAGGTTTCAGTGTGTGGGGATGGGTTTCAGTGCGTGTGGAAGAAGTTTAAGCGTGTGGGGAAGAGGTTTCAGTGTGTGTGGAAGAGGTTTCAGTGTGTGTGGAAGAGGTTTCAGTGCGTGGGGAAGGAGTTTCAGTGTGTGGGGAAGAGCTTTCAGTGTGTGGGGAAGAGGTTTCAGTATGTGTGGAAGGGGTTTCAGTGCGTGGGGAAGGTGTTTCAGTGTGTGGGGAAGGGGTTTCAGTGTGCGGGGAAGGGGTTTCCGTGTGTGTGGAAGGGGATTCAGTGTGTGGGGAAGGGGTTTCAGTGTGCGGGGAAGGGGTTACAGTGTGTGTGGATGTGGTTTCAGCGCGTGGGGAAGGTGTTTCAGTGTTTGGGGAAGAGGTTTCAGTGTGTGGGGAAGAGGTTTCAGTGTGTGGGGAAGAGGTTTGAGTATGTGTGGAAGAGGTTTCAGTGCGTGGGGAAGGGGTTTCAGTCTGTGGGGAAGAGGTTTCAGTGTGTGGGGAAGGGTTTCAGTGTGTGGGGAAGAGCTTTCAGTGTGTGGGGAAGAGGTTTCAGTGTGTGGGGATGGGTTTCAGTGTTTGGCGATGGGTTTCAGTGTGTGGGCAAGGGGTTTCAGTGTGAGGGGAAGAAGTTTCAGTCTGTGGGGAAGAGGTTTCAGAGTGTGGGGAAGTGGTTTCAGTCTGTGGGGATGGGGTTTCAGTCTGTGGGGAAGAGGTTTAAGCGTGTGGGGAAGGGTTTCAGTGTGCGGGGAAGGGGTTTCAGTGTGTGGGGAAGGGGTTTCAGTGTGCGGGGAATGGGTTACAGTGTGTGGGGAAGGGTTTCAGTGTGTGGGGATGGGTTTCAGTGTGTGGGGAAGGGGTTTCAGTGTGTGGGGATGGGTTTCAGTGTGCGGGGAAGGGGTTTCAGTGTGTGGGGAAGAGGTTTAAGAGTGTGAGGAAGAGGTTTAAGAGTGTGGGGAAGATGTATTAAGTGTGTGGGGAAGGGGTTTCAGAGTGTAGGGAAGGGGTTTATGTCTGTGGGGATGTGGTTTCAGTGTGTGGGGATGTATTTCAGTGTGTGGGGAAGGGGTTTCCGTCTGTGTCAAAGGGGATTCAGTGCGTGGGGAAGGTGTTTGATTGTGTGTGGAAGAGGTTTCAGTGTGTGTGGAAGAGGTTTCAGTGCGTGGGGAAGGAGTTTCAGTGTGTGGGGAAGAGGTTTCAGTGTGTGGGGAAGAGGTTTCAGTGTGTGGGGAAGAGGTTTCAGTATGTGGGGAAGGGGTTTCACTGTGTGGGGATGGGTTTCAGTGTGTGGGGAAGGGGTTTCATTGTGTGGGGAAGGGGTTTCAGTGTGTGGACATTAAGTTTCAGAGTGTGGAGATGGGTTTCAATGTCTGGGGAAGGGGTTACAGTCTGTGCGGAAGAGGTTTCAGTGTGTGGGGAAGATGTTTCAGTCTGTGGGGAAGGGGTTTCAGTGTGTGGATAAGGGGTTTTATTGTGTGGGGAAGTGGTTTCAGTATGTGAGGATGGGTTTCATTGTGTGGGGAATGGTTTCAGTGTGAGGGGATGGGTTTCAGTGTGTGGGGATGTGTTTCAGTGTGTGCGGAATGGGTTTCAGTGCATGTGGAAGACGTTTCAGTGTGTGTGGAAGGAGTTTCAGCGTGTGGGGAAGGGTTTCAGTGTGCGGGGAAGGGGTTTCAGTGTGCGGGGAAGGGGTTTCCGTGTGTGTGGAAGGGGATTCACTGTGTGGGGAAGGGGTTTCAGTGTGCGGGGAAGGGGTTACAGTGTGTGTGGAAGTGCTTTCAGCGCGTGGGGAAGGTGTTTCAGTGTTTGGGGAAGAGGTTTCAGTGTGTGGGGAAGAGGTTTCTGTGTGTGGGGAAGAGGTTTGAGTATGTGTGGAAGAGGTTTCAGTGCGTGGGGAAGGGGTTTCATTCTGTGGGGAAGAGGTTTCAGTGTGTGGGGAAGGGTTTCAGTCTGTAGGGAAGAGCTTTCAGTGTGTGGCAAGAGGTTTCAGTGTGTGGGGATGGGTTTCAGTGTGTGGCGATGGGTTTCAGTGTGTTTGGGAAGGGGTTTCAGTGTGTGGGGAAGGGGTTTCAGTCTGTGTGGAAGGGGTTTTAGTGTGTGTGGAAGAGATTTCAGTGTGTGGGGATGGGTTTCAGTGTGTGGTTAAGGGGTTTCAGTCTGTTCGCAAGGGGTTTCAGTGTGTGGGGAGGAGGTTTCAGTGTGTGGGGAAGGTGTTTCAGTTTGTGGGGAATTGGTTTCAGAGTGTGGGGAAGGGGTTTCAGTCTGTGGGGAAGTGGTTTCAGTCTGTGGGGAGGAGGTTTCAGTATGTGGGGATGGGTTTCAGTGTGTGGGGAAGGGGTTTCAGTGTTTGGGAAAGAGGTTTCAGTGTGTGGGGATGGGTTTCAGTGTGTGGGGAAGGGGTTTACGTCTGTGGGAAGTGGTTTCAGTCAGTGGGGAAGAGGTTTCAGATTGTGGGGAAGGGGTTTCAGTGTGTTGTGAAGGGGCTTCAGTGTGTGGGAAAGTTGTTTCAGTGTGCGGGGAAGGGGTTTCAGTGTGTGGGGAAGAGGTTTCAGTGTGTGGGGAAGAGGTTTCAGTGTGTGGGGAAGGGTTTCAGTCTGTGGCGAAGAGGTTTCAGTGTGTGGGAAGAGGATTCAGTGTGTGGGGAAGGATTTCAGTGTGTGGGGATTTGTTTCAGTGTGTGGGGATGGGTTTCAGTGTGTGGGGAAGGGGTTTCAGTGTGTGGGGAAGGGGTTTCACTGTGTGGGGATGGGTTTCTGTGTGTGGGGAAGGGGTTTCAGTGTGTGGGGAAGGGGTTTCAGTGTGTGGACATTACGTTTCAGAGTGTGGGGATGGGTTTCAATGTCTGGGGAAGGGGTTACAGTCTGTGCGGAAGAGGTTTCAGTGAGCGGGGAAGATGTTTCAGTCTGTGGGGAAGGGGTTTCAGTGTGTGGATAAGGGGTTTTATTGTGTGGGGAAGTGGTTTCAGTATGTGAGGATGGGTTTCATTGTGTGGGGAATGGTTTCAGTGTGAGGGGATGGGTTTCAGTGTGTGGGGATGTGTTTCAGTGTGTGCGGAATGGTTTTCAGTGCATGTGGAAGACGTTTCAGTGTGTGTGGAAGGAGTTTCAGCGTGTGGGGAAGGGTTTCAGTGTGCGGGGAAGGGGTTTCAGTGTGCGGGGAAGGGGTTTCCGTGTGTGTGGAAGGGGATTCAGTGTGTGGGGAAGGGGTTTCAGTGTGCGGGGAAGGGGTTACAGTGTGTGTGGATGTGGTTTCAGCGCGTGGGGAAGGTGTTTCAGTGTTTGGGGAAGAGGTTTCAGTGTGTGGGGAAGAGGTTTCAGTGTGTGGGGAAGAGGTTTGAGTATGTGTGGAAGAGGTTTCAGTGCGTGGGGAAGGGGTTTCAGTCTGTGGGGAAGAGGTTTCAGTGTGTGGGGAAGGGTTTCAGTGTGTGGGGAAGAGCTTTCAGTGTGTGGGGAAGAGGTTTCAGTGTGTGGGGATGGGTTTCAGTGTTTGGCGATGGGTTCCAGTGTGTGGGGAAGGGGTTTCAGTGTGTGGGGAAGGGGTTTCAGTCTGTGTGGAAGGGGTTTTAGTGTGTGTGGAAGAGATTTCAGTGTGTGGGGATTGATTTCAGTGTGTGGTTAAGGGGTTTCAGTCTTTGGGCAAGGGGTTTCAGTGTGAGGGGAAGAAGTTTCAGTCTGTGGGGAAGAGGTTTCAGAGTGTGGGGAAGTGGTTTCAGTCTGTGGGGATGGGGTTTCAGTCTGTGGGGAAGAGGTTTCAGTTTGTGGGGAAGGGGTTTCAGTGTGTGGTGAAGGGGCTTCAGTGTGTGGGGAAGAGGTTTCAGTGTGCGGTGAAGGGGTTTCAGTGTGTGGGGAAGAGGTTTTAGTGTGTGGGGAAGAGGTTTCAGTGTGTGGGGAAGGGTTTCAGTCTGTGGCGAAGAGGTTTCAGTGTGTGGGAAGAGGTTTCAGTGTGTGGGGAAGGATTTCAGTGTGTGGGGATGTGTTTCAGTGTGTGGGGATGGGTTTCAGTTTGTGTGGAAGGGGTTTCAGTGTTTGGGGAAGAGGTTTCAGTGTGTGGGGATGGGTTTCAGTGTGTGGGGAAGGGGTTTCAGTGTGTGGGGAAGGGGTTTCAGTGTGTGGGCATGAGGTTTCAGAGTGTGGGGATGGGTTTCAATGTCTGGGGAAGGGGTTGCAGTCTGTGCGGAAGAGGTTTCAGTCTGTGGGGAAGGGGTTTCAGTGTGTGGATAAGGGGTTTCAGTGTGTGGGGAAGAGTTTTCAGTATGTGCGGATGGGTTTCATTGTGTGGGGAATGGTTTCAGTGTGAGGGGATGGGTTTCAGTGTGTGGGGATGTGTTTCAGTGTGCGGGGAAGGGGTTACAGTGTGTGTGGAAGGGGTTTCAGTGCGTGGGGAAGGTGTTTGATTGTGTGTGGAAGGGTTTTCAGTGTGTGTGGAAGAGGTTTCAGTGTGTGGGGATGGGTTTCAGTGCGTGTGGAAGAAGTTTAAGCGTGTGGGGAAGAGGTTTCAGTGTGTGTGGAAGAGGTTTCAGTGTGTGTGGAAGAGGTTTCAGTGCGTGGGGAAGGAGTTTCAGTGTGTGGGGAAGAGGTTTCAGTGTGTGGGGAAGAGGTTTCAGTATGTGTGGAAGGGGTTTCAGTGCGTGGGGAAGGTGTTTCAGTGTGTGGGGAAGAGGTTTCAGTGTGTGTGGAAGGGTTTCAGTGTGTGGGGATATGTTTCAGTGTGTGGGGAAGAGGTTTCAGTGTGTGAGGATGGGATTCAGTGTGTGGGGATGGGTTTCAGTGTGTGGGGAAGGGGTTTCAGTGTGTCGGGAAGAGGTTTCAGTGTTTGGGGATGGATTGCAGTGTGTGGGGTAGGGGTTTCAGTCTGTGGGGCAGGGGTTTCAGTGCGTGTGGAAGAGATTTCAGTGTGTGGGGATGGGTTTCAGTGTGTGTTTAAGGGGTTTCAGTCTGTGGGCAAGGGGTTTCAGTGTGTGGTGAAGGGGATTCAGTGTGTGGGGAAGAGGTTTCAGTGTGCGGGGAAGGGGTTTCAGTGTGTGGGGAAGAGGTTTCAGTTTGTGGGGAAGAGGTTTCAGTGTGTGGGGAAGGGTTTCAGTCTGTGGCGAAGAGGTTTCAGTGTGTGGGGATGGGTTTCAATGTGTGGGGATTGGTTTCAGTGTGTGGGGAAGGGGTTTACAGTGTGTGGGGAAGGGGTTTCAGTCTGTGGGCATGAGGTTTCAGAGTGTGGGGATGGGTTTCAATGTCTGGGGAAGGCGTTACAGTCTGTGCGGAAGAGGTTTCAGTGTGTGGGAAAGAGGTTTCAGTCTGTGGGGAAGGGGTTTAAGTGTGTGGATAAGGGGTTTCAGTGTGTGGGGAAGAGGTTTCAGTATGTGGGGATGGCTTTCAGTGTGTGTTGAAGGGGCTTCAGCGTGTGGGGAAGGGGTTTCAGTGTGTGTGGAAGGGGTTTCAGCGTGTGGGGAAGGGGTTTAAGCGTGTGGGGAAGGGTTTCAGTGTGCGGGGAAGGGGTTTCAGTGTGTGGGGAAGGGGTTTCAGTGTGCGGGGAATGGGTTACAGTGTGTGGGGAAGGGTTTCAGTGTGTGGGGATGGGTTTCAGTGTGTGGGGAAGGGGTTTAAGAGTGTGGGGAAGATGTATTAAGTGTGTGGGGAAGGGGTTTCAGAGTGTCGGGAAGGGGTTTATGTCTCTGGGGATGTGGTTTCAGTGTGTGGGGAAGAGGTTTCAGTGTGTGGGGATATGTTTCAGTGTGTGGGAATGGGTTTCAGTGTGTGGGGAAGGGGTTTCAGTGTGTGGGGAAGAGGTTTCAGTGTGTGGGGATGGGTTTCAGTGTGTGGGGAAGGGGTTTCAGTGTGTGGGGAAGGGGTTTCAATGTGTGGGCATGAGGTTTCAGAGTGTGGGGATGGGTTTCAATGTCTGGGGAAGGGGTTACAGTCTGTGCGGAAGAGGTTTCAGGGAGTGGGGAAGAGGTTTCAGTCTGTGGGGCAGGGGTTTCAGTGTGTGGATAAGGGGTTTCAGTGTGTGGGGAAGAGGTTTCAGTGTGTGGGGAAGGGTTTCAGTCTGTAGGGAAAGGTTTCAGTATGTGGGGATGGGGTTTCAGTGTGTGGGGAAGAGGTTTCAGTGTGTGGGGAAGAGGTTTCAGTGTGTGGGGAAGGGTTTCAGTCTGTGGCGAAGAGGTTTCAGTGTGTGGGAAGAGGTTTCAGTGTGTGGGGAAGGATTTCAGTGTGTGGGGATATGTTTCAGTGTGTGGGGATGGGATTCAGTGTGTGGGGAAGGGGTTTCAGTGTGTGGGGAAGAGGTTTCAGTGTGTGGGGATGGGTTTCAGTGTGTGGGGAAGGGGTTTCAGTGTGTGGGGAAGGGGTTTCAGTGTGTGGGCATGAGGTTTCAGAGTGTGGAGATGGGTTTCAATGTCTGGGGAAGGTGTTACAGTCTGTGCGGAAGAGGTTTCAGGGAGTGGGGAAGAGGTTTCAGTCTGTGGGGAAGGGGTTTCAGTGTGTGGATAAGGGGTTTCAGTGTGTGGGGAAGAGGTTTCAGTATGTGCGGATGGGTTTCAGTGCATGTGGAAGAGGTTTCAGTGTGTGTGGAAGGAGTTTCAGCGAGTGGGTAACGGGTTTCAGCGTGTGGGGAGGGTTTCAGTGTGCGGGGAAGGGGTTTCAGTGTGCGGGGAAGGGGTTTCCGTGTGTGTGGAAGGGGATTCAGTGTGTGGGGAAGGGGTTTCAGTGTGCGGGGAAGGGGTTACAGTGTGTGTGGAAGTGGTTTCAGTGCGTGGGGAAGGTGTTTTATTGTGTGTGGAAGAGGTTTCAGTGTGTGTGGAAGAGGTTTCAGTGTGTGGGGATGGGTTTCAGTGCGTGTGGAAGAAGTTTAAGCGTGTGTGGAAGAGGTTTCAGTGTGTGTGGAAGAGTTTTCAGTGTGTGTGGAAGAGGGTTCAGTGTGTGGGGAAGAGGTTTCAGTGTCTGGGGAAGAGGTTTCAGTATGTGTGGAAGAGGTTTCAGTGTGTGGGGAAGAGGTTTCAGTGTGTGGGGAAGGGTTTCAGTCTGTGGCGAAGAGGTTTCAGTGTGTGGGAAGAGGTTTCAGTGTGTGGGGAAGGATTTCAGTGTGTGGGGATATGTTTCAGTGTGTGGGGATGGGTTTCAGTGTGTGGGGAAGTGGTTTCAGTGTGTGGGGAAGAGGTTTCAGTGTGTGGGGATGGGTTTCAGTATGTGGGGAAGGGGTTTCAGTGTGTGGGGAAGGGGTTTCAGTGTGTGGGCATGAGGTTTCAGTGTGTGGGGAATGCGTTACAGTCTGCGGGGAAGAGGTTTCAGTGTGTGGGGAAGAGCTTTCAGTCTGTGTGGAAGAGGTTTCAGAGTGTGGGGAAGGGGTTTCAGTCTGTGGGGGAGTGGTTTCAGTGTGTGGGGAAGAGGCTTCCGTGTGTGGGGAAGGGGTTTCAGTGTGTGGTGAAGGGGATTCAGTGTGTGGGGAAGAGGTTTCAGTGTGCGGGGAAGGGGTTTCAGTGTGTGGAGAAGAGGTTTCAGTGTGTAGGGAAGGGTTTCAGTGTGTGGGGAAGGGTTTCAGTGTGTGGGGAAGGGTTTCAGTGTGTGGGGATGGGTTTCAGTGTGTGGGGAAGGGATTTCAGTGTGTGGGGATGTGTTTCAGTGTGTGGGGAAGGGGCTTCCGTTTGTGGGGAAGATGTTTCAGTGTGTGGGGATGGGTTTCAGTGTGTGGTGAAGGGGTTTCAGTGTGTGGGGAAGGGGTTTCAGTGTGTGGGGAAGGTTTTCAGTGTGTGGGGATGGGTTTCAGTGTGTGGGGAAGGGATTTCAGTGTGTGGGGATGTGTTTCAGTGTGTGGGGAAGGGGCTTCCGTGTGTGGGGAAGATGTTTCAGTGTGTGGGGATGGGTTTCAGTGTGTGGTGAAGGGGTTTCAGTGTGTGGGGAAGGGGTTTCAGTGTGTGGGCATGAGGTTTCAGTGTGTGGGGATGGGTTTCAGTGAGTGGTGAATGCGCTACAGTCTGTGGGGAAGAGGTTTCATTGTGTGGGGAAGAGCTTTCAGTCTGTGGGGAAGGGGTTTCAGTGTGTGGATAAGGGGTTTCAGTGTGTGGGGAAGAGGTTTCAGTGTGTGGGGAAGAGGTCTCAGTGTGTCGGGATGTGGTTTCAGTCTGTGGGAAATGGGTTTCAGTGTGTGGGGAAGAGGTTTGAGTGTGTGGGGAAAGGGTTTCAGTGTGTGGGGAAGAGGTTGCAGTGTGTGGGGAAGAGGTTTCAGTGTGTGGGGATGGGTATCAGTGTCTGGGGAAGGGGTTGCAGTGTGTGGGGAAGAAGTTTCAGTGTGTGGGGATGGCTTTCTGTGTGTGGGGAAGGTGTTTCAGTGTGTGGGAACAGGTTTCAGTGTGTGGGGAAGGGTTTCAGTCTGTAGGGAAAGGTTTCAGTATGTGGGGATGGGGTTTCAGTGTGTGGGGAAGAGGTTTCAGTGTGTGGGGAAGAGGTTTCAGTGTGTGGGGAAGGGTTTCAGTCTGTGGCGAAGAGGTTTCAGTGTGTGGGAAGAGGTTACAGTGTGTGGGGAAGGATTTATGTGTGTGGGGATATGTTTCAGTGTGTGGGGATGGGTTTCAGTGTGTGGGGAAGGGGTTTCAGTGTGTGGGGAAGAGGTTTCAGTGTGTGCGGATGGGTTTCAGTGTGTGGGGAAGGGGTTTCAGTGTGTGGGGAAGGGGTTTCAATGTGTGGGCATGAGGTTTCAGAGTGTGGGGATGGGTTTCAATGTCTGGGGAAGGGGTTACAGTCTGTGCGGATGGGTTTCATTGTGTGGGGAATGGTTTCAGTGTGAAGGGATGGGATTCAGTGTGTGTGGAAGAGTTTTCCGTGTGTGTGGAAGAGGGTTCAGTGCGTGGGGAAGGAGATTCAGTGTGTGGGGAAGAGGTTTCAGTGTGTGGGGAAGAGGTTTCACTGTCTGGGGAAGAGGCTTCAGTATGTGTGGAAGAGGTTTCAGTGTGTGGGGAAGAGGTTTCAGTGTGTGGGGAAGGGTTTCAGTCTGTGGCGAAGAGCTTTCAGTGAGTGGGAAGAGGTTTCAGTGTGTGGGGAAGGATTTCAGTGTGTGGGGATATGTTTCAGTGTTGGGGATGGGTTTCAGTGTGTGGGGAAGGGGTTTCAGTGTGCGGGGAAGAGGTTTCAGTATGTGGGGATGGGTTACAGTCTGTGCGGAAGAGGTTTCAGTGTGTGGGGAAGAGGTTTCAGTCTGTGGGGAAGGGGTTTCAGTGAGTGGATAAGGGGTTTCAGTGTGTGGGGAAGAGGTTTCAGTATGTGCGGATGGGTTTCATTGTGTGGGGGATAGTTTCAGTGTGAAGGGATGGGTTTCAGTGTGTGGGGATGTGTTTCAGTGTGTGCGGAATGGGTTTCAGTGCATGTGGAAGAGGTTTCAGTGTGTGTGGAAGGAGTTTCAGCGAGTGGTTAACGGGTTTCAGCGTGTGGGGAAGGGTTTCAGTGTGCGGGGAAGGGATTTCAGTGTGCGGGGAAGGGGTTTCCGTGTGTGTGGAAGGGGATTCAGTGTGTGGGGAAGGGGTTTCAGTGTGCGGGGAAGAGGTTTCAGTGTGTGTGAAAGAGGTTTCAGTGTGTGGGGATGGGTTTCAGTGCGTGTGGAAGAAGTTTAAGCGTGTATGGAAGAGGTTTCAGTGTGTGTGGAAGAGGTTTCAGTGTGTGTGGAAGAGGGTTCAGTGCGTGGGGAAGGAGATTCAGTGTGTGGGGAAGAGGTTTCAGTGTGTGGGGAAGAGGTTTCAGTGCGTGGGGAAGGGGTTGCAGTGTGTGGGGAAGAGGTTTCAGTGTGTGTGGAAGGGTTTCAGTCTGTGGGGAAGAGCTTTCAGTGTGTGGGGAAGAGGTTTCAGTGTGTGGGGATGGGTTTCAGTGTGTGGGGATGGGTTTCAGTGTGTAGGGAATGGGTTTCAGTGTGTGGGGAAGAGGTTTCAGTGTGTGGGGATGGGTTTCAGTGAGTGGGGAAGGGGTTTCAGTCTGTGGGGAAGGGTTTTCAGTGTGTGTGGAAGAGATTTCAGTGTGTGGGGATGGGTTTCAGTGTGTGGTTAAGGGGTTTCAGTCTGTGGGCAAGGGGTTTCAGTGTGTGGGGAAGGGGTTTCAGTGTGTGGCGAAGGGGTTTCAGTTTGTGGGGAAGTGGTTTCAGTGTGTGGGGAAGAGGTTTCAGTGTGTGGGGAAGAGGTTTCAGAGTGTGGGGAAGGGGTTTCAGTCTGTGGGGAAGTGGTTTCAGTCTGTGTGGAAGAGGTTTCAGTGTGTGTGGAAGAGGGTTCAGTGCGTGGGGAAGGAGATTCAGTGTGTGGGGAAGAGGTTTCAGTGTGTGGGGAAGAGGTTTCAGTGCGTGGGGAAGGGGTTGCAGTGTGTGGGGAAGAGGTTTCAGTGTGTGTGGAAGGGTTTCAGTCTGTGGGGAAGAGCTTTCAGTGTGTGGGGAAGAGGTTTCAGTGTGTGGGGATGGGTTTCAGTGTGTGGGGATGGGTTTCAGTGTGTAGGGAATGGGTTTCAGTGTGTGGGGAAGAGGTTTCAGTGTGTGGGGATGGGTTTCAGTGAGTGGGGAAGGGGTTTCAGTCTGTGGGGAAGGGTTTTCAGTGTGTGTGGAAGAGATTTCAGTGTGTGGGGATGGGTTTCAGTGTGTGGTTAAGGGGTTTCAGTCTGTGGGCAAGGGGTTTCAGTGTGTGGGGAAGGGGTTTCAGTGTGTGGCGAAGGGGTTTCAGTTTGTGGGGAAGTGGTTTCAGTGTGTGGGGAAGAGGTTTCAGTGTGTGGGGAAGAGGTTTCAGTGTGTGGGGAAGAGGTTTCAGAGTGTGGGGAAGGGGTTTCAGTCTGTGGGGAAGTGGTTTCAGTCTGTGGGGAAGAGGTTTCAGTGTGTGGATACGGGGTTTCAGTGTGTGGGGAAGAGGTTTCAGTATGTGGGGATGGGTTTCATTGTGTGGGGAGTGGTTTCAGTGTGAGGTGATGGGTTTCAGTGTGTGGGGATGTGTTTCAGTGTGTGCGGAATGGGTTTCAGTGCATGTGGAAGAGGTTTCAGTGTGTGTGGAAGGAGTATCAGCGAGTGGGTAAGGGGTTTCAGCGTGTGGGGAAGGTTTAAGTGTGCGGGGAAGGGGTTTTCGTGTGCGGGGAAGGGGTTTCCGTGTGTGTGGAAGGGGATTCAGTGTGTGGGGAAGGGGTTTCATTGTGCGGGGAAGGGGTTACAGTTTGTGTGGAAGTGGTTTCAGTGCGTGGGGAAGGGGCTTTATTGTGTGTGGAAGAAGTTTCAGTGTGTGGGGATGGGATTCAGTGCGTGTGGAATAGGTTTAAGCGTGTGGGGAAGAGTTTTCAGTGTGTGGGGAAGAGGTTTCAGTGTGTGCAGAAGAGGTTTCTGTGCGTGGGGAAGGAATTTCAGTGTGTGGGGAAGAGGTTTCAGTGTGTGGGGAAGAGGTTTCAGTATGTGTGGAAGAGGTTTCAGTGTGTGGGGAAGGGTTTCAGTCTGTGGGGAAGAGCTTTCAGTGTGTGGGGAAGATGTTCCAGTGTGTGGGGCTGGGTTTCAGAGTGTGGGGATGGGTTTCAGTGAATGCGGAAGGGGTTTCAGTGTGTGGGGAAGAGGTTTCAGTGTGTGGGGAAGAGGTTGCAGTGTGTGGGGATGGGTTTCAGTCTGTGGGGAAGGGGTTTCAGTGTGTGGGGAAGAGATTTCAGTGTGTGGGGATGGGTTTCAGTGTGTGGTTAAGGGGATTCAGTCTGTGGGGAAGGGGTTTCAGTGTGTGGGGAAGAGATTTCAGTGTGTGGGGAAGGGGTTTCAGTGTGTGGCGAAGTGGTTTCAGTGTGTGGTGAAGAGGTTTCAGTGTGTGGGGAAGAGGTTGCAGAGTGTGTGGAAGGGGTTTCAGTCTGTGGGGAAGTGGTTTCAGTGTGTGGGGAAAAGGTTTCAGTGTGTTGATAAGGGGTTTCAGTATGTGGGGAAGAGGATTCAATGTGTGGGTATGCGTTTGATTGTGTGGGGAATGGTTTCAGTGTGAGGGGATGGGTTTCAGTGTTTGGGGATGGGTTTCAGTGTGTGCGGAAGGGGTTTCAGTGCGTTTGGAAGAGGTTTCAGTGTTTGTGGAAGGAGTTTCAGCGTGTGGGTAAGGGGTTGCAGCGTGTGGGGAAGGGTTTCAGTGTGCGGGGAAGGGGTTTCAGTGTGCGGGGAAGGCGTTTCCGTGTGTGTGAGGTGATTCAGTGTGTGGGGAAGGGGTTTCAGTGTGCGGGGAAGGGATAACAGTGTGTGTGGAAGGGGTTTCAGTGCGTGGGAAAGGGGTTTCAGTTTGTGTGGAAGGGGTTTCAGTGTGTGGGGATGGGTTTCAGTGCGTGTGGAAGTAGTTTCAGCGTATGGGGAAGAGGTTTCAGTGTGTGGGGAAGAGGTTTCAGTGTGTGTGGAAGAGGTTTCAGTGTGTGGGGATGGGTTTCAGTGAGTGGGGAAGGGGTTTCAGTGTGTGGGCATGAGGTTTCAGTGTGTGGGGATGGGTTTCAGTGTGTGGGGAATGGGTTACAGTCTGTGGGGATGAGGTTTCAGAGTGTGGGGAAGAGTTTTCAGTCTATGGGGAAGCGGTCTCAGTGTGTGGCTAAGGGGTTTCAGTGTGTGGGGAAGAGATTTCAGTGTGTGGGGAAGAGTTTTCAGTGTGTGGGGAAGTGGTTTCAGTGTGTGGGGAATGGGTTTCAGTGTGTGGGGAAGAGATTTGAGTGTGTGGGGAAGGGGTTTCAGTGTGTGGGGAAGGGGTTTCAGTGTGTGGGGAAGAGGTTGCAGTGTGTGGGGAAGAGGGTTCAGTGTGTGGGGTTGGGTTTCAGTGTCTGGGGAAGGGGTTTCAGTATGTGGGGCGGAGATTTCAGTGTGTGGGGATGGCTTTCTGTTTGTGGGGAAGGTGTTTCAGTGTGTGGGGAAGAGTTTTCAGTGTGTGGGGAAGGGTTTCAGTCTGTAGGGAAAGGTTTCAGTCTGTGGGGATGGGTTTAAGTGTGTGGGGAAGAGGTTTCAGTGTGTGTGGAAGATGTTTTAGTGCGTGGGGAAGGAGTTTCAGTGTGTGGGGAAGATGTTTCAGTGTGTGGGGAAGAGGTTTCAGTGTGTGGGGAAGAGGTTTCAGTATGTGTGGAAGAGGTTTCAGTGCGTGGGGAAGGGGTTTCAGTGTGTGGGGAAGAGGTTTCAGTGTGTGGGGAAGGGTTTCAGTCTGTGGGGAAGAGCTTTCAGTGTGTGGGGAAGAGGTTTCAGTGTGTGGGGATGGGTTTCAATGTGTGGGGATGGGTTTCAGTGTGTGGGGAAAGGGTTTCACTGTGTGGGGAAGAGGTTTCAGTGTGTGGGGATGGGTTTCAGTGTGTGGGGAACGGGTTTCTGTGTGTGGGATAGGGGTTTCAGTGTGTGGGGAAGGGGTTTCAGTGTGTGGGGAAGAGGTTTCAGTGTGTGGGGAAGGGGTTTCAGTGTGTGGGGAAGAGGTTTCAGTGTGAGGTTAAGGGGTTTCAGTCTGTGGGGATGGGTTTTCAGTGTGTGGGGAAGAGGTTTCAGTGTGTGGGGAAGGGGTTTCAGTGTGTGGGGAATGGGTTTCAGTGTGTGGGGAAGAGGTTGGAATATGTGGGGAAGGGGTTACAGTGTGTGGGGAAGGGGTTTCAGTGTGTGGGGAAGAGGTTGCAGTGTGTGGGGAAGAGGGTTCAGTGTATGGGGATGGGTTTCAGTGTCTGGGGAAGGGGTTTCAGTGTGTGGGGAAGAGATTTCAGTGTGTGGGGATGGCCTTCTGTTTGTGGGGAAGGTGCTTCAGTGTGTGGGGAAGAGGTTTCAGTGTATG
This sequence comes from Heterodontus francisci, assembly GCF_036365525.1. Lineage (NCBI taxonomy): Eukaryota > Metazoa > Chordata > Chondrichthyes > Heterodontiformes > Heterodontidae > Heterodontus > Heterodontus francisci. The sequence goes on along the minus strand of NW_027141653.1, from coordinate 942,724 downwards.
GGAAAGGGTTTCAGTCTGTAGGGAAAAGGTTTCAGTTTGTGTGGAAGAGGTTTCTGTGTTTGGGATGGGTTTCAGTGTGTGGGTAAGGGTTTCAGACTGTGGGGATGTGTTTCAGTCTGTGTGGATGGGTTTAAGTGTGTGGGGAAGATGTTTCAGTGTGTGTGGATGATGTTTTAGTGCGTGGGGAAGGAGTTTCAGTGTGTGGGGAAGAGGTTTCAGTGTGTGGGGAAGAGGTTTCAGTGTGTGGGGAAGAGGTTTCAGTATGTGCGGAAGAGGTTTCAGTGCGTGTGGAAGGGGTTTCAGTGTGTGGGGAAGAGGTTTCAGTGTGTGGGGAAGGGTTTCAGTCTGTAGCGAAGAGCTTTCAGTGTGTGGGGAAGAGGTTTCAGTGTGTGGGGATGGGTTTCAATGTGTGGGGATGGGTTTCAGTGTGTGGGGAAAGGGTTTCACTGTGTGGGGATGAGGTTTCAGTGTGTGGGGATGGGTTTCAGTGTGTGGGGAACGGGTTTCAGTGTGTGGGAAAGGGGTTTCATTGTGTGGGGAAGGGGTTTCAGTGTGTGCGGAAGAGGTTTCAGTGTGTGGGGAAGGGGTTTCAGTGTGTGGGGAAGAGGTTTCAGTGTGTGGGGAAGGGGTTTCAGTGTGTGGGGAAGAGGTTTCAGTGTGTGCGGAAGGGGTTTCAGTGTGTGGGGAAGTGGTTTCAGTGTGTGGGGAAGAGGTATCAGTGTGTGTGGAAGAGGTTTCAGAGTGTGGGGAAGGGGTTTCAGTCTGTGGGGAAGTGGTTTCAGTGTGTGGGGAAGAGGCTTCAGTGTGTGGGGAAGGGGTTTCAGTGTGTGGTGAAGGGGATTCAGTGTGTGGGGAATAGGTTTCAGTGTGCGGGGAGGGGGTTTCAGTGTGTGGGGAAGAGGTTTCAGTGTGTGGGGAAGAGGTTTCAGTGTGTGGGGAAGGGTTTCAGTCTGTGGCGAAGTTTTCAGTGTGTGGGAAGAGGTTTCAGTGTGTGGGGAAGGGTTTCAGTGTGTGGGGATGGGTTTCAGTGTGTGGGGAAGGGGTTTCAGTTAGTGGGGATGTGTTTCAGTGTGTGGGGAAGGGGTTTCATTGTATGGGGAAGATGTTTCAGTGTGTATGGATGGGTTGCAGTATGTGGGGATGGGTTTCAGTGTGTGGGGAAGGTGTTTCAATGTTTGGGCATGAGGTTTCAGTGTGTGGGGATGGGTTTCAGTGTGTGGGGAATGTTTTACCGTCTATGGGGAAGAGGTTTCAGTTTCTGGGGAAGAGCTTTCAGTCTGTGGGGAAGGGGTTTCAGTGTGTGCATAAGGGGTTTCAGTGTGTGGGGAAGAGGTTTGAGTGTGTGGGGAAGAGGTCTCAGTGTGTCGGGAAGTGGTTTCAGTCTGTGGGGAATGGGTTTCAGTGTTTGGGGAAGAGGTTTGAGTGTGTGGGGAAGGGGTTTCAGTGTGTGGGGAAGAGGTTTCAGTGTGTGGGGAAGAGGTTTCAGTGTGTGGGGAAGAGGTTTCAGTGTGTGGGGATGGGTTTCAGTGTCTGGGGAAGGGGTTTCAGTGTGTGGGGAAGAGGTTTCAGTGTGTGGGGATGTCTTTCTGTGTGTGGGGAAGGTGTTTCAGTGTGTGGGAAGTTGTTTCAGTGTGTGGGGAAGGGTTTCAGTCTGTAGGGAAAGGTTTCAGTGTGCGGGGAAGGGGTTTCAGTGTGTGGGGAAGAGGTTTCAGTGTGTGGGGAAGGGGTTTCAGTGTGTGGGGAATGGGTTTCAGTGTGTGGGGAAGAGGTTTGAGTGTGTGGGGAAGGGGTTTCAGTGTGTGGGGAAGGGGTTTCAGTGTGTGGGGAAGAGGTTGCAGTGTGTGGGGAAGAGGTAGCAGTGTGTGGGGAAGGGCTTCAGTCTGTGGCGAAAAGGTTTCAGTGTGTGGGAAGAGGTTTCATTGTGTGGGAAGAGGTTTCAGTGTGTGGGGAAGGGTTTCAGTGTGTGGGGATGGGTTTCAGTGTCTGGGGAAGGGGTTTCAGTGTGTGGGGAAGAGGTTTCAGTGTGTGGGGATGTCTTTCTGTGTGTGGGGAAGGTGTTTCAGTGTGTGGGAAGAGGTTTCAGTGTGTGGGGAAGGGGTTTCAGTGTCTGGGGAAGAGGTTTCAGTGTGTGGGGCAGGGTTTCAGTCTGTGGGGAAGAGCTTTCAGTGTGTGGGGAAGAGGTTTTAGTGTGTGGGGATGGGTTTCAATGTGTGGGCATGGGTTTCAGTGTGTGGGGAAAGGGTTTCACTGTGTGGGGAAGAGGTTTCAGTGTGTGGGGATGGGTTTCAGTGTGTGGGGAACGGGTTTCAGTGTGTGGGAAATGGGTTTCAGTGTGTGGGGAAGGGGTTTCAGTGTGTTGGGAAGAGTTTTCAGTGTGTGGGGAAGGGCTTTCAGTGTGTGGGGAAGAGGTTTCAATGTGAGGTTAAGGGGTTTCAGTCTGTGGGGAAGGGTTTTCAGTGTGTGGGGAAGAGGTTTCAGTGTGTGGGGAAGGGGTTTCAGTGTGTGGGGAATGGGTTTCAGTGTGTGGGGAAGAGGTTTGAGTGTGTGGGGAAGGGGTTTCAGTGTGTGGGGAAGGGGTTTCAGTGTGTGGGGAAGAGGTTGCAGTGTGTGGGGAAGAGGGTTCAGTGTGTGGGGATGGGTTTCAGTGTCTGGGGAAGGGGTTTCAGTGTGTGGGGAAGAGATTTCAGTGTGTGGTGATGGCTTTCTGTTTGTGGGGAAGGTGTTTCAGTGTGTGTGGAAGATGTTTTAGTGCGTGGGGAAGGTGTTTCAGGGTGTGGGGAAGAGGTTTCAGTGTGTGGGGAAGAGGTTTCAGTGTGTGGGGAAGAGGTTTCAGTATGTGTGGAAGAGGTTTCATTGCGTGGGGAAGGGGTTTCAGTGTGTGGGGAAGAGGTTTCAGTGTGTGGGGAAGGGTTTCAGTCTGTGGGGAAGAGCTTTCAGTGTGTGGGGAAGAGGTTTCAGTGTGTGGTGATGGGTTTCAATGTGTGGGGATGGGTTTCAGTGTGTGGGGAAAGGGTTTCAATGTGTGGGGAAGAGGTTTCAGTGTGTGGGGATGGGTTTCAGTGTGTGGGGAAGGGTATCATTGTGTGGGAAAGGGGTTTCAGTGTGTGGGGAAGGGGTTTCAGTGTGTGGGGAAGAGGTTTCAGTGTGTGGGGAAGGGGTTTCAGTGTGTGGGGAAGAGGTTTCGGTGTGTGGGGAAGGGGTTTCACTGTGTGGGGAATGGGTTTCAGTGTGTGGGGAAGAGGTTTGAGAGTGTGGGGAAGGGGTTTCAGTGTGTGGGGAAGGGGTTTCAGTGTGTGGGGAAGAGGTTGCAGTGTGTGGGAAAGAGGGTTCAATGTGTGGGGATGGGTTTCAGTGTCTGGGGAAGGGGTTTCAGTGTGTGGGGAAGAGATTTCAGTATGTGGGGATGGCATTCTGTTTGTGGGGAAGGTGTTTCAGTGTGTGGGGAAGAGGTTTCAGTGTGTGGGGAAGGGTTTCAGTCTGTAGGGAAAGGTTTCAGTGTGTGTGGAAGAGGTTTCAGTGTTTGGGATGGGTTTCAGTGTGTGGGTAAGTGTTTCAGCCTGTGGGGATGTGTTTCAGTCTGTGGGGATGGGTTTAAGTGTGTGGGGAAGAGGTTTCAGTGTGTGTGGAAGATGTTTTAGTGCGTGGGGAAGGAGATTCAGTGTGTGGGGAAGATGTTTCAGTGTGTGGGGAAGAGGTTTCAGTGTGTGGGGAAGAGGTTTCAGTATGTGTGGAAGAGGCTTCAGTGCGTGGGGAAGGGGTTTCAGTGTGTGGGGAAGAGGTTTCAGTGTGTGGGGAAGGGTTTCAGTCTGTGGGGAAGAGCTTTCAGTGTGTGGGGAAGAGGTTTCAGTGTGTGGGGATGGGTTTCAATGTGTGGGGATGGGTTTCAGTGTGTGGGGAAAGGGTTTCACTGTGTGGGGAATAGGTTTCAGTGTGTGGGGATGGGTTTCAGTGTGTGGGGAACGGGTTTCTGTGTGTGGGATAGGGGTTTCAGTGTGTGGGGAAGGGGTTTCAGTGTGTGGGGAAGAGGTTTCAGTGTGTGGGGAAGGGGTTTCAGTGTGTGGGGAAGAGGTTTCAGTGTGAGGTTAAGAGGTTTCAGTCTGTGGGGAAGGGTTTTCAGTGTGTGGGGAAGAGGTTTCAGTGTGTGGGGAAGGGGTTTCAGTGTGTGGGGAATGGGTTTCAGTGTGTGGGGAAGAGGTTGGAATATGTGGGGAAGGGGTTACAGTGTGTGGGGAAGGGGTTTCAGTGTGTGGGGAAGAGGTTGCAGTGTGTGTGGAAGAGGTTTCTGTGTTTGGGATGGGTTTCAGTGTGTGGGTAAGGGTTTCAGCCTGTGGGGATGTGTTTCAGTCTGTGTGGATGGGTTTAAGTGTGTGGGGAAGAGGTTTCAGTGTGTGTGGATGATGTTTTAGTGCGTGGGGAAGGAGTTTGTGTGTGGGGAAGAGGTTTCAGTGTGTGGGGAAGAGGTTTCAGTGTGTGGGGAAGAGGTTTCAGTATGTGTGGAAGAGGTTTCAGTGCGTGTGGAAGGGGTTTCAGTGTGTGGGGAAGAGGTTTCAGTGTGTGGGGAAGGGTTTCAGTCTGTAGCGAAGAGCTTTCAGTGTGTGGGGAAGAGGTTTCAGTGTGTGGGGATGGGTTTCAATGTGTGGGGATGGGTTTCAGTGAGTGGGGAAAGGGTTTCGCTGTGTGGGGATGAGGTTTCAGTGTGTGGGGATGGGTTTCAGTGTGTGTGGAACGGGTTTCAGTGTGTGGGAAAGGGGTTTCATTGTGTGGGGAAGGGGTTTCAGTGTGTGCGGAAGAGGTTTCAGTGTGTGGGGAAGGGGTTTCAGTGTGTGGGGAAGAGGTTTCAGTGTGTGGGGAAGGGGTTTCAGTGTGTGGGGAAGAGGTTTCAGTGTGTGGGGAAGGGGTTTCAGTGTGTGGGGAAGTGGTTTCAGTGTGTGGGGAAGAGGTATCAGTGTGTGTGGAAGAGGTTTCAGAGTGTGGGGAAGGGGTTTCAGTCTGTGGGGAAGTGGTTTCAGTGTGTGGGGAAGAGGCTTCAGTGTGTGGGGAAGGGGTTTCAGTGTGTGGTGAAGGGAATTCAGTGTGTGGGGAATAGGTTTCAGTGTGCGGGGAGGGGGTTTCAGTGTGTGGGGAAGAGGTTTCAGTGTGTGGGGAAGAGGTTTCAGTGTGTGGGGAGAGGTTTCAGTGTGTGGGGAAGGGTTTCAGTGTGTGGGGATGGGTTTCAGTGTGTGGGGAAGGGGTTTCAGTTAGTGGGGATGTGTTTCAGTGTGTGGGGAAGGGGTTTCATTGTGTGGGGAAGATGTTTCAGTGTGTATGGATGGGTTGCAGTATGTGGGGATGGGTTTCAGTGTGTGGGGAAGTTGTTTCAATGTTTGGGCATGAGGTTTCAGTGTGTGGGGATGGGTTTCAGCGTGTGGGGAATGTTTTACAGTCTGTGGGGAAGAGGTTTCAGTTTCTGGGGAAGAGCTTTCAGTCTGTGGGGAAGGGGTTTCAGTGTGTGCATAAGGGGTTTCAGTGTGTGGGGAAGAGGTTTCAGTGTGTGGGGAATAGGTCTCAGTGTGTCGGGAAGTGGTTTCAGTCTGTGGGGAATGGGTTTCAGTGTTTGGGGAAGAGGTTTGAGTGTGTGGGGAAGGGGTTTCAGTGTGTGGGGAAGAGGTTTCAGTGTGTGGGGAAGAGGCTGCAGTGTGTGGGGAAGAGGTTTCAGTGTGTGGGGATGGGTTTCAGTGTCTGGGGAAGGGGTTTCAGTGTGTGGGGAAGAGGTTTCAGTGTGTGGGGATGTCTTTCTGTGTGTGGGGAAGGTGTTTCAGTGTGTGGGAAGAGGTTTCAGTGTGTGGGGAAGGGTTTCAGTCTGAGGGAAAGGTTTCAGTGTGCGGGGAAGGGGTTTCAGTGTGTGGGGAAGAGGTTTCAGTGTGTGGGGAAGAGGTAGCAGTGTGTGGGGAAGGGCTTCAGTCTGTGGCGAAAAGGTTTCAGTGTGTGGGAATAGGTTTCATTGTGTGGGGAAGGATTTCAGTGTGTGGGGATGTGTTTCAGTGTGTGGGGAAGAGGTTTCAGTGTGTGGGGATGGGTTTCAGTGTGTGGGGATGGGGTGTCAGTGTGTGGGGAAGGGGTTTCAGTGTGTGGGCATGAGGTTTCAGAGTGTGGGGATGGGTTTCAATGTCTGGGGAAGGGGTTACAGTCTGTGCGGAAGAGGTTTCAGTGTGTGGGGAAGAGGTTTCCGTCTGTGGGGAAGGCGTTTCAGTGTGTGGATAAGGGGCTTCAGTGTGTGGGGAAGAGGTTTCAGTATGTGCGGATGGGTTTCATTGTGTGGGGAATGGATTCATTTTGAAGGGATGGGTTTCAGTGTGTGGGGATGTGTTTCAGTGTGTGCGGAATGGGTTTCAGTGCATGTGGAAGAGGTTTCAGTGTGTGTGGAAGGAGTTTCAGCGAGTGGGTAACGGGTTTCAGAGTGTGGGGAAGGGTTTCAGTGTGCGGGGAAGGGGTTTCAGTGTGCGGGGAAGTGGATATAGTGTGTGTGGAAGGGGTTTCAGTGCGTGGGGAAGGTGTTTTATTGTGTGTGGAAGAGGTTTCAGTGTGTGTGGAAGAGGTTTCAGTGTGTGGGGATGGGTTTCAGTGCATGTGGAAGAAGTTTAAGCGTGTGGGGAAGAGGTTTCAGTGTGTGTGGAAGAGGTTTCAGTGTGTGTGGAAGTGGGTTCAGTGCGTGGGGAAGGAGTTTCAGTGTGTGGGGAAGAGGTTTCAGTGTGTGGGGAAGAGGGTTCAGTGTGTGGGGAAGAGGTTTCAGTATGTGTGGAAGAGGTTTCAGTGCGTGGGGAAGGGGTTGCAGTGTGTGGGGAAGAGGTTTCAGTGTGTGTGGAAGGGTTTCAGTCTGTGGGGAAGAGCTTTCAGTGTGTGGGGAAGAGGTTTCAGTGTGTGGAGATGGGTTTCAGTGTGTGGGGATGGGTTTCAGTGTGTGGGGAAGTGGTTTCAGTCTGTGGGGAAGGGGTTTCAGTCTGTGTGGAAGAGATTTTAGTATGTGGGGATGGGTTTCAGTGTGTGGTTAAGGGGTTTCAGTCTGTGGGCAAGGGGTTTCAGTTTGTGGGGAAGAGGTTTCAGTGTGTGGGGAAGGGGTTTCAGTTTGTGGGGAAGTGGTTTCAGTGTGTGGGGAAGAGGTTTCAGTGTGTGGGGAAGAGGTTTCAGAGTGTGGGGAAGGGGTTTCAGTCTGTGCGGAAGTGGTTTCAGTCTGTGCAGAAGAGGTTTCAGTGTGTGCGGAAGTGGTTTCAGTGTGTGGTGAAGGGAATTCAGTGTGTGGGCAAGAGGTTTCAGTGTGCGGGGAAGGGGTTTCAGTGTCTGGGGAAGAGGTTTCAGTGTGTAGGGAAGAGGTTTCAGTGTGTGGGGAAGGGTTTCAGTCTGTGGCGAAGAGGTTTCAGTGTGTGGGAAGAGGTTTCAGTGTGTGAGGAAGGATTTCAGTGTGTGGGGAAGGGGTAACAGTGTGTGTGGAAGGGGTCTCAGTGCGTGGGGAAGGGGTTTCAGTGTGTGTGGAAGATGTTTCAGTGTGTGTGGAAGGTGTTTCAGTGTGTGGGGATGGGTTTCAGTGCGTGTGGAAGAAGTTTCAGCGTGTGGGGAACAGGTTTCAGTGTGTGGGAAGAGGTTTCAGTGTGTGTGGAAGAGGTTTCAATGCGTCGGGAAGGAGTTTCAGTGTGTAGGGAAGAGGTTTCAGTGTGTGGGGAAGGGTTTCAGTCAGTGGGGAAGAGCTTTCAGTGTGTGCGGAAGAGGTTTCAGTCTGTGGGGAACAGGTTTCAGTTTTTGGGGAAGAGGTTTCAGTATGTGTGGAAGAGGTTTCACTGCGTGGGGAAGGGGTTTCAGTGTGTGGGGAAGGGGTTTCAGTGTGTGGGGATGGGTTTCAGTGTGTGTGGAAGGGGTTTCAGCGTGTGGGGAAGGGGTTTCAGCGTGTGGGGAAGGGTTTCAGTGTGCGGGGAAGGGGTTTCAGTGTGCGGGGAAGGTATTTCAGTGTGTTTGGAAGCGGTTTCAGTGTGTGGGGAAGGGGTTTCAGTGTGCGGGGAAGGGGTTACAGTGTGTGGGGAAGGGTTTCAGTGTGTGGGGATGGGTTTCTGTGTGTGGCGAAGGGGTTTCAGTGTGTGGGGATGGGTTTCCGTGTGTGGGGAAGGGGTTTCAGTGTGTGGGGAAGAGGTTTAAGAGTGTGGGGAAGATGTTTTAAGGGTGTGGGGAAGGGGTTTCAGAGTGTGGGGAATGGTTTTCTGTCTGTGGGGATGTGGTTTCAGTGTGTGGGGAAGAGGTTTCAGTGTGTGGGGAAGGGGTTTCAGTGTGTGGTGAAGGGGATTCAGTGTGTGGGGAAGAGGTTTCAGTGTGCGGGGAAGGGGTTTCAGTGTGTGTGGAAGAGGTTTCAGTGCGTGGGGAAGGAGTTTCAGTGTGTGGGGAAGAGGTTTCAGTCTGTGGGGAACAGGTTTCAGTTTTTGGGGAAGAGGTTTCAGTATGTGTGGAAGAGGTTTCAGTGCGTGGCGAAGGGGTTTCAGTGTCTGGGGATGGGTTTCAGTGTGTGTGGAAGGGGTTTCAGCGTGTGGGGAAGGGGTTTCAGCGTGTGTGGAAGGGTTTCAGTGTGCGGGGAAGGGGATTCAGTGCGCGGGGAAGGGATTTCAGTGTGTGCGGAAGCGGTTTCAGTGTGTGGGGAAGGGGTTTCAGTGTGCGGGGAAGGGGTTACAGTGTGTGGGGAAGGGTTTCAGTGTGTGGGGATGGGTTTCAGTGTGTGGGGAAGGGGTTTCATTGTGTGGGGATGGGTTTCAGTGTGTGGGGAAGGGGTTTCAGTGTGTGGTTGAGGGGTTTCAGTGTGTGGGGAAGGGGTTTCAGTGTGTGGGGACGGTTTTCAGTGTGTGTGGAAGGGGTTTCAGCGTGTTGGGAAGGGGTTTCAGCTTGTGGGGAAGGGTTTCAGTGTGCGGGGAAGGGGTTTCAGTGTGCGGGGAAGGGGTTTCCCTGTGTGGGGAAGAGGTTTCAGTGTGTGGGGATGGGTTTCAGTGTTTGGGGAACGTGTTTCAGAGTGTGGGAAAGGGGTTTCAGTGTGTGGGGAAGGGGTTTCAGTGTGAGGGGAAGAGGTTTCAGTGAGTGGCTAAGGGGTTTCACTGTGTGGGGATGGGTTTCAGTGTGAGGTTAAGGGGTTTCAGTCTGTGGGGAAGGGGTTTCAGTGTGTGGGGAAGATGTTTCAGAGTGTGGGGATGGGGTTTCAGTGTGCGGGGAAGGGGTTTCAGTGTCTGGGGAAGAGGTTTCAGTGTGTAGGGAAGAGGTTTCAGTGTGTGGGGGAGGGTTTCAGTCTGTGGCGAAGAGGTTTCAGTGTGTGGGAAGAGGTTTCAGTGTGTGGGGAAGGATTTCAGTTTGTGGGGAAGGGGTAACAGTGTGTGTGGAAGTGGTCTCAGTGCGTGGGGAAGGGGTTTCAGTGTGTGTGGAAGATGTTTCAGTGTGTGTGGAAGGGGTTTCAGTGTGTGGGGATGGGTTTCAGTGCGTGTGGAAGAGGTTTCAGCGTGTGGGGAACAGGTTTCTGTGTGTGGGAAGAGGTTTCAGTGTGTGTGGAAGAGGTTTCAATGCGTCGGGAAGGAGTTTCAGTGTGTGGGGAAGAGGTTTCAGTGTGTGGGGAAGGGTTTCAGTCTGTGGGGAAGAGCTTTCAGTGTGTGCGGAAGAGGTTTCAGTCTGTGGGGAACAGGTTTCAGTTTTTGGGGAAGAGGTTTCAGTATGTGTGGAAGACGTTTCACTGCGTGGGGAAGGGGTTTCAGTGTGTGGGGAAGGGGTTTCAGTGTGTGGGGATGGGTTTCAGTGTGTGTGGAAGGGGTTTCAGCGTGTGGGGAAGGGGTTTCAGCGTGTGGGGAAGGGTTTCAGTGTGCGGGGAAGGGGTTTCAGTGTGCGGGGAAGGGATTTCAGTGTGTGTGGAAGCGGTTTCAGTGTGTGGGGAAGGGGTTTCAGTGTGCGGGGAAGGGGTTACAGTGTGTGGGGAAGGGTTTCAGTGTGTGGGGATGGGTTTCAGTGTGTGGGGAAGGGGTTTCAGTGTGTGGGGATGGGTTTCAGTGTGTGGGGAAGGGGTTTCAGTGTGTGGGGAAGAGGTTTAAGAGTGTGGGGAAGATGTTTTAAGGGTGTGGGGAAGGGGTTTCAGAGTGTGGGGAATGGTTTTCTGTCTGTGGGGATGTGGTTTCAGTGTGTGGGGAAGAGGTTTCAGTGTGTGGGGAAGGGGTTTCAGTGTGTGGTGAAGGGGATTCAGTGTGTGGGGAAGAGGTTTCAGTGTGCGGGGAAGGGGTTTCAGTGTGTGTGGAAGATGTTTCAATGTGTGTGGAAGGGGTTTCAGTGTGTGGGGATGGGTTTCAGTGCGTGTGGAAGAAGTTTCAGCGTGTGGGGAACAGGTTTCAGTGTGTGGGAAGAGGTTTCAGTGTGTGTGGAAGAGGTTTCAATGCGTCGGGAAGGAGTTTCAGTGTGTGGGGAAGAGGTTTCAGTGTGTGGGGAAGGGTTTCAGTCTGTGGGGAAGAGCTTTCAGTGTGTGCGGAAGAGGTTTCAGTCTGTGGGGAACAGGTTTCAGTTTTTGGGGAAGAGGTTTCAGTATGTGTGGAAGAGGTTTCACTGCGTGGGGAAGATGTTTCAGTGTGTGGGGAAGGGGTTTCAGTGTGTGGGGATGGGTTTCAGTGTGTGTGGAAGGGGTTTCAGCGTGTGGGGAAGGGGTTTCAGCGTGTGGGGAAGGGTTTCAGTGTGCGGGGAAGGGGTTTCAGTGTGCGGGGAAGGGATTTCAGTGTGTGTGGAAGCGGTTTCAGTGTGTGGGGAAGGGGTTTCAGTGTGCGGGGAAGGGGTTACAGTGTGTGGGGAAGGGTTTCAGTGTGTGGGGATGGGTTTCAGTGTGTGGGGAAGGGGTTTCAGTGTGTGGGGATGGGTTTCAGTGTGTGGGGAAGGGGTTTCAGTGTGTGGGGAAGAGGTTTAAGAGTGTGGGGAAGATGTTTTAAGGGTGTGGGGAAGGGGTTTCAGAGTGTGGGGAATGGTTTTCTGTCTGTGGGGATGTGGTTTCAGTGTGTGGGGAAGAGGTTTCAGTGTGTGGGGAAGGGGTTTCAGTGTGTGGTGAAGGGGATTCAGTGTGTGGGGAAGAGGTTTCAGTGTGCGGGGAAGGGATTTCAGTGTGTGTGGAAGAGGTTTCAGTGCGTGGGGAAGGAGTTTCAGTGTGTGGGGAAGAGGTTTCAGTCTGTGGGGAACAGGTTTCAGTTTTTGGGGAAGAGGTTTCAGTATGTGTGGAAGAGGTTTCAGTGCGTGGCGAAGGGGTTTCAGTGTCTGGGGATGGGTTTCAGTGTGTGTGGAAGGGGTTTCAGCGTGTGGGGAAGGGGTTTCAGCGTGTGTGGAAGGGTTTCAGTGTGCGGGGAAGGGGATTCAGTGCGCGGGGAAGGGATTTCAGTGTGTGCGGAAGCGGTTTCAGTGTGTGGGGAAGGGGTTTCAGTGTGCGGGGAAGGGGTTACAGTGTGTGGGGAAGGGTTTCAGTGTGTGGGGATGGGTTTCAGTGTGTGGGGAAGGGGTTTCATTGTGTGGGGATGGGTTTCAGTGTGTGGGGAAGGGGTTTCAGTTTTGTGGTTGAGGTGTTTCAGTCTGTGGGGAAGGGGTTTCAGTGCGTGGGGACGGTTTTCAGTGTGTGTGGAAGGGGTTTCAGCGTGTTGGGAAGGGGTTTCAGCTTGTGGGGAAGGGTTTCAGTGTGCGGGGAAGGGGTTTCAGTGTGCGGGGAAGGGGTTTCACTGTGTGGGGAAGAGGTTTCAGTGTGTGGGGATGGGTTTCAGTGTTTGGGGAACGTGTTTCAGAGTGTGGGAAAGGGGTTTCAGTGTGTGGGGAAGGGGTTTCAGTGAGAGGGGAAGAGGTTTCAGTGAGTGGCTAAGGGGTTTCACTGTGTGGGGATGGGTTTCAGTGTGAGTTTAAGGGGTTTCAGTCTGTGGGGAAGGGGTTTCAGTGTGTGGGGAAGATGTTTCAGTGTGTGGGGATGGGGTTTCAGTGTGCGGGGATGGGGTTTCAGTGTGTGGGGATGGGTTTCAGTGTGTGTGGAAGGGGTTTCAGTGTGTGGGGAAGGGTTTCAGTGTGTGGGGATGGGTTTCAGTGTGTGGGGAAGGGGTTTCATTGTGTGGGGATGGGTTTCAGTGTGTGGGGAAGGGGTTTCTGTTTTGTGGTTGAGGTGTTTCAGTCTGTGGGGAAGGGGTTTCAGTGCGTGGGGACGGTTTTCAGTGTGTGTGGAAGGGGTTTCAGCGTGTTGGGAAGGGGTTTCAGCTTGTGGGGAAGGGTTTCAGTGTGCGGGGAAGGGGTTTCAGTGTGCGGGGAAGGGGTTTCACTGTGTGGGGAAGAGGTTTCAGTGTGTGGGGATGGGTTTCAGTGTTTGGGGAACGTGTTTCAGAGTGTGGGAAAGGGGTTTCAGTGTGTGGGGAAGGGGTTTCAGTGAGAGGGGAAGAGGTTTCAGTGAGTGGCTAAGGGGTTTCACTATGTGGGGATGGGTTTCAGTGTGAGGTTAAGGGGTTTCAGTCTGTGGGGAAGGGGTTTCAGTGTGTGGGGAAGATGTTTCAGTGTGTGGGGATGGGGTTTCAGTGTGTGGGGATGGGTTTCAGTGTGTGTGGAAGGGGTTTCAGCGTGTGGGGAAGGGGTTTCAGCGTGTGTGGAAGTGTTTCAGTGTGCGGGGAAGGGGTTTCAGTGCGCGGGAAAGGGATTTCAGTGTGTGCGGAAGCGGTTTCAGTGTGTGGGGAAGGGGTTTCAGTGTGCGGGGAAGGGGTTACAGAGTGTGGAGTAGGGTTTCAGTGTGTGGGGATGGGTTTCAGTGTGTGAGGTAGGGGTTTCATTGTGTGGGGATGGGTTTCAGTGTGTGGGGAAGGGGTTTCAGTGTGTTGTTAAGGGGTTTCAGTCTGTGGGGAAGGGGTTTCAGTTTGTGGGGACGGGTTTCAGTGTGTGTGGAAGGGGTTTCAGCGTGTTGGGAAGGGCTTTCAGCGTGTGGGGAATGGTTTCAGTGTGCGGGGAAGGGGTTTCAGTGTGCGGGGAAGGGGTTTCATTGTGTGGGGAAGAGGTTTCAGTGTGTGGGGCTGGGTTTCAGTGTTTGGGGAACGTGTTTCAGAGTGCGGGAAATGGGTTTCAGTGTGTGGGGAAGGGGTTTCAGTGTGTGGGGAAGAGTTTTCAGTGTGTGGGGAAGGGGTTTCAGTGTGTGGGGATGGGTTTCAGTGTGAGGTTAAGGGGTTTCAGTCTGTGGGGAAGGGGTTTCAGTGTGTGGGGAAGAGGTTTCAGTGTGTGGGGAAGGGGTTTCAGTGTGTGGGGAAGAGGTTTCAGTGTGCGGTGAAGGGGTTTCAGTGTGTGGGGATGAGGTTTCAGTGTGTCGGGAAGAGGTTTCAGTGTGTGGGAAGAAGTTTCAGTGTGTGGGGAAGGGTTTCAGTGTGTGGGGATAGGTTTCAGTGTGTGGGGAAGTGGTTTCAGTGTGTGGGGATGGGTTTCAGTGAGTGGGGAAGGGGTTTCAGTGTGTGGGGAAGGGGTTTCAGTGTGTGGGGATGGGTTTCAGTGTGTGGGGAAGTGTTTCAGTCCGTGGCGAAGAGGTTTCAGTGTGTGGGAAGAGGTTTCAGTGTGTGGGGAAGGATTTCAGTGTGTGGGGATGGGTTTCAGTGTGTGGGGAAGAGGTTGCAGTGTGTGGGGATCGGTTTCAGTGTGTGGGGAAGGGGTTTAAGTCTGTGGGGATGGGTTTCAGTGTGTGGGGAAGTGTTTCAGTCTCTGGCGAAGAGGTTGCAGAGTGTGGGGAAGGGGTTTCAGTCTGTGGGGATGTGTGTCAGTGTGTGGGGAAAAGGGTTCAGTGTGTGGATAAGGGGTTTCAGTGTGTGGGGAAGAGGTTTCAGTGTGTGGGGATGCGTTTCATTGTGTGGGGAATGGTTTCAGTGTGAGGGGATGGGTTTCAGTGTTTGGGGATGGGTTTCAGTGTGTGCGGAAGAGGTTTCAGTGTGTGTGGAAGGAGTTTCAGCGTGTGGGTAAGGGGTTTCAGCGTGTGGGGAAGTTTTTCAGTGTGCGGGGAAGGGGTTTCAGTGTGCGGGGAAGGGGTATCCGTGTGTGCGAGGGGATTCAGTGTGTGGGGAAGTGGTTTCAATGTGCGAGGAAGGGGTAACAGTGTGTGTGGAAGGGGTTTCAGTGCGTGGGGAAGGGGTTTCAGTTTGTGTGGAAGAGGTTTCAGTGTGTGTGGAAGGGGTTTCAGTGTGTGGGGATGGATTTCAGTGCGCGTGGAAGTAGTTTCAGCGTGTGGGGAAGAGGTTTCAGTGTGTGGGGAAGAGGTTTCAGTGTGTGTGGAAGAGGTTTCAGTGCGTGGGGAAGGAGTTTCACTGTGTGGGGAAGGGCTTTCAGTGTGTGTGGATGGGTTTCAGTCTGAGTGGAAGAGCTGTCAGTGTGTGGGGAAGAGGTTTCAGCGTGTGGGGAAGGGTTTCAGTGTGCGGGGAAGTGGTTTCAGTGTGCGGGGAAGGGCTTTCAGTGTGTGTGGAAGCGGTTTCAGTGTGTGGGGAAGTGGTTTCAGTGTGCGGGGAAGGGGTTACAGTGTGTGGGGAAGGGTTGCAGTGTGTGGGGATGGGTATCAGTGTATGGGGAAGGGGTTTCAGGGTGTGGGGATGGGTTTCAGTGTGTGGGGATGGGTTTCAGTGTGTGGGGAAGGGGTTTCAGTGTGTGGGGAAGAGGTTTCAGTGTGTGGGGATGGGTTTCAGTGAGTGGGGAAGGGGTTTCAGTCTGTGGGGAAGGGTTTTCACTGTGTGTGGAAGAGATTTCAGTGTGTGGGGATGGGTTTCAGTGTGTGGTTAAGCGGTTTCAGTCTGTGGGCAAGGGGTTTCAGTGTGTGGGGAAGAGGTTTCAGTGTGTGGGGAAGGGGTTTCAGTTTGTGGGGAAGTGGTTTCAGTGTGTGGGGAAGAGGTTTCAGTGTGTGGGGAAGTGGTTTCAGAGTGTGGGGAAGGTGTTTCAGTCTGTGGGGAAGTGGTTTCAGTCTGTGGGGAAGAGGTTTCAGTGTGTGGGGAAGGGTTTTCAGTGTGTGGTGAAGGGACTTCAGTGTGTGGGGAAGAGGTTTCAGTGTGCGGGGAAGGGGTTTCAGTGTGTGGGGAAGAGGTTTCAGTGTGTGGGGAAGAGGTTTCAGTGTGTGGGGAAGGGTTTCAGTCTGTGGCGAAGAGGTTTCAGTGTGTGGGAAGAGGTTTCAGTGTGTGGGGAAGGATTTCAGTGTGTGGGGAAGGGGTAACAGTGTGTGTGGAAGGGGTCTCAGTGCGTGGGGAAGGGGTTTCAGTGTGTGTGGAAGATGTTTCAGTGTGTGTGGAAGGGGTTTCAGTGTGTGGGGATGGGTTTCAGTGCGTGTGGAAGAGGTTTCAGCGTGTGGGGAACAGGTTTCAGTGTGTGGGAAGAGGTTTCAGTGTGTGTGGAAGAGGTTTCAATGCGTCGGGAAGGAGTTTCAGAGTGTGGGGAAGAGGTTTCAGTGTGTGGGGAAGGGTTTCAGTCTGTGGGGAAGAGCTTTCAGTGTGTGCGGAAGAGCTTTCAGTCTGTGGGGAACAGGTTTCAGTTTTTGGGGAAGAGGTTTCAGTATGTGTGGAAGAGGTTTCAGTGCGTCGGGAAGGGGTTTCAGTGTGTCGGGAAGGGGTTTCAGTGTGTGGGGATGGGTTTCAGTGTGTGTGGAAGGGGTTTCAGCGTGTGGGGAAGGGGTTTCAGCGTGCGGGGAACGGTTTCTGTGTGTGGGGATGGGTTTCAGTGTGTGAGGTAGGGGTTTCATTGTGTGGGGATGGGTTTCAGTGTGTGGGGAAGGGGTTTCAGTGTGTTGTTAAGGGGTTTCAGTCTGTGGTTAAGGGGTTTCAGTTTGTGGGGACGGGTTTCAGTGTGTGTGGAAGGGGTTTCAGCGTGTTGGGAAGGGGTTTCAGCGTGTGGGGAATGGTTTCAGTGTGCGGGGAAGGGGTTTCAGTGTGCGGGGAAGGGGTTTCATTGTGTGGGGAAGAGGTTTCAGTGTGTGGGGCTGGGTTTCAGTGTTTGGGGAACGTGTTTCAGAGTGCGGGAAATGGGTTTCAGTGTGTGGGGAAGGGGTTTCATTGTGTGGGGAAGAGTTTTCAGTGTGTGGGGAAGGGGTTTCAGTGTGTGGGGATGGGTTTCAGTGTGAGGTTAAGGGGTTTCAGTCTGTGGGGAAGGGGTTTCAGTGTGTGGGGAAGAGGTTTCAGTGTGTGGGGAAGGGGTTTCAGTGTGTGGGGAAGAGGTTTCAGTGTGCGGTGAAGGGGTTTCAGTGTGTGGGGAAGAGGTTTCAGTGTGTCGGGAAGAGGTTTCAGTGTGTGGGAAGAAGTTTCAGTGTGTGGGGAAGGGTTTCAGTGTGTGGGGAAGGGTTTCAGTGTGTGGGGAAGGGTTTCAGTGTGCGGGGAAGTGGTTTCAGTGTGCGGGGAAGGGCTTTCAGTGTGTGTGGAAGCGGTTTCAGTGTGTGGGGATGTGGTTTCAGTGTGCGGGGAAGGGGTTACAGTGTGTGGGGAAGGGTTGCAGTGTGTGGGGATGGGTATCAGTGTATGGGGAAGGGGTTTCAGGGTGTGGGGATGGGTTTCAGTGTGTGGGGATGGGTTTCAGTGTGTGGGGAAGGGGTTTCAGTGTGTGGGGAAGAGGTTTCAGTGTGTGGGGATGGGTTTCAGTGAGTGGGGAAGGGGTTTCAGTCTGTGGGGAAGGGTTTTCAGTGTGTGTGGAAGAGATTTCAGTGTGTGGGGATGGGTTTCAGTGTGTGGTTAAGCGGTTTCAGTCTGTGGGCAAGGGGTTTCAGTGTGTGGGGAAGAGGTTTCAGTGTGTGGGGAAGGGGTTTCAGTTTGTGGGGAAGTGGTTTCAGTGTGTGGGGAAGAGGTTTCAGTGTGTGGGGAAGTGGTTTCAGAGTGTGGGGAAGGTGTTTCAGTCTGTGGGGAAGTGGTTTCAGTCTGTGGGGAAGAGGTTTCAGTGTGTGGGGAAGGGTTTTCAGTGTGTGGTGAAGGGACTTCAGTGTGTGGGGAAGAGGTTTCAGTGTGCGGGGAAGGGGTTTCAGTGTGTGGGGAAGAGGTTTCAGTGTGTGGGGAAGAGGTTTCAGTGTGTGGGGAAGGGTTTCAGTCTGTGGCGAAGAGGTTTCAGTGTGTGGGAAGAGGTTTCAGTGTGTGGGGAAGGATTTCAGTGTGTGGGGAAGGGGTAACAGTGTGTGTGGAAGGGGTCTCAGTGCGTGGGGAAGGGGTTTCAGTGTGTGTGGAAGATGTTTCAGTGTGTGTGGAAGGGGTTTCAGTGTGTGGGGATGGGTTTCAGTGCGTGTGGAAGAGGTTTCAGCGTGTGGGGAACAGGTTTCAGTGTGTGGGAAGAGGTTTCAGTGTGTGTGGAAGAGGTTTCAATGCGTCGGGAAGGAGTTTCAGAGTGTGGGGAAGAGGTTTCAGTGTGTGGGGAAGGGTTTCAGTCTGTGGGGAAGAGCTTTCAGTGTGTGCGGAAGAGCTTTCAGTCTGTGGGGAACAGGTTTCAGTTTTTGGGGAAGAGGTTTCAGTATGTGTGGAAGAGGTTTCAGTGCGTCGGGAAGGGGTTTCAGTGTGTCGGGAAGGGGTTTCAGTGTGTGGGGATGGGTTTCAGTGTGTGTGGAAGGGGTTTCAGCGTGTGGGGAAGGGGTTTCAGCGTGCGGGGAACGGTTTCTGTGTGTGGGGATGGGTTTCAGTGTGTGAGGTAGGGGTTTCATTGTGTGGGGATGGGTTTCAGTGTGTGGGGAAGGGGTTTCAGTGTGTTGTTAAGGGGTTTCAGTCTGTGGTTAAGGGGTTTCAGTTTGTGGGGACGGGTTTCAGTGTGTGTGGAAGGGGTTTCAGCGTGTTGGGAAGGGGTTTCAGCGTGTGGGGAATGGTTTCAGTGTGCGGGGAAGGGGTTTCAGTGTGCGGGGAAGGGGTTTCATTGTGTGGGGAAGAGGTTTCAGTGTGTGGGGCTGGGTTTCAGTGTTTGGGGAACGTGTTTCAGAGTGCGGGAAATGGGTTTCAGTGTGTGGGGAAGGGGTTTCATTGTGTGGGGAAGAGTTTTCAGTGTGTGGGGAAGGGGTTTCAGTGTGTGGGGATGGGTTTCAGTGTGAGGTTAAGGGGTTTCAGTCTGTGGGGAAGGGGTTTCAGTGTGTGGGGAAGAGGTTTCAGTGTGTGGGGAAGGGGTTTCAGTGTGTGGGGAAGAGGTTTCAGTGTGCGGTGAAGGGGTTTCAGTGTGTGGGGAAGAGGTTTCAGTGTGTCGGGAAGAGGTTTCAGTGTGTGGGAAGAAGTTTCAGTGTGTGGGGAAGGGTTTCAGTGTGTGGGGAAGGGTTTCAGTGTGTGGGGATAGGTTTCAGTGTGTGGGGATGTGGTTTCAGTGTGTGGGGATGGGTTTCAGTGAGTGGGGAAGGGGTTTCAGTGTGTGGGGAAGGGGTTTCAGTGTGTGGGGATGGGTTTCAGTGTGTGGGGAAGTGTTTCAGTCCGTGGCGAAGAGGTTTCAGTGTGTGGGAAGAGGTTTCAGTGTGTGGGGAAGGATTTCAGTGTGTGGGGATTGGTTTCAGTGTGTGGGGAAGAGGTTGCAGTGTGTGGGGATCGGTTTCAGTGTGTGGGGAAGGGGTTTCAGTGTGTGGGGATGGGTTTCAGTGTGTGGGGAAGTGTTTCAGTCTCTGGCGAAGAGGTTGCAGAGTGTGGGGAAGGGGATTCAGTCTGTGGGGATGTGTGTCAGTGTGTGGGGAAAAGGGTTCAGTGTGTGGATAAGGGGTTTCAGTGTGTGGGGAAGAGGTTTCAGTGTGTGGGGATGCGTTTCATTGTGTGGGGAATGGTTTCAGTGTGAGGGGATGGGTTTCAGTGTTTGGGGATGGGTTTCAGTGTGTGCGGAAGAGGTTTCAGTGTGTGTGGAAGGAGTTTCAGCGTGTGGGTAAGGGGTTTCAGCGTGTGGGGAAGGTTTTCAGTGTGCGGGGAAGGGGTTTCAGTGTGCGGGGAAGGGGTTTCCGTGTGTGTGAGGGGATTCAGTGTGTGGGGAAGTGGTTTCAATGTGCGGGGAAGGGGTAACAGTGTGTGTGGAAGGGGTTTCAGTGCGCGGGGAAGGGGTTTCAGTTTGTGTGGAAGAGGTTTCAGTGTGTGTGGAAGGGGTTTCAGTGTGTGGGGATGGGTTTCAGTGCGCGTGGAAGTAGTTTCAGCGTGTGGGGAAGAGGTTTCAGTGTGTGGGGAAGAGGTTTCAGTGTGCGTGGAAGAGGTTTCAGTGCGTGGGGAAGGAGTTTCAGTATGTGGGGAAGAGGTTTCAGTTTTTGGGGAAGAGGTTTCAGTATGTGTGGAAGAGGTTTCAGTGAGTGGGGATGGGGTTTCAGTGAGTGGGGAAGGGCTTTCAGTGTGTGTGGATGGGTTTCAGTCTGAGTGGAAGAGCTGTCAGTGTGTGGGGAAGAGGTTTCAGCGTGTGGGGAAGGGTTTCAGTGTGCGGGGAAGTGGTTTCAGTGTGCGGGGAAGGGCTTTCAGTGTGTGTGGAAGCGGTTTCAGTGTGTGGGGAAGTGGTTTCAGTGTGCGGGGAAGGGGTTACAGTGTGTGGGGAAGGGTTGCAGTGTGTGGGGATGGGTATCAGTGTATGGGGAAGGGGTTTCAGGGTGTGGGGATGGGTTTCAGTGGGTGGGGATGGGTTTCAGTGTGTGGGGAAGGGGTTTCAGTGTGTGGGGAAGAGGTTTCAGTGTGTGGGGATTGGTTTCAGTGAGTGGGGAAGGGGTTTCAGTCTGTGGGGAAGGGTTTTCAGTGTGTGTGGAAGAGATTTCAGTGTGTGGGGATGGGTTTCAGTGTGTGGTTAAGCGGTTTCAGTCTGTGGGCAAGGGGTTTCAGTGTGTGGGGAAGAGGTTTCAGTGTGTGGGGAAGGGGTTTCAGTTTGTGGGGAAGTGGTTTCAGTGTGTGGGGAAGAGGTTTCAGTGTGTGGGGAAGAGGTTTCAGAGTGTGGGGAAGGTGTTTCAGTCTGTGGGGAAGTGGTTTCAGTCTGTGGGGAAGAGGTTTCAGTGTGTGGGGAAGGGAATTCAGTGTGTGGGGAAGAGGTTTCAGTGTGCGGGGAAGGGGTTTCAGAGTGTGGGGAAGAGGTTTCAGTGTGTGGGGAAGAGGTTTCAGTGTGTGGGGAAGGGTTTCAGTCTGTGGCGAAGAGGTTTCAGTGTGTGGGAAGAGGTTTCAGTGTGTGGGGAAGGATTTGAGTGTGCGGGGAAGGGGTAACAGTGTGTGTGGAAGGGGTCTCAGTGCGTGGGGAAGGGGTTTCAGTGTGTGGGGAAGAGGTTTCAGTGTGCGGGGAAGGGGTTTCAGTGTGCGGGGAAGGGGTTTCAGTGTCTGGGGAAGATGTTTCTGTGTGTGGGGATTGGTTCCAGTGTGTGGGGAAGGGTTTCAGTGTGTGCGGAAGAGGTTTCAGTGTGTGTGGAAGAGGTTTAAGTGTGTGTGCAACGGGTTTCAGTGTGTGTGGAAGGTGTTTCAGTGTGTGCGGAAGGGGTTTCAGTGTGTGGGGAAGAGGTTTCAATGTGTGGGGAAGAGGTTTCAGTGTGTGGGGATGGGTTTCAGTGTGAGTGAAGATGTTTCAGTGTGTGGGGAAGAGGTTTCAGTGTGTGGGGAAGAGATTCAGTTTGTGCGGAAGGGGCTTCAGTGTGCGTGGAAGGGGTTTCAGCGTGTGGGGAAGGGGTTTCAGTGTGTGTGGAAGAGGTTTCAGTGTGTGTGGAAGGGTTTTCAGTGTGTGTGGAAGGGGTTTCAGCGTGTGGGGAAGGGGTGTCAGCGTGTAGGGAAGGGTTTCTGTGTGTGGGGAAGAGGTTTCAGTGTGTGGGGAAGAGGTTTCAGTGTGTGGGGATGTGTTTCAGTGTGTGGGGAAGAGGTTTCAGTCTGTGGGGATGGGTTTCAGTGTGTGGGGAATGGGTTTCAGTGTGTGTGGAAGGGGTTTCAGCGTGTGGGGAAGGGGTTTCAGCGTATGGGGAAGGGGGTTCAGTGTGCGGGGAAGGGTTTTCAATGTGCGGGGAAGGGGTTTCAGTGTGTGTGGAAGGGGTTTCAGTGTGTTGGGAAGGGGTTTCAGTGTGCGGGGAAGGGGTTACAGTGTGTGTGGAAGGGGTTTCAGTGTGTGGGGAAGGGGTTTCATTGTGTGTGGAAGAGGTTTCAGTGTTTGTGGATGGGGTTTCAGTGTGTGGGGATGGGTTTCAGTGGGAGTGAAAGATTTTTCAGTGTGTGGGGAAGAGGTTTCAGTGTGTGGGGAAGAGTTTCAGCGTGTGGGGAAGGGGTTTCAGTGTGCGTGGAAGAGGTTTCAGTGTGTGTGGAAGGGTTTTCAGTCTGTGTGGAAGGGGTTTCAGCGTGTGGGGAAGGGGTGTCAGCGTGTAGGGAAGGGTTTCTGTGTGTGGGGAAGAGGTTTCAGTGTGTGGGGAAGAGGTTTCAGTGTGTGGGGATGTGTTTCAGTGTGTGGGGAAGAGGTTTCAGTCTGTGGGGATGGGTTTCAGTGTGTGGGGAATGGGTTTCAGTGTGTGTGGAAGGGGTTTCAGCGTTTGGGGAAGGGGTTTCAGCGTGTGGGGAAGGGGGTTCAGTGTGCGGGGAAGGGTTTTCAATGTGCGGGGAAGGGGTTTCAGTGTGTGTGGAAGGGGTTTCAGTGTGTGGGGAAGGGGTTTCAGTGTGCGGGGAAGGGGTTACAGTGTGTGTGGAAGGGGTTTCAGTGTGTGGGGAAGGGGTTTCATTGTGTGTGGAAGAGGTTTCAGTGTTTGTGGAAGGGGTTTCAGTGTGTGGGGATGGGTTTCTGTGGGAGTGGAAGAGGTTTCAGTGTTTGGGGAAGGAGTTTCAATGTGTGGGGAAGAGGTTTCAGTGTATGGGGAAGAGGTTTTAGTGTGTGGGGAACTGGTTTCAGTCTGTGGGGAAGGGGTTTCAGTGTGTGGGGAAGAGGTTTCAGTGTGCGGGGAAGGGGTTTCAGTGTGTGGGGAAGGGGTTTCAGTGTCTGGGGAAGATGTTTCTGTGTGTGGGGATTGGTTTCAGTGTGTGGGGAAGGGTTTCAGTGTGTGCGGAAGAGGTTTCAGTGTGTGTGGAAGAGGTTTAAGTGTGTGTGCAAGGGGCTTCAGTGTGTGTGGAAGGGGTTTCAGTGTGTGCGGAAGGGGTTTCAGTGTGTGGGGAAGAGGTTTCAATGGGTGGGGAAGAGGTTTCAGTGTGTGGGGATGGGTTTCAGTGTGAGTGAAAGATGTTTCAGTGTGTGGGGAAGAGGTTTCAGTGTGTGGAGAAGGATTTCAGTGTGTGGGGAAGGGTTTCAGTTTGTGGGGAAGGGGCTTCAGTGTGCGTGGAAGGGGTTTCAGCGTGTGGGGAAGGGGTTTCAGTGTGTGTGGAAGAGGTTTCAGTGTGTGTGGAAGGGTTTTCAGTGTGTGTGGAAGGGGTTTCAGCGTGTGGGGAAGGGGTGTCAGCGTGTAGGGAAGGGTTTCAGTGTGTGGGGAGAGGTTTCAGTGTGTGGGGAAGAGGTTTCAGTGTGTGGGGATGTGTTTCAGTGTGTGGGGAAGAGGTTTCAGTCTGTGGGGATGGGTTTCAGTGTGTGGGGAATGGGTTTCAGTGTGTGTGGAAGGGGTTTCAGCGTGTGGGGAAGGGGTTTCAGCGTGTGGGGAAGGGGGTTCAGTGTGCGGGGAAGAGTTTTCAATGTGCGGGGAAGGGGTTTCAGTGTGTGTGGAAGGGGTTTCAGTGTGTGGGGAAGGGGTTTCAGTGTGCGGGGAAGGGGTTACAGTGTGTGTGGAAGGGCTTTCAGTGTGTGGGGAAGGGGTTTCATTGTGTGTGGAAGAGGTTTCAGTGTTTGTGGAAGGGGTTTCAGTGTGTGGGGATGGGTTTCAGTGGGAGTGGAAGAGGTTTCAGTGTTTGGGGAAGGAGTTTCAATGTGTGGGGAAGAGGTTTCAGTGTGTGGGGAAGAGGTTTCAGTGTGTGGGGAAGAGTTTTCAGTGTGTGTGGAGGCGTTTCAGTGCGTGGGGAAGGGGTTTCAGTGTGTGGGGAAGAGGTTTCAGTGTGTGGCGAAGGGTTTCAGTCTGTGGGGAAGAGCTTTCAATGTGTGGGAAGGAGGTGTCAGTGTGTGGGGAAGGGGTTTCAGTGTGTGGATAAGGTGTTTCAATGTGTGGGGAAGAGGTTTCAGTGTGTGGGGAAGAGGTTTTAGTGTGTGGGGAAGTGGTTTCAGTCTGTGGGGAAGGGGTTTCAGTTTGTGGGGAAGAGGTTTCAGTGTGCGGGGAAGGGGTTTCAGTGTGTGGGGAAGGGGTTTCAGTGTCTGGGGAAGATGTTTCTGTGTGTGGGGATTGGTTTCAGTGTGTGGGGAAGGGTTTCAGTGTGTGCAGAAGAGGTTTCAGTGTGTGTGGAAGAGGTTTAAGTGTGTGTGCAAGGGGTTTCAGTGTGTGTGGAAGGGTTTTCAGTGTGTGCGGAAGGGGTTTCAGTGTGTGGGGAAGAGGTTTCAATGTGTGGGGAAGAGGTTTCAGTGTGTGGGGATGGGTTTCAGTGTGAGTGAAAGATGTTTCAGTGTGTGGGGAAGAGGTTTCAGTGTGTGGAGAAGGATTTCAGTGTGTGTGGAAGAGGTTTAAGTGTGTGTGCAAGGGGTTTCAGTGTGTGTGGAAGGGTTTTCAGTGTGTGCGGAAGGGGTTTCAGTGTGTGGGGAAGATGTTTCAATGTGCGGGGAAGGGGTTTCAGTGTGTGGGGAAGGGGTTTCAGTGTCTGGGGAAGATGTTTCTGTGTGTGGGGATTGGTTTCAGTGTGTGGGGAAGGGTTTCAGTGTGTGCGGAAGAGGTTTCAGTGTGTGTGGAAGAGGTTTAAGTGTGTGTGCAAGGGGCTTCAGTGTGTGTGGAAGGGGTTTCAGTGTGTGCGGAAGGGGTTTCAGTGTGTGGGGAAGAGGTTTCAATGGGTGGGGAAGAGGTTTCAGTGTGTGGGGATGGGTTTCAGTGTGAGTGAAAGATGTTTCAGTGTGTGGGGAAGAGGTTTCAGTGTGTGGAGAAGGATTTCAGTGTGTGGGGAAGGGTTTCAGTTTGTGGGGAAGGGGCTTCAGTGTGCGTGGAAGGGGTTTCAGCGTGTGGGGAAGGGGTTTCAGTGTGTGTGGAAGAGGTTTCAGTGTGTGTGGAAGGGTTTTCAGTGTGTGTGGAAGGGGTTTCAGCGTGTGGGGAAGGGGTGTCAGCGTGTAGGGAAGGGTTTCAGTGTGTGGGGAGAGGTTTCAGTGTGTGGGGAAGAGGTTTCAGTGTGTGGGGATGTGTTTCAGTGTGTGGGGAAGAGGTTTCAGTCTGTGGGGATGGGTTTCAGTGTGTGGGGAATGGGTTTCAGTGTGTGTGGAAGGGGTTTCAGCGTGTGGGGAAGGGGTTTCAGCGTGTGGGGAAGGGGGTTCAGTGTGCGGGGAAGAGTTTTCAATGTGCGGGGAAGGGGTTTCAGTGTGTGTGGAAGGGGTTTCAGTGTGTGGGGAAGGGGTTTCAGTGTGCGGGGAAGGGGTTACAGTGTGTGTGGAAGGGCTTTCAGTGTGTGGGGAAGGGGTTTCATTGTGTGTGGAAGAGGTTTCAGTGTTTGTGGAAGGGGTTTCAGTGTGTGGGGATGGGTTTCAGTGGGAGTGGAAGAGGTTTCAGTGTTTGGGGAAGGAGTTTCAATGTGTGGGGAAGAGGTTTCAGTGTGTGGGGAAGAGGTTTCAGTGTGTGGGGAAGAGTTTTCAGTGTGTGTGGAGGCGTTTCAGTGCGTGGGGAAGGGGTTTCAGTGTGTGGGGAAGAGGTTTCAGTGTGTGGCGAAGGGTTTCAGTCTGTGGGGAAGAGCTTTCAATGTGTGGGAAGGAGGTGTCAGTGTGTGGGGAAGGGGTTTCAGTGTGTGGATAAGGTGTTTCAATGTGTGGGGAAGAGGTTTCAGTGTGTGGGGAAGAGGTTTTAGTGTGTGGGGAAGTGGTTTCAGTCTGTGGGGAAGGGGTTTCAGTTTGTGGGGAAGAGGTTTCAGTGTGCGGGGAAGGGGTTTCAGTGTGTGGGGAAGGGGTTTCAGTGTCTGGGGAAGATGTTTCTGTGTGTGGGGATTGGTTTCAGTGTGTGGGGAAGGGTTTCAGTGTGTGCAGAAGAGGTTTCAGTGTGTGTGGAAGAGGTTTAAGTGTGTGTGCAAGGGGTTTCAGTGTGTGTGGAAGGGTTTTCAGTGTGTGCGGAAGGGGTTTCAGTGTGTGGGGAAGAGGTTTCAATGTGTGGGGAAGAGGTTTCAGTGTGTGGGGATGGGTTTCAGTGTGAGTGAAAGATGTTTCAGTGTGTGGGGAAGAGGTTTCAGTGTGTGGAGAAGGATTTCAGTGTGTGTGGAAGAGGTTTAAGTGTGTGTGCAAGGGGTTTCAGTGTGTGTGGAAGGGTTTTCAGTGTGTGCGGAAGGGGTTTCAGTGTGTGGGGAAGATGTTTCAATGTGTGGGGAAGAGGTTTCAGTGTGTGGGGATGGGTTTCAGTGTGAGTGAAAGATGTTTCAGTGTGTGGGGAAGAGGTTTCAGTGTGTGGAGAAGGATTTCAGTGAGTGGGGAAGGGTTTCAGTTTGTGGGGAGGGGGCTTCAGTGTGCGTGGAAGGGGTTTCAGCGTGTGGGGAAGGGGTTTCAGTGTGTGTGGAAGAGGTTTCAGTGTGTCTGGAAGGGTTTTCAGTGTGTGTGGAAGGGGTTTCATCTTGTGGGGAAGGGGTGTCAGCGTGTAGGGAAGGGTTTCAGTGTGTGGGGAGAGGTTTCAGTGTGTGGGGAAGAGGTTTCAGTGTGTGGGGAAGAGGTTTCAGTGTGTGGGGAAGAGGTTTCAGTCTGTGGGGATGGGTTTCAGTGTGTGGGGAATGGGTTTCAGTGTGTGTGGAAGGGGTTTCAGCGTGTGGGGAAGGGGTTTCAGCGTGTGGGGAAGGTGTTTCAGTGTGCGGGGAAGGGTTTTCAATGTGCGGGGAAGGGGTTTCAGTGTGTGTGGAAGGGGTTTCAGTGTGTGGGAAAGGGGTTGCAGTGTGCGGGGAAGGGGTTACAGTGTGTGTGGAAGGGGTTTCAGTGTGTGGGGAAGGGGTTTCATTGTGTGTGGAAGAGGTTTCAGTGTTTGTGGAAGGGGTTTCAGTGTGTGCGGATGGGTTTCAGTGGGAGTGGAAGAGGTTTCAGTGTTTGGGGAAGGAGTTTCAATGTGTGGGGAAGAGGTTTCAGTGTGTGTGGAGGGGTTTCAGTGTGTGGATAAGGTGTTTCAGTGTGTGGGGAAGAGTTTTCAGTGTGTGGGGAAGAGGTTTTAGTGTGTGGGGAAGTGGTTTCAGTCTGTGGGGAAGTGGTTTCAGTGTGTGGGTAAGAGGTTTCAGTGTGCGGGGAAGGGGTTTCAGTGTGTGGGGAAGGGGTTTCAGTGTCTGGGGAAGATGTTTCTGTGTGTGGGGATTGGTTTCAGTGTGTGGGGAAGGGTTTCAGTGTGTGCGGAAGATGTTTCAGTGTGTGTGGAAGAGGTTTAAGTGTCTGTGCAAGGGGTTTCAGTGTGTGTGGAAGGGGTTTCAGTGTGTGCGGAAGGGGTTTCAGTGTGTGGGGAAGAGGTTTCAATGTGTGAGGAAGAGGTTTCAGTGTGTGTGGATGGGTTTCAGTGTGAGTGAAAGATGTTTCAGTGTGTGGGGAAGATGTTTCAGTGTGTGGAGAAGGATTTCAGTGTGTGGGGAAGGGTTTCAGTTTGTGGGGAAGGGGCTTCAGTGTGCGTGGAAGGGGTTTCAGCGTGTGGGGAAGGGGTTTCAGAGTGTGTGGAAGAGGTTTCAATGTGTGTGGAATTGTTTTCAGTGTGTGTGGAAGGGGTTTCAGCGTGTGGGGATGGGGTGTCAGGTGTAGGGAAGGGTTTCTGTGTGTGGGGAAGAGGTTTCAGTGTGTGGGGAAGAGGTTTCAGTGTGTGGGGATGGGTTTCATTGTTTGGGGAAGAGGTTTCAGTCTGTGGGGATGGGTTTCAGTGTGTGGGGAATGGGTTTCAGTGTGTGTGGAAGGGGTTTCAGCGTGTGGGGAAGGGGTTTCAGCGTGTGGGGAAAGGGGTTCAGTGTGCGGGGAAGGGTTTTCAATGTGCGGGGAAGGGGTTTCAGTGTGTGTGGAAGGGGTTTCAGTGTGTGGGGAAGGGGTTTCAGTGAGCGGGGAAGGGGTTACAGTGTGTGTGGAAGGGGTTTCAGTGTGTGGGGAAGGGGTTTCATTGTGTGTGGAAGAGGTTTCAGTGTTTGTGGAAGGGGTTTCAGTGTGTGGGGAAGAGGTTTCAGTGTGTGGGTAAGAGGTTTCAGTGTGTGGGGAAGAGTTTTCAGTGTGTGGGGAAGATGTTTCAGTGTGAGTGGAAGAGGTTTCAGTGTTTGGGGAAGGAGTTTCAATGTGTGGGGAAGAGGTTTCAGTGTGTGGGGAAGAGGTTTCAGTGTGTGGGGAAGAGTTTTCAGTGTGTGTGGAGGCGTTTCAGTGCGTGGGGAAGGGGTTTCAGTGTGTGGGGAAGAGGTTTCAGTGTGTGGCGAAGGGTTTCAGTCTGTGGGGAAGAGCTTTCAATGTGTGGGAAGGAGGTGTCAGTGTGTGGGGAAGGGGTTTCAGTGTGTGGATAAGGTGTTTCAATGTGTGGGGAAGAGGTTTCAGTGTGTGGGGAAGAGGTTTTAGTGTGTGGGGAAGTGGTTTCAGTCTGTGGGGAAGGGGTTTCAGTGTGTGGGGAAGAGGTTTCAGTGTGCGGGGAAGGGGTTTCAGTGTGTGGGGAAGGGGTTTCAGTGTCTGGGGAAGATGTTTCTGTGTGTGGGGATTGGTTTCAGTGTGTGGGGAAGGGTTTCAGTGTGTGCAGAAGAGGTTTCAGTGTGTGTGGAAGAGGTTTAAGTGTGTGTGCAAGGGGTTTCAGTGTGTGTGGAAGGGTTTTCAGTGTGTGCGGAAGGGGTTTCAGTGTGTGGGGAAGAGGTTTCAATGTGTGGGGAAGAGGTTTCAGTGTGTGGGGATGGGTTTCAGTGTGAGTGAAAGATGTTTCAGTGTGTGGGGAAGAGGTTTCAGTGTTTGGAGAAGGATTTCAGTGTGTGTGGAAGAGGTTTAAGTGTGTGTGCAAGGGGTTTCAGTGTGTGTGGAAGGGTTTTCAGTGTGTGCGGAAGGGGTTTCAGTGTGTGGGGAAGAGGTTTCATTGTGTGGGGAAGAGGTTTCAGTGTCTGGGGATGGGTTTCAGTGTGAGTGAAAGATGTTTCAGTGTGTGGGGAAGAGGTTTCAGTGTGTGGAGAAGGGTTTCAGTGTGTGGTGAAGGGTTTCAGTATGTGGGGAAGGGGCTTCAGTGTGTGTGGAAGGGGTTTCAGCGTGTGGGGAAGGGGTTTCAGCGTGTGGGGAAGGGGTGTCAGCGTGTAGGGAAGGGTTTCTGTGTGTGGGGAAGAGGTTTCAGTGTGTGGGGAAGAGGTTTCAGTGTGTGGGGATGGGTTTCAGTGTGTGGGGAAGAGGTTTCAGTCTGTGGGGATGGGTTTCAGTGTGTGGGGAATGGGTTTCAGTGTGTGTGGAAGGGGTTTCAGCGTGTGAGGAAGGGGTTTCAGCGTGTGGGGAAAGGGGTTCAGTGTGCGGGGAAGGGTTTTCAATGTGCGGGGAAGGGGTTTCAGTGTGTAGGGAAGGGTTTCTGTGTGTGGGGAAGAGGTTTCAGTGTGTGGGGAAGAGGTTTCAGTGTGTGGGGATGGGTTTCAGTGTGTGGGGAAGAGGTTTCAGTCTGTGGGGATGGGTTTCAGTGTGTGGGGAATGGGTTTCAGTGTGTGTGGAAGGGGTTTCAGCGTGTGAGGAAGGGGTTTCAGCGTGTGGGGAAAGGGGTTCAGTGTGCGGGGAAGGGTTTTCAATGTGCGGGGAAGGGGTTTCAGTGTGTGCGGAAGGGGTTTCAGTGTGTGGGGAAGGGGTTTCAGTGTGCGGGGAAGGGGTTACAGTGTGTGGGGACGGGGTTTCAGTGTGTGGGGAAGGGGTTTCATTGTGTGTGGAAGAGGTTTCAGTGTTTGTGGAAGGGGTTTCAGTGTGTGGGGAAGAGTTTTCAGTGTGTGGGGAAGAGGGTTCAGTGTGTGGGGAAGAGTTTCCAGTGTGTGGGGAAGATGTTTCAGTGTGAGTGGAAGAGGTTTCAGTGTTTGGGGAAGGAGTTTCAATGTGTGGGGAAGAGGTTTCAGTGTGTGGGGAAGAGGTTTCAGTGTGTGGGGAAGAGTTTTC
The DNA here is from genome assembly GCF_036365525.1 of Heterodontus francisci. Classification (NCBI taxonomy): domain Eukaryota; kingdom Metazoa; phylum Chordata; class Chondrichthyes; order Heterodontiformes; family Heterodontidae; genus Heterodontus; species Heterodontus francisci. The sequence goes on along the minus strand of NW_027141653.1, from coordinate 913,729 downwards.
AGTGTGTGTGGAGGGGTTTCAGTGCGTGGGGAAGGGGTTTCAGTGTGTGGGGAGGAGGTTTCAGTGTATGGCGAAGGTTTTCAGTCTGTGGGGAAGAGCTTTCAATGTGTGGGAAGGAGGTGTCAGTGTGTGGGGAAGGGGTTTCAGTGTGTGGGGAAGTGGTTTCAGTGTGTGTGGAAGAGGTTTCAGAGTGTGGCGAGGGGGTTTCAGTCTGTGTGGATGTGGTTTCAGTGTGTGGGGATGAGGTTTCAGTGTGTGGGGAAGGGGTTTCAGTGTGTGGTGAAGGGGATACAGTGTGTGGGAAAGAGGTTTCCGTGTGCGGGAAGGGGTTTCAGTGTGTGGGGAAGAGGTTTCAGTGTGTGGGTGAAGAGGTTTCAGAGTGTGGGGAAGGGGTTTCAGTCTGTGGGGAAGAGGTTTCAGTGTGTGGGGAAGAGGTTTCAGTATGTGTGGAAGAGGTTTCAGTGCGTGGGGACGCTGTTTCAGTGTGCGGGGAAGAGTTTCAGTCTGTGGCGAGGGGGTTTCAGTCTGTGTGGATGTGGTTTCTGGGTGTGGGGAAGAGGTTTCAGTGTGTGGGGAAGGGGTTTCATTGTGTGTGGAAGAGGTTTCAGTGTTTGTGGAAGGGGTTTCAGTGTGTGGGGATGGGTTTCAGTGGGAGTGGAAGAGGTTTCAGTGTTTGGGGAAGGAGTTTCAATGTGTGGGGAAGAGTTTTCAGTGTGTGTGGAGGGGTTTCAGTGCGTGGGGAAGGGGTTTCAGTGTGTGGGGAAGAGGTTTCAGTGTGTGGCGAAGGGTTTCAGTCTGTGGGGAAGAGCTTTCAATGTGTGGGAAGGAGGTGTCAGTGTGTGGGGAAGGGGTTTCAGTGTGTGGATAAGGTGTTTCAGTGTGTGGGGAAGAGTTTTCAGTGTGTGGGAATGGGTTTCAGTGTGAGTGAAAGATGTTTCAGTGTGTGGGGAAGAGGTTTCAGTATGTGGAGAAGGGTTTCAGTGTGTGGGGAAGGGTTTCAGTATGTGGGGAAGGGGCTTCAGTGTGTGTGGAAGGGGTTTCAGCGAGTGGGGAAGGTGTTTCAGTGTGTGTGGAAGGGTTTTCAGTGTGTGTGGAAGGGGTTTCAGCGCGTGGGGAAGGGGTTTCAGCGTGTAGGGAAGGGGTTCTGTGTGTGGGGAAGTGGTTTCAGTTTGTGGGGAAGAGGTTTCAGTTTGCGGGGAAGAGGTTTCAGTGTGTGGGGATGGGTTTCAGTGTGTGGGGAAGAGGTTTCAGTCTGTGGGGATGGGTTTCAGTGTGTGGGGAATGGGTTTCAGTTTGTGTGGAAGGGGTTTCAGCGTGTGTGGAAGGGGTTTCAGCGCGTGGGGAAGGGTTTCAGCGTGTAGGGAAGGGGTTCTGTGTGTGGGGAAGAGGTTTCAGTTTGTGGGGAAGAGGTTTCAGTTTGCGGGGAAGAGGTTTCAGTGTGTGGGGATGGGTTTCAGTGTGTGGGGAAGAGGTTTCAGTCTGTGGGGATGGGTTTCAGTGTGTGGGGAATGGGTTTCAGTTTGTGTGGAAGGGGTTTCAGCGTGTGGGGAATGGGTTTCAGCGTGTGGGGCGGGGGGTTCAGTGTGCGGGGAAGGGTTTTCAGTGTGCGGGGAAGGGGTTTCAGTGTGTGTGGAAGGGGTTTCAGTGTGTGGGGAAGGGGTTTCAGTGTGCGGGGAAGAGGTTTCAGTGTGTGTTGAAGGGGTTTCAGTGTGTGGGGATGGGTTTCAGTGGGTGTGGAAGAAGTTTCAGTGTGTGGGGATGGGTTTCAGTGGGTGTGGAAGAAGTTTCAGCGTGTGGAGAAGAGGTTTCAGTGTGTGGGGAAGATGTTTCAGTGTGAGTGGAAGAGGTTTCAGTGCGTGGGGAAGGAGTTTCAATGTGTGGGGAAGAGGTTTCAGTGTGTGGGGAAGAGGTTTCAGTGTGTGGGGAATAGTTTTCAGTGTTTGTGGAAGGGGTTTCAGTCTGTGGGGAAGAGCTTTCAGTGTGTGGGAAAGAGGTGTCAGTGTGTGGGGAAGGGGTTTCAGTGTGTGGGGAAGTGTTTTCCGTGTTTGGGGAAGAGGTTTCAGAGTGTGGGGAAGGGGTTTCAGTCTGTGTGGATGTGGTTTCTGTGTGTGGGGATGAGGTTTCAGTGTGTGTGGAAGGGGTTTCAGTGTGTGGTGAAGGGGATACAGTGTGTGGGAAAGAGGTTTCAGTGTGCGGGGAAGGTGTTTCAGTGTGTGGGGAAGAGGTTTCAGTCTGTGGGGAAGGGGTTTCAGTGTGTGGTGAAGGGGATACAGTGTGTGGGAAAGAGGTTTCAGTGTGCGGGGAAGGTGTTTCAGTGTGTGGGGAAGAGGTTTCAGTATGTGGGGAAGAGGTTTCAGTGTGTGGGGAAGAGGTTTCAGTGTGTGGGGAAGGGGTTTCAGTCTGTGGGGAAGAGGTTTCAGTCTGTGTGGAAGAGGTTTCAGTGCGTGGGGAAGCTGTTTCAGTGTGTGGGGAAGAGGCTTCATTGTGTGGGGAAGGTTTTCAGTCTGTGAAGAAGAGGTTTCAGTGTGTGGGGAAGAGGTTTCAGGGTGTGGGGAAGAGGTTTCAGTGTGTGCGGAAGGGGTTTCAGTTTGAGGGGATGGGTTTCAGTGTGTGGGGAAAGAGTTTCAGTGTGTAGGGAAGGGGTTTCAGTGTGTGGGGATGACGTTTCAGTGTGTGGGGATGGCTTTCAGTGTGTGGGAATGGGTTTCAGTGTGTGGGGAAGGTGTTTCTGCGTGTGGGGAAGAGGTTTCAGTGTGTGGGGATGGGTTTCAGTGTTTGGGGAAGGGGTTTCAGAGTGTGGGGAAGGTGTTTCAGTGTGTGGGGAAGAGGTTTCAGTGTGTGGGGATGGGTTTCAGTGTGTGGGGAAGGGGTTTCAGTCTGTGGGGTAGAGGATTCAGTGTGTGGGGAAGTGGTTTCAGTGTGTGGGGAAGTGGTTTCAGTGTGTGGGGAAGAGGTATCAGTGTGTGGGGAATTGATTTCAGTGTGTGCTTAAGGGGTTTCAGTCTGTGGAGAAGTGGTTTCAGTGTGTGGGTAAGAGGTTTCAGTGTGTGGGGATGGGTTTCAGTGTGTGGGGAAGAGGATTCAGTGTGTGGGGAAGAGGTTTCAGTGTGTGGGGATGGTTTTCAGTGTGTGGGGAAGGGGTTTCAGTGTGTGGGGAAGGGGTTTCAGTGTGTGGGGATGGGTTTCAGTATGTGGGGATGAGGTTTCAGTGTGTGGGGATGGGTTTCAGTGTGTGGGGAAGAGGGTTCAGTGTGTGGGGAAGAGTTTCCAGTGTGTGGGGAAGATGTTTCAGTGTGAGTGGAAGAGGTTTCAGTGTTTGGGGAAGGAGTTTCAATGTGTGGGGAAGAGGTTTCAGTGTGTGGGGAAGAGGTTTCAGTGTGTGGGGAAGAGTTTTCAGTGTGTGTGGAGGGGTTTCAGTGCGTGGGGAAGGGGTTTCAGTGTGTGGGGAGGAGGTTTCAGTGTATGGCGAAGGTTTTCAGTCTGTGGGGAAGAGCTTTCAATGTGTGGGAAGGAGGTGTCAGTGTGTGGGGAAGGGGTTTCAGTGTGTGGGGAAGTGGTTTCAGTGTGTGTGGAAGAGGTTTCAGAGTGTGGCGAGGGGGTTTCAGTCTGTGTGGATGTGGTTTCAGTGTGTGGGGATGAGGTTTCAGTGTGTGGGGAAGGGGTTTCAGTGTGTGGTGAAGGGGATACAGTGTGTGGGAAAGAGGTTTCCGTGTGCGGGAAGGGGTTTCAGTGTGTGGGGAAGAGGTTTCAGTGTGTGGGTGAAGAGGTTTCAGAGTGTGGGGAAGGGGTTTCAGTCTGTGGGGAAGAGGTTTCAGTGTGTGGGGAAGAGGTTTCAGTATGTGTGGAAGAGGTTTCAGTGCGTGGGGACGCTGTTTCAGTGTGCGGGGAAGAGTTTCAGTCTGTGGCGAGGGGGTTTCAGTCTGTGTGGATGTGGTTTCTGGGTGTGGGGAAGAGGTTTCAGTGTGTGGGGAAGGGGTTTCATTGTGTGTGGAAGAGGTTTCAGTGTTTGTGGAAGGGGTTTCAGTGTGTGGGGATGGGTTTCAGTGGGAGTGGAAGAGGTTTCAGTGTTTGGGGAAGGAGTTTCAATGTGTGGGGAAGAGTTTTCAGTGTGTGTGGAGGGGTTTCAGTGCGTGGGGAAGGGGTTTCAGTGTGTGGGGAAGAGGTTTCAGTGTGTGGCGAAGGGTTTCAGTCTGTGGGGAAGAGCTTTCAATGTGTGGGAAGGAGGTGTCAGTGTGTGGGGAAGGGGTTTCAGTGTGTGGATAAGGTGTTTCAGTGTGTGGGGAAGAGTTTTCAGTGTGTGGGAATGGGTTTCAGTGTGAGTGAAAGATGTTTCAGTGTGTGGGGAAGAGGTTTCAGTATGTGGAGAAGGGTTTCAGTGTGTGGGGAAGGGTTTCAGTATGTGGGGAAGGGGCTTCAGTGTGTGTGGAAGGGGTTTCAGCGAGTGGGGAAGGTGTTTCAGTGTGTGTGGAAGGGTTTTCAGTGTGTGTGGAAGGGGTTTCAGCGCGTGGGGAAGGGGTTTCAGCGTGTAGGGAAGGGGTTCTGTGTGTGGGGAAGTGGTTTCAGTTTGTGGGGAAGAGGTTTCAGTTTGCGGGGAAGAGGTTTCAGTGTGTGGGGATGGGTTTCAGTGTGTGGGGAAGAGGTTTCAGTCTGTGGGGATGGGTTTCAGTGTGTGGGGAATGGGTTTCAGTTTGTGTGGAAGGGGTTTCAGCGTGTGTGGAAGGGGTTTCAGCGCGTGGGGAAGGGTTTCAGCGTGTAGGGAAGGGGTTCTGTGTGTGGGGAAGAGGTTTCAGTTTGTGGGGAAGAGGTTTCAGTTTGCGGGGAAGAGGTTTCAGTGTGTGGGGATGGGTTTCAGTGTGTGGGGAAGAGGTTTCAGTCTGTGGGGATGGGTTTCAGTGTGTGGGGAATGGGTTTCAGTTTGTGTGGAAGGGGTTTCAGCGTGTGGGGAATGGGTTTCAGCGTGTGGGGCGGGGGGTTCAGTGTGCGGGGAAGGGTTTTCAGTGTGCGGGGAAGGGGTTTCAGTGTGTGTGGAAGGGGTTTCAGTGTGTGGGGAAGGGGTTTCAGTGTGCGGGGAAGAGGTTTCAGTGTGTGTTGAAGGGGTTTCAGTGTGTGGGGATGGGTTTCAGTGGGTGTGGAAGAAGTTTCAGTGTGTGGGGATGGGTTTCAGTGGGTGTGGAAGAAGTTTCAGCGTGTGGAGAAGAGGTTTCAGTGTGTGGGGAAGATGTTTCAGTGTGAGTGGAAGAGGTTTCAGTGCGTGGGGAAGGAGTTTCAATGTGTGGGGAAGAGGTTTCAGTGTGTGGGGAAGAGGTTTCAGTGTGTGGGGAATAGTTTTCAGTGTTTGTGGAAGGGGTTTCAGTCTGTGGGGAAGAGCTTTCAGTGTGTGGGAAAGAGGTGTCAGTGTGTGGGGAAGGGGTTTCAGTGTGTGGGGAAGTGTTTTCCGTGTTTGGGGAAGAGGTTTCAGAGTGTGGGGAAGGGGTTTCAGTCTGTGTGGATGTGGTTTCTGTGTGTGGGGATGAGGTTTCAGTGTGTGTGGAAGGGGTTTCACTGTGTGGTGAAGGGGATACAGTGTGTGGGAAAGAGGTTTCAGTGTGCGGGGAAGGTGTTTCAGTGTGTGGGGAAGAGGTTTCAGTCTGTGGGGAAGGGGTTTCAGTGTGTGGTGAAGGGGATACAGTGTGTGGGAAAGAGGTTTCAGTGTGCGGGGAAGGTGTTTCAGTGTGTGGGGAAGAGGTTTCAGTATGTGGGGAAGAGGTTTCAGTGTGTGGGGAAGAGGTTTCAGTGTGTGGGGAAGGGGTTTCAGTCTGTGGGGAAGAGGTTTCAGTATGTGTGGAAGAGGTTTCAGTGCGTGGGGAAGCTGTTTCAGTGTGTGGGGAAGAGGCTTCATTGTGTGGGGAAGGTTTTCAGTCTGTGAAGAAGAGGTTTCAGTGTGTGGGGAAGAGGTTTCAGGGTGTGGGGAAGAGGTTTCAGTGTGTGCGGAAGGGGTTTCAGTTTGAGGGGATGGGTTTCAGTGTGTGGGGAAAGAGTTTCAGTGTGTAGGGAAGGGGTTTCAGTGTGTGGGGAAAACGTTTCAGTGTGTGGGGATGGCTTTCAGTGTGTGGGAATGGGTTTCAGTGTGTGGGGAAGGTGTTTCTGCGTGTGGGGAAGAGGTTTCAGTGTGTGGGGATGGGTTTCAGTGTTTGGGGAAGGGGTTTCAGAGTGTGGGGAAGGTGTTTCAGTGTGTGGGGAAGAGGTTTCAGTGTGTGGGGATGGGTTTCAGTGTGTGGGGAAGGGGTTTCAGTCTGTGGGGTAGAGGATTCAGTGTGTGGGGAAGTGGTTTCAGTGTGTGGGGAAGTGGTTTCAGTGTGTGGGGAAGAGGTATCAGTGTGTGGGGAATTGATTTCAGTGTGTGCTTAAGGGGTTTCAGTCTGTGGAGAAGTGGTTTCAGTGTGTGGGTAAGAGGTTTCAGTGTGTGGGGATGGGTTTCAGTGTGTGGGGAAGAGGATTCAGTGTGTGGGGAAGAGGTTTCAGTGTGTGGGGATGGTTTTCAGTGTGTGGGGAAGGGGTTTCAGTGTGTGGGGAAGGGGTTTCAGTGTGTGGGGATGGGTTTCAGTATGTGGGGATGAGGTTTCAGTGTGTGGGGATGGGTTTCAGTGTGTGGGGAAGAGGTTTCAGTGTGTGTGGAAGGGGTTTCAGAGTGTGGATAAGGGGTTTAAGTGTGTGGGGAAGAGTTTTCAGTGTTTGGGGAAGATGTTTCTGTGTGTGGGGATTGGTTTCAGTGTGTGGGGAAGGGTTTCAGTGTGTGGGGAAGAGGTTTCAGTGTGTGTGGAAGAGGTTTCAGTGTGTGTGGAAGAGGTTTAAGTGTGTGTGCAATTGGTTTCAGTGTGTGTGGAAGGGGTTTCAGTGTGTGCGGAAGGGGCTTCAGTGTGTGGGGAAGAGGTTTCAGTTTGTGGGGAAGAGGTTTCAGTGTGTGGGGAAGAGGTTTCAGTGTGTGGGGATGGGTTTCAGTGTGTGGGGAAGGGTTTCAGTGTGTGGGGAAGAGGCTTCAGTGTGTGTGGAAGAGGTTTAAGTGTGTGTGCAAGGGGTTTCAGTGTGTGTGGAAGGGGTTTCAGTGTGTGCGGAAGGGGTTTCAGTGTGTGGGGAAGAGGTTTCAGTGTGTGGGGAAGAGGTTTCAGTGTGTGGGAATGGGTTTCAGTGTGAGTGAAAGATGTTTCAGTGTGTGGGGAAAAGGTTTCAGTATGTGGAGAAGGGTTTCAGTGTGTGGGGAAGGGTTTCAGTATGTGGGGAAGGGGCTTCAGTGTGTGAGGAAGGGGTCTCAGCGTGTGGGGAAGGTGTTTCAGTATGTGTGGAAGAGGTTTCAGTGTGTGTGGAAGAGTTTTCAGTGTGTGTGGAAGGGGTTTCAGCGTGTGGGGAAGGGGTTTCAGCGTGTAGGGAAGGGGTTCTTTGTGTGGGGAAGTGGTTTCAGTTTGTGGGGAAGAGGTTTCAGTTTGCGGGGAAGAGGTTTCAGTGTGTGGGGATGGGTTTCAGTGTGTGGGGAAGAGATTTCAGTCTGTGGGGATGGGTTTCAGTGTGTGGGGAATGGGTTTCAGTTTGTGTGGAAGGGGTTTCAGCGTGTGGGGAATGGGTTTCAGTGTGTGGGGAAGGGGTTTCAGTGTGCGGGGAAGGGGTTACAGTGTGTGTGGAAGGGGTTTCAGTGTGTGGGGAAGGGGTTTCAGTGTGTGTGGAAGAGGTTTCAGTATGTGTGGAAGGGGTTTCAGTGTGTGGGGATGGGTTTCAGTGGGTGTGGAAGAAGTTTCAGCGTGTGGGGAAGAGGTTTCAGTGTGTGGGGAAGATGTTTCAGTGTGAGTGGAAGAGGTTTCAGTGCCTGGGGAAGGAGTTTCAATGTGTGGGGAAGAGGTTTCAGTGTGTGGGGAAGAGGTTTCAGTGTGTGGGGAATAGTTTTCAGTGTTAGTGGAAGGGGTTCCAGTCTGTGGGGAAGAGCTTTCAGTGTGTGGGAAAGAGGTGTCAGTGTGTGGGGAAGGGGTTTCAGTGTGTGGGGAAGTGGTTTCAGTGTTTGGGGAAGAGGTTTCAGAGTGTGGGGAAGGGGTTTCAGTCTGTGTGGATGTGGTTTCTGTGTGTGGGGATGAGGTTTCAGTGTGTGGGGAAGGGGTTTCAGTGTGTGGTGAAGGGGATACAGTGTGTAGGAAAGAGGTTTCAGTGTGCGGGGAAGGTGTTTCAGTGTGTGGGGAAGAGGTTTCAGTGTGTGGGGAAGGGGTTTCAGTGTGTGGTGAAGGGGATACAGTGTGTGGGAAAGAGGTTTCAGTGTGCGGGGAAGGTGTTTCAGTGTGTGGGGAAGAGGTTTCAGTATGTGGGAAAGAGGTTTCAGTGTGTGGGGAAGAGGTTTCAGTGTGTGGGGAAGGGGTTTCAGTCTGTGGGGAAGAGGTTTCAGTATGTGTGGAAGAGGTTTCAGTGCGTGGGGAAGCTGTTTCAGTGTGTGGGGAAGAGGCTTCATTGTGTGGGGAAGGTTTTCAGTCTGTGAAGAAGAGGTTTCAGTGTGTGGGGAAGAGGTTTCAGGGTGTGGGGAAGAGGTTTCAGTGTGTGGGGAAGGGGTTTCAGTTTGAGGGGATGGGTTTCAGTGTGTGGGGAAAGGGTTTCAGTGTGTAGGGAAGGGGTTTCAGTGTGTGGGGAAAACGTTTCTGTGTGTGGGGATGTCTTTCAGTGTGTGGGAATGGGTTTCAGTGTGTGGGGAAGGTGTTTCTGCGTGTGGGGAAGAGGTTTCAGTGTGTGGGGATGGGTTTCAGTGTTTGGGGAAGGGGTTTCAGAGTGTGGGGAAGGTGTTTCAGTGTGTGGGGAAGAGGTTTCAGTGTGTGGGGATGGGTTTCAGTGTGTGGGGAAGCGGTTTCAGTCTGTGGGGTAGAGCATTCAGTGTGTGGGGAAGTGGTTTCAGTGTGTGGGGAAGTGATTTCAGTGTGTGGGGAAGAAGTATCAGTGTGTGGGGAATTGTTTTCAGTGTGTGCTTAAGGGGTTTCAGTCTGTGGAGAAGTGGTTTCAGTGTGTGGGTAAGAGGTTTCAGTGTGTGGGGATGGGTTACAGTGCGTGGGGAAGAGGATTCAGTGTGTGGGGAAGAGGTTTCAGTGTGTGGGGATGGTTTTCAGTGTGTGGGGAAGGGGTTTCAGTGTGTGGGGAAGGGGTTTCAGTGTGTGGGGATGGGTTTCAGTATGTGGGGATGAGGTTTCAGTGTGTGGGGATTGGTTTCAGTGTGTGGGGAAGATGTTTCAGTGTGTGTGGAAGGGGTTTCAGAGTGTGGATAAGGGGTTTAAGTGTGTGGGGAAGAGTTTTCAGTGTGTGGGGAAGAGTTTTTAGTGTGTGGGGAAGAGGTTTCAGTCTGTGGGGAAGGGGTTTCAGTGTGTGGGGAAGAGGTTTCAGTGTGCGGGGAAGGGGTTTCAGTGTGTGAGGAAGAGGTTTCAGTGTTTGGGGAAGATGTTTCTGTGTGTGGGGATTGGTTTCAGTGTGTGGGGAAGGGTTTCAGTCTGTGGGGAAGAGGTTTCAGTGTGTGTGGAAGAAGTTTAAGTGTGTGTGCAAGGGGTTTCAGTGTGTGTGGAAGGGGTTTCAGTGTGTGCGGAAGGGGCTTCAGTGTGTGTGGAAGAGGTTTCAGTGTGTGGGGAAGAGGTTTCAGTGTGTGGGGATGGGTTTCAGTGTGAGTGAAAGATGTTTCAGTGTGTGGGGAAGAGGTTTCAGTATGTGGAGAAGGGTTTCAGTGTGTGGGGAAGGGTTTCAGTATGTGGGGAAGGGGCTTCAGTGTGTGTGGAAGGGGTTTCAGCGTGTGGGGAAGGTGTTTCAGTGTGTGTGGAAGAGGTTTCAGTGTGTGTGGAAGGGTTTTCAGTGTGTGTGGAAGGGGTTTCTGCGTGTGGGGAAAGGGTTTCAGCGTGTAGGGAAGGGGTTCTGTGTGTGGGGAAGAGGTTTCAGTTTGTGGGGAAGAGGTTTCAGTTTGCGGGGAAGAGGTTTCAGTGTGTGGGGATGGGTTTCAGTGTGTGGGAAAGTGGTTTCAGTCTGTGGGGATGGGTTTCAGTGTGTGGGGAATGGGTTTCAGTTTGTGTGGAAGGGGTTTCTGCGTGTGGGGAAGGGGGTTCAGTGTGCGGGGAAGGGTTTTCAGTGTGCGGGGAAGGGGTTTCAGTGTGTGTGGAAGGGGTTTCAGTGTGTGGGGAAGGGGTTACAGTGTGTGTGGAAGGGGTTTCAGTGTGTGGGGAAGGGGTTTCAGTGTGTGTGGAAGAGGTTTCAGTATGTGTGGAAGGGGTATCAGTGTGTGGGGATGGGTTTCAGTGGGTGTGGAAGAAGTTTCAGCGTGTGGGGAAGAGGTTTCAGTGTGTGGGGAAGATGTTTCAGTGTGAGTGGAAGAGGTTTCAGTGCGTGGGGAAGGAGTTTCAATGTGTGGGGAAGAGGTTTCAGTGTGTGGGGAAGAGGTTTCAGTGTGTGGGGAATAGTTTTCAGTGTTTGTGGAAGGGGTTTCAGTCTGTGGGGAAGAGCTTTCAGTGTGTGGGAAAGAGGTGTCAGTGTGTGGGGAAGGGGTTTCAGTGTGTGGGGAAGTGGTTTCAGTGTTTGGGGAAGAGGTTTCAGAGTGTGGGGAAGGGGTTTCAGTCTGTGTGGATGTGGTTTCTGTGTGTGGGGATGAGGTTTTAGTGTATGGGGAAGGGGTTTCAGTGTGTGGTGAAGGGGATACAGTGTGTGGGAAAGAGGTTTCAGTGTGCGGGGAAGGTGTTTCAGTGTGTGGGGAAGAGGTTTCAGTGTGTGGGAATGGGTTTCAGTGTGAGTGAAAGATGTTTCAGTGTGTGGGGAAAAGGTTTCAGTATGTGGAGAAGGGTTTCAGTGTGTGGGGAAGGGTTTCAGTATGTGGGGAAGGGGCTTCAGTGTGTGAGGAAGGGGTCTCAGCGTGTGGGGAAGGTGTTTCAGTATGTGTGGAAGAGGTTTCAGTGTGTGTGGAAGAGTTTTCAGTGTGTGTGGAAGGGGTTTCAGCGTGTGGGGAAGGGGTTTCAGCGTGTAGGGAAGGGGTTCTTTGTGTGGGGAAGTGGTTTCAGTTTGTGGGGAAGAGGTTTCAGTTTGCGGGGAAGAGGTTTCAGTGTGTGGGGATGGGTTTCAGTGTGTGGGGAAGAGATTTCAGTCTGTGGGGATGGGTTTCAGTGTGTGGGGAATGGGTTTCAGTTTGTGTGGAAGGGGTTTCAGCGTGTGGGGAATGGGTTTCAGCGTGTGGGGCGGGGGGTTCAGTGTGCCTGGAAGGGTTTTCAGTGTGCGGGGAAGGGGTTTCAGTGTGTGTGGAAGGGGTTTCAGTGTGTGGGGAAGGGGTTTCAGTGTGCGGGGAAGGGGTTACAGTGTGTGTGGAAGGGGTTTCAGTGTGTGGGGAAGGGGTTTCAGTGTGTGTGGAAGAGGTTTCAGTATGTGTGGAAGGGGTTTCAGTGTGTGGGGATGGGTTTCAGTGGGTGTGGAAGAAGTTTCAGCGTGTGGGGAAGAGGTTTCAGTGTGTGGGGAAGATGTTTCAGTGTGAGTGGAAGAGGTTTCAGTGCCTGGGGAAGGAGTTTCAATGTGTGGGGAAGAGGTTTCAGTGTGTGGGGAAGAGGTTTCAGTGTGTGGGGAATAGTTTTCAGTGTTAGTGGAAGGGGTTCCAGTCTGTGGGGAAGAGCTTTCAGTGTGTGGGAAAGAGGTGTCAGTGTGTGGGGAAGGGGTTTCAGTGTGTGGGGAAGTGGTTTCAGTGTTTGGGGAAGAGGTTTCAGAGTGTGGGGAAGGGGTTTCAGTCTGTGTGGATGTGGTTTCTGTGTGTGGGGATGAGGTTTCAGTGTGTGGGGAAGGGGTTTCAGTGTGTGGTGAAGGGGATACAGTGTGTAGGAAAGAGGTTTCAGTGTGCGGGGAAGGTGTTTCAGTGTGTGGGGAAGAGGTTTCAGTGTGTGGGGAAGGGGTTTCAGTGTGTGGTGAAGGGGATACAGTGTGTGGGAAAGAGGTTTCAGTGTGCGGGGAAGGTGTTTCAGTGTGTGGGGAAGAGGTTTCAGTATGTGGGAAAGAGGTTTCAGTGTGTGGGGAAGAGGTTTCAGTGTGTGGGGAAGGGGTTTCAGTCTGTGGGGAAGAGGTTTCAGTATGTGTGGAAGAGGTTTCAGTGCGTGGGGAAGCTGTTTCAGTGTGTGGGGAAGAGGCTTCATTGTGTGGGGAAGGTTTTCAGTCTGTGAAGAAGAGGTTTCAGTGTGTGGGGAAGAGGTTTCAGGGTGTGGGGAAGAGGTTTCAGTGTGTGGGGAAGGGGTTTCAGTTTGAGGGGATGGGTTTCAGTGTGTGGGGAAAGGGTTTCAGTGTGTAGGGAAGGGGTTTCAGTGTGTGGGGAAAACGTTTCTGTGTGTGGGGATGTCTTTCAGTGTGTGGGAATGGGTTTCAGTGTGTGGGGAAGGTGTTTCTGCGTGTGGGGAAGAGGTTTCAGTGTGTGGGGATGGGTTTCAGTGTTTGGGGAAGGGGTTTCAGAGTGTGGGGAAGGTGTTTCAGTGTGTGGGGAAGAGGTTTCAGTGTGTGGGGATGGGTTTCAGTGTGTGGGGAAGCGGTTTCAGTCTGTGGGGTAGAGCATTCAGTGTGTGGGGAAGTGGTTTCAGTGTGTGGGGAAGTGATTTCAGTGTGTGGGGAAGAAGTATCAGTGTGTGGGGAATTGTTTTCAGTGTGTGCTTAAGGGGTTTCAGTCTGTGGAGAAGTGGTTTCAGTGTGTGGGTAAGAGGTTTCAGTGTGTGGGGATAGGTTACAGTGCGTGGGGAAGAGGATTCAGTGTGTGGGGAAGAGGTTTCAGTGTGTGGGGATGGTTTTCAGTGTGTGGGGAAGGGGTTTCAGTGTGTGGGGAAGGGGTTTCAGTGTGTGGGGATGGGTTTCAGTATGTGGGGATGAGGTTTCAGTGTGTGGGGATTGGTTTCAGTGTGTGGGGAAGATGTTTCAGTGTGAGTGGAAGGGGTTTCAGAGTGTGGATAAGGGGTTTAAGTGTGTGGGGAAGAGTTTTCAGTGTGTGGGGAAGAGTTTTTAGTGTGTGGGGAAGAGGTTTCAGTCTGTGGGGAAGGGGTTTCAGTGTGTGGGGAAGAGGTTTCAGTGTGCGGGGAAGGGGTTTCAGTGTGTGAGGAAGAGGTTTCAGTGTTTGGGGAAGATGTTTCTGTGTGTGGGGATTGGTTTCAGTGTGTGGGGAAGGGTTTCAGTCTGTGGGGAAGAGGTTTCAGTGTGTGTGGAAGAAGTTTAAGTGTGTGTGCAAGGGGTTTCAGTGTGTGTGGAAGGGGTTTCAGTGTGTGCGGAAGGGGCTTCAGTGTGTGTGGAAGAGGTTTCAGTGTGTGGGGAAGAGGTTTCAGTGTGTGGGGATGGGTTTCAGTGTGAGTGAAAGATGTTTCAGTGTGTGGGGAAGAGGTTTCAGTATGTGGAGAAGGGTTTCAGTGTGTGGGGAAGGGTTTCAGTATGTGGGGAAGGGGCTTCAGTGTGTGTGGAAGGGGTTTCAGCGTGTGGGGAAGGTGTTTCAGTGTGTGTGGAAGAGGTTTCAGTGTGTGTGGAAGGGTTTTCAGTGTGTGTGGAAGGGGTTTCTGCGTGTGGGGAAAGGGTTTCAGCGTGTAGGGAAGGGGTTCTGTGTGTGGGGAAGAGGTTTCAGTTTGTGGGGAAGAGGTTTCAGTTTGCGGGGAAGAGGTTTCAGTGTGTGGGGATGGGTTTCAGTGTGTGGGAAAGTGGTTTCAGTCTGTGGGGATGGGTTTCAGTGTGTGGGGAATGGGTTTCAGTTTGTGTGGAAGGGGTTTCTGCGTGTGGGGAAGGGGGTTCAGTGTGCGGGGAAGGGTTTTCAGTGTGCGGGGAAGGGGTTTCAGTGTGTGTGGAAGGGGTTTCAGTGTGTGGGGAAGGGGTTACAGTGTGTGTGGAAGGGGTTTCAGTGTGTGGGGAAGGGGTTTCAGTGTGTGTGGAAGAGGTTTCAGTATGTGTGGAAGGGGTATCAGTGTGTGGGGATGGGTTTCAGTGGGTGTGGAAGAAGTTTCAGCGTGTGGGGAAGAGGTTTCAGTGTGTGGGGAAGATGTTTCAGTGTGAGTGGAAGAGGTTTCAGTGCGTGGGGAAGGAGTTTCAATGTGTGGGGAAGAGGTTTCAGTGTGTGGGGAAGAGGTTTCAGTGTGTGGGGAATAGTTTTCAGTGTTTGTGGAAGGGGTTTCAGTCTGTGGGGAAGAGCTTTCAGTGTGTGGGAAAGAGGTGTCAGTGTGTGGGGAAGGGGTTTCAGTGTGTGGGGAAGTGGTTTCAGTGTTTGGGGAAGAGGTTTCAGAGTGTGGGGAAGGGGTTTCAGTCTGTGTGGATGTGGTTTCTGTGTGTGGGGATGAGGTTTTAGTGTATGGGGAAGGGGTTTCAGTGTGTGGTGAAGGGGATACAGTGTGTGGGAAAGAGGTTTCAGTGTGCGGGGAAGGTGTTTCAGTGTGTGGGGAAGAGGTTTCAGTGTGTGGGGAAGGGGTTTCAGTGTGCGGGGAAGGTGTTTCAGTGTGTGGGGAAGAGGTTTCAGTATGTGGGGAAGAGGTTTCAGTGTGTGGGGAAGAGGTTTCAGAGTGTGGGGAAGGGTTTCAGTCTGTGGGGAAGAGGTTTCAGCATGTGTGGAAGAGGTTTCAGTGCGTGGGGAAGCTGTTTCAGTGTGTGGGGAAGAGGCCTCATTGTGTGGGGAAGGTTTTCAGTCTGTGGCGAAGAGGTTTCAGTGTGTGGGGAAGAGGTTTCAGAGTGTGGGGAAGAGGTTTCAGTGTGTGGGGAAGGGGTTTCAGTTTGAGGGGATGGGTTTCAGTGTGTGGGGAAAGGGTTTCAGTGTGTAGGGAAGGGGTTTCAGGGTGTGGGGAAATCGTTTCAGTGTGTGGGGATGGCTTTCAGTGTGTGGGGATGGGTTTCAGTGTGTGGGGAAGGTGTTTCTGCGTGTGGGGAAGAGGTTTCAGTGTCTGGGGATGGGTTTCAGTGTTTGGGGAAGAGGTTTCAGAGTGTGGGGAAGGTGTTTCAGTGTGTGGGGAAGAGGTTTCAGTGTGTGGGGAAGAGGTTTCAGTGTGTGGGGATGGGTTTCAGTGTGTGGGGAAGGGGTTTCAGTCTGTGGGGTAGAGGATTCAGTGTGTGGGGAAGTGGTTTCAGTGTGTGGGGAAGTGGTTTCAGTGTGTGGGGAAGAGGTATCAGTGTGTGGGGAATTGTTTTCAGTATGTGGTGAAGGGGTTTCAGTCTGTGGAGAAGTGGTTTCAGTGTGTGGGTAAGAGGTTTCAGTGTGTGGGGATGGGTTTCAGTGTGTGGGGAAGAGGATTCAGTGTGTGGGGAAGAGGTTTCAGTGTGTGGGGATGGTTTTCAGTGTGTGGGGAAGGGGTTTCAGTGTATGGGGAAGAGGTTTCAGTGTGTGGGGATGGGTTTCAGTTTGTGGGGAAGGGTTTCAGTGTATGGGGAAGAGGTTTCAGTGTGTGGGGAAGAGGTTTCAGCGTGTGGGGAACTGGTTTCAGTCTGTGGAGAAGTGGTTTCAGTGTGTGGGGAAGAGGTTTCAGTGTGCGGGGAAGTGTTTCAGTGTGTGGGGAAGGGTTTCAGTGTGTGTGGAAGGGGTTTCATTGTGTGTGGAAGGGGTTTCAGCGTGTGGGGAAGGGGTTTCATTGTGTGTGGAAGAGGTTTCAGTGTGTGTGGAAGGGTTTTCAGTGTGTGTGGAAGGGGTTTCAGCCTGTGGGGAAGGGGTTTCAGCGTGTAGGGAAGGGTTTCTGTGTGTGGGGAAGTGGTTTCAGTGTGTGGGGAAGAGGTTTCAGTTAGCGGGGAAGAGGTTTCAGTGTGTGGGGATGGGTTTCAGTGTGTGGGGAAGAGGTTTCAGTCTGTGGGGATGGGTTTCAATGTGTGGGGAAGATGTTTCTGTGTGTGGGGATTGGTTTCAGTGTGTGGGGAATGCTTTCAGTGTGTGGGGAAGAGGTTTCAGTATGTGTGGAAGAGGTTTAAGTGTGTGTGCAAGGGGTTTCAGTGTGTGTGGAAGGGGTTTCAGTGTGTGCGGAAGGGGTTTCAGTGTGTGGGGAAGAGGTTTCATTGTGTGTGGAAGGGGTTTCAGCGTTTGGGGAAGGGGTTTCATTGTGTGTGGAAGAGGTTTCAGTGTGTGTGGAAGGGTTTCAGTGTGTGTGGAAGGTGTTTCAGCCTGTGGGGAAGGGGTTTCAGCGTGTAGGGAAGGGTTTCTGTGTGTGGGGAAGAGGTTTCAGTGTGTGGGGATGGGTTTCAGTGTGTGGGGAAGATGTTTCAGTCTGTGGGGATGGGTTTCAGTGTGTGGGGAATGGGTTTCAGTGTGTGTGGAAGGCGTTTCAGCGTGTGGGGAAGGGGTTTCAGCGTGTAGGGAAGGGGGTTCAGTGTGCGGGGAAGGGTTTTCAGTGTGCAGGGAAGGGGTTTCAGTGTGTGTGGAAGGGGTTTGAGTGTGTGGGGAAGGGGTTTCAGTGTGTGCGGAAGGGGTTTCAGTGTGTGTGGAAGAGGTTTCAGTATGTGTGGAAGGGGTTTCAGTGTGTGGGGATGGGTTTCAGTGGGTGTGGAAGAAGTTTCAGCGTGTGGGGATGAGGTTTCAGTGTGTGGGGAAGATGTTTCAGTGTGAGTGGAAGAGGTTTCAGTGCGTGGGGAAGGAGTTTCAATGTGTGGGGGAGAAGTTTCAGTGTGTGGGGAAGAGGTTTCAGTGTGTGGGGAAGAGGTTTTGGTATGTGTGGAAGGGGTTTCAGTGTGTGGGGAAGGGGTTTCAGTGTGTGGGGAAGAGGTTTCAGTGTGTGGGGAAGGATTTCAGTCTGTGGGGAAGAGCTTTCAGTGTGTGGGAAAGAGGCTTCAGTGTGTGGGGAAGGGGTTTCAGTGTGTGGGGAAGAGGTTTCAGTGTGTGGGGAAGTGGTTTCAGTGTGTGGGGAAGGGTTTCAGTCTGTGGCGAAGAGGTTTCAGTGTGTGGGGATGGGTTTCAGTGGGTGTGTAAGAAGTTTCAGCGTGTGGGGAAGGAGATTCAGTGTGTGGGGAAGAGGTTTCAGAGTGTGGGGAAGAGGTTTCAGTGCGTGGGGAAGGGGCTTCAGTGTGTGTGGAAGGGGATTCAGCGTGTGGGGAAGGGGTTTCATTGTGTGTGGAAGATGTTTCAGTGTGTGTGGAAGTGTTTTCAGTGTGTGGTGAAGGGTTTCAGTATGTGGGGAAGGGGCTTCAGTGAGTGTGGAAGGGGTTTCAGCGTGTGGGGAAGGGGTTTCATTGTGTGTGGAAGAGGTTTCAGTGTGTGTGGAAGGGTTTTCAGTGTGTGTGGAAGGGGTTTCAGCCTGTGGGGAAGGGTTTTCAGCGTGTAGGGAAGGGTTTCTGTGTGTGGGGAAGTGGTTTCAGTGTGTGGGGAAGAGGTTTCAGTTAGCGGGGAAGAGGTTTCAGTGTGTGGGGATGGGTTTCAGTGTGTGGGGAAGAGGTTTCAGTCTGTGTGGATGGGTTTCAATGTGTGGGGAAGATGTTTCTGTGTGTGGGGATTGGTTTCAGTGTGTGGGGAATGCTTTCAGTGTGTGGGGAAGAGGTTTCAGTATGTGTGGAAGAGGTTTAAGTGTGTGTGCAAGGGGTTTCAGTGTGTGTGGAAGGGGTTTCAGTGTGTGCGGAAGGGGTTTCAGTGTGTGGGGAAGAGGTTTCATTGTGTGGGGAAGAGGTTTCAGTGTCTGGGGATGGGTTTCAGTGTGAGTGAAAGATGTTTCAGTGTGTGGGGAAGAGGTTTCAGTGTGTGGAGAAGGGTTTCAGTGTGTGGTGAAGGGTTTCAGTATGTGGGGAAGGGGCTTCAGTGTGTGTGGAAGGGGTTTCAGCGTGTGGGGAAGGGGTTTCATTGTGTGTGGAAGAGGTTTCAGTGTGTGTGGAAGGGTTTTCAGTGTGTGTGGAAGGGGTTTCAGCCTGTGGGGAAGTGGTTTCAGCGTGTAGGGAAGGGTTTCTGTGTGTGGGGAAGTGGTTTCAGTGTGTGGGGAAGAGGTTTCAGTTAGCGGGGAAGAGGTTTCAGTGTGTGGGGATGGGTTTCAGTGTGTGGGGAAGAGGTTTCAGTCTGTGGGGATGGGTTTCAATGTGTGGGGAAGATGTCTCTGTGTGTGGGGATTGGTTTCAGTGTGTGGGGAATGCTTTCAGTGTGTGGGGAAGAGGTTTCAGTATGTGTGGAAGAGGTTTAAGTGTGTGTGCAAGGGGTTTCAGTGTGTGTGGAAGGGGTTTCAGTGTGTGCGGAAGGGGTTTCAGTGTGTGGGGAAGTGGTTTCATTGTGTGGGGAAGAGGTTTCAGTGTCTGGGGATGGGTTTCAGTGTGAGTGAAAGATGTTTCAGTGTGTGGGGAAGAGGTTTCAGTGTGTGGAGAAGGGTTTCAGTGTGTGGTGAAGGGTTTCAGTATGTGGGGAAGGGGCTTCAGTGTGTGTGGAAGGGGTTTCAGCGTGTGGGGAAGGGGTTTCATTGTGTGTGGAAGAGGTTTCAGTGTGTGTGGAAGGGTTTTCAGTGTGTGTGGAAGGGGTTTCAGCCTGTGGGGAAGGGGTTTCAGCGTGTAGGGAAGTGTTTCTGTGTGTGGGGAAGTGGTTTCAGTGTGTGGGGAAGAGGTTTCAGTTAGCGGGGAAGAGGTTTCAGTCTGTGGGGATGGGTTTCAGTGTGTGGTGAATGGGTTTCAGTGTGTGTGGAAGGCGTTTCAGCGTGTGGGGAAGGGGTTTCAGCTTGTGGGGAAGGGGGTTCAGTGTGCGGGGAAGGGTTTTCAGTGTGCAGGGAAAGGGTTTCAGTGTGTGTGGAAAGGGTTTGAGTGTGTGGGGACGGGGTTTCAGTGTGTGGGGAAGGGGTTTCAGTGTGTGTGGAAGAGGTTTCAGTATGTGTGGAAGGGGTTTCAGTGTGTGGGGATGGGTTTCAGTGGGTGTGGAAGAAGTTTCAGCGTGTGGGGAAGAGATTTCAGTGTGTGGGGAAGATGTTTCAGTGTGAGTGGAAGAGGTTTCAGTGCGTGGGGAAGGAGTGTCAATGTGTGGGGGAGAGGTTTCAGTGTGGGGGGAAGAGGTTTCATTGTGTGGGGAAGAGTTTTCAGTGTGTGTGGAAGGGGTTTAAGTGCTTGGGGAAGGGGTTTCAGTGTGTGGGGAAGAGGTTTCAGTGTGTGGGGAAGGGTTTCAGTCTGGGGGGAAGAGCTTTCAATGTGTGGAAAAGTGGTGTCAGTGTGTGGGGAAGGGGTTACAGTGTGTGTGGAAGGGGTTTCAGTGTTTGGGGAAGGGGTTTCAGTGTGTGTGGAAGAGGTTTCAGTGTGTGTGGAAGGAGTTTCAGTGTGTGGGGATGGGTTTCAGTGGGTGTGGAAGAAGTTTCAGCGGGTGTGGAAGAAGTTTCAGCGTGTGGGGAAGAGGATTCAGTGTCTGGGGAAGATGTTTCAGTGTGTGTGGAAGAGGTTTCTGTGCGTGGGGAAGGAGTTTCAGTGTGTGGGGAAGAGGTTTCAGTGTGTGGGAAAGAGGTTTTGGTGTGTGTGGAAGGGGTTTCAGTGCGTGGGGAAGGGGTTTCAGTGTGTGGGGAAGAGGTTTCAGTGTGTGGGGATGGGTTTCAGTGTGTGGGGAAGAGCTTTCAGTCTGTGGGGATGGGTTTCAATGTGTGGGGAAGATGTTTCTGTGTGTGGGGATTGGTTTCAGTGTGTGGGGATGGGTTTCAATGTGTGGGGAAGATGTTTCTGTGTGTGGGGATTGGTTTCAGTGTGTGGGGAATGCTTTCAGTGTGTGGGGAAGAGGTTTCAGTATGTGTGGAAGAGGTTTAAGTGTTTGTGCAAGGGGTTTCAGTGTGTGTGGAAGGGGTTTCAGTGTGTGCGGAAGGGGTTTCAGTGTGTGGGGAAGAGGTTTCATTGTGTGGGGAAGAGGTTTCAGTGTCTGGGGATGGGTTTCAGTGTGAGTGAAAGATGTTTCAGTGTGTGGGGAAGAGGTTTCAGTGTGTGGAGAAGGGGTTTCAGTGTGTGTGGAAGAGGTTTCAGTGTGTGTGGAAGGGTTTTCAGTGTGTGGGGATGGGTTTCAGTGGGTGTGGAAGAAGTTTCAGCGTGTGGGGAAGAGGATTCAGTGTGTGGGGAAGATGTTTCAGTGTGTGTGGAAGAGGTTTCTGTGCGTGGGGAAGGAGTTTCAGTGTGTGGGGAAGAGGTTTCAGTGTGTGGGGATGGGTTTCAGTGTGTGGGGAAGAGGTTTCAGTCTGTGGGGATGGGTTTCAATGTGTGGGGAAGATGTTTCTGTGTGTGGGGATTGGTTTCAGTGTGTGGGGAATGCTTTCAGTGTGTGGGGAAGAGGTTTCAGTATGTGTGGAAGAGGTTTAAGTGTGTGTGCAAGGGGTTTCAGTGTGTGTGGAAGTGGTTTCAGTGTGTGCGGAAGGGGTTTCAGTGTGTGGGGAAGAAGTTTCATTGTGTGGGGAAGAGGTTTCAGTGTCTGGGGATGGGTTTCATGTGAGTGAAAGATGTTTCAGTGTGTGGGGAAGAGGTTTCAGTGTGTGGAGAAGGGTTTCAGTGTGTGGTGAAGGGTTTCAGTATGTGGGGAAGGGGCTTCAGTGTGTGTGGAAGGGGTTTCAGCGTGTGGGGAAGGGGTTTCATTGTGTGTGGAAGAGGTTTCAGTGTGTGTGGAAGGGTTTCAGTGTGTGTGGAAGGGGTTTCAGCCTGTGGGGAAGGGGTTTCAGCGTGTAGGGAAGGGTTTCTGTGTGTGGGGAAGTGGTTTCAGTGTGTGGGGAAGAGGTTTTAGTTAGCGGGGAAGAGGTTTCAGTGTGTGGGGATGGGTTTCAGTGTGTGGGGAAGAGGTTTCAGTCTGTGGGGATGGGTTTCAGTGTGTGGGGAATGGGTTTCAGTGTGTGTGGAAGGCGTTTCAGCGTGTGGGGAAGGGGTTTCAGCGTGTGGGGAATGGGGTTCAGTGTGCGGGGAAGGGTTTCCAGTGTGCAGGGAAGGGGTTTCAGTGTGTGTGGAAGGGGTTTGAGTGTGTGGGGAAGGGGTTTCAGTGTGTGGGGAAGGGGTTTCAGTGTGTGTGGAAGAGGTTTCAGTATGTGTGGAAGGGGTTTCAGTGTGTGGGGATGGGTTTCAGTGGGTGTGGAAGAAGTTTCAGCGTGTGGGGAAGAGGTTTCAGTGTGTGGGGAAGATGTTTCAGTGTGAGTGGAAGATGTTTCAGTGCATGTGGAAGGAGTTTCAATGTGTGGGGGAGAGGTTTCAGTGTGGGGGGAAGAGGTTTCATTGTGTGGGGAAGAGTTTTCAGTGTGTGTGGAAGGGGTTTCAGTGCGTGGGGAAGAGGTTTCAGTGTGTGGGGAAGAGGTTTCAGTGTGTGGGGAAGGGTTTCAGTCTGGAGGGAAGAGCTTTCAGTGTGTGGAAAAGAGGTGTCAGTGTCAGAGGGGAAGGGGTTACAGTGTGTGTGGAAGGGGTTTCAGTGTGTGGGGAAGGGGTTTCAGTGTGTGAGGAAGAGGTTTCAGTGTGTGGGGAAGATGTTTCAGTGTGTGGGGATGGGTTTCAGTGGGTGTGGAAGAAGTTTCAGTGTGTGGGGAAGAGGTTTCAGTGTGTGGGGAAGAGGTTTTGGTGTGTGTGGAAGGGGTTTCAGTGTGTGGGGAAGGGGTTTCAGTGTGTGGGGAAGAGGTTTCAGTGTGTGGGGAAGGGTTTCAGTCTGTGGGGAAGAGCTTTCAGTGTGTGGGAAAGAGGTTTCAGTGTGTGGGGAAGGGGTATCAGTGTGTGGGGAAGAGGTTTCAGTGTGTGGGTAAGTGGTTTCAGTGTGTGGGGAAGGGTTTCAGTCTGTGGCGAAGAGGTTTCAGTGTGTGGGGATGTGTTTCAGTGGGTGTGTAAGAAGTTTCAGCGTGTGGGGAAGGAGATTCAGTGTGTACGGAAGGGGTTTCAGAGTGTGGGGAAGAGGTTTCAGTGCGTGGGGAAGGGGCTTCAGTGTGTGTGGAAGGGGTTTCAGCGTGTGGGGAAGGGGTGTCATTGTGTGTGGAAGAGGTTTCAGTGTGTGTGGAAGGGTTTTCAGTGTGTGGTGAAGGGTTTCAGTATGTGGGGAAGGGGCTTCAGTGTGTGTGGAAGGGGTTTCAGCGTGTGGGGAAGGGGTTTCATTGTGTGTGGAAGAGGTTTCAGTGTGTGTGGAAGGGTTTTCAGTGTGTGTGGAAGGGGTTTCAGCCTGTGGGGAAGGGGTTTCAGCGTGTAGGGAAGTGTTTCTGTGTGTGGGGAAGTGGTTTCACTGTGTGGGGAAGAGGTTTCAGTTAGCGGGGAAGAGGTTTCAGTGTGTGGGGATGGGTTTCAGTGTGTGGGGAAGAGGTCTCAGTCTGTGGGGATGGGTTTCAATGTGTGGGGAAGATGTTTCTGTGTGTGGGGATTGGTTTCAGTGTGTGGGGAATGCTTTCAGTGTGTGGGGAAGAGGTTTCAGTATGTGTGGAAGAGGTTTAAGTGTGTGTGCAAGGGGTTTCAGTGTGTGTGGAAGGGGTTTCAGTGTGTGCGGAAGGGGTTTCAGTGTGTGGGGAAGAGGTTTCATTGTGTGGGGAAGAGGTTTCAGTGTCTGGGGATGGGTTTCAGTGTGAGTGAAAGATGTTTCAGTGTGTGGGGAAGAGGTTTCAGTGTGTGGAGAAGGGTTTCAGTGTGTGGTGAAGGGTTTCAGTATGTGGGGAAGGGGCTTCAGTGTGTGTGGAAGGGGTTTCAGTGTGTGGGGAAGGGGTTTCATTGTGTGTGGAAGAGGTTTCAGTGTGTGTGGAAGGGTTTTCAGTGTGTGTGGAAGGGGTTTCAGCCTGTGGGGAAGGGGTTTCAGCGTGTAGGGAAGGGTTTCTGTGTGTGGGGAAGTGGTTTCAGTGTGTGGGGAAGAGGTTCCAGTTAGCGGGGAAGAGGTTTCAGTGTGTGGGGATGGGTTTCAGTGTGTGGGGAAGAGGTTTCAGTCTGTGGGGATGGGTTTCAATGTGTGGGGAAGATGTTTCTGTGTGTGGGGATTGGTTTCAGTGTGTGGGGAATGCTTTCAGTGTGTGGGGAAGAGGTTTCAGTATGTGTGGAAGAGGTTTAAGTGTGTGTGCAAGGGGTTTCAGTGTGTGTGGAAGGGGTTTCAGTGTGTGCGGAAGGGGTTTCAGTGTGTGGGGAAGAGGTTTCATTGTGTGGGGAAGAGGTTTCAGTGTCTGGGGATGGGTTTCAGTGTGAGTGAAAGATGTTTCAGTGTGTGGGGAAGAGGTTTCAGTGTGTGGAGAAGGGTTTCAGTGTGTGGTGAAGGGTTTCAGTATGTGGGGAAGGGGCTTCAGTGTGTGTGGAAGGGGTTTCAGCGTGTGGGGAAGGAGTTTCATTGTGTGTGGAAGAGGTTTCAGTGTGTGTGGAAGGGTTTTCAGTGTGTGTGGAAGGGGTTTCAGCCTGTGGGGAAGGGGTTTCAGCGTGTAGGGAAGTGTTTCTGTGTGTGGGGAAGTTGTTTCAGTGTGTGGGGAAGAGGTTTCAGTTAGCGGAGAAGAGGTTTCAGTGTGTGGGGATGGGTTTCAGTGTGTGGGGAAGAGGTTTCAGTCTGTGGGGTTGGGTTTCAGTGTGTGGGGAATGGGTTTCAGTGTGTGTGGAAGGCGTTTCAGTGTGTGGGGAAGGGGTTTCAGCTTGTGGGGAAGGGGGTTCAGTGTGCGGGGAAGGGTTTTCAGTGTGCAGGGAAGGGGTTTCAGTGTGTGTGGAAAGGGTTTGAGTGTGTGGGGAAGGGGTTTCAGTGTGTGGGGATGGGTTTCAGTGGGTGTGGAAGAAGTTTCAGCGTGTGGGGAAGAGGTTTCAGTGTGTGGGGAAGATGTTTCAGTGTGAGTGGAAGAGGTTTCAGTGCGTGGGGAAGGAGTGTCAATGTGTGGGGGAGAGGTTTCAGTGTGGGGGGAAGAGCTTTCATTGTGTGGGGAAGAGTTTTCAGTGTGTGTGGAAGGGGTTTCAGTGCGTG
Organism: Heterodontus francisci; assembly: GCF_036365525.1. NCBI lineage: Eukaryota > Metazoa > Chordata > Chondrichthyes > Heterodontiformes > Heterodontidae > Heterodontus > Heterodontus francisci. The sequence continues at coordinate 889,965 of NW_027141653.1, read as the reverse complement.
GGGAAGGGGTTTCAGTGTGTGGGGAAGAGGTTTCAGTGTGTGGGGAAGGGTTTCAGTCTGGGGGGAAGAGCTTTCAGTGTGTGGAAAAGTGGTGTCAGTGTGTGGGGAAGGGGTTACAGTGTGTGTGGAAGGGGTTTCAGTGTGTGGGGAAGGGGTTTCAGTGTGTGTGGAAGAGGTTTCAGTGTGTGTGGAAGGGGTTTCAGTGTGTGGGGATGGGTTTCAGTGGGTGTGGAAGAAGTTTCAGCGTGTGGGAAAGAGGATTCAGTGTGTGGGGAAGATGTTTCAGTGTGTGTGGAAGAGGTTTCTGTGCGTGGGGAAGGAGTTTCAGTGTGTGGGGAAGAGGTTTCAGTGTGTGGGGAAGAGGTTTTGGTGTGTGTGGAAGGGGTTTCAGTGCGTGGGGAAGGGGTTTCAGTGTGTGGGGAAGAGGTTTCAGTGTGTGGGGAAGGGTTTCAGTCTGTGGGGAAGAGCTTTCAGTGTGTGGGAAAGAGGTTTCAGTGTGTGGGGAAGGGGTTTCAATGTGTGGGGAAGTGGTTTCAGTGTGTGGGGAAGAGGTTTCAGAGTGTGGGGAAGGGGTATCAGTCTGTGGGGAAGTGGTTTCAGTGTGTGGGGAAGAGGTTTCAGTGTGTGGGGAAGGGGTTTCAGTGCGTGGTGAAGGGGGTACAGTGTGTGGGAAAGAGGTTTCAGTGTGCGGGGAAGGGGTTTCAGTGTGTGGGGAAGAGGTTTCAGTGTGTGGGGAAGTGGTTTCAGTGTGTGGGGAAGGGTTTCAGTCTGTTACGAAGAGGTTTCAGTGTGTGGGGATGGGTTTCAGTGGGTGTGGAAGAAGTTTCAGCGTGTGGGGAAGGATATTCAGTGTGTGGGGAAGAGGTTTCAGAGTGTGGGGAAGAGGTTTCAGTGTGTTTGGAAGAGGTTTCAGTGCGTGGGGAAGGGGTTTCAGTGCGTGGGGAAGAGGTTGCTGAATGTGGGGAAGGGTTTCAGTCTTTGGGGAAGAGCTTTCAGTGTGTAGGGAAGAGGTTTCAGTGTGTGGGGATGGGTTTCAGTGTGTGGGGATGGGTTTCAGTGTGTGGGGAAGTGGTTTCAGTGTGTGGGGAAGGGTTTCAGTCTGTGGCGAAGAGGTTTCAGTGTGTGGGGATGGGTTTCAGTGGGTGTGTAAGAAGTTCCAGCGTGTGGGGAAGGAGATTCAGTGTGTACGGAAGGGGTTTCAGAGTGTGGGGAAGAGGTTTCAGTGCGTGGGGAAGGGGCTTCAGTGAGTGTGGAAGGGGTTTCAGCGTGTGGGGAAGAGGTTTCAGTGTGTGCGGAAGGGGTTTCTGCGTGTGGGGAAGGGGTTTCAGTGTATGCGGAAGAGGTTTCAGTGTGTTGGGAAGGGTTTCAGTGTGTGGGGAAGAGCTATCAGTGTGTGCGGAAGGGGTTTCAGTGTGTGTGGAAGAGGTTTAAGTGTGTGTGGAAGGTGTTTCAGTGTGTGTGGAAGGGGCTTCAGTGTTTGTGAAAGATGTTTCAGTGTGTGGGGAAGAGGTTTCAGAGCGTGGAGAAGGGTTTTCGTGTGTGGGGAAGGGTTTCAGTGTGTGGGGAAGGGGTTTCAGTGTGTGTGGAAGGGGTTTCAGCGTGTGCGCAAGGGGTTTCAGTGTGTGTGGAAGAGGTTTCAGTAAGTGTGGAAGGGGTTTCAGAGTGTGTGGAAGGGGTTTCAGCGTGTGGAGAAGGGGTTTCAGCGTGTGGGGAAGGGTTTATGTGTGTGGGGAAGTGGTTTCAGTGTGTGGGGAAGAGGTTTCAGTCTGCGGGGAAGAGGTTTCAGTGTGTGGGGATGGGTTTCAGTGTGTGACGAAGAGGTTTCAGTCTGCGGGGATGGATTTCAGTGTGTGAGGAATGGGTTTCAGTGTGTGTGGAAGGGGTTTCAGCGTGTGGGGTAGGGGTTTCAGCGTGTGGGGAAGAGGTTTCAGTGTGTGGGGAAGAGGTTTCAGTGTGTGGGGATGGGTTTCATTGTGTGGGGAATGGTTTCAGTGTGACGGGGATGGATTTCAGTGTGCGGGGAAGGGGCAACAGTGTGTGTGGAAGACGATTCAGTGCGTGGGGAAGGGGTTTCAGTGTTTGTGTAAGATGTTTCAGTGTGTGTGGAAGGGGTTTCAGTGTGTGGGGATGGGTTTCAGTGCGTGTGGAAGAAGTTTCAGCGTGTGGGGAAGAGGTTTCAGTGTGTGGGGAAGAGGTTTCAGTGTGTGTGGAAGAGGTTTCAGTGCGTGGGGAAGGAGCTTCAGTGTTTGGGGAAGAGGTTTCAGTGTTTGGGGAAGAGGTTTCAGTATGTGGGGAAGAGGTTTCACTATCTGTGGAAGAGGTTTCAGTGCGTGGGGAAGGGGTTACAGTCTGTGGGGAAGAGGTTTCAGTGTTTGGGGAAGGGTTTCAGTCTGTGGGGAAGAGCTTTCAGTGTGTGGGGAAGAGGTTTCAGTGTGTGGGGATGGGTTTCAGTGTGTGGCGATGGGTTTCAGTGTGTGGGGAAGGGGTTTCAGTGTGTGGGGAAGAGGTTTCAGTGTGTGGGGATGTGTTTCAGTGTGTGGGGAAGGGGTTTCAGTCTGTGGGGAAGGGGTTTTAGTGTGTGTGGAAGAGATTTCAGGGTGTGGGGATGGTTTTCAGTGTGTGATTAAGGGGTTTCAGTCTGTGGGCAAGGGGTTTCAGTGTGTGGGGAAGAGGTTTCAGTGTGTGGGGAAGGGGTTTCAGTTTGTGGGGAAATGGTTTCAGTGTGTGGGGAAGAGGTTTCAGTGTGTGGGGAAGAGGTTTCAGAGTGTGGGGAAGGGGTTTCAGTCTGTGGGGAAGTGGTTTCAGTCTGTGGGGAAGAGGTTTCAGATTGTGAGGAAGGGGTTTCAGTGTGTCGTGAAGGGGCTTCAGTGTGTGGGAAAGAGGTTTCAGTGTTCGGGGAAGGGGTTTCAGTGTGTGGGGAAGAGGTTTCAGTGTGTGGGGAAGAGGTTTCAGTGTGTGGGGAAGGGTTTCAGTCTGTGGCGAAGAGGTTTCAGTGTGTGGGAAGAGGTTTCAGTGTGTGGGGAAGGATTTCAGTGTGTGGGGATATGTTTCAGTGTGTGGGGATGGGTTTCAGTGTGTGGGGAAGGGGTTTCAGAGTGTGGGGAAGGGGTTTAAGTCTGTGGGGAAGTGGTTTCAGTCAGTGGGGAAGAGGTTTCAGATTGTGGGGAAGGGGTTTCAGTGTGTTGTGAAGGGGCTTCAGTGTGTGGGAAAGTTGTTTCAGTGTGCGGGGAAGGGGTTTCAGTGTGTGGGGAAGAGGTTTCAGTGTGTGGGGAAGAGGTTTCAGTGTGTGGGGACGGATTTCAGTCTGTGGCGAAGAGGTTTCAGTGTGTGGGAAGAGGATTCAGTGTGTGGGGAAGGATTTCAGTGTGTGGGGATGTGTTTCAGTGTGTGGGGATGGGTTTCAGTGTGTGGGGAAGGGGTTTCAGTGTGTGGGTAAGGGGTTTCACTGTGTGGGGATGGGTTTCAGTGTGTGGGGAAGGGGTTTCAGTGTGTGGGGAAGGGGTTTCAGTGTGTGGACATTAAGTTTCAGAGTGTGGGGATGGGTTTCAATGTCTGGGGAAGGGGTTACAGTCTGTGCGGAAGATGTTTCAGTGTGTGGGGAAGATGTTTCAGTCTGTGGGGAAGGGGTTTCAGTGTGTGGATATGGGGTTTTATTGTGTGGGGAAGTGGTTTCAGTATGTGAGGATGGGTTTCATTGTGTGGGGAATGGTTTCAGTGTTTGGGGATGGGTTTCAGTGTGTGGGGAAGGGGTTTCAATCAGTGGGGAAGAGGTTTCAGTGTGTGGGGAAGATGTTTCAGTGTGTGGGGAAGGGGTTTCAGTGTGTAGATAAGGGATATCTGTGTGTGGGGAAGAGGTTTCAGTGTGTGGGGAAGTGGTTTCAGTGTGTGGGGAAGTGGTTTGTGTCTGTGAGGAAGGGGTTTCAGTGTGTGGGGAAGAGGTTTCAGTGTGTGGGGAAGGGGTTTCTGTGTGTGGGGAAGGGGTTTCAGTGTGTGGGGAAGAGGTTTCAGTGTGTGGGGATGGGTGTCAGTGTGTGGGGAAGGGTTTGAGTGTGTGGGGAAGAAATTTCAGTGTGTGCAGAAGGTGTTTCAGTGTGTGTGGAAGAGGTTTAAGTGTGTGTGGAAGGGGTTTCAGTGTGTGTGGAAGGGGCTTCAGTGTGTGCGGAACGGGTTTCAGTGTGTGTGGGGAAGGGGTTTCAGTTTGTGCGGAAGAGGTTTCAGTGTGTGGGGATGGGTTTCAGTGTGTGTGAAAGATGTTTCAGTGTCTGGGGAAGAGGTTTCAGTGTGTGGAGAAGGGTTTCAGTGTGTGGGGAAGGGTTTCAGTATGTGGGGAAGGGGTTTCAGTGTGTGTGGAAGGGGTTTCAGCGTGTGGGGAAGGGGTTTTAGTGTGTGTGGAAGAGTTTTCAGTGTGTGTGGAAGGGGTTTCAGTGTGTGGGGAAGAGGTTTTAGTGTGTGGGCATGGGTTTCAGTGTGTGGTTAAAGGGTTTCAGTCTGTGCGGAAGGCGTTTCAGTGTGTGGGGAAGTGGTTTCAGTGTGTGGGGAAGAGGTTTCTATGTGTGGGGAAGAGGTTTCAGAGTGTGGGGAAGGGGTTTCAGTGTGTGGGGAAGATGTTTCAGTGTCTGGGGAAGGGGTTTCAGTGTGCGGGGAAGGGGTTTCAGTGTGCGGGGAAGAGGTTTCAGTGTGCGGGGAAGAGGTTTCAGTGTGTGGGGAAGAGGTTTCAGTGTGTGGGGAAGAGGTTTCAGTGTGTGTGAAAGATGTTTCAGTGCGTGGGGAAGGGGTTTGAGTGTGAGGGGAAGAGGTTTCAGTGTGTGGGGAAGGGTTTCAGTGTGTGGGGAAGGGGTTTCAGTGTGTGGGGTAGAGGTTTCAGTGTGTGGGGATGGGATTCAGTGTGTGGGTAAGAGGTTTCAGTGTGTGGGGAAGAGGTTTCAGTGTGTGGGGAAGAGGTTTCAGTGTGTGGGGAAGGGGTTTCAGTGTGTGCGGAAGGGGTTTCAGTGTGTGGGGATGAGGTTTCAGTTTGTGGGGAAGAGGTTTCAGTGTGTGGGGATGGGTTTCAGTGTGTGTGAAAGATGTTTCAGTGTCTGGGGAAGAGGTTTCAGTTTGTGGAGAAGGGTTTTAGTGTGTGGGGAAGGGTTTCAGTATGTGGGGAAGGGGTTTCAGTGTGTGTGGAAGGGGTTTCAGCGTGTGGGGAAGGGGTTTCAGTGTGCGTGCAAGAGGTTTCAGTGTGTGTGGAAGGGGTTTCAGTGTGTGGGGAAGGGGTTTTAGTGTGTGGGCATGGGTTTCAGTGCGTTGTTAAGGGGTTTCAGTCTGTGGGGAAGAGGTTTCTATGTGTGGGGAAGTGGTTTCAGTGTGTGGGGAAGAGGTTTCACGTGTGTGGGGATGGGGTTACAGTGTGTGGTGTAGGGGATTCAGTGTGTGGGGAAGAGGTTTCAGTGTGCGGGGAAGGGGTTTCAGTGTGTGGGGAAGAGGTTTCAGTGTGTGGGGAAGAGGTTTCAGTGTGTGTGGAAGATGTTTCAGTGCGTGGGGAAGGGGTTTCAGTGTGTGGGGAAGAGGTTTCAGTGTGTGGGGAAGGGTTTCAGTCTGTGCCGAAGAGGTTTCAGTGTGTGGGAAGAGGTTTCAATTTGTGGCAAGATTTTCCGTGAGTGGGGATGGGTTTCAGTGTGTGGGGATGGGTTTCAGTGTGTGGGGAATGGGTTTGGTGTGTGGGGAAGAGGTTTTGGTGTGAGGGGACGGATTTCAATGTGTGGGGAAGGGGTTTCAGCGTGTGAGGAAGGGGTTTCAGTGTGTGGGGATGAGGTTTCAGTGTGTGCGGATGGGTTTCAGTGTGTGGGGAAGGGGTTTCAGTCAGTGGGGAAGAGGTTTCAGTGTGTGGGGAAGAGGTTTCAGTGTGTGGGGAAGGGGTTTCAGTGTGTAGATAAGGGGTATCTGTGTGTGGGGAAGAGGTTTCAGTGTGTGGGGAAGTGGTTTCAGTGTGTGGGGAAGTGATTTGATTCTGTGGGGGAGGGGTTTCAGTGTGTGGGGAAGAGGTTTCAGTGTGTGGGGAAGGGGTTTCTGTGTGTGGGGAAGGGGTTTCAGTGTATGCGGAAGAGGTTTCCGTGTGTGGGGAAGGGTTTCAGTGTGTGGGGAAGAGCGTTCAGTGTGTGCGGAAGGAGTTTCAGTGTGTGTGGAAGAGGCAAAAGTGTGTGTGGAAGGGATTTCAGTGTGTGTGGAAGGGGTTTCAGTGTGTGGGGAGCAGGTTTCAGTGTGTGTGGATGGGTTTCAGTGTTTGTGAATGATGTTTCAGTGTGTGGGGAAGAGGTTACAGTGCGTTGAGAAGGGTTTTCGTGTGTGGGGAAGGTTTTCAGTGTTTGGGGAAGGGGTTTCAGTGTGTGTGAAAGATGTTTCAGTGCGTGGGGAAGGGGTTTGAGTGTGAGGGGAAGAGGTTTCAGTGTGTGGGGAAGGGTTTCAGTGTGTGGGGAAGGGGTTTCAGTGTGTGGGGTAGAGGTTTCAGTGTGTGGGGATGGGATTCAGTGTGTGGGTAAGAGGTTTCAGTGTGTGGGGAAGAGGTTTCAGTGTGTGGGGAAGAGGTTTCAGTGTGTGGGGAAGGGGTTTCAGTGTGTGCGGAAGGGGTTTCAGTGTGTGGGGATGAGGTTTCAGTTTGTGGGGAAGAGGTTTCAGTGTGTGGGGATGGGTTTCAGTGTGTGTGAAAGATGTTTCAGTGTCTGGGGAAGAGGTTTCAGTTTGTGGAGAAGGGTTTTAGTGTGTGGGGAAGGGTTTCAGTATGTGGGGAAGGGGTTTCAGTGTGTGTGGAAGGGGTTTCAGCGTGTGGGGAAGGGGTTTCAGTGTGCGTGCAAGAGGTTTCAGTGTGTGTGGAAGGGGTTTCAGTGTGTGGGGAAGGGGTTTTAGTGTGTGGGCATGGGTTTCAGTGCGTTGTTAAGGGGTTTCAGTCTGTGGGGAAGAGGTTTCTATGTGTGGGGAAGTGGTTTCAGTGTGTGGGGAAGAGGTTTCACGTGTGTGGGGATGGGGTTACAGTGTGTGGTGTAGGGGATTCAGTGTGTGGGGAAGAGGTTTCAGTGTGCGGGGAAGGGGTTTCAGTGTGTGGGGAAGAGGTTTCAGTGTGTGGGGAAGAGGTTTCAGTGTGTGTGGAAGATGTTTCAGTGCGTGGGGAAGGGGTTTCAGTGTGTGGGGAAGAGGTTTCAGTGTGTGGGGAAGGGTTTCAGTCTGTGCCGAAGAGGTTTCAGTGTGTGGGAAGAGGTTTCAATTTGTGGCAAGATTTTCCGTGAGTGGGGATGGGTTTCAGTGTGTGGGGATGGGTTTCAGTGTGTGGGGAATGGGTTTGGTGTGTGGGGAAGAGGTTTTGGTGTGAGGGGACGGATTTCAATGTGTGGGGAAGGGGTTTCAGCGTGTGAGGAAGGGGTTTCAGTGTGTGGGGATGAGGTTTCAGTGTGTGCGGATGGGTTTCAGTGTGTGGGGAAGGGGTTTCAGTCAGTGGGGAAGAGGTTTCAGTGTGTGGGGAAGAGGTTTCAGTGTGTGGGGAAGGGGTTTCAGTGTGTAGATAAGGGGTATCTGTGTGTGGGGAAGAGGTTTCAGTGTGTGGGGAAGTGGTTTCAGTGTGTGGGGAAGTGATTTGATTCTGTGGGGGAGGGGTTTCAGTGTGTGGGGAAGAGGTTTCAGTGTGTGGGGAAGGGGTTTCTGTGTGTGGGGAAGGGGTTTCAGTGTATGCGGAAGAGGTTTCCGTGTGTGGGGAAGGGTTTCAGTGTGTGTGGAAGAGGCAAAAGTGTGTGTGGAAGGGATTTCAGTGTGTGTGGAAGGGGTTTCAGTGTGTGGGGAGCAGGTTTCAGTGTGTGTGGATGGGTTTCAGTGTTTGTGAATGATGTTTCAGTGTGTGGGGAAGAGGTTACAGTGCGTTGAGAAGGGTTTTCGTGTGTGGGGAAGGTTTTCAGTGTTTGGGGAAGGGGTTTCAGTGTGTGTGGAAGGGGTTTCAGCGTGTGGGAAAGGGGTATCAGTGTGTGGGGAAGAGGTTTCAGTATGTGTGGAAGGTGTTTCAGTGTGTGTGGAAGGGGTTTCAGCGTGTGGAGAAGGGGTTTCAGCGTGTGGGGAAGGGTTTCTGTGTGTGGGGAAGAGGTTTCAGTGTGTGGGGAAGAGGTTGCAGTCTGCGGGGAAGAGTTTTCAGTGTGTGGGGATGGGTTTCAGTGTGTGGGGAAGAGGTTTCAGTGTGAGGGGATGGGTTTCAGTGTGCGGGGAAGGGGTTACAGTGTGTGTTGAAGATGATTCAGTGCGTGGGGAAGGGGTTTCAGTGTCTGTGTAAGAGGTTTCAGTGTGTGTGGAAGGGGTTTCAGTGTGTGGGGATGGGTTTCAGTGCGTGAGGAAGAAGTTTCAGCGTGTGGGGAAGAGGTTTCAGTGTGTGGGGAAGAGGTTTCAGTGTGTGTGGAAGAGGTTTCAGTGCGAGGGGATGGAGTTTCAGTGTTTGGGGAAGAGGTTTCAGTGTGTGGGGAAGAGGTTTCAGTGTGTGGGTAAGAGGTTTCAGTATGTGTGGAAGATGTTTCAGTGCATGGGGAAGGGGTTTCAGTCTGTGGGGAAGAGGTTTCAGTGTGTGGGGAAGGGTTTCAGTCTGTGGGGAAGAGCTTTCAGTGTGTGGGGAAGAGGTTTCAGTGTGTGGGGATGGGGTTCAGTGTGTGGCGATGGGTTTCAGTGTGTGAGGAAGGGGTTTCAGTGCGTCGGGATGAGGTTTCAGTTTGTGGGTAAGAGGTTTCAGTGTGTGGGGATGGGTTTCAGTGTGTGTGAAAGCTGTTTCAGTGTCTGGGGAAGGCGTTTCAGTGTGTGCGGAAGTTGTTTCAGTGTGTGGGGAAGAGGTTTCAGTGTGTGGGGAAGAGGTTTCAGTGTGTGGGGAAGAGGTTTCAGTGTGTGTGGAAGAGGTTTCAGTGCGAGGGGATGGATTTTCAGTGTTTGGGGAAGAGGTTTCAGTGTGTGGGGAAGAGGTTTCAGTGTGTGGGTAAGAGGTTTCAGTATGTGTGGAAGATGTTTCAGTGCATGGGGAAGGGGTTTCAGTCTGTGGGGAAGAGGTGTCAGTGTTTGGAGAAGGGTTTTAGTGTGTGGGGAAGGGTTTCAGTATGTGGGGAAGGGGTTTCAGTGTGTGGGGAAGGGGTTTCAGTGTGTGTGGAAGAGGTTTCAGTGTGTGTGGAAGGGGTTTCAGTGTGTGGGGAAGAGGTTTTAGTGTGTGGGCATGGGTTTCAATGTGTGGTTAAGGGGTTTCAGTCTGTGGGGAAGGGGTTTCAGTGTGTGGGGAAGAGGTTTCAGTGTGTGGGGAAGGCGTTTCAGTGTGTACGGAAGTTGTTTCAGTGTGTGGGGAAGAGGGTTCTATGTGTGGGGAAGAGGTTTTAGAGTGTGGTGAAGGGGTTTCTGTCTGTGGGGAAGTGGTTTCAGTGTGTGGGGAAGAGGTTTCAGTGTGTGGGGAAGGGGTTACAGTGTGTGTTGAAGTGGATTCAGTGTGTGGGGAAGAGGTTTCTGTGTGCGGGGAATGGGTTTCAGTGTGTGGGGAAGAGGTTTCAGTGTGTGGGGAAGAGGTTTCAGAGTGTGGGGAAGAGGTTTCAGTGTGTGTGGAAGATGTTTCAGTGCGTGGGGAAGGGGTTTCAGTGTGTGGGGAAGAGGTTTCAGTCTGTGGCGAAGAGGTTTCAGTGTGTGGGAAGAGGTTTCAGTGTGTGGCAAGGTTTTCAGTGAGTGGGGATGGGGTTTCAGTGTGTGGGGATGGGTTTCAGTGTGTGGGGAATGGGTTTCAGTGTGTGGGGAAGAGGTTTCAGTATGTGTGGAAGAGGTTTCAGTGCGTGGGGAAGGGGTTACAGTCTGTGGGGAAGAGGTTTCAGTGTGTGGGGAAGGGTTTCAGTCTGTGGGGAAGAGCTTTCAGTGTGTGGGGAAGAGGTTTCAGTGTGTGGGGATGGGTTTCAGTGTGTGGCGATGGGTTTCAGTGTGTGGGGAAGGGGTTTCAGTGTGTGAGGAAGAGGTTTCAGTGTGTGGGGATGTGTTTCAGTGTGTGGGGAAGGGGTTTCAGTCTGTGGGGAAGGGGTTTTAGTGTGTGTGGAAGAGATGTCAGGGTGTGGGGATGGTTTTCAGTTTGTGATTAAGGGGTTTCAGTCTGTGGGCAAGGGGTTTCAGTGTGTGGGGAAGAGGTTTCAGTGTGTGGGGAAGGGGTTTCAGTTTGTGGGGAAATGGTTTCAGTGTGTGGGGAAGAGGTTTCAGTGTGTGGGGAAGAGGTTTCAGTGTGTGGGGAAGGGGTTTCAGTCTGTGGGGAAGTGGTTTCAGTCTGTGGGGAAGAGGTTTCAGATTGCGAGGAAGGGGTTTCAGTGTGTGGTGAAGGGGCTTCAGTGTGTGGGAAAGAGGTTTCAGTGTTCGGGGAAGGGGTTTCAGTGTGTGGGGAAGAGGTTTCAGTGTGTGGGGAAGAGGTTTCAGTGTGTGGGGAAGGGTTTCAGTCTGTGGAGAAGAGGTTTCAGTGTGTGGGAAGAGGTTTCAGTGTGTGGGGAAGGATTTCAGTGTGTGTGGATATGTTTCAGTGTGTGGGGATGGGTTTCAGTGTGTGGGGAAGGGGTTTCAGAGTGTGGGGAAGGGGTTTAAGTCTGTGGGGAAGTGGTTTCAGTCAGTGGGGAAGAGGTTTCAGATTGTGGGGAAGGTGTTTCAGTGTGTTGTGAAGGGGCTTCAGTGTGTGGGAAAGTTGTTTCAGTGTGCGGGGAAGGGGTTTCAGTGTGTGGGGAAGAGGTTTCAGTGTGTGGGGAAGAGGTTTCAGTGTGTGGGGAAGGGTTTCAGTCTGTGGCGAAGAGGTTTCAGTGTGTGGGAAGAGGATTCAGTGTGTGGGGAAGGATTTCAGTGTGTGGGGATGTGTTTCAGTGTGTGGGGATGGGTTTCAGTGTGTGGGGAAGGGGTTTCAGTGTGTGGGGAAGGGGTTTCACTGTGTGGGGATGGGTTTCAGTGTGTGGGGAAGGGGTTTCATTGTGTGGGGAAGGGGTTTCAGTGTGTGGACATTAAGTTTCAGAGTGTGGGGATGGGTTTCAATGTCTGGGGAAGGGGTTACAGTCTGTGCGGAAGAGGTTTCAGTGTGTGGGGAAGATGTTTCAGTCTGTGGGGAAGGGGTTTCAGTGTGTGGATAAGGGGTTTTATTGTGTGGGGAAGTGGTTTCAGTATGTGAGGATGGGTTTCATTGTGTGGGGAATGGTTTCAGTGTGAGGGGATGGGTTTCAGTGTGTGGGGATGTGTTTCAGTGTGTGCGGAATGGGTTTCAGTGCATGTGGAAGACGTTTCAGTGTGTGTGGAAGGAGTTTCAGCGTGTGGGGAAGGGTTTCAGTGTGCGGGGAAGGGGTTTCAGTGTGCGGGGAAGGGGTTTCCGTGTGTGTGGAAGGGGATTCAGTGTGTGGGGAAGGGGTTTCAGTGTGCGGGGAAGGGGTTACAGTGTGTGTGGAAGTGCTTTCAGCGCGTGGGGAAGGTGTTTCAGTGTTTGGGGAAGATGTTTCAGTGTGTGGGGAAGAGGTTTCAGTGTGTGGGGAAGAGGATTGAGTATGTGTGGAAGAGGTTTCAGTGCGTGGGGAAGGGGTTTCATTCTGTGGGGAAGAGGTTTCAGTGTGTGGGGAAGGGTTTCAGTCTGTAGGGAAGAGCTTTCAGTGTGTGGGGAAGAGGTTTCAGTGTGTGGGGATGGGTTTCAGTGTGTGGCGATGGGTTTCAGTGTGTGGGAAGGGGTTTCAGTGTGTGGGGAAGGGGTTTCAGTCTGTGTGGAAGGGGTTTTAGTGTGTGTGGAAGAGATTTCAGTGTGTGGGGATGGGTTTCAGTGTGTGGTTAAGTGGTTTCAGTCTGTGGGCAAGGGGTTTCAGTGTGTGGGGAAGAGGTTTCAGTGTGTGGGGAAGGTGTTTCAGTTTGTGGGGAAGTGGTTTCAGAGTGTGGGGAAGGGGTTTCAGTCTGTGGGGAAGTGGTTTCAGTCTGTGGGGAGGTTTCAGTGTGTGGGGATGGGTTTCAGTGTGTGGGGAAGGGGTTTCAGTGTTTGGGAAAGAGGTTTCAGTGTGTGGGGATGGGTTTCAGTGTGTGGGGAAGGGGTTTAAGTCTGTGGGAAGTGGTTTCAGTCAGTGGGGAAGAGGTTTCAGATTGTGGGGAAGGGGTTTCAGTGTGTTGTGAAGGGGCTTCAGTGTGTGGGAAAGTTGTTTCAGTGTGCGGGGAAGGGTTTCAGTGTGTGGGGAAGAGGTTTCAGTGTGTGGGGAAGAGGTTTCAGTGTGTGGGGAAGGGTTTCAGTCTGTGGCGAAGAGGTTTCAGTGTGTGGGAAGAGGATTCAGTGTGTGGGGAAGGATTTCAGTGTGTGGGGATTTGTTTCAGTGTGTGGGGATGGGTTTCAGTGTGTGGGGAAGGGGTTTCAGTGTGTGGGGAAGGGGTTTCACTGTGTGGGGATGGGTTTCTGTGTGTGGGGAAGGGGTTTCAGTGTGTGGGGAAGGGGTTACAGTCTGTGGGGAAGGGTTTTCAGTGTGTGGATAAGGGGTTTTATTGTGTGGGGAAGTGGTTTCAGTATGTGAGGATGGGTTTCATTGTGTGGGGAATGGTTTCAGTGTGAGGGGATGGGTTTCAGTGTGTGGGGAAGACGTTTCAGTGTGTGTGGAAGGAGTTTCAGCGTGTGGGGAAGGGTTTCAGTGTGCGGGGAAGGGGTTTCAGTGTGCGGGGAAGGGGTTTCCGTGTGTGTGGAAGGGGATTCAGTGTGTGGGGAAGGGGTTTCAGTGTGCGGGGAAGGGGTTACAGTGTGTGTGGAAGTGGTTTCAGCGGGTGGGGAAGGTGTTTCAGTGTTTGGGGAAGAGGTTTCAGTGTGTGGGGAAGAGGTTTCAGTGTGTGGGGAAGAGGTTTGAGTATGTGTGGAAGAGGTTTCAGTGCGTGGGGAAGGGGTTTCAGTCTGTGGGGAAGAGGTTTCAGTGTGTGGGGAAGGGTTTCAGTGTGTGGGGAAGAGCTTTCAGTGTGTGGGGAAGAGGTTTCAGTGTGTGGGGATGGGTTTCAGTGTGTGGCGATGGGTTTCAGTGTGTGGGGAAGGGGTTTCAGTGTGTGGGGAAGGTGTTTCAGTCTGTGTGGAAGGGGTTTTAGTGTGTGTGGAAGAGATTTCAGTGTGTGGGGATGGATTTCAGTGTGTGGTTAAGGGGTTTCAGTCTGTGGGCAAGGGGTTTCAGTGTGTGGGGAAGAGGTTTCAGTGTGTGGGGAAGGTGTTTCAGTTTGTGGGGAAGTGGTTTCAGTGTGAGGGGAAGAAGTTTCAGTCTGTGGGGAAGAGGTTTCAGAGTGTGGGGAAGTGGTTTCAGTCTGTGGGGATGGGGTTTCAGTCTGTGGGGAAGAGGTTTCAGTTTGTGGGAAAGGGGTTTCAGTGTGTGGTGAAGGGGCTTCAGTGTGTGGGGAAGAGGTTTCAGTGTGCGGTGAAGGGGTTTCAGTGTGTGGGGAAGAGGTTTTAGTGTGTGGGGAAGAGGTTTCAGTGTGTGGGGAAGGGTTTCAGTCTGTGGCGAAGAGGTTTCAGTGTGTGGGAAGAGGTTTCAGTGTGTGGGGAAGGATTTCAGTGTGTGGGGATGTGTTTCAGTGTGTGGGGATGGGTTTCAGTGTGTGTGGAAGGGGTTTCAGTGTTTGGGGAAGAGGTTTCAGTGTGTGGGGATGGGTTTCAGTGTGTGGGGAAGGGGTTTCAGTGTGTGGGGAAGGGGTTTCAGTGTGTGGGCATGAGGTTTCAGAGTGTGGGGATGGGTTTCAATGTCTGGGGAAGGGGTTGCAGTCTGTGCGGAAGAGGTTTCAGTCTGTGGGGAAGGGGTTTCAGTGTGTGCATAAGGGGTTTCAGTGTGTGGGGAAGAGTGTTCAGTATGTGCGGATGGGTTTCATTGTGTGGGGAATGGTTTCAGTGTGAGGGGATGGGTTTCAGTGTGTGGGGATGTGTTTCAGTGTGCGGGGAAGGGGTTACAGTGTGTGTGGAAGGGGTTTCAGTGCGTGGGGAAGGTGTTTGATTGTGTGTGGAAGGGTTTTCAGTGTGTGTGGAAGAGGTTTCAGTGTGTGGGGATGGGTTTCAGTGCGTGTGGAAGAAGTTTAAGCGTGTGGGGAAGAGGTTTCAGTGTGTGTGGAAGAGGTTTCAGTGTGTGTGGAAGAGGTTTCAGTGCGTGGGGAAGGAGTTTCAGTGTGTGGGGAAGAGGTTTCAGTGTGTGGGGAAGAGGTTTCAGTATGTGTGGAAGGGGTTTCAGTGCGTGGGGATGGTGTTTCAGTGTGTGGGGAAGAGGTTTCAGTGTGTGTGGAAGGGTTTCAGTCTGTGGGGATCTGTTTCAGTGTGTGGGGAAGAGGTTTCAGTGTGTGAGGATGGGATTCAGTGTGTGGGGATGGGTTTCAGTGTGTGGGGAAGGGGTTTCAGTGTGTGGGGAAGAGGTTTCAGTGTTTGGGGATGGATTGCAGTGTGTGGGGTAGGGGTTTCAGTCTGTGGGGAAGGGGTTTCAGTGCGTGTGGAAGAGATTTCAGTGTGTGGGGATGGGTTTCAGTGTGTGTTTAAGGGGTTTCAGTCTGTGGGCAAGGGGTTTCAGTGTGTGGTGAAGGGGATTCAGTGTGTGGGGAAGAGTTTTCAGTGTGCGGGGAAGGGGTTTCAGTGTGTGGGGAAGAGGTTTCAGTTTGTGGGGAAGAGGTTTCAGTGTGTGGGGAAGGGTTTCAGTCTGTGGCGAAGAAGTTTCAGAGTGTGGGGATGGGTTTCAATGTGTGGGGATTGGTTTCAGTGTGTGGGGAAGGGGTTTACAGTGTGTGGGGAAGGGGTTTCAGTCTGTGGGCATGAGGTTTCAGAGTGTGGGGATGGGTTTCAATGTCTGGGGAAGGCGTTACAGTCTGTGCGGAAGAGGTTTCAGTGTGTGGGAAAGAGGTTTCAGTCTGTGGGGAAGGGGTTTCAGTGTGTGGATAAGGGGTTTCAGTGTGTGGGGAAGAGGTTTCAGTATGTGGGGATGGCTTTCAGTGTGTGTTGAAGGGGCTTCAGCGTGTGGGGTAGGGGTTTCAGTGTGTGTGGAAGGGGTTTCAGCGTGTGGGGAAGGGGTTTAAGCGTGTGGGGAAGGGTTTCAGTGTGCGGCGAAGGGGTTTCAGTGTGTGGGGAAGGGGTTTCAGTGTGCGGGGAATGGGTTATAGTGTGTGGGGAAGGGTTTCAGTGTGTGGGGATGGGTTTCAGTGTGTGGGGAAGGGGTTTCAGTGTGTGGGGATGGGTTTCAGTGTGCGGGGAAGGGGTTTCAGTGTGTGGGGAAGAGGTTTAAGAGTGTGAGGAAGAGGTTTAAGAGTGTGGGGAAGATGTATTAAGTGTGTGGGGAAGGGGTTTCAGAGTGTAGGGAAGGGGTTTATGTCTGTGGGGATGTGGTTTCAGTGTGTGGGGATGTATTTCAGTGTGTGGGGAAGGGGTTTCCGTCTGTGTCAAAGGGGATTCAGTGCGTGGGGAAGGGGTTTCAGTGTGCGGGGAAGGGGTTAGAGTGTGTGTGGAAGGGGTTTCAGTGCGTGGGGAAGGTGTTTGATTGTGTGTGGAAGAGGTTTCAGTGTGTGTGGAAGAGGTTTCAGTGCGTGGGGAAGGAGTTTCAGTGTGTGGGGAAGAGGTTTCAGTGTGTGGGGAAGAGGTTTCAGTGTGTGGGGAAGAGGTTTCAGTATAAGCGGAAGGGGTTTCAGTGCGTGGGGAAGGTGTTTCAGTGTGTGGGGAAGAGGTTTCAGTGTGTGTGGAAGGGTTTCAGTCTGTGGGGAAGAGCTTTCAGTGTGTGGGGAAGAGGTTTCAGTGTGTGAGGATGGGATTCAGTGTGTGGGCATGGGTTTCAGTGTGTAGGGAAGGGGTTTCAGTGTGTGGGGAAGAGGTTTCAGTGTTTGGGGATGGATTGCAGTGTGTCGTGTAGGGGTTTCAGTCTGTGGGGAAGGGGTTTCAGTGCGTGTGGAAGAGATTTCAGTGTGTGGGGATGGGTTTCAGTGTGTGGTTAAGGGGTTTCAGTCTGTGGGCAAGGGGTTTCAGTGTGTGGGGAAGAGGTTTCAGTGTGTGGGGAAGGGGTTTCAGTTTGTGGGGAAGTGGTTTCAGTCTGTGGGGAAGAGGTTTCAGTGTGTGGGGAAGAGGTTTCAGAGTGTGGGGAAGGGCTTTCAGTCTGTGGGGATCTGGTTTCAGTCTGTGGGGAAGAGGTTTCAGTGTGTGCGGAAGGGGTTTCAATGTGTGGTGAAGGGGATTCAGTGTGTGGGGAAGATGTTTCAGTGTGCGGGGAAGGGGTTTCAGTGTGTGGGGAAGAGGTTTCAGTTTGTGGGGAAGAGGTTTCAGTGTGTGGGGAAGGGTTTCAGTCTGTGGCGAAGAGGTTTCAGTGTGTGGGGATGGGTTTCAATGTGTGGGGATTGGTTTCAGTGTGTGGGGAAGGGGTTTACAGTGTGTGGGGAAGGGGTTTCAGTGTGTGGGCATGAGGTTTCAGAGTGTGGGGATGGGTTTCAATATCTGGGGAAGGCGTTACAGTCTGTGCGGAAGAGGTTTCAGTGTGTGGGAAAGAGGTTTCAGTCTGTGGGGAAGGGGTTTCAGTGTGTGGATAAGGGGTTTCAGTGTGTGGGGAAGAGGTTTCAGTATGTGTGGATGGGTTTCAGTGTGTGTTGAAGGGGTTTCAGCGTGTGGGGAAGGGGTTTCAGTGTGTGTGGAAGGGGTTTCAGCGTGTGGGGAAGGGGTTTAAGAGTGTGGGGAAGGGTTTCAGTGTGCGGGGAAGGGGTTTCAGTGTGTGGGGAAGGGGTTTCAGTGTGCGGGGAAGGGGTTACAGTGTGTGGGGAAGGGTTTCAGTGTGTGGGGATGGGTTTCAGTGTGTGGGGAAGGGGTTTCAGAGTGTGGGGATGGGTTTCATTGTGTGGGGAAGGGGTTTCAGTGTGTGGGGAAGAGGTTTAAGAGTGTGAGGAAGAGGTTTAAGAGTGTGGGGAAGATGTATTAAGTGTGTGGGGAAGGGGTTTCAGAGTGTGGGGAAGGGGTTTATGTCTGTGGGGATGTGGTTTCAGTGTGTGGGGATGTATTTCAGTGTGTGGGGAAGGGGTTTCCGTCTGTGTCAAAGGGGATTCAGTGAGTGGGGAAGGGGTTTCAGTGTGCGGGGAAGGGGTTACAGTGTGTGTGGAAGGGGTTTCAGTGCGTGGGGAAGAGGTTTCAGTGCGTGGGGATGGGTTTCAGTGCGTGTGGAAAAAGTTTAAGCGTGTGGGGAAGAGGTTTCAGTGTGTGTGGAAGTGGTTTCAGTGTGTGTGGAAGAGGTTTCAGTGCGTGGGGAAGGAGATTCAGTGTGTGGGGAAGAGGTTTCAGTGTGTGGGGAAGAGGTTTCAGTGTGTGGGGAAGAGGTTTCAGTAAGTGTGGAAGGGGTTTCAGTGCGTGGGGAAGGTGTTTCAGTGTGTGGGGAAGAGGTTTCAGTGTGTGTGGAAGGGTTTCAGTCTGTGGGGAAGAGCTTTCAGTGTGTGGGGAAGAGGTTTCAGTGTGTGAGGATGGGATTCAGTGTGTGGGGATGGGTTTCAGTGTGTGGGGAAGGGGTTTCAGTGTGTGTGGAAGAGATTTCAGTGTGTGGGGATGGGTTTCAGTGTGTGGTTAAGGGGTTTCAGTCTGTGGGCAAGGGGTTTCAGTGTGTGGGGAAGAGGTTTCAGTGTGTGGGGAAGGGGTTTCAGTTTGTGGGGAAGTTGTTTCAGTGTGTGGGGAAGAGGTTTCAGTGTGTGGGGAAGAGGTTTCAGAGTGTGGGGAAGGGCTTTCAGTCTGTGGGGATCTGGTTTCAGTCTGTGGGGAAGAGGTTTCAGTGTGTGGGGTAGGGGTTTCAGTGTGTGGTGAAGGGGATTCAGTGTGTGGGGAAGAGGTTTCAGTGTGCGGGGAAGGGGTTTCAGTGTGTGGGGAAGAGGTTTCAGTTTGTGGGGAAGAGGTTTCAGTGTGTGGGGAAGGGTTTCAGTCTGTGTCGAAGAGGTTTCAGTGTGTGGGGATGGGTTTCAATGTGTGGGGATTGGTTTCAGTGTGTGGGGAAGGGGTTTACAGTGTGTGGGGAAGAGGTTTCAGTGTGTGGGGATGGGTTTCAGTGTGTGGGGAAGGGGTTTCAGTGTGTGTGGAAGGGGTTTCAATGTGTGGGCATGAGGTTTCAGAGTGTGGGGATGGGTTTCAATGTCTGGGGAAGGCGTTACAGTCTGTGCGGAAGAGGTTTCAGTGTGTGGGAAAAAGGTTTCAGTCTGTGGGGAAGGGGTTTCAGTATGTGGATAAGGGGTTTCAGTGTGTGCGGATGGGTTTCAGTATGTGGGGATGGGTTTCAGTGTGTGTGGAAGGGGTTTCAGCGTGTGGGGAAGTGGTTTCAGCGTGTGGGGAAGGGTTTCAGTGTGCGGGGAAGGGGTTTCAGTGTGTGTGGAAGGGGTTTCAGCGTGTGGGGAAGGGTTTCAGTGTGCGTGGAAGGGGGTTCAGTGTGCGGGGAAGGGATTTCAGTGTGTGTGGAAGCGGTTTCAGTGTGTGGGGAAGGGGATTCAGTGTGCGGGGAAGGGGTTACGGTTTGTGGGGAAGGGTTACAGTGTGTGGGGATGGGTTTCAGTGTATGGGGAAGGGGTTTCAGTGTGTGGGGATGGGTTACAGTGTGTGGGGAAGGGGTTTCAGAGTGTCGGGAAGGGGTTTAAGAATGTGGGGAAGAGGTTTCAGTGTGTGGGGAAGAGGTTTCAGTGTGTGGGGAAGGGGTTTCAGTGTGTGGTGAGGGGGATTCAGTGTGTGGGGAAGAGGTTTCAGTGTGCGGGGAGGGGGTTTCAGTGTGTGTGGAAGAGGTTTCAGTGCGTGGGGAAGGAGGTTCAGTGTGTGGGGAAGAGGTTTCAGTCTGTGGGGAACAGGTTTCCGTTTTTGGGGAAAAAATTTCAGTATGTGTGGAAGAGGTTTCAGTGCGTGGTTAAGGGGTTTCAGTCTGTGGGGAAGGGGTTTCAGTGTGTGGGGACGGGTTTCAGTGTGTGTGGAAGGGGTTTCAGTGTTTGGGGAAGAGGTTTCAGTGTTTGGGGATGGGTTGCAGTGTGTGGGGTAGGGGTTTCAGTCTGTGGGGAAGGGGTTTCAGTGCGTGTGGTAGAGATTTCAGTGTGTGGGGATGGGTTTCAGTGTGTGGTTAAGGGGTTTCAGTCTGTGGGCAAGGGGTTTCAGTGTGTGGGGAAGAGGTTTCAGTGTATGGGGAAGGGGTTTCAGTTTGTGGGGAAGTGGTTTCAGAGTGTGGGGAAGGGCTTTCAGTCTGTGGGGATCTGGTTTCAGTCTGTGGGGAAGAGGTTTCAGTGTGTGCGGAAGGGGTTTCAGTGTGTGGTGAAGGGGATTCAGTGTGTGGGGAAGAGGTTTCAGTGTGCGGGGAAGGGGTTTCAGTGTGTGGGGAAGAGGTTTCAGTTTGTGGGGAAGAGGTTTCAGTGTGTGGGGAAGGGTTTCAGTCTGTGGCGAAGAGGTTTCAGTGTGTGGGGATGGGTTTCAGTGTGTGGGGAAGGGGTTTCAGTGTGTGGGGAAGAGGTTTAAGAATGTGGGGAAGAGGTTTAAGAGTGTGGGGAAGATGTATTAAGTGTGTGGGGAAGGGGTTTCAGAGTGTCGGGAAGGGGTTTATGTCTGTGGGAATGTGGTTTCAGTGTGTGGGGAAGAGGTTTCAGTGTGTGGGGAAGGGGTTTCAGTGTGTGGTGAGGGGGATTCAGTGTGTGGGGAAGAGGTTTCAGTGTGCGGGGAGGGGGTTTCAGTGTGTGTGGAAGAGGTTTCAGTGCGTGGGGAAGGAGGTTCAGTGTGTGGGGAAGAGGTTTCAGTCTGTGGGGAACAGGTTTCAGTTTTTGGGGAAGAAATTTCAGTATGTGTGGAAGAGGTTTCAGTGCGTGGTTAAGGGGTTTCAGTCTGTGGGGAAGGGGTTTCAGTGTGTGGGGACGGGTTTCAGTGTGTGTGGAAGGGGTTTCAGTGTGTGGGGAAGAGGTTTCAGTGTTTGGGGATGGGTTGCAGTGTGTGGGGTAGGGGTTTCAGTCTGTGTTAAAGGGGTTTCAGTGCGTGTGGTAGAGATTTCAGTGTGTGGGGATGGGTTTCAGTGTGTGGTTAAGGGGTTTCAGTCTGTGGGCAAGGGGTTTCAGTGTGTGGGGAAGAGGTTTCAGTGCGTGGGGAAGGAGATTCAGTGTGTGGGGAAGAGGTTTCAGTGTGTGGGGAAGAGGTTTCAGTGTGTGGGGAAGAGGTTTCAGTAAGTGTGGAAGGGGTTTCAGTGCGTGGGGAAGGTGTTTCAGTGTGTGGGGAAGAGGTTTCAGTGTGTGCGGAAGGGTTTCAGTCTGTGGGGAAGAGCTTTCAGTGTGTGGGGAAGAGGTTTCAGTGTGTGAGGATGGGATTCAGTGTGTGGGGATGGGTTTCAGTGTGTGGGGAAGGGGTTTCAGTGTGTGTGGAAGAGATTTCAGTGTGTGGGGATGGGTTTCAGTGTGTGGTTAAGGGGTTTCAGTCTGTGGGCAAGGGGTTTCAGTGTGTGGGGAAGAGGTTTCAGTGTGTGGGGAAGGGGTTTCAGTTTGTGGGGAAGTTGTTTCAGTGTGTGGGGAAGAGGTTTCAGTGTGTGGGGAAGAGGTTTCAGAGTGTGGGGAAGGGCTTTCAGTCTGTGGGGATCTGGTTTCAGTCTGTGGGGAAGAGGTTTCAGTGTGTGGGGTAGGGGTTTCAGTGTGTGGTGAAGGGGATTCAGTGTGTGGGGAAGAGGTTTCAGTGTGCGGGGAAGGGGTTTCAGTGTGTGGGGAAGAGGTTTCAGTTTGTGGGGAAGAGGTTTCAGTGTGTGGGGAAGGGTTTCAGTCTGTGTCGAAGAGGTTTCAGTGTGTGGGGATGGGTTTCAATGTGTGGGGATTGGTTTCAGTGTGTGGGGAAGGGGTTTACAGTGTGTGGGGAAGAGGTTTCAGTGTGTGGGGATGGGTTTCAGTGTGTGGGGAAGGGGTTTCAGTGTGTGTGGAAGGGGTTTCAATGTGTGGGCATGAGGTTTCAGAGTGTGGGGATGGGTTTCAATGTCTGGGGAAGGCGTTACAGTCTGTGCGGAAGAGGTTTCAGTGTGTGGGAAAAAGGTTTCAGTCTGTGGGGAAGGGGTGTCAGTATGTGGATAAGGGGTTTCAGTGTGTGCGGATGGGTTTCAGTATGTGGGGATGGGTTTCAGTGTGTGTGGAAGGGGTTTCAGCGTGTGTGGAAGTGGTTTCAGCGTGTGGGGAAGGGTTTCAGTGTGCGGGGAAGGGGTTTCAGTGTGTGTGGAAGGGGTTTCAGCGTGTGGGGAAGGGGTTTAAGCGTGTGGGGAAGGGTTTCAGTGTGCGTGGAAGGGGGTTCAGTGTGCGGGGAAGGGATTTCAGTGTGTGTGGAAGCGGTTTCAGTGTGTGGGGAAGGGGATTCAGTGTGCGGGGAAGGGGTTACGGTTTGTGGGGAAGGGTTACAGTGTGTGGGGATGGGTTTCAGTGTATGGGGAAGGGGTTTCAGTGTGTGGGGATGGGTTACAGTGTGTGGGGAAGGGGTTTCAGAGTGTCGGGAAGGGGTTTAAGAATGTGGGGAAGAGGTTTCAGTGTGTGGGGAAGAGGTTTCAGTGTGTGGGGAAGGGGTTTCAGTGTGTGGTGAGGGGGATTCAGTGTGTGGGGAAGAGGTTTCAGTGTGCGGGGAGGGGGTTTCAGTGTGTGTGGAAGAGGTTTCAGTGCGTGGGGAAGGAGGTTCAGTGTGTGGGGAAGAGGTTTCAGTCTGTGGGGAACAGGTTTCCGTTTTTGGGGAAGAAATTTCAGTATGTGTGGAAGAGGTTTCAGTGCGTGGTTAAGGGGTTTCAGTCTGTGGGGAAGGGGTTTCAGTGTGTGGGGACGGGTTTCAGTGTGTGTGGAAGGGGTTTCAGTGTGTGGGGAAGAGGTTTCAGTGTTTGGGGATGGGTTGCAGTGTGTGGGGTAGGGGTTTCAGTCTGTGGGGAAGGGGTTTCAGTGCGTGTGGTAGAGATTTCAGTGTGTGGGGATGGGTTTCAGTGTGTGGTTAAGGGGTTTCAGTCTGTGGGCAAGGGGTTTCAGTGTGTGGGGAAGAGGTTTCAGTGTGTGGGGAAGGGGTTTCAGTTTGTGGGGAAGTGGTTTCAGAGTGTGGGGAAGGGCTTTCAGTCTGTGGGGATCTGGTTTCAGTCTGTGGGGAAGAGGTTTCAGTGTGTGCGGAAGGGGTTTCAGTGTGTGGTGAAGGGGATTCAGTGTGTGGGGAAGAGGTTTCAGTGTGCGGGGAAGGGGTTTCAGTGTGTGGGGAAGAGGTTTCAGTTTGTGGGGAAGAGGTTTCAGTGTGTGGGGAAGGGTTTCAGTCTGTGGCGAAGAGGTTTCAGTGTGTGGGGATGGGTTTCAGTGTGTGGGGAAGGGGTTTCAGTGTGTGGGGAAGAGGTTTAAGAATGTGGGGAAGAGGTTTAAGAGTGTGGGGAAGATGTATTAAGTGTGTGGGGAAGGGGTTTCAGAGTGTCGGGAAGGGGTTTATGTCTGTGGGAATGTGGTTTCAGTGTGTGGGGAAGAGGTTTCAGTGTGTGGGGAAGGGGTTTCAGTGTGTGGTGAGGGGGATTCAGTGTGTGGGGAAGAGGTTTCAGTGTGCGGGGAGGGGGTTTCAGTGTGTGTGGAAGAGGTTTCAGTGCGTGGGGAAGGAGGTTCAGTGTGTGGGGAAGAGGTTTCAGTCTGTGGGGAACAGGTTTCAGTTTTTGGGGAAGAAATTTCAGTATGTGTGGAAGAGGTTTCAGTGCGTGGTTAAGGGGTTTCAGTCTGTGGGGAAGGGGTTTCAGTGTGTGGGGACGGGTTTCAGTGTGTGTGGAAGGGGTTTCAGTGTGTGGGGAAGAGGTTTCAGTGTTTGGGGATGGGTTGCAGTGTGTGGGGTAGGGGTTTCAGTCTGTGGGGAAGGGGTTTCAGTGCGTGTGGTAGAGATTTCAGTGTGTGGGGATGGGTTTCAGTGTGTGGTTAAGGGGTTTCAGTCTGTGGGCAAGGGGTTTCAGTGTGTGGGGAAGAGGTTTCAGTGAGTGGGGAAGGTCTTTCAGACTGTGGGGATCTGGTTTCAGTCTGTGGTGAAGAGGTTTCAGTGTGTGCGGAAGGGGTTTCAGTGTGTGGTGAAGGGGATTCAGTGTGTGGGGAAGAGGTTTCAGTGTGCGGGGAAGGGGTTTCAGTGTGTGGGGAAGAGGTTTCAGTTTGTGGGGAAGAGGTTTCAGTGTGTGGGGAAGGGTTTCAGTCTGTGGCGAAGAGGTTTCAGTGTGTGGGGATGGGTTTCAATGTGTGGGGATTGGTTTCAGTGTGTGGGGAAGGGGTTTACAGTGTGTGGGGAAGGGGTTTCAGTCTGTGGGCATGAGGTTTCAGAGTGTGGGGATGGGTTTCAATGTCTGGGGAAGGCGTTACAGTCTGTGCGGAAGAGGTTTCAGTGTGTGGGAAAGAGGTTTCAGTCTGTGGGGAAGGGGTTTCAGTGTGTGGATAAGGGGTTTCAGTGTGTGGGGAAGAGGTTTCAGTATGTGGGGATGGGTTTCAGTGTGTGTTGAAGGGGTTTCAGCGTGTGGGGATGGGGTTTCAGTGTGTGTGGAAGGGGTTTCAGCGTGTGGGGAAGGGGTTTAAGCATGTGGGGAAGGGTTTCGGTGTGCGGGGAAGGGGTTTCAGTGTGTGGGGAAGGGGTTTCAGTGTGCGGGGAAGGGGCTACAGTGTGTGGGGAAGGGTTTCAGTGTGTGGGGATGGGTTTCAGTGTGTGGGGAAGGGGTTTCAGTGTGTGGGGATGGGTTTCAGTGTGTGGGGAAGGGGTTACAGTGTGTGGGGAAGAGGTCTAAGAGTGTGGGGAAGAGGTTTAAGAGTGTGGGGAAGATGTATTAAGTGTGTGGGGAAGGGGTTTCAGAGTGTGGGGAAGGGGTTTATGTCTGTGGGGATGTGGTTTCAGTGTGTGGGGATGTATTTCAGAGTGTGGGGAAGGGGTTTCCGTCTGTGTCAAAGGGGATTCAGTGCGTGGGGAAGGGGTTTCATAGTGCGGGGAAGGGGTTACAGTGTGTGTGGAAGGGGTTTCAGTGCGTGGGGAAGGTGTTTGATTGTGTGTGGAAGAGGTTTCAGTGTGTGTGGAAGAGGTTTCAGTGTGTGGGGATGGGTTTCAGTGCGTGTGGAAGAGGTTGCAGTGTGTGTGGAAGAGGTTTCAGTGCGTGGGGAAGGAGATTCAGTGTGTGGGGAAGAGGTTTCAGTGTGTGGGGAAGAGGTTTCAGTGTGTGGGGAAGAGATTTCAGTAAGTGTGGGGAAGAGGTTTCAGTGTGTGAGGATGGGATTCAGTGTGTGGGGATGGGTTTCAGTGTGTGGGGAAGAGGTTTCAGTGTGTGTGGAAGGGTTTCAGTCTGTGGGGAAGAGCTTTCAGTGTGTGGGGAAGAGGTTTCAGTGTGTGAGGATGGGATTCAGTGTGTGGAGATGGGTTTCAGTGTGTGGGGAAGGGGTTTCAGTGTGTGTGGAAGAGATTTCAGTGTGTGGGGATGGGTTTCAGTGTGTGGTTAAGGGTTTTCAGTCTGTGGGCAAGGGGTTTCAGTGTGTGGGGAAGAGGTTTCAGTGTGTGGGGAAGGGGTTTCAGTTTGTGGGGAAGTGGTTTCAGTGTGTGGGGAAGAGGTTTCAGTGTGTGGGGAAGAGGTTTCAGAGTGTGGGGAAGGGCTTTCAGTCTGTGGGGAAGGGCTTTCAGTCTGTGGGGATCTGGTTTCAGTCTGTGGGGAAGTGGTTTCAGTGAGTGGGGTAGGGGTTTCAGTGTGTGGCGAAGGGGATTCAGTGTGTGGGGAAGAGGTTTCAGTGTGCGGGGAAGGGGTTTCAGTGTGTGGGGAAGAGGTTTCAGTTTGTGGGGAAGAGGTTTCAGTGTGTGGGGAAGGGTTTCAGTCTGTGGCGAAGAGGTTTCAGAGTGTGGGGATGGGTTTCAATGTCTGGGGAAGGCGTTGCAGTCTGTGCGGAAGAGGTTTCAGTGTGTGGGAAAAAGTTTTCAGTCTGTGGGGAAGGGGTTTCAGTATGTGGATAAGGGGTTTCAGTGTGTGCGGATGGGTTTCAGTATGTGGGGATGGGTTTCAGTGTGTGTGGAAGGGGTTTCAGCGTGTGGGGAAGTGGTTTCAGCGTGTGGGGAAGGGTTTCAGTGTGCGGGGAAGGGGTTTCAGTGTGTGTGGAAGGGGTTTCAGCGTGTGGGGAAGGGGTTTAAGCGTGTGGGGAAGGGTTTCAGTGTGCGTGGAAGGGGGTTCAGTGTGCGGGGAAGGGATTTCAGTGTGTGTGGAAGCGGTTTCAGTGTGTGGGGAAGGGGATTCAGTGTGCGGGGAAGGGGTTACGGTTTGTGGGGAAGGGTTACAGTGTGTGGGGATGGGTTTCAGTGTATGGGGAAGGGGTTTCAGTGTGTGGGGATGGGTTACAGTGTGTGGGGAAGGGGTTTCAGAGTGTCGGGAAGGGGTTTAAGAATGTGGGGAAGAGGTTTCAGTGTGTGGGGAAGAGGTTTCAGTGTGTGGGGAAGGGGTTTCAGTGTGTGGTGAGGGGGATTCAGTGTGTGGGGAAGAGGTTTCAGTGTGCGGGGAGGGGGTTTCAGTGTGTGTGGAAGAGGTTTCAGTGCGTGGGGAAGGAGGTTCAGTGTGTGGGGAAGAGGTTTCAGTCTGTGGGGAACAGGTTTCCGTTTTTGGGGAAGAAATTTCAGTATGTGTGGAAGAGGTTTCAGTGCGTGGTTAAGGGGTTTCAGTCTGTGGGGAAGGGGTTTCAGTGTGTGGGGACGGGTTTCAGTGTGTGTGGAAGGGGTTTCAGTGTGTGGGGAAGAGGTTTCAGTGTTTGGGGATGGGTTGCAGTGTGTGGGGTAGGGGTTTCAGTCTGTGGGGAAGGGGTTTCAGTGCGTGTGGTAGAGATTTCAGTGTGTGGGGATGGGTTTCAGTGTGTGGTTAAGGGGTTTCAGTCTGTGGGCAAGGGGTTTCAGTGTGTGGGGAAGAGGCTTCAGTGTGTGGGGAAGGGGTTTCAGTTTGTGGGGAAGTGGTTTCAGAGTGTGGGGAAGGGCTTTCAGTCTGTGGGGATCTGGTTTCAGTCTGTGGGGAAGAGGTTTCAGTGTGTGCGGAAGGGGTTTCAGTGTGTGGTGAAGGGGATTCAGTGTGTGGGGAAGAGGTTTCAGTGTGCGGGGAAGGGGTTTCAGTGTGTGGGGAAGAGGTTTCAGTTTGTGGGGAAGAGGTTTCAGTGTGTGGGGAAGGGTTTCAGTCTGTGGCGAAGAGGTTTCAGTGTGTGGGGATGGGTTTCAGTGTGTGGGGAAGGGGTTTCAGTGTGTGGGGAAGAGGTTTAAGAATGTGGGGAAGAGGTTTAAGAGTGTGTGGAAGATGTATTAAGTGTGTGGGGAAGGGGTTTCAGAGTGTCGGGAAGGGGTTTATGTCTGTGGGGATGTGGTTTCAGTGTGTGGGGAAGAGGTTTCAGTGTGTGGGGAAGGGGTTTCAGTGTGTGGTGAGGGGGATTCAGTGTGTGGGGAAGAGGTTTCAGTGTGCGGGGAGGGGGTTTCAGTGTGTGTGGAAGAGGTTTCAGTGCGTGGGGAAGGAGGTTCAGTGTGTGGGGAAGAGGTTTCAGTCTGTGGGGAACAGGTTTCAGTTTTTGGGGAAGAAATTTCAGTATGTGTGGAAGAGGTTTCAGTGCGTGGTTAAGGGGTTTCAGTCTGTGGGGAAGGGGTTTCAGTGTGTGGGGACGGGTTTCAGTGTGTGTGGAAGGGGTTTCAGTGTGTGCGGAAGAGGTTTCAGTGTTTGGGGATGGGTTGCAGTGTGTGGGGTAGGGGTTTCAGTCTGTGGGGAAGGGGTTTCAGTGCGTGTGGTAGAGATTTCAGTGTGTGGGGATGGGTTTCAGTGTGTGGTTAAGGGGTTTCAGTCTGTGGGCAAGGGGTTTCAGTGTGTGGGGAAGAGGTTTCAGTGTGTGGGGAAGGGGTTTCAGTTTGTGGGGAAGTGGTTTCAGATTGTGGGGAAGGGCTTTCAGTCTGTGGGGATCTGGTTTCAGTCTGTGGGGAAGAGGTTTCAGTGTGTGCGGAAGGGGTTTCAGTGTGTGGTGAAGGGGATTCAGTGTGTGGGGAAGAGGTTTCAGTGTGCGGGGAAGGGGGTTCAGTGTGTGGGGAAGAGGTTTCAGTTTGTGGGGAAGAGGTTTCAGTGTGTGGGGAAGGGTTTCAGTCTGTGGCGAAGAGGTTTCAGTGTGTGGGGATGGGTTTCAATGTGTGGGGATTGGTTTCAGTGTGTGGGGAAGGGGTTTACAGTGTGTGGGGAAGGGGTTTCAGTCTGTGGGCATGAGGTTTCAGAGTGTGGGGATGGGTTTCAATGTCTGGGGAAGGCGTTACAGTCTGTGCGGAAGAGGTTTCAGTGTGTGGGAGAGAGGTTTCAGTCTGTGGGGAAGGGGTTTCAGTGTGTGGATAAGGGGTTTCAGTGTGTGGGGAAGAGGTTTCAGTATGTGGGGATGGGTTTCAGTGTGTGTTGAAGGGGTTTCAGCGTGTGGGGATGGGGTTTCAGTGTGTGTGGAAGGGGTTTCAGCGTGTGGGGAAGGGGTTTAAGCATGTGGGGAAGGGTTTCGGTGTGCGGGGAAGGGGTTACAGTGTGTGGGGAAGGGGTTTCAGTGTGCGGGGAAGGGGCTACAGTGTGTGGGGAAGGGTTTCAGTGTGTGGGGATGGGTTTCAGTGTGTGGGGAAGGGGTTTCAGTGTGTGGGGATGGGTTTCAGTGTGTGGGGAAGGGGTTACAGTGTGTGGGGAAGAGGTCTAAGAGTGTGGGGAAGAGGTTTAAGAGTGTGGGGAAGATGTATTAAGTGTGTGGGGAAGGGGTTTCAGAGTGTGGGGAAGGGGTTTATGTCTGTGGGGATGTGGTTTCAGTGTGTGGGGATGTATTTCAGAGTGTGGGGAAGGGGTTTCCGTCTGTGTCAAAGGGGATTCAGTGCGTGGGGAAGGGGTTTCATAGTGCGGGGAAGGGGTTACAGTGTGTGTGGAAGGGGTTTCAGTGCGTGGGGAAGGTGTTTGATTGTGTGTGGAAGAGGTTTCAGTGTGTGTGGAAGAGGTTTCAGTGTGTGGGGATGGGTTTCAGTGCGTGTGGAAGAGGTTGCAGTGTGTGTGGAAGAGGTTTCAGTGCGTGGGGAAGGAGATTCAGTGTGTGGGGAAGAGGTTTCAGTGTGTGGGGAAGAGGTTTCAGTGTGTGGGGAAGAGATTTCAGTAAGTGTGGGGAAGAGGTTTCAGTGTGTGAGGATGGGATTCAGTGTGTGGGGATGGGTTTCAGTGTGTGGGGAAGAGGTTTCAGTGTGTGTGGAAGGGTTTCAGTCTGTGGGGAAGAGCTTTCAGTGTGTGGGGAAGAGGTTTCAGTGTGTGAGGATGGGATTCAGTGTGTGGAGATGGGTTTCAGTGTGTGGGGAAGGGGTTTCAGTGTGTGTGGAAGAGATTTCAGTGTGTGGGGATGGGTTTCAGTGTGTGGTTAAGGGTTTTCAGTCTGTGGGCAAGGGGTTTCAGTGTGTGGGGAAGAGGTTTCAGTGTGTGGGGAAGGGGTTTCAGTTTGTGGGGAAGTGGTTTCAGTGTGTGGGGAAGAGGTTTCAGTGTGTGGGGAAGAGGTTTCAGAGTGTGGGGAAGGGCTTTCAGTCTGTGGGGAAGGGCTTTCAGTCTGTGGGGATCTGGTTTCAGTCTGTGGGGAAGAGGTTTCAGTGTGCGGGGAAGGGGTTTCAGTGTGTGGGGAAGAGGTTTCAGTTTGTGGGGAAGAGGTTTCAGTGTGTGGGGAAGGGTTTCAGTCTGTGGCGAAGAGGTTTTAGTGTGTGGGGATGGGTTTCAATGTGTGGGGATTGGTTTCAGTGTGTGGGGAAGGGGTTTACAGTGTGTGTGGAAGAGGTTTCAGTGTGTGGGGATGGGTTTCAGTGTGTGGGGAAGGGGTTTCAGTGTGCGTGGAAGGGGTTTCAGTGTGTGGGCATGAGGTTTCAGAGTGTGGGGATGGGTTTCAATGTCTGGGGAAGGCGTTACAGTCTGTGCGGAAGAGGTTTCAGTGTGTGGGAAAGAGGTTTCAGTCTGTGGGGAAGGGGTTTCAGTTTGTGGATAAGGGGTTTCAGTGTGTGGGGAAGAGGTTTCAGTATGTGGGGATGGGTTTCAGTGTGTGTGGAAGGGGTTTCAGCGTGTGGGGAAGGGGTTTCAGCGTGTGGGGAAGCGTTTCAGTGTGCGGGGAAGGGGGTTCAGTGTGCGGGGAAGGGATTTCAGTTTGTGTCGTAGCGGTTTCAGTGTGTGGGGAAGGGGTTTCAGTGTGCGGGGAAGGGGTTACAGTGTGTGGGGAAGGGTTACAGTGTGTGGGGATGGGTTTCAGTGTATGGGGAAGGGGTTTCAGTGTGTGGGGATGGGTTTCAGTGTGTGGGGAAAGGGTTTCAGTGTGTGGGGAAGAGGTTTAAGAGTGTGGGGAAGAGGTTTAAGAGTGTGGGGAAGATGTATTAAGTGTGTGGGGAAGGGGTTTCAGAGTGTGGGGAAGGGGTTTATGTCTGTGGGGATGTGGTTTCAGTGTGTGGGGAAGAGGTTTCAGTGTGTGGGGAAGGGGTTTCAGTGTGTGGTGAGGGGGATTCAGTGAGTGGGGAAGAGGTTTCAGTGCGTGGGGAAGGAGGTTCAGTGTGTGGGGAAGAGGTTTCAGTCTGTCGGGAACAGGTTTCAGTTTTTGGGGAAGAGGTTTCAGTCTGTGTGGAAGAGGTTTCAGTGCGTGGGTGAGGTGTTTCAGTCTGTGGGGAAGGGGTTTCAGTGTGTGGGGACGGGTTTCAGTGTGTGTGGAAGGGGTTTAAGCGTGTTGGGAAGGTGTTTCAGCATGTGGGGAAGTGTTTCAGTGTGCGGGAAAGGGGTTTCTGTGTGCGGGGAAGGGGTTTCCCTGTGTGGGGAAGAGGTTTCAGTGTGCGGGGATGGGTTTCAGTGTTTGGGGAACGGGTTTCAGAGTGTGGGAAAGGGGTTTCAGTGTGTGGGGAAGGGGTTTCAGTGTATGGGGAAGAGGTTTCAGTGTGTGGGGAAGGGGTTTCAGTGTGTGGGGATGGGTTTCAGTGTGAGGTTAAGGGGTTTCAGTCTGTGGGGAAGGGGTTTCAGTGTGTGGGGAAGAGGTTTCAGTGTGTGGGGAAGGGGTTTCAGTGTGTGGGGAAGAGGTTTCAGTGTGCGTTGAATGGGTTTCAGTGTGTGGGGAGGAGGTTTCAGTGTGTCGGGAAGAGCTTTCAGTGTGTGGAAGAGGTTTCAGTGTGTGGGGAAGGGTTTCAGTGTGTGGGGATGGGTTTCAGTGTGTGGGGAAGGGGTTTCAGTGTGTGGGGATGGGTTTCAGTGAGTGGGGAAGGGGTTTCAGTGTGTGGGGAAGGGTTTTCAGTGTGTGGGGATGGGTTTTAGTGTGTGGGGAAGGGGATTCAGTGTGTGGGGAAGAGGTTTCAGTGTGCGGGGAAGGGGTTTCAGTGTGTGGGGAAGAGGTTTCAGTGTGTGGGGAAGAGGTTTCAGTGTGTGGGGAAGGGTTTCAGTCTCTGGCGATGAAGTTTCAGTGTGTGGGAAGTGGTTTCAGTGTGTGGGGTAGGATTTCATTGTGTGAAGATGGGTTTCAGTGTGTGGGGATGGGTTTCAGTGTGTGGGGAAGGGGTTTCTGTGTGTGGGCAAGAGTTTTCAGTGTGTGGGGATGGGTTTCAGTGTGTGGGGAAGGGGTTTCAGTGTGTGGGGAAGGGGTTGCAGTGTGTGGGCATGAGGTTTCAGAGTGTGGGGATGGGTTTCAATGTCTGGGGAAGGGGTTACAGTCTGAGCGGAAAAGGTTTCAGTGTGTGGGGAAGAGGTTTCAGTCTGTGGGGAAGGGGTTTCAGTGTGTGCATAAGGGGTTTCAGTGTGTGGGGAAGAGGTTTCAGTATGTGGGGATGGGTTTCATTGTGTGGGGAATGGTTTCAGTGTGTGGGGATGTGTTTCAGTGTGTGCGGAATGGGTTTCAGTGCATGTGGAGAAGGTTTCAGTGTGTGTGGAAGGAGTTTCAGTGTGTGGGGAAGAGGTTTCAGTGCGTGGGGAAGGAGTTTGAGTGTGTGGGGAAGAGGTTTCAGTGTGTGGGGAAGAGGTTACAGTATGTGCGAAAGAGGTTTCAGTGCATGGGGAAGGGGTTTCAGTGTGTGGGGAAGAGGTTTCAGTGTGTGGGGAAGTGTTTCAGTCTGTGGGGAAGAGCTTTCGGTGTGTGGGGAAGAGGTTCCAGTGTGTGGGGATGGGTTTCAGACTGTGGGGATGGGTTTCAGTGATTGCGGAAGGGGTTTCAGTGTGTGGGGAAGTGGTTTCAGTGTGTGGGGAAGAGGTTTCAGTGTGTGGGGATGGGTTTCAGTGTGTGGGGAAGGGGTTTCAGTGTGTGGGGAAGGGGTTTCAGTGCGTGGGGAACAAAACTCAGTGTGTGGTGATGGGTTTCAGTGTGTGTTTAAGGGATTTCAGTCTGTGTGGAAGGGGTTTCAGTGTGTGGTGAAGAGGTTTCAGTGTGTGGGGAATGGGTTTCAGTGTGTGGGGAAATGGTTTCAGTGTGTGGGGAAGAGGTTTCAGTGTGTGGGGAAGAGTTTGCAGAGTGTGGGGAAGGGGTTTGAGTCTGTGGGGAAGTGGTTTCAGTGTGTGGGGAAGGAGTTTCAGTGTGTGGATAAGGGGTTTCAGTGTGTGGGGAAGAGGTTTCAGTGTGTGGGGATGCGTTTCATTGTGTGGGGAATGGTTTCAGTGTGAGGGGATGGGTTTCAGTGTTTTGGGATGGGTTTCAGTGTGTGCGGAAGGGGTTTCAGTGCATGTGGAAGAGGTTTCAGTGTGTGTGGAAGGAGTTTCACCGTGTGGGTAAGGGGTTTCAGCGTGTGGGAAAGGGTTTCAGTGTGCGGGAAGGGGTTTCTGTGTGCGGGGAAGGGCTTCCGTGTGTGTGAGGGGATTCAGTGTGTGGGGAAGGGGTTTCAGTGTGCGGGGAAGGGGTAACAGTGTGTGTGGAAGGGGTTTCAGTGCGTGGGGAAGGGGTTTCAGTGTGTGTGGAAGATGTTTCAGTGTGTGTGGAAGGGGTTTCAGTGTGTGGGGATGGGTTTCAGTGCGTGTGGAAGAAGTTTCAGCGTGTGGGGAAGAGGTTTCAGTGTGTGGGTAGAGGTTTCAGTGTGTGTGGAAGAGGTTTCAGTGCGTGGGGAAGGAGTTTCAGTGTGTGGGGAAGAGGTTTCAGTGTGTGGGGAAGGGTTGCAGTCTTTGGGGAAGAGCTTTCAGTGTGTGGGGAAGAGGTTTCAGTGTGTGGGGATGGCTTTCAGTGTGTGGGGAAGGGGTTTCACTGTGTGGGGAAGAGGTTTCAGTGTGTGGGGATGGGTTTCAGTGTTTGGGGAACGGGTTTCAGTGTGTGGGAAAGTGGTTTCAGTGTGTGCGGAAGGGGTTTCAATGTTTGGGGAAGAGGTTTCAGTGTGTGGGGAAGGGGTTTCAGTGTGTGGGGATGGGTTTCAGTGTGAGGTAAAGGGGTTTCAGTCTGTGGGGAAGGGGTTTCAGTGTGTGGGGAAGAGGTTTCAGTGTGTGCGGATGGGTTTCAGTGTGTGGGTAAGGAGTTTCAGTGAGTGGGAAAGGGGTTTCAGTGCGTGGGCATGAGGTTTCAGTGTGTGGGGATGGGTTTCAGTATGTGGGGAATGGGTTACAGTCTGTGGGGATGAGGTTTCAGAGTGTGGAGAAGAGTTTTCATTCTGTGGGGAAGGGGTTTCAGTGTGTGGATAAGGGGTTTCAGTGTGTGGGGAAGAGATTTCAGTGTGTGGGGAAGAGATTTCAGTGTGTGGGGAAGTGGTTTCAATCTGTGGGGAATGGGTTTCAGTGTTTGGGGAAGAGGTTTGAGTGTGTGGGGAAGGGGTTTCAGTGTGTGGGGAAGGGGTTTCAGTGTGTGGTGAAGAGGTTGCAGTGTGTGGGGAAGAGGGTTCAGTGTGTGGCGATGGGTTTCAGTGTCTGGGGAAGGTGTTTCAATGTGTGTGGAAGAGGTTTCAGTGTGTGGGATGGGTTTCAGTGTGTGGGGAAGGGGTTTCAGTGTGCGGGGAAGGGGTAACAGTGTATGTGGAAGGGGTGTCAGTGCGTGGGGAAGGGGTTTCAGTGTGTGTGGAAGATGTTTCAGTGTGTGTGGAAGGGGTTTCAGTGTGTGGGGATGGGTTTCAGTGCCTGTGGAAGAGGTTTCAGCGTGTGGGGAAGAGGTTTCAGTGTGTGGGAAGAGGTTTCAATGTGTGTGGAAGAGGTTGCAATGCGTCGGGAAGGAGTTTCAGTGTCTGGGGAAGGGGTTTCAGTGTGTAGGGAAGAGATTTCAGTGTGTGGGGATGGCTTTCTGTTTGAGGGGAAGGGGATTCAGTGTGTGGGGATGGGTGTCAGTGTGCGGGGAAGGGGTTACAGTGTGTGGGGATGGGTTTCAGTTTGTGGGGAAGGGGTTTCAGTGTGTGGGGATGGGTTTCAGTGTGTGGGGAAGGGGTTTCAGTGTGTGGGGAAGAGGTTTAAGAGTGTGGGGAAGATGTTTTAAGTGTGTAGGGAAGGGGTTTCAGAGTGTGGGGAAGGGGTTTCTGTGTGTGGGGATGGGTTTCAGTGTGTGTGGAACTGGTTTCAGCGTGTGGGGAAGGGGTTTCAGCGTGTGGGGAAGGGTTTCAGTGTGCGCGGAAGGTGTTTCAGTGCGCGGGGAAGGGGTTACAGTGTGTGGGGAAGGGGTTACAGTGTGTGGGGAAGGGTTTCAGTGTGTGGGGATGGGTTTCAGTGTATGGGGAAGGGGTTTCAGTGTGTGGGGATGGGTTTCAGTGTGTGGGGAAGGGGTTTCAGTGTGTGGTTAAGGGGTTTCAGTTTGTGGGGAAGGGGTTTCATTGTGTGAGGACGGGTTTCAGTGTGTGTGGAAGGGGTTTCAGCGTGTTGGGAAGGGGTTTCAGCGTGTGGGGAAGGGTTTCAGTGTGCGGGGAAGGGGTATCAGTGTGCGGGGATGGGGTTTCACTGTGTGGGGAAGAGGTTTCAGTGTGTGGGGAAGAGGTATCAGTGTGTGGGGAAGAGGTTTCAGTGTGTGGGGAAGGGTTTCAGTCTGTGGCGAAGAGGTTTCAGTGAGTGGGAAGTTGTTTCAGTGTGTGGGGATGGGTTTCAGTTTGTGGGGATGGGTTTCAGTGTGTGGGGAAGGGTTTTCAGTGTGTGGGCAAGAGTTTTCAGTGTGTGGGGATGGGTTTCAGTGTGTATGGAAGGGGTTTCAGTGTGTGGGGAAGGGGTTTCAGTGAGTGGGCATGAGGTTTCAGAGTGTGGGGATGGGTTTCAATGTCTGGGGAAGGGGTTACAGTCCGTGCGGAAGAGGTTTCAGTGTTTGGGGAAGAGGTTTCAGTCTGTGGGGAAGGGGTTTCAGTGTGTGGATAAGGGTTTTCAGTGTGTGAGGAAGAGGTTTCA
The DNA here is from genome assembly GCF_036365525.1 of Heterodontus francisci. Taxonomy (NCBI): domain Eukaryota; kingdom Metazoa; phylum Chordata; class Chondrichthyes; order Heterodontiformes; family Heterodontidae; genus Heterodontus; species Heterodontus francisci. Next base: position 855,766 of record NW_027141653.1, on the reverse strand, counting down.
GTATGTGGGGATGGGTTTCATTGTGTGGGGAATGGTTTTCAGTGCATGTGGAAGATGTTTCAGTGTGTGTGGAAGGAGTTTCAGCGTGTGGGTAAGGGCTTTCAGTGTGCGGGGAAGAAGTTTAAGCGTGCGTGGAAGAGGTTTCAGTGCGTGGGGAAGAGGTTTCAGTGTGTGTAGAAGAGGTTTCAGTGCGTGGGGACGGAGTTTCAGTGTGTGGGGAAGAGGTTTCAGTGTCTGGGGAAGAGGTTACAGTATGTGTGGAAGAAGTTTCAGTGCGTGGGGAAGGGGTTTCAGTGTGTGGGGAAGAGGTTTCAGTGTGTGGGGAAGAGGTTCCAGAGTGTGGGGATGGGTTTCGGAGTGTGGGGATGGGTTTCAGTGATTGCGGAAGGGGTTTCCGTGTGTGAGGAAGACGTTTCAGTCTGTGGGGAAGAGGTTTCATTGTGTGGGGATGGGTTTCAGTGTGTGGGGAAGGGGTTTCAGAGTGTGGGGAAGGGGTTTCAGTGCGTGGGGAAGAAAATTCAGTGTGTGGGGATGGGTTTCAGTGTGTGGTTAAGGGGTTTCAGTCTGTAGGGAAGGGGTTTCAGTGAGTGGTGAAGAGGTTTCAGTGTGTGGGGACTGGGTTTCAGTGTGTGGGGAAGTGGTTTCAGTGTGTGGGGAAGAGGTTTCAGTGTGTGGGGAAGAGGTTGCAGAGTGTGGGGAAGGGGTTTCAGTCTGTGGGGAAGTGGTTTCAGTGTGTGGGGAAGGGGTTTCAGTGTGTGTATAAGGGGTTTCTGTGTGTGGGGAAGTGGTTTCAGTGTGTGGGGATGCGTTTCATTCTGTGGGGAATGGTTTCAGTGTGAGGGGATGGGTTTCCGTGTTTGGGGATGGGTTTCAGTGTGTGCGGAAGGGGTTTCAGTGTGTGTGGAAGGAGTTTCAGCGTGTGGGTAAGGGGTTTCAGCGTGTGGGGAAGGGTTTCAGTGTGCGGCGAAGGGGTTTCAGTGTGCGGGGAAGGGGTTTCCGTGTGTGTGAGGGGATTCAGTGTGTGCGGAAGGGGTTTCAGTGTGCGTGGAAGGGGTAACAGTGTGTGTGGAAGGGGTTTCAGTGCGTGGGGAAGAGGTTTCAGTGTGTGTGGAAGATGTTTCAGTGTGTGTGGAAGGGGTTTCAGTGCGTGGGGAAGGGGTTTCAGTGTGTGTGGAAGATGTTTCAGCGTGTGTGGAAGGGGTTTCAGTGTGTGGGGATGGGTTTCAGTGCGTGTGGAAGAAGTTTCAGCGTGTGGGGAAGAGGTTTCAGTGTGTGGGAAGAGGTTTCAGTGTGTGTGGAAGAGCTTTCAGTGCGTGGGGAAGGAGTTTCAGTGTGTGGGGAAGAGGTTTCAGTGTGTGGGGAAGGGTTTCAGTGTGTGGGGATGGGTTTCAGTGTGTGGGATGGGTATCCGTGTGTGGGGAAGGGGTTTCACTGTGTGGGGAAGAGGTTTCAGTGTGTGGGGATGGGTTTCAGTGTGTGGGGAAGAGGTTTCAGTGTGTGGGGAAGAGGGTTCAGTGTGTGGGGATGGGTTTCAGTGTGTGGGGAAGGGGTTTCAGTGCGTGGGGAAGGGGTTTCAGTGCGTGGGGAAGGGGTTTCAGTGTGTGGGGATGGGTTTCAGTGTGTGGGGAAGAGGTTTCAGTGTGTGGGGATGGGTTTCAGTGATTGGGGAAGGGGTTTCAGTGCGTGGGAAGGGGTTTCAGTGTGTGGGCATGAGGTATCAGTGTGTGGGGATGGGTTTCAGTGTGTGGGGAATGAGTTACAGTCTGTGGGGATGAGGTTTCAGAGTGTGGGGAAGAGTTTTCAGTCTGTGGGGAAGGGGTTTCAGTGTGTGGATAAGGGGTTTCAGTGTGTGGGGAAGAGATTTCAGTGTGTGGGGAAGAGTTTTCAGTGTGTGGGGAAGTGGTTTCAGTCTGTGGGGAATGGGTTTCAGTGTTTGGGGAAGACGTTTGAGTGTGTGGGGTAGATGTTTCAGTGTTTGGGGAAGGGGTTTCAGTATGTGGGGAAGAGGTTGCAGTGTGTGGGGAAGAGGGTTCAGTGTGTGGGGACGGATTTCAGTGTCTGGGGAAGGGGTTTCACTGTGTGTGGAAGAGATTTCAGTGTGTGGGGATGGCTTTCTGTTTGTGGGGAAGGTGTTTCAGTGTGTGGGGAAGAGGTTTCAGTGTGTGGGGAAGGGTTTCAGTCTGTAGGGTAAGGTTTCAGTGTGTGTGGAAGAGGTTTCAGTGTGTGGGATGTGTTTCAGTGTGTGGGGAAGGGGTTTCAGTGCGTGGGGAAGGGGTTTCAGTGTGTGTGGAAGATGTTTCAGTGCGTGTGGAAGGGGTTTCAGTGTGTGGGGATGGGTTTCAGTGCGTGTGGAAGAAGTTTCAGCGTGTGGGGAAGAGGTTTCATTGTGTGGGAAGAGGTTTCAGTGTGTGTGGAAGAGGTTTCAGTGCGTCGGGAAGGAGTTACAGTGTGTGGGGAAGAGGTTTCAGTGTGTGGGTAAGGGGTTTCAGTGTGTGGGCATGAGGTTTCAGTGTGTGGGGATGGGTTTCAGTGTGTGGGGAATGGGTTACAGTCTGTGGGGATGAGGTTTCAGTGTGTGGGGAAGTGGTTTCAGTGTGTGGGGAAGGGGTTTCAGTGTGTGGGGAAGGGGTTTCAGTGTGTGGGGAAGAGGTTGCAGTGTGTGGGGAAGAGGGATCAGTGTGTGGGGATGGGTGTCAGTGTCTGGGGAAGGGGTTTCAGTGTGTGGGGAAGAGATTTCAGTGTGTGGGGATGGCTTTCTGTTTGTGGGGAAGGTGTTTCAGTGTTTGGGGAAGAGGTTTCAGTGTGTGGGGAAGGGTTTCAGTCTGTAGGGAAAGGTTTCAGTGTGTGTGGAAGAGGTTTCCGTGTGTGGGATGGGTTTCAGTGTGTGGGGAAGGGGTTTCAGTCTGGGGGGATGTGTTTCAGTCTGTGGGGATGGGTTTCAGTGTGTGGGGAAGAGGTTTCAGTGTGTGTGGAAGATGTTTCAGTGCGTGGGAAAGGAGTTTCAGTGTGTGGGGAAGAGGTTTCAGTGTGTGGGGAAGGGTTTCAGTCTGTGGGGAACAGCTTTCCGTGTGTGGGGAAGAGGTTTCAGTGCGTGGGGATGGGTTTCAGTGTGTGGCGATGGGTTTCAGTGTGTGGGGAAGGGGTTTCACTGTGTGGGGAAGAGGTTTCAGTGTGTGGGGAAGAGATTTCAGTGTGTGGGGATGGCTTTCTGTTTGTGGGGAAGGTGTTTCAGTGTTTGGGGAAGAGGTTTCAGTGTGTGGGGAAGGGTTTCAGTCTGTAGGGAAAGGTTTCAGTGTGTGTGGAAGAGGTTTCAGTGTGTGGGATGGGTTTCAGTGTGTGGGGAAGGGGTTTCAGTCTGGGGGGATGTGTTTCAGTCTGTGGGGATGGGTTTCAGTGTGTGGGGAAGAGGTTTCAGTGTGTGTGGAAGATGTTTCAGTGCGTGGGAAAGGAGTTTCAGTGTGTGGGGAAGAGGTTTCAGTGTGTGGGGAAGGGTTTCAGTCTGTGGGGAACAGCTTTCCGTGTGTGGGGAAGAGGTTTCAGTGCGTGGGGATGGGTTTCAGTGTGTGGCGATGGGTTTCAGTGTGTGGGGAAGGGGTTTCACTGTGTGGGGAAGAGGTTTCAGTGTGTGGGGATGGGTTTCAGTGTTTGGGGAACGGGTTTCAGTGTGTGGGAAAGGGGTTTCAGTGTGTGCGGAAGGGGTTTCAGTGTGTGGGGAAGAGGTTTCAGTGTGTGGGGAAGGGGTTTCAGTGTGTGGGGATGGGTTTCAGTGTGAGGTAAAGGGGTTTCAGTCTGTGGGGAAGGGGTTTCAGTGTGTGGGTAAGAGGTTTCAGTGTATGGGGATGTGTTTCAGTGTGTGGGGAATAGGTTTCAGTGAGTGGGGAAGGGGTTTCAGTGTGTGGGCATGAGCTTTCAGTGTGTGGGGATGGGTTTCAGTGTGTGGGGAATGGGTTACAGTCTGTGGGGATGAGGTTTCAGAGTGTGGGGAAGGGGTTTCAGTGTGTGGGGAAGGTGTTTCAGTGTGTGGGGAAGAGGTTGCAGTGTGTGGGGAAGAGGGTTCAGTGTGTGGGGATGGGTTTCAGTGTCTGGGGAAGGGGTTTCAGTGTGTGGGGAAGAGATTTCAGTGTGTGGGGATGGCTTTCTGTTTGTGGGGAAGGTGTTTCAGTGTGTGGGGAAGAGGTTTCAGTGTGTGGGGAAGGGTTTCAGTCTGGAGGGAAAGGTTTCAGTGTGTGTGGAAGAGGTTTCAGTGTGTGGGATGGGTTTCAGTGTGTGGGGAAGGGGTTTCAGCCTGGGGGGATGTGTTTCAGTCTGTGGGGATGGGTTTCAGTGTGTGGGGAAGAGGTTTCAGTGTGTGTGGAAGATGTTTCAGTGCGTGGGGAAGGAGTTTCAGTGTGTGGGGAAGAGGTTTCAGTGTGTGGGGAAGAGGTTTCAGTGTGTGGGGAAGAGGTTTCAGTATGTGTGGAAGAGGTTTCAGTGCGTGGGAAAGGGGTTTCAGTGTGTGGGGAAGAGGTTTCAGTGTGTGTGGAAGGGTTTCAGTCTGTGGGGAAGAGCTTTCAGTGTGTGGGGAAGAGGTTTCAGTGTGTGGGGATGGGTTTCAATGTGTGGGGATGGGTTTCAGTGTGTGGGGAAGGGGTTTCACTGTGTGGGGAAGAGGTTTCAGTGTGTGGGGATGGGTTTCAGTGTGTGGGGAACGGGTTTCAGTGTGGGGGAAAGGGGTTTCATTGTGTGGGGAAGGGGTTTCAGTGTGTGGGGAAGAGGTTTCAGTGTGCTGGGAAGGGGTTTCAGTGTGTGGGGAAGAGGTTTCAGTCTGAGGTTAAGGGGTTTCAGTCTGTGGGGAAGGGGTTTCAGTGTGTGGGGAAGAGGTTTCAGTTTGTGGGGAAGGGGTTTCAGTGTCTGGGGAAGTGGTTTCAGTGTGCGGGAAGAGGTTTCAGTGTGTGTGGAAGAGGTTTCAGAGTGTGGGGAAGGGGTTTCAGTCTGTGGGGAAGTGGTTTCAGTGTGTGGTGAAGAGGCTTCAGTGTGTGGGGAAGGGGTTTCAGTGTGTGGTGAAGGGGATTCAGTGTGTGGGGAAGAGGTTTCAGTGTGCGGGGAAGATGTTTCAGTGTGTGGGGAAGGGTTTCAGTCTGTAGGGAAAGGTTTCAGTGTGTGGGGAAGAGGATTCAGTGTGTGGGATGGGTTTCAGTGTGTGTGGAAGGGGTTTCAGTGCGTGGGGAAGGGGTTTCAGTGTGTGTGGAAGATGTTTCAGCGCTTGTGGAAGGGGTTTCAGTGTGTGGGGATTGGTTTCAGTGCGTGTGGAAGACGTTTCAGCGTGTGGGTAAGAGGTTTCAGTGTGTGGGAAGAGGATTCAGTGTGTGTGGAAGAGGTTTCAGTGCGTCGGGAAGGAGTTACAGTGTGTGGGGAAGAGGTTTCAGTGTGTGGGGAAGAGTTTCAGTCTGTGGGGAACAGCTTTCCGTGTGTGGGGAAGAGGTTTCAGTGCGAGGGGATGGGTTTCAGTGTGTGGCGATGGGTTTCAGTGTGTGGGGAAGAGGTTTCACTGTGTGGGGAAGAGGTTTCAGTGTGTGGGGATGGGTTTCAGTGTTTGGGGAACGGGTTTCAGTGTATGGGAAAGGGGTTTCAGTGTGTGCGGAAGGGGTTTCAGTGTGTGGGGAAGAGGTTTCAGTGTGTGGGGAAGGGGTTTCAGTGTGTGTGGATGGGTTTCAGTGTGAGGTAAAGTGGTTCAGTCTGTGGGGAAGGGGTTTCAGTGTGTGGGGAAGAGGTTTCAGTGTGTGGGGATTTTTTTCAGTGTGTGCGGAAGGGGTTTCAGTGAGTGGGGAAGGGGTTTCAGTGTGTGGGCATGAGGTTTCAGTGTGTGGGGATGTGTTTCAGTGTGTGGGGAATGGGTTACAGTCTGTGGGGATGAGGTTTCAGAGTGTGGGGAAGGGGTTTCAGTGTGTGGGGAAGGGGTTTCAGTGTGTGGTGAAGAGGTTGCAGTGTGTGGGGAAGAGGGTTCAGTGTGTGGGGATGGGTTTCAGTGTCTGGGGAAGGGGTTTCAGTGTGTGGAGAAGAGATTTCAGTGTGTGGGGATGGCTTTCTGTTTGTGGGGAAGGTGTTTCAGTGTGTGGGGAAGAGGTTTCAGTGTGTGGGGAAGGGTTTCAGTCTGTAGGGAAAGGTTTCAGTGTGTGTGGAAGAGGTTTCAGTGTGTGGGATGGGTATCAGTGTGTGGGGAAGGGGTTTCAGCCTGGGGGGATGTGTTTCAGTCTGTGGGGATGGGTTTCAGTGTGTGGGGAAGAGGTTTCAGTGTGTGTGGAAGATGTTTCAGTGCGTGGGGAAGGAGTTTCAGTGTGTGGGGAAGAGGTTTCAGTGTGTGGGGAAGAGGTTTCAGTGTGTGGGGAGGACGTTTCAGTATGTGTGGAAGAGGTTTCAGTGCGTGGGGAAGGGGTTTCAGTGTGTGGGGAAGAGGTTTCAGTGTGTGTGGAAGGGTTTCAGTCTGTGGGGAAGAGCTTTCAGAGTGTGGGGAAGAGGTTTCAGTGTGTGGGGATGGGTTTCAATGTGTGGGGATGGGTTTCAGTGTGTGGGGAAGGGGTTTCACTGTGTGGGGAAGAGGTTTCAGTGTGTGGGGATGGGTTTCAGTGTGTGGGGAAGGGGTTTCAGTGTGGGGAAAGGGGTTTCATTGTGTGGGGAAGAGGTTTCAGTGTGAGGTTAAGCAGTTTCAGTCTGTGGGTAAAGGGTTTCAGTGTGTGGGGAAGAGGTTTCAGTTTGTGGGGAAGAGGTTTCAGAGTGTGGGGAAGGGGTTTCAGTCTGTGGGGAAGTGGTTTCAGTGTGTGGGGAAGAGGCTTCAGTGTGTGGGGAAGGGGTTTCAGCGTGTGGTGAAGGGGATTCAGTGTGTGGGGAAGAGGTTTCAGTGTGCGGGGAAGAGGTTTCAGTGTGTGGGGAAGGGTTTCAGTCTGTGGCGAAGAGTTTTCAGTGTGTGGGAAGAGGTTTCAGTGTGTGGGGATGGGTTTCAGTGTGTGGGGATGGGTTTCAGTGTGTGGGGAAGGGGTTTCAGTGTGTGGGGATGTGTTTCAGTTTGTGGGGAAGGGGTTTCAGTGTGTGGGGAAGATGTTTCAGTGTGTGGGGATGGGTTTCAGTGTGTGGTGAAGGGGTTTCAGTGTGTGGGGAAGGGGTTTCAGTGTGTGGGCATGAGGTTTCAGTGTGTGGGGATAAAGAACAAAGAACAAAGAACAAAGATAATTACAGCACAGGAACAGGCCCTTCGGCCCTCCAAGCCTGCGCCGATCCAGATCCTCTCTCTAAACATGTCGCCTATTTTCTAAGGTTCTGTATCTCTTTTCTTCCTGCCCATTCATGTATCTGTCTAGATACATCTTAAAAGACTCCATCGTGCCCGCGTCTACCACCTCCGCTGGCAACGCGTTCCAGGTGCCCACCACCCTCTGCGTAAAGAACTTTCCACGCATATCCCCCCTAAACATTTCCCCTTTCACTTTGAACTCGTGTCCTCTCGTAATTGAAACCCCCACTCTGGGAAAAAGCCTCTTGCTGTCCACCCTGTCTATACCTCTCATGATTTTGTACACCTCAATCAGGTCCCCCCTCAACCTCCGTCTTTCTAATGAAAATAATCCTAATCTACTCAACCTCTCTTCATAGCTAGCGCCCTCCATACCAGGCAACATCCTGGTGAACCTCCTCTGCACCCTCTCCAAAGCATCCACATCCTTTTGATAATGTGGCGACCAGAACTGTACGCAGTATTCCAAATGTGGCCGAACCAAAGTCCTATACAACTGTAACATGACCTGCCAACTCTTGTACTCAATGCCCCGTCCGATGAAGGAAAGCATGCCGTATGCCTTCTTGACCACTCTATTTACCTGCGTTGCCACCTTCAGGGAACAGTGGACCTGAACACCCAAATCTCTCTGGACATCGATTTTCCCCAGGACTTTTCCATTTACTGTATAGTTCACTCTTGAATTGGATCTTCCAAAATGCATCACCTCGCATTTGCCCTGATTGAACCCCATCTGCCATTTCTCTGCCCAACTCTCTAATATATCTATATTCTGCTGTATTCTCTGACAGTCCCCTTCACTATCTGCTACTCCACCAATCTTAGTGTCGTCTGCAAACTTGCTAATCAGTCCACCTATACTTTCCTCCAAATCATTAATGTATATCACAAACAACAGTGGTCCCAGCACGGATCCCTGTGGAACACCACTGGTCACACGTCTCCATTTTGAGAAACTCCCCTCTACTGCTACTCTCTGTCTCCTGTTGCCCAGCCAGTTCTTTATCCATCTAGCTAGTACACCTTGGACCCCAAGCGCCTTCACTTTCTCCATCAGCCTGCCATGGGGAACCTTATCAAACGCCTTACTGAAGTCCATGTATATGACATCGACAGCCCTTCCCTCATCAATCAACTTTGTCACTTCCTCAAAGAATTCTATTAAGTTGGTAAGACATGACCTTCCCTGCACAAAACCATGTTGCCTATCACTGATGAGCCCATTTTCTTCCAAATGGGAATAGATCCTATCCCTCAGTATCTTCTCCAGCAGCTTCCCTACCACTGACGTCAGGCTCACCGGTCTATAATTACCTGGATTATCTCTGCTACCCTTCTTAAACAAGGGGACAACATTAGCAATTCTCCAGTCCTCCGGGACCTCACCCGTGTTTAAGGATGCTGCAAAGATATCTGTTAAGTCCCCAGCTATTTCCTCTCTCGCTTCCCTCAGTAACCTGGGATAGATCCCATCCGGACCTGGGGACTTGTCCACCTTAATGCCCTTTAGAATACCCAACACCTCCTCCCTCCTTATGCCGACTTGACCTAGAGTAATCAAACATCTGTTCCTAACCTCAACATCCGTCATGTACCTCTCCTCGGTGAATACCGATGCAAAGTACTCGTTTAGAATCTCACCCATTTTCTCTGAGTCCAAGCATAAATGGGTTTCAGTTGTGTGGGGAATGCGTTACAGTCTGTGGGGAAGAGGTTTCAGTGTGTGGGGAAGAGCTTACAGTCTGTGGGGAAGGGGTTTCAGTGTGTGGATAAGGGGATTCAGTGTGTGGGGAAGAGGTTTCAGTGTGTGCGGAAGAGGTCTCAGTGTGTCGAGAAGTGGTTTCAGTCTGTCGGGAATGGGTTTCAGTGTGTGGGGAAGAGGTTTGAGTGTGCGGGGAAGGGGTTTCAGTGTGTGCGGAAGAGGTTGCAGTGTGTGGGGAAGAGGTTTCAGTGTGTGGGGATGGGTTTCAGTGTCTGGGGAACGGGTTTCAGTGGGGGGGAGAGGTTTCAGTGTGTGGGGATGTCTTCCTGTGTTTGGGGAAGGTGTTTCAGTGTGTGGGAAGAGGTTTCAGTGTGTGGGGAAGGGTTTCAGTCTTTAGGGAAAGGTTTCAGTGTGCGTGGAATGGGTTTCAGTGTGTGGGGAAGAGGTTTCAGTGTGTGGGGAAGAGCTTTCAGTGTGTGGGGAAGGGTTTCAGTCTGTGGCGAAGGTGTTTCAGTGTGTGGGAAGAGGTTTCAATGTGTGGGGAAGTATTTCAGTGTGTGGGGATGAGTTTCAGTGTGTGGGGATGGGTTTCAGTGTGTGGGGAAGAGGTTTCAGTGTGTGGGGAAGAGGTTTCAGTGTGTGCGGAAGAGGTTTCAGAGTGTGGGGAAGGTGTTTCAGTCTGTGGGGAAGTGGTTTCAGTGTGTGGGGAAGAGGCTTCAGTGTGTGGGGAAGGGGTTTCAGTGTTTTGGTGAAGGGGATACAGTGTGTGGGGAAGAGGTTTCAAAATGCGGGGAAGGGGTTTCAGTGTGTGGGGAAGAGGTTTCAGTGTGTGGGGAAGAGGTTTCATTGTGTGGGGAAGGGTTTCAGTGTGTGGGGATGGGTTTCAGTGTGTGGGGAAGGGGTTTCAGTGTGTGGGGAAGATGTTTCAGTGTGTGGGGATGGGTTTCAGTGTGTGGTGAAGGGGTTTCAGTGTGTGGGGAAGGGGTTTCAATGTGTGGGCATGATGTTTCAGTGTGTGGGGAAGGGTTTCAGTGTGTGGGGAATGCGTTACAGTCTGTGGGGAAGAGGTTTCAGTGTGTGGGGAAGAGCTTTCAGTCTGTGTGGAAGAGGTTTCAGAGTGTGGGGAAGGGGTTTCAGTCTGTGGGGAAGTGGTTTCAGTGTGTGGGGAAGAGGCTTCAGTGTGTGGGGAAGGGGTTTCAGTGTGTGGTGAAGGGGATTCAGTGTGTGGTGAAGAGGTTTCAGTGTGCGGGGAAGGGGTTTCAGTGTGTGGGGAAGAGGTTTCAGTGTGTGGAGAAGAGGTTTCAGTGTGTGGGGAAGGGTTTCAGTGTGTGGGGAAGGTTTTCATTGTGTGTGGATGGGTTTCAGTGTGTGGGGAAGGGGTTTCAGTGTGTGGGGATGTGTTTCAGTGTGTGGGGAAGGGGCTTCAGTTTGTGGGGAAGATGTTTCAGTGTGTGGGGATGGGTTTCAGTGTGTGGTGAAGGGGTTTCAGTGTGTGGGGAAGGGTTTCAGTGTGTGGGGAATGCGTTACAGTCTGTGGGGAAGAGGTTTCAGTGTGTGGGGAAGAGCTTTCAGTCTGTGTGGAAGAGGTTTCAGTGTGTGGGGAAGGGGTTTCAGTGTGTGGTGAAGGGGATTCAGTGTGTGGTGAAGAGGTTTCAGTGTGCGGGGAAGGGGTTTCAGTGTGTGGGGAAGAGGTTTCAGTGTGTGGAGAAGAGGTTTCAGTGTGTGGGGAAGGGTTTCAGTGTGTGGGGAAGGGTTTCATTGTGTGGGGATGGGTTTCAGTGTGTGGGGAAGGGGTTTCAGTGTGTGGGGATGTGTTTCAGTGTGTGGGGAAGGGGCTTCAGTGTGTGGGGAAGATGTTTCAGTGTGTGGGGATGGGTTTCAGTGTGTGGTGAAGGGGTTTCAGTGTGTGGGGAAGGGGTTTCAGTGTGTGGGCGTGAGGTTTCAGTGTGTGGGGATGGGTTTCAGTGTGTGGGGAAGAGGTTACAGTCTGTGGGGAAGAGGTTTCAGTGTGTGGGGAAGAGCTTTCAGTCTGTGGGGAAGGGGTTTCAGTGTGTGAATAAGGGGTTTCAGTGTGTGTGGAAGAGGTTTCAGTGTGTGGGGAAGAGGTATCAGTGTGTCGGGAAGTGGTTTCAGTCTGTGGGGAATGGGTTTCAGTGTGTGGGGAAGAGGTTTCAGTGTGTGGGGAAGGTGTTTCAGTGTGTGGGGAAGGGGTTTCAGTGTGTGGGGAAGAGGTTGCAGTGTGTGGGGAAGAGGTTTCAGTGTGTAGGGATGGGTATCAGTGTCTGGGGAAGGGGTTTCAGTGTGTGGGGAAGAAGTTTCAGTGTGTGGGGATGGCTTTCTGTGTGTGGGGAAGGTGTTTCAGTGTGTGGGAAGAGGTTTCAGTGTGTGGGGAAGGGTTTCAGTCTGTAGGGAAAGGTTTCAGTATGTGGGGATGGGGTTTCAGTGTGTGGGGAAGAGGTTTCAGTGTGTGGGGAAGAGGTTTCAGTGTGTGGGGAAGGGTTTCAGTCTGTGGCGAAGAGGTCTCAGTGTGTGGGAAGAGGTTTCAGTGTGTGGGGAAGGATTTCAGTGTGTGGGGATATGTTTCAGTGTGTGGGGATGGGTTTCAGTGTGTGGGGAAGGGGTTTCAGTGTGTGGGGAAGAGGTTTCAGTGTGTGGGTATGGGTTTCAGTGTGTGGGGAAGGGGTTTCAGTGTGTGGGGAAGGGGTTTCAGTGTGTGGGCATGAGGTTTCAGAGTGTGGGGATGGGTTTCAATGTCTGGGGAAGGTGTTACAGTCTGTGCGGAAGAGGTTTCAGGGAGTGGGGAAGAGGTTTCAGTCTGTGGGGAAGGGGTTTCAGTGTGTGGATAAGGGGTTTCAGTGTGTGGGGAAGAGGTTTCAGTATGTGCGGATGGGTTTCATTGTGTGGGGAATGGTTTCAGTGTGAAGGGATGGGTTTCAGTGTATGGGGATGTGTTTCAGTGTGTGCGGAATGGGTTTCAGTGCATGTGGAAGAGGTTTCAGTGTGTGTGGAAGGAGTTTCAGCGAGTGGGTAACGGGTTTCAGCGTGTGGGGAGGGTTTCAGTGTGCGGGGAAGGGGTTTCAGTGTGCGGGGAAGGGGTTTCCGTGTGTGTGGAAGGGGATTCAGTGTGTGGGGAAGGGGTTTCAGTGTGCGGGGAAGGGGTTACAGTGTGTGTGGAAGTGGTTTCAGTGCGTGGGGAAGGTGTTTTATTGTGTGTGGAAGAGGTTTCAGTGTGTGTGGAAGAGGTTTCAGTGTGTGGGGATGGGTTTCAGTGCGTGTGGAAGAAGTTTAAGCGTGTGTGGAAGAGGTTTCAGTGTGTGTGGAAGAGTTTTCAGTGTGTGTGGAAGAGGGTTCAGTGTGTGGGGAAGAGGTTTCAGTGTCTGGGGAAGAGGTTTCAGTATGTGTGGAAGAGGTTTCAGTGTGTGGGGAAGAGGTTTCAGTGTGTGGGGAAGGGTTTCAGTCTGTGGCGAAGAGGTTTCAGTGTGTGGGAAGAGGTTTCAGTGTGTGGGGAAGGATTTCAGTGTGTGGGGATATGTTTCAGTGTGTGGGGATGGGTTTCAGTGTGTGGGGAAGTGGTTTCAGTGTGTGGGGAAGAGGTTTCAGTGTGTGGGGATGGGTTTCAGTGTGTGGGGAAGGGGTTTCAGTGTGTGGGGAAGGGGTTTCAGTGTGTGGGCATGAGGTTTCAGTGTGTGGGGAATGCGTTACAGTCTGCGGGGAAGAGGTTTCAGTATGTGGGGAAGAGCTTTCAGTCTGTGTGGAAGAGGATTCAGAGTGTGGGGAAGGGGTTTCAGTCTGTGGGGGAGTGGTTTCAGTGTGTAGGGAAGAGGCTTCCGTGTGTGGGGAAGGGGTTTCAGTGTGTGGTGAAGGGGATTCAGTGTGTGGGGAAGAGGTTTCAGTGTGCGGGGAAGGGGTTTCAGTGTGTGGGGAAGAGGTTTCAGTGTGTGGAGAAGAGGTTTCAGTGTGTGGGGAAGGGTTTCAGTGTGTGGGGAAGGGTTTCAGTGTGTGGGGATGGGTTTCAGTGTGTGGGGAAGGGATTTCAGTGTGTGGGGATGTGTTTCAGTGTGTGGGGAAGGGGCTTCCGTGTGTGGGGAAGGGGTTTCAGTGTGTGGGCATGAGGTTTCAGTGTGTGGTGAAGGGGTTTCAGTGTGTGGGGAAGGGGTTTCAGTGTGTGGGCATGAGGTTTCAGTGTGTGGGGATGGGTTTCAGTGTGTGGTGAATGCGCTACAGTCTGTGGGGAAGAGGTTTCATTGTGTGGGGTAGAGCTTTCAGTCTGTGGGGAAGGGGTTTCAGTGTGTGGATAAGGGGTTTCAGTGTGTGGGGAAGAGGTTTCAGTGTGTGGGGAAGAGGTCTCAGTGTGTCGGGATGTGGTTTCAGTCTGTGGGAAATGGGTTTCAGTGTGTGGGGAAGAGGTTTGAATGTGTGGGGAAGGTGTTTCAGTGTGTGGGGAAGAGGTTGCAGTGTGTGGGGAAGAGGCTTCAGTGTGTGGGGATGGGTATCAGTGTCTTGGGAAGGGGTTGCAGTGTGTGGGGAAGAAGTTTCAGTGTGTGGGGATGGCTTTCTGTGTGTGGGGAAGGTGTTTCAGTGTGTGGGAAGAGGTTTCAGTGTGTGGGGAAGGGTTTCAGTCTGTAGGGAAAGGTTTCAGTATGTGGGGATGGGGTTTCAGTGTGTGGGGAAGAGGTTTCAGTGTGTGGGGAAGAGGTTTCAGTGTGTGGGGAAGGGTTTCAGTCTGTGGCGAAGAGGTTTCAGTGTGTGGGAAGAGGTTACAGTGTGTGGGGAAGGATTTCAGTGTGTGGGGATATGTTTCAGTGTGTGGGAATGGGTTTCAGTGTGTGGGGAAGGGGTTTCAGTGTGTGGGGAAGAGGTTTCAGTGTGTGGGGATGGGTTTCAGTGTGTGGGGAAGGGGTTTCAGTGTGTGGGGAAGGGGTTTCAATGTGTGGGCATGAGGTTTCAGAGTGTGGGGATGGGTTTCAATGTCTGGGGAAGGGGTTACAGTCTGTGCGGAAGAGGTTTCAGGGAGTGGGGAAGAGGTTTCAGTCTGTGGGGCAGGGGTTTCAGTGTGTGGATAAGGGGTTTCAGTGTGTGGGGAAGAGGTTTCAGTGTGTGGGGAAGGGTTTCAGTCTGTAGGGAAAGGTTTCAGTATGTGGGGATGGGGTTTCAGTGTGTGGGGAAGAGGTTTCAGTGTGTGGGGAAGAGGTTTCAGGGAGTGGGGAAGAGGTTTCAGTCTGTGGGGAAGGGGTTTCAGTGTGTGGATAAGGGGTTTCAGTGTGTGGGGAAGAGGTTTCAGTATGTGCGGATGGGTTTCATTGTGTGGGGAATGGTTTCAGTGTGAAGGGATGGGTTTCAGTGTATGGGGATGTGTTTCAGTGTGTGCGGAATGGGTTTCAGTGCATGTGGAAGAGGTTTCTGTGTGTGTGGAAGGAGTTTCAGCGAGTGGGTAACGGGTTTCAGCGTGTGGGGAGGGTTTCAGTGTGCGGGGAAGGGGTTTCAGTGTGCGGGGAAGGGGTTTCCGTGTGTGTGGAAGGGGATTCAGTGTGTGGGGAAGGGGTTTCAGTGTGCGGGGAAGGGGTTACAGTGTGTGTGGAAGTGGTTTCAGTGCGTGGGGAAGGTGTTTTATTGTGTGTGGAAGAGGTTTCAGTGTGTGTGGAGGAGGTTTCAGTGTGTGGGGATGGGTTTCAGTGCGTGTGGAAGAAGTTTAAGCGTGTGTGGAAGAGGTTTCAGTGTGTGTGGAAGAGTTTTCAGTGTGTGTGGAAGAGGGTTCAGTGTGTGGGGAAGAGGGTTCAGTGTGTGGGGAAGAGGTTTCAGTGTCTGGGGAAGAGGTTTCAGTATGTGTGGAAGAGGTTTCAGTGTGTGGGGAAGAGGTTTCAGTGTGTGGGGAAGGGTTTCAGTCTGTGGCGAAGAGGTTTCAGTGTGTGGGAAGAGGTTTCAGTGTGTGGGGAAGGATTTCAGTGTGTGGGGATATGTTTCAGTGTGTGGGGATGGGTTTCAGTGTGTGGGGAAGTGGTTTCAGTGTGTGGGGAAGAGGTTTCAGTGTGTGGGGATGGGTTTCAGTGTGTGGGGAAGGGGTTTCAGTGTGTGGGGAAGGGGTTTCAGTGTGTGGGCATGAGGTTTCAGTGTGTGGGGAATGCGTTACAGTCTGCGGGGAAGAGGTTTCAGTGTGTGGGGAAGAGCTTTCAGTCTGTGTGGAAGAGGTTTCAGAGTGTGGGGAAGGGGTTTCAGTCTGTGGGGGAGTGGTTTCAGTGTGTAGGGAAGAGGCTTCCGTGTGTGGGGAAGGGGTTTCAGTGTGTGGTGAAGGGGATTCAGTGTGTGGGGAAGAGGTTTCAGTGTGCGGGGAAGGGGTTTCAGTGTGTGGGGAAGAGGTTTCAGTGTGTGGAGAAGAGGTTTCAGTGTGTGGAGAAGAGGTTTCAGTGTGTGGGGAAGGGTTTCAGTGTGTGGGGAAGGGTTTCAGTGTGTGGGGATGGGTTTCAGTATGTGGGGAAGGGATTTCAGTGTGTGGGGATGTGTTTCAGTGTGTGGGGAAGGGGCTTCCGTGTGTGGGGAAGGGGTTTCAGTGTGTGGGCATGAGGTTTCAGTGTGTGGTGAAGGGGTTTCAGTGTGTGGGGAAGGGGTTTCAGTGTGTGGGCATGAGGTTTCAGTGTGTGGGGATGGGTTTCAGTGTGTGGTGAATGCGCTACAGTCTGTGGGGAAGAGGTTTCATTGTGTGGGGAAGAGCTTTCAGTCTGTGGGGAAGGGGTTTCAGTGTGTGGATAAGGGGTTTCAGTGTGTGGGGAAGATGTTTCAGTGTGTGGGGAAGAGGTCTCAGTGTGTCGGGATGTGGTTTCAGTCTGTGGGAAATGGGTTTCAGTGTGTGGGGAAGAGGTTTGTGTGTGTGGGGAAGGGGTTTCAGTGTGTGGGGAAGAGGTTGCAGTGTATGGGGAAGAGGTTTCAGTGTGTGGGGATGGGTATCAGTGTCTGGGGAAGGGGTTGCAGTGTGTGGGGAAGAAGTTTCAGTGTGTGGGGATGGCTTTCTGTGTGTGGGGAAGGTGTTTCAGTGTGTGGGAAGAGGTTTCAGTGTGTGGGGAAGGGTTTCAGTCTGTAGGGAAAGGTTTCAGTATGTGGGGATGGGGTTTCAGTGTGTGGGGAAGAGGTTTCAGTGTGTGGGGAAGAGGTTTCAGTGTGTGGGGAAGGGTTTCAGTCTGTGGCGAAGAGGTTTCAGTGTGTGGGAAGAGGTTACAGTGTGTGGGGAAGGATTTCAGTGTGTGGGAATATGTTTCAGTGTGTGGGAATGGGTTTCAGTGTGTGGGGAAGGGGTTTCAGTGTGTGGGGAAGAGGTTTCAGTGTGTGGGGATGGGTTTCAGTGTGTGGGGAAGGGGTTTCAGTGTGTGGGGAAGGGGTTTCAATGTGTGGGCATGAGGTTTCAGAGTGTGGGGATGGGTTTCAATGTCTGGGGAAGGGGTTACAGTCTGTGCGGAAGAGGTTTCAGGGAGTGGGGAAGAGGTTTCAGTCTGTGGGGCAGGGGTTTCAGTGTGTGGATAAGGGGTTTCAGTGTGTGGGGAAGAGGTTTCAGTGTGTGGGGAAGGGTTTCAGTCTGTAGGGAAAGGTTTCAATATGTGGGGATGGGGTTTCAGTGTGTGGGGAAGAGGTTTCAGTGTGTGGGGAAGAGGTTTCAGTGTGTGGGGAAGGGTTTCAGTCTGTGGCGAAGAGGTTTCAGTGTGTGGGAAGAGGTTTCAGTGTGTGGGGAAGGATTTCAGTGTGTGGGGATATGTTTCAGTGTGTGGGGATGGGTTTCAGTGTGTGGGGAAGGGGTTTCAGTGTGTGGGGAAGAGGTTTCAGTGTGTGGGGATGGGTTTCAGTGTGTGGGGAAGGGGTTTCAGTGTGTGGGGAAGGGGTTTCAGTGTGTGGGCATGAGGTTTCAGAGTGTGGAGATGGGTTTCAATGTCTGGGGAAGGTGTTACAGTCTGTGCGGAAGAGGTTTCAGGGAGTGGGGAAGAGGTTTCAGTCTGTGGGGAAGGGGTTTCAGTGTGTGGATAAGGGGTTTCAGTGTGTGGGGAAGAGGTTTCAGTATGTGCGGATGGGTTTCATTGTGTGGGGAATGGTTTCAGTGTGAAGGGATGGGTTTCAGTGTATGGGGATGTGTTTCAGTGTGTGCGGAATAGGTTTCAGTGCATGTGGAAGAGGTTTCAGTGTGTGTGGAAGGAGTTTCAGCGAGTGGGTAACGGGTTTCAGCGTGTGGGGAGGGTTTCAGTGTGCGGGGAAGGGGTTTCAGTGTGCGGGGAAGGGGTTTCCGTGTGTGTGGAAGGGGATTCAGTGTGTGGGGAAGGGGTTTCAGTGTGCGGGGAAGGGGTTACAGTGTGTGTGGAAGTGGTTTCAGTGCGTGGGGAAGGTGTTTTATTGTGTGTGGAAGAGGTTTCAGTGTGTGTGGAAGAGGTTTCAGTGTGTGGGGATGGGTTTCAGTGCGTGTGGAAGAAGTTTAAGCGTGTGTGGAAGAGGTTTCAGTGTGTGTGGAAGAGTTTTCAGTGTGTGTGGAAGAGGGTTCAGTGTGTGGGGAAGAGGTTTCAGTGTCTGGGGAAGAGGTTTCAGTATGTGTGGAAGAGGTTTCAGTGTGTGGGGAAGAGGTTTCAGTGTGTGGGGAAGGGTTTCAGTCTGTGGCGAAGAGGTTTCAGTGTGTGGGAAGAGGTTTCAGTGTGTGGGGAAGGATTTCAGTGTGTGGGGATATGTTTCAGAGTGTGGGGATGGGTTTCAGTGTGTGGGGAAGGGGTTTCAGTGTGTGGGGAAGGGGTTTCAGTGTGTGGGCATGAGGTTTCAGTGTGTGGGGAATGCGTTACAGTCTGCGGGGAAGAGGTTTCAGTGTGTGGGGAAGAGCTTTCAGTCTGTGTGGAAGAGGTTTCAGAGTGTGGGGAAGGGGTTTCAGTCTGTGGGGGAGTGGTTTCAGTGTGTGGGGAAGAGGCTTCCGTGTGTGGGGAAGGGGTTTCAGTGTGTGGTGAAGGGGATTCAGTGTGTGGGGAAGAGGTTTCAGTGTGTGGAGAAGAGGTTTCAGTGTGTGGAGAAGAGGTTTCAGTGTGTGGGGAAGGGTTTCAGTGTGTGGGGAAGGGTTTCAGTGTGTGGGGATGGGTTTCAGTGTGTGGGGAAGGGATTTCAGTGTGTGGGGATGTGTTTCAGTGTGTGGGGAAGGGGCTTCCGTGTGTGGGGAAGATGTTTCAGTGTGTGGGGATGGGTTTCAGTGTGTGGTGAAGGGGTTTCAGTGTGTGGGGAAGGGGTTTCAGTGTGTGGGCATGAGGTTTCAGTGTGTGGGGATGGGTTTCAGTGTGTGGTGAATGCGCTACAGTCTGTGGGGAAGAGGTTTCATTGTGTGGGGAAGAGCTTTCAGTCTGTGGGGAAGGGGTTTCAGTGTGTGGATAAGTGGGTTCAGTGTGTGGGGAAGAGGTTTCAGTGTGTGGGGAAGAGGTCTCAGTGTGTCGGGATGTGGTTTCAGTCTGTGGGAAATGGGTTTCAGTGTGTGGGGAAGAGGTTTGAGTGTGTGGGGAAGGGGTTTCAGTGTGTGGGGAAGAGGTTGCAGTGTGTGGGGAAGAGGTTTCAGTGTGTGGGGATGGGTATCAGTGTCTGGGGAAGGGGTTGCAGTGTGTGGGGAAGAAATTTCAGTGTGTGGGGATGGCTTTCTGTGTGTGGGGTAGGTGTTTCAGTGTGTGGGAAGAGGTTTCAGTGTGTGGGGAAGGGTTTCAGTGTGAAGGGATGGGATTCAGTGTGTGTGGAAGAGTTTTCAGTGTGTGTGGAAGAGGGTTCAGTGCGTGGGGAAGGAGATTCAGTGTGTGGGGAAGAGGTTTCAGTGTGTGGGGAAGAGGTTTCAGTGTCTGGGGAAGAGGCTTCAGTATGTGTGGAAGAGGTTTCAGTGTGTGGGGAAGAGGTTTCAGTGTGTGGGGAAGGGTTTCAGTCTGTGGCGAAGAGCTTTCAGTGAGTGGGAAGAGGTTTCAGTGTGTGGGGAAGGATTTCAGTGTGTGGGGATATGTTTCAGTGTGTGGGGATGGGTTTCAGTGTGTGGGGAAGGGGTTTCAGTGTGTGGGGAAGAGGCTTCAGTATGTGGGGATGGGTTTCAGTGTGTGGGGAAAGGGTTTCAGTGTGTGGGGAAGGGGTTTCAGTGTGTGGGCATGAGGTTTCAGAGTGTGGGGATGGGTTTCAATGTCTGGGGAAGGGGTTACAGTCTGTGCGGAAGAGGTTTCAGTGTGTGGGGAAGAGGTTTCAGTCTGTGGGGAAGGGGTTTCAGTGAGTGGATAAGGGGTTTCAGTGTGTGGGGAAGAGGTTTCAGTATGTGCGGATGGGTTTCATTGTGTGGGGAATAGTTTCAGTGTGAAGGGATGGGTTTCAGTGTGTGGGGATGTGTTTCAGTGTGTGCGGAATGGGTTTCAGTGCATGTGGAAGAGGTTTCAGTGTGTGTGGAAGGAGTTTCAGCGAGTGGTTAACGGGTTTCAGCGTGTGGGGAAGGGTTTCAGTGTGCGGGGAAGGGATTTCAGTGTGCGGGGAAGGGGTTTCCGTGTGTGTGGAAGGGGATTCAGTGTGTGGGGAAGGGGTTTCAGTGTGCGGGGAAGAGGTTTCAGTGTGTGTGAAAGAGGTTTCAGTGTGTGGGGATGGGTTTCAGTGCGTGTGGAAGAAGTTTAAGCGTGTATGGAAGAGGTTTCAGTGTGTGTGGAAGAGGTTTCAGTGTGTGTGGAAGAGGGTTCAGTGCGTGGGGAAGGAGATTCAGTGTGTGGGGAAGAGGTTTCAGTGTGTGGGGAAGAGGTTTCAGTGCGTGGGGAAGGGGTTGCAGTGTGTGGGGAAGAGGTTTCAGTGTGTGTGGAAGGGTTTCAGTCTGTGGGGAAGAGCTTTCAGTGTGTGGGGAAGAGGTTTCAGTGTGTGGGGATGGGTTTCAGTGTGTGGGGATGGGTTTCAGTGTGTAGGGAATGGGTTTCAGTGTGTGGGGAAGAGGTTTCAGTGTGTGGGGATGGGTTTCAGTGAGAGGGGAAGGGGTTTCAGTCTGTGGGGAAGGGTTTTCAGTGTGTGTGGAAGAGATTTCAGTGAGTGGGGATGGGTTTCAGTGTGTGGTTAAGGGGTTTCAGTCTGTGGGCAAGGGGTTTCAGTGTGTGGGGAAGAGGTTTCAGTGTGTGGGGAAGGGGTTTCAGTTTGTGGGGAAGTGGTTTCAGTGTGTGGGGGAGAGGTTTCAGTGTGTGGGGAAGAGGTTTCAGAGTGTGGGGAAGGGGTTTCAGTCTGTGGGGAAGTGATTTCAGTCTGTGGGGAAGAGGTTTCAGTGTGTGGATACGGGGTTTCAGTGTGTGGGGAAGAGGTTTCAGTATGTGGGGATGGGTTTCATTGTGTGGGGAGTGGTTTCAGTGTGAGGTGATGGGTTTCAGTGTGTGGGGATGTGTTTCAGTGTGTGCGGAATGGGTTTCAGGGCATGTGGAAGAGGTTTCAGTGTGTGTGGAAGGAGTATCAGCGAGTGGGTAAGGGGTTTCAGCGTGTGGGGAAGGTTTAAGTGTGCGGGGAAGGGGTTTCTGTGTGCGGGGAAGGGGTTTCCGTGTGTGTGGAAGGGGATTCAGTGTGTGGGGAAGGGGTTTCATTGTGCGGGGAAGGGGTTACAGTTTGTGTGGAAGTGGTTTCAGTGCGTGGGGAAGGGGCTTTATTGTGTGTGGAATAGGTTTAAGCGTGTGGGGAAGAGTTTTCAGTGTGTGGGGAAGAGGTTTCAGTGTGTGCAGAAGAGGTTTCGGTGCGTGGGGAAGGAATTTCAGTGTGTGGGGAAGAGGTTTCAGTGTGTGGGGAAGAGGTTTCAGTATGTGTGGAAGAGGTTTCAGTGTGTGGGGAAGGGTTTCAGTCTGTGGGGAAGAGCTTTCAGTGTGTGGGGAAGATGTTCCAGTGTGTGGGGATGGGTTTCAGAGTGTGGGGATGGGTTTCAGTGAATGCGGAAAGGGTTTCAGTGTGTGGGGAAGAGGTTTCAGTGTGTGGGGAAGAGGTTGCAGTGTGTGGGGATGGGTTTCAGTGTGTGGGGAAGGGGTTTCAGTGTGTGGGGAAGAGATTTCAGTGTGTGGGGATGGGTTTCAGTGTGTGGTTAAGGGGATTCAGTCTGTGGGGAAGGGGTTTCAGTGTGTGGGGAAGAGATTTCAGTGTGTGGGGAAGGGGTTTCAGTGTGTGGCGAAGTGGTTTCAGTGTGTGGTGAAGAGGTTTCAGTGTGTGGGGAAGAGGTTGCAGAGTGTGTGGAAGGGGTTTCAGTCTGTGGGGAAGTGGTTTCAGTGTGTGGGGAAAAGTTTTCAGTGTGTTGATAAGGGGTTTCAGTGTGTGGGGAAGAGGATTCAATGTGTGGGTATGCGTTTGATTGTGTGGGGAATGGTTTCAGTGTGAGGGGATGGGTTTCAGTGTTTGGGGATGGGTTTCAGTGTGTGCGGAAGGGGTTTCAGTGCGTTTGGAAGAGGTTTCAGTGTTTGTGGAAGGAGTTTCAGCGTGTGGGTAAGGGGTTGCAGCGTGTGTGGAAGTGTTTCAGTGTGCGGGGAAGGGGTTTCAGTGTGCGGGGAAGGCGTTTCCGTGTGTGTGAGGGGATTCAGTGTGTGGGGAAGGGGTTTCAGTGTGCGGGGAAGGGATAACAGTGTGTGTGGAAGGGGTTTCAGTGCGTGGGGAATGGGTTTCAGTTTGTGTGGAAGGGGTTTCAGTGTGTGGGGATGGGTTTCAGTGCGTGTGGAAGTAGTTTCAGCGTATGGGGAAGAGGTTTCAGTGTGTGGGGAAGAGGTTTCAGTGTGTGTGGAAGAGGTTTCAGTGTGTGGGGATGGGTTTCAGTGTGTGGGGAAGGGGTTTCAGTGAGTGGGGAAGGGGTTTCAGTGTGTGGGCATGAGGTTTCAGTGTGTGGGGATGGGTTTCAGTGTGTGGGGAATGGGTTACAGTCTGTGGGGATGAGGTTTCAGAGTGTGGGAAGAGTTTTCAGTCTATGGGGAAGCGGTCTCAGTGTGTGGCTAAGGGGTTTCAGTGTGTGGGGAAGAGATTTCAGTGTGTGGGGAAGAGTTTTCAGTGTGTGGGGAAGTGGTTTCAGTGTGTGGGGAATGGGTTTCAGTGTGTGGGGAAGAGATTTGAGTGTGTGGGGAAGGGGTTTCAGTGTGTGGGGAAGGGGTTTCAGTGTGTGGGGAAGAGGTTGCAGTGTGTGGGGAAGAGGGTTCAGTGTGTGGGGTTGGGTTTCAGTGTCTGGGGAAGGGGTTTCAGTATGTGGGGCGGAGATTTCAGTGCGTGGGGTTGGCTTTCTGTTTGTGGGGAAGGTGTTTCAGTGTGTGGGGAAGAGTTTTCAGTGTGTGGGGAAGGGTTTCAGTCTGTAGGGAAAGGTTTCAGTCTGTGGGGATGGGTTTAAGTGTGTGGGGAAGAGGTTTCAGTGTGTGTGGAAGATGTTTTAGTGCGTGGGGAAGGAGTTTCAGTGTGTGGGGAAGAGGTTTCAGTGTGTGGGGAAGAGGTTTCAGTATGTGTGGAAGAGGTTTCAGTGCGTGGGGAAGGGGTTTCAGTGTGTGGGGAAGAGGTTTCAGTGTGTGGGGAAGGGTTTCAGTCTGTGGGGAAGAGCTTTCAGTGTGTGGGGAAGAGGTTTCAGTGTGTGGGGATGGGTTTCAATGTGTGGGGATGGGTTTCAGTGTGTGGGGAAAGGGTTTCACTGTGTGGGGAAGAGGTTTCAGTGTGTGGGGATGGGTTTCAGTGTGTGGGGAACGGGTTTATGTGTGTGGGATAGGGGTTTCAGTGTGTGGGGAAGGGGTTTCAGTGTGTGGGGAAGAGGTTTCAGTGTGTGGGGAAGGGGTTTCAGTGTGTGGGGAAGAGGTTTCAGTGTGAGGTTAAGGGGTTTCAGTCTGTGGGGATGGGTTTTCAGTGTGTGGGGAAGAGGTTTCAGTGTGTGGGGAAGGGGTTTCAGTGTGTGGGGAATGGGTTTCAGTGTGTGGGGAAGAGGTTGGAATATGTGGGGAAGGGGTTACAGTGTGTGGGGAAGGGGTTTCAGTGTGTGGGGAAGAGGTTGCAGTGTGTGGGGAAGAGGGTTCAGTGTATGGGGATGGGTTTCAGTGTCTGGGGAAGGGGTTTCAGTGTGTGGGGAAGAGATTTCAGTGTGTGGGGATGGCTTTCTGTTTGTGGGGAAGGTGTTTCAGTGTGTGGGGAAGAGGTTTCAGTGTGTGGGAAAGGGTTTCAGTCTGTAGGGAAAGGTTTCAGAGTGTGTGGAAGAGGTTTCTGTGTTTGGGATGGGTTTCAGTGTGTGGGTAAGGGTTTCAGCCTGTGGGGATGTGTTTCAGTCTGTGTGGATGGGTTTAAGTGTGTGGGGAAGATGTTTCAGTGTGTGTGGATGATGTTTTAGTGCGTGGGGAAGGAGTTTCAGTGTGTGGGGAAGAGGTTTCAGTGTGTGGGGAAGAGGTTTCAGTGTGTGGGGAAGAGGTTTCAGTATGTGTGGAAGAGGTTTCAGTGCGTGTGGAAGGGGTTTCAGTGTGTGGGGAAGAGGTTTCAGTGTGTGGGGAAGGGTTTCAGTCTGTAGCGAAGAGCTTTCAGTGTGTGGGGAAGAGGTTTCAGTGTGTGGGGATGGGTTTCAATGTGTGGGGATGGGTTTCAGTGTGTGGGGAAAGGGTTTCACTGTGTGGGGATGAGGTTTCAGTGTGTGGGGATGGGTTTCAGTGTGTGGGGAACGGGTTTCAGTGTGTGGGAAAGGGGTTTCATTGTGTGGGGAAGGCGTTTCAGTGTGTGCGGAAGAGGTTTCAGTGTGTGGGGAAGGGGTTTCAGTGTGTGGGGAAGAGGTTTCAGTGTGTGGGGAAGGGGTTTCAGTGTGTGGGGAAGAGGTTTCAGTGTGTGGGGAAGGGGTTTCAGTGTGTGGGGAAGTGGTTTCAGTGTGTGGGGAAGAGGTATCAGTGTGTGTGGAAGAGGTTTCAGAGTGTGGGGAAGGGGTTTCAGTCTGTGGGGAAGTGGTTTCAGTGTGTGGGGAAGAGGCTTCAGTGTGTGGGGAAGGGGTTTCAGTGTGTGGTGAAGGGGATTCAGTGTGTGGGGAATAGGTTTCAGTGTGCGGGGAGGGGGTTTCAGTGAGTGGGGAAGAGGTTTCAGTGTGTGGGGAAGAGGTTTCAGTGTGTGGGGAAGGGTTTCAGTCTGTGGCGAAGTTTTCAGTGTGTGGGAAGAGGTTTCAGTGTGTGGGGAAGGGTTTCAGTGTGTGGGGATGGGTTTCAGTGTGTGGGGAAGGGGTTTCAGTTAGTGGGGATGTGTTTCAGTGTGTGGGGAAGGGGTTTCATTGTGTGGGGAAGATGTTTCAGTGTGTATGGATGGGTTGCAGTATGTGGGGATGGGTTTCAGTGTGTGGGGAAGGTGTTTCAATGTTTGGGCATGAGGTTTCAGTGTGTGGGGATGGGTTCCAGTGTGTGGGGAATGTTTTACAGTCTGTGGGGAAGAGGTTTCAGTTTCTGGGGAAGAGATTTCAGTCTGTGGGGAAGGGGTTTCAGTGTGTGCATAAGGGGTTTCAGTGTGTGGGGAAGAGGTTTCAGTGTGTGGGGAAGAGGTCTCAGTGTGTCGGGAAGTGGTTTCAGTCTGTGGGGAATGGGTTTCAGTGTTTGGGGAAGAGGTTTGAGTGTGTGGGGAAGGGGTTTCAGTGTGTGGGGAAGAGGTTTCAGTGTGTGGGGAAGAGGCTGCAGTGTGTGGGGAAGAGGTTTCAGTGTGTGGGGATGGGTTTCAGTGTGTGGGGATGGGTTTCAGTGTGTAGGGAATGGGTTTCAGTGTGTGGGGAAGAGGTTTCAGTGTGTGGGGGTGGGTTTCAGTGAGAGGGGAAGGGGTTTCAGTCTGTGGGGAAGGGTTTTCAGTGTGTGTGGAAGAGATTTCAGTGAGTGGGGATGGGTTTCAGTGTGTGGTTAAGGGGTTTCAGTCTGTGGGCAAGGGGTTTCAGTGTGTGGGGAAGAGGTTTCAGTGTGTGGGGAAGGGGTTTCAGTTTGTGGGGAAGTGGTTTCAGTGTGTGGGGGAGAGGTTTCAGTGTGTGGGGAAGAGGTTTCAGAGTGTGGGGAAGGGGTTTCAGTCTGTGGGGAAGTGGTTTCAGTCTGTGGGGAAGAGGTTTCAGTGTGTGGATACGGGGTTTCAGTGTGTGGGGAAGAGGTTTCAGTATGTGGGGATGGGTTTCATTGTGTGGGGAGTGGTTTCAGTGTGAGGTGATGGGTTTCAGTGTGTGGGGATGTGTTTCAGTGTGTGCGGAATGGGTTTCAGGGCATGTGGAAGAGGTTTCAGTGTGTGTGGAAGGAGTATCAGCGAGTGGGTAAGGGGTTTCAGCGTGTGGGGAAGGTTTAAGTGTGCGGGGAAGGGGTTTCTGTGTGCGGGGAAGGGGTTTCCGTGTGTGTGGAAGGGGATTCAGTGTGTGGGGAAGGGGTTTCATTGTGCGGGGAAGGGGTTACAGTTTGTGTGGAAGTGGTTTCAGTGCGTGGGGAAGGGGCTTTATTGTGTGTGGAATAGGTTTAAGCGTGTGGGGAAGAGTTTTCAGTGTGTGGGGAAGAGGTTTCAGTGTGTGCAGAAGAGGTTTCGGTGCGTGGGGAAGGAATTTCAGTGTGTGGGGAAGAGGTTTCAGTGTGTGGGGAAGAGGTTTCAGTATGTGTGGAAGAGGTTTCAGTGTGTGGGGAAGGGTTTCAGTCTGTGGGGAAGAGCTTTCAGTGTGTGGGGAAGATGTTCCAGTGTGTGGGGATGGGTTTCAGAGTGTGGGGATGGGTTTCAGTGAATGCGGAAAGGGTTTCAGTGTGTGGGGAAGAGGTTTCAGTGTGTGGGGAAGAGGTTGCAGTGTGTGGGGATGGGTTTCAGTGTGTGGGGAAGGGGTTTCAGTGTGTGGGGAAGAGATTTCAGTGTGTGGGGATGGGTTTCAGTGTGTGGTTAAGGGGATTCAGTCTGTGGGGAAGGGGTTTCAGTGTGTGGGGAAGAGATTTCAGTGTGTGGGGAAGGGGTTTCAGTGTGTGGCGAAGTGGTTTCAGTGTGTGGTGAAGAGGTTTCAGTGTGTGGGGAAGAGGTTGCAGAGTGTGTGGAAGGGGTTTCAGTCTGTGGGGAAGTGGTTTCAGTGTGTGGGGAAAAGTTTTCAGTGTGTTGATAAGGGGTTTCAGTGTGTGGGGAAGAGGATTCAATGTGTGGGTATGCGTTTGATTGTGTGGGGAATGGTTTCAGTGTGAGGGGATGGGTTTCAGTGTTTGGGGATGGGTTTCAGTGTGTGCGGAAGGGGTTTCAGTGCGTTTGGAAGAGGTTTCAGTGTTTGTGGAAGGAGTTTCAGCGTGTGGGTAAGGGGTTGCAGCGTGTGTGGAAGTGTTTCAGTGTGCGGGGAAGGGGTTTCAGTGTGCGGGGAAGGCGTTTCCGTGTGTGTGAGGGGATTCAGTGTGTGGGGAAGGGGTTTCAGTGTGCGGGGAAGGGATAACAGTGTGTGTGGAAGGGGTTTCAGTGCGTGGGGAAGGGGTTTCAGTTTGTGTGGAAGGGGTTTCAGTGTGTGGGGATGGGTTTCAGTGCGTGTGGAAGTAGTTTCAGCGTATGGGGAAGAGGTTTCAGTGTGTGGGGAAGAGGTTTCAGTGTGTGTGGAAGAGGTTTCAGTGTGTGGGGATGGGTTTCAGTGTGTGGGGAAGGGGTTTCAGTGAGTGGGGAAGGGGTTTCAGTGTGTGGGCATGAGGTTTCAGTGTGTGGGGATGGGTTTCAGTGTGTGGGGAATGGGTTACAGTCTGTGGGGATGAGGTTTCAGAGTGTGGGAAGAGTTTTCAGTCTATGGGGAAGCGGTCTCAGTGTGTGGCTAAGGGGTTTCAGTGTGTGGGGAAGAGATTTCAGTGTGTGGGGAAGAGTTTTCAGTGTGTGGGGAAGTGGTTTCAGTGTGTGGGGAATGGGTTTCAGTGTGTGGGGAAGAGATTTGAGTGTGTGGGGAAGGGGTTTCAGTGTGTGGGGAAGGGGTTTCAGTGTGTGGGGAAGAGGTTGCAGTGTGTGGGGAAGAGGGTTCAGTGTGTGGGGTTGGGTTTCAGTGTCTGGGGAAGGGGTTTCAGTATGTGGGGCGGAGATTTCAGTGCGTGGGGTTGGCTTTCTGTTTGTGGGGAAGGTGTTTCAGTGTGTGGGGAAGAGTTTTCAGTGTGTGGGGAAGGGTTTCAGTCTGTAGGGAAAGGTTTCAGTCTGTGGGGATGGGTTTAAGTGTGTGGGGAAGAGGTTTCAGTGTGTGTGGAAGATGTTTTAGTGCGTGGGGAAGGAGTTTCAGTGTGTGGGGAAGATGTTTCAGTGTGTGGGGAAGAGGTTTCAGTGTGTGGGGAAGAGGTTTCAGTATGTGTGGAAGAGGTTTCAGTGCGTGGGGAAGGGGTTTCAGTGTGTGGGGAAGAGGTTTCAGTGTGTGGGGAAGGGTTTCAGTCTGTGGGGAAGAGCTTTCAGTGTGTGGGGAAGAGGTTTCAGTGTGTGGGGATGGGTTTCAATGTGTGGGGATGGGTTTCAGTGTGTGGGGAAAGGGTTTCACTGTGTGGGGAAGAGGTTTCAGTGTGTGGGGATGGGTTTCAGTGTGTGGGGAACGGGTTTATGTGTGTGGGATAGGGGTTTCAGTGTGTGGGGAAGGGGTTTCAGTGTGTGGGGAAGAGGTTTCAGTGTGTGGGGAAGGGGTTTCAGTGTGTGGGGAAGAGGTTTCAGTGTGAGGTTAAGGGGTTTCAGTCTGTGGGGATGGGTTTTCAGTGTGTGGGGAAGAGGTTTCAGTGTGTGGGGAAGGGGTTTCAGTGTGTGGGGAATGGGTTTCAGTGTGTGGGGAAGAGGTTGGAATATGTGGGGAAGGGGTTACAGTGTGTGGGGAAGGGGTTTCAGTGTGTGGGGAAGAGGTTGCAGTGTGTGGGGAAGAGGGTTCAGTGTATGGGGATGGGTTTCAGTGTCTGGGGAAGGGGTTTCAGTGTGTGGGGAAGTGATTTCAGTGTGTGGGGATGGCTTTCTGTTTGTGGGGAAGGTGTTTCAGTGTGTGGGGAAGAGGTTTCAGTGTGTGGGAAAGGGTTTCAGTCTGTAGGGAAAGGTTTCAGAGTGTGTGGAAGAGGTTTCTGTGTTTGGGATGGGTTTCAGTGTGTGGGTAAGGGTTTCAGCCTGTGGGGATGTGTTTCAGTCTGTGTGGATGGGTTTAAGTGTGTGGGGAAGATGTTTCAGTGTGTGTGGATGATGTTTTAGTGCGTGGGGAAGGAGTTTCAGTGTGTGGGGAAGAGGTTTCAGTGTGTGGGGAAGAGGTTTCAGTGTGTGGGGAAGAGGTTTCAGTATGTGTGGAAGAGGTTTCAGTGCGTGTGGAAGGGGTTTCAGTGTGTGGGGAAGAGGTTTCAGTGTGTGGGGAAGGGTTTCAGTCTGTAGCGAAGAGCTTTCAGTGTGTGGGGAAGAGGTTTCAGTGTGTGGGGATGGGTTTCAATGTGTGGGGATGGGTTTCAGTGTGTGGGGAAAGGGTTTCACTGTGTGGGGATGAGGTTTCAGTGTGTGGGGATGGGTTTCAGTGTGTGGGGAACGGGTTTCAGTGTGTGGGAAAGGGGTTTCATTGTGTGGGGAAGGCGTTTCAGTGTGTGCGGAAGAGGTTTCAGTGTGTGGGGAAGGGGTTTCAGTGTGTGGGGAAGAGGTTTCAGTGTGTGGGGAAGGGGTTTCAGTGTGTGGGGAAGAGGTTTCAGTGTGTGGGGAAGGGGTTTCAGTGTGTGGGGAAGTGGTTTCAGTGTGTGGGGAAGAGGTATCAGTGTGTGTGGAAGAGGTTTCAGAGTGTGGGGAAGGGGTTTCAGTCTGTGGGGAAGTGGTTTCAGTGTGTGGGGAAGAGGCTTCAGTGTGTGGGGAAGGGGTTTCAGTGTGTGGTGAAGGGGATTCAGTGTGTGGGGAATAGGTTTCAGTGTGCGGGGAGGGGGTTTCAGTGAGTGGGGAAGAGGTTTCAGTGTGTGGGGAAGAGGTTTCAGTGTGTGGGGAAGGGTTTCAGTCTGTGGCGAAGTTTTCAGTGTGTGGGAAGAGGTTTCAGTGTGTGGGGAAGGGTTTCAGTGTGTGGGGATGGGTTTCAGTGTGTGGGGAAGGGGTTTCAGTTAGTGGGGATGTGTTTCAGTGTGTGGGGAAGGGGTTTCATTGTGTGGGGAAGATGTTTCAGTGTGTATGGATGGGTTGCAGTATGTGGGGATGGGTTTCAGTGTGTGGGGAAGGTGTTTCAATGTTTGGGCATGAGGTTTCAGTGTGTGGGGATGGGTTCCAGTGTGTGGGGAATGTTTTACAGTCTGTGGGGAAGAGGTTTCAGTTTCTGGGGAAGAGATTTCAGTCTGTGGGGAAGGGGTTTCAGTGTGTGCATAAGGGGTTTCAGTGTGTGGG
The DNA here is from genome assembly GCF_036365525.1 of Heterodontus francisci. Lineage (NCBI taxonomy): Eukaryota > Metazoa > Chordata > Chondrichthyes > Heterodontiformes > Heterodontidae > Heterodontus > Heterodontus francisci. Next base: position 826,559 of record NW_027141653.1, on the reverse strand, counting down.
GAAGAGGTTTCAGTGTGTGGGGAAGAGGTCTCAGTGTGTCGGGAAGTGGTTTCAGTCTGTGGGGAATGGGTTTCAGTGTTTGGGGAAGAGGTTTGAGTGTGCGGGGAAGGGGTTTCAGTGTGTGGGGAAGAGGTTTCAGTGTGTGGGGAAGAGGCTGCAGTGTGTGGGGAAGAGGTTTCAGTGTGTGGGGATGGGTTTCAGTGTCTGGGGAAGGGGTTTCAGTGTGTGGGGAAGAGGTTTCAGTGTGTGGGGATGTCTTTCTGTGTGTGGGGAAGGTGTTTCAGTGTGTGGGAAGAAGTTTCAGTGTGTGGGGAAGGGTTTCAGTCTGTAGGGAAAGGTTTCAGTGTGCGGGGAAGGGGTTTCAGTGTGTGGGGAAGAGGATTCAGTGTGTGGGGAAGAGGTAGCAGTGTGTGGGGAAGGGCTTCAGTCTGTGGCGAAAAGGTTTCAGTGTGTGGGAAGAGGTTTCATTGTGTGGGAAGAGGTTTCAGTGTGTGGGGAAGGGTTTCAGTGTGTGGGGATGGGTTTCAGTGTGTGGGGAAGGGGTTTCAGTTAGTGGGGATGTGTTTCAGTGTGTGGGGAAGCGGTTTCATTGTGTGGGGAAGATGTTTCAGTGTGTGGGGATGGGTTGCAGTATGTGGGGATGGGTTTCAGTGTGTGGGGAAGGTGTTTCAATGTTTGGGCATGAGGTTTCAGTGTGTGGGGATGGGTTTCAGCGTGTGGGGAATGTTTTACAGTCTGTGGGGAAGAGGTTTCAGTTTCTGGGGAAGAGCTTTCAGTCTGTGGGGAAGGGGTTTCAGTGTGTGCATAAGGGGTTTCAGTGTGTGGGGAAGAGGTTTCAGTGTGTGGGGAATAGGTCTCAGTGTGTCGGGAAGTGGTTTCAGTCTGTGGGGAATGGGTTTCAGTGTTTGGGGAAGAGGTTTGAGTATGTGGGGAAGGGGTTTCAGTGTGTGGGGAAGAGGTTTCAGTGTGTGGGGAAGAGGCTGCAGTGTGTGGGGAAGAGGTTTCAGTGTGTGGGGATGGGTTTCAGTGTCTGGGGAAGGGGTTTCAGTGTGTGGGGAAGAGCTTTCAGTGTGTGGGGATGTCTTTCTGTGTGTGGGGAAGGTGTTTCAGTGTGTGGGAAGAGGTTTCAGTGTGTGGGGAAGGGGTTTCAGTGTCTGGGGAAGAGGTTTCAGTGTGTGGGGCAGGGTTTCAGTCTGTGGGGAAGAGCTTTCAGTGTGTGGGGAAGAGGTTTCAGTGTGTGGGGATGGGTTTCAGTGTGTGGGGAACGGGTTTCAGTGTGCGGGAAAGGGGTTTCAGTGTGTGGGGAAGGGGTTTCAGTGTGTGGGGAAGAGGTTTCAGTGTGTGGGGAAGGGGTTTCAGTGTGTGGGGAAGAGGTTTCAATGTGAGGTTAAGGGGTTTCAGTATGTGGGGAAGGGTTTTCAGTGTGTGGGGAAGAGGTTTCAGTGTGTGGGGAAGGGGTTTCAGTGTGTGGGGAATGGGTTTCAGTGTGTGGGGAAGAGGTTTGAGTGTTTGGGGAAGGGGTTTCAGTGTGTGGGGAAGGGGTTTCAGTGTGTGGGGAAGAGGTTGCAGTGTGTGGGGAAGAGGTAGCAGTGTGTGGGGAAGGGCTTCAGTCTGTGGCGAAAAGGTTTCAGTGTGTGGGAAGAGGTTTCATTGTGTGGGAAGAGGTTTCAGTGTGTGGGGAAGGGTTTCAGTGTGTGGGGATGGGTTTCAGTGTGTGGGGAAGGGGTTTCAGTTAGTGGGGATGTGTTTCAGTGTGTGGGGAAGGGGTTTCATTGTGTGGGGAAGATGTTTCAGTGTGTGGGGATGGGTTGCAGTATGTGGGGATGGGTTTCAGTGTGTGGGGAAGGTGTTTCAATGTTTGGGCATGAGGTTTCAGTGTGTGGGGATGGGTTTCAGCGTGTGGGGAATGTTTTACAGTCTGTGGGGAAGAGGTTTCAGTTTCTGGGGAAGAGCTTTCAGTCTGTGGGGAAGTGGTTTCAGTGTGTGCATAAGGGGATTCAGTGTGTGGGGAAGAGGTTTCAGTGTGTGGGGAATAGGTCTCAGTGTGTCGGGAAGTGGTTTCAGTCTGTGGGGAATGGGTTTCAGTGTTTGGGGAAGAGGTTTGAGTGTGTGGGGAAGGGGTTTCAGTGTGTGGGGAAGAGGTTTCAGTGTGTGGGGAAGAGGCTGCAGTGTGTGGGGAAGAGGTTTCAGTGTGTGGGGATGGGTTTCAGTGTCTGGGGAAGGGGTTTCAGTGTGTGGGGAAGAGCTTTCAGTGTGTGGGGATGTCTTTCTGTGTGTGGGGAAGGTGTTTCAGAGTGTGGGAAGAGGTTTCAGTGTGTGGGGAAGGGGTTTCAGTGTCTGGGGAAGAGGTTTCAGTGTGTGGGGCAGGGTTTCAGTCTGTGGGGAAGAGCTTTCAGTGTGTGGGGAAGAGGTTTTAGTGTGTGGGGATGGGTTTCAATGTGTGGGCATGGGTTTCAGTGTGTGGGGAAAGGGTTTCACTGTGTGGGGAAGAGGTTTCAGTGTGTGGGGATGGGTTTCAGTGTGTGGGGAACGGGTTTCAGTGTGTGGGAAAGGGGTTTCAGTGTGTGGGGAAGGGGTTTCAGTGTGTGGGGAAGAGGTTTCAGTGTGTGGGAAAGGGGTTTCAGTGTGTGGGGAAGAGGTTTCAATGTGAGGTTAAGGGGTTTCAGTCTGTGGGGAAGGGTTTTCAGTGTGTGGGGAAGAGGTTTCAGTTTGTGGGGAAGGGGTTTCAGTGTGTGGGGAATGGGTTTCAGTGTGTGGGGAAGAGGTTTGAGTGTGTGGGGAAGGGGTTTCAGTGTGTGGGGAAGGGGTTTCAGTGTGTGGGGAAGAGGTTGCAGTGTGTGGGGAAGAGGGTTCAGTGTGTGGGGATGGGTTTCAGTGTCTGGGGAAGGGGTTTCAGTGTGTGGGGAAGAGATTTCAGTGTGTGGTGATGGCTTTCTGTTTGTGGGGAAGGTGTTTCAGTGTGTGGGGAAGATGTTTTAGTGCGTGGGGAAGGAGTTTCAGGGTGTGGGGAAGAGGTTTCAGTGTGTGGGGAAGAGGTTTCAGTGTGTGGGGAAGAGGTTTCAGTATGTGTGGAAGAGGTTTCATTGCGTGGGGAAGGGGTTTCAGTGTGTGGGGAAGAGGTTTCAGTGAGTGGGGAAGGGTTTCAGTCTGTGGGGAAGAGATTTCAGTGTGTGGGGAAGAGGTTTCAGTGTGTGGTGATGGGTTTCAATGTGTGGGGATGGGTTTCAGTGTGTGGGGAAAGGGTTTCAATGTGTGGGGAAGAGGTTTCAGTGTGTGGGGATGGGTTTCAGTGTGTGGGGAAGGGTATCATTGTGTGGGAAAGGGGTTTCAGTGTGTGGGGAAGGGGTTTCAGTGTGTGGGGAAGAGGTTTCAGTGTGTGGGGAAGGGGTTTCAGTGTGTGGGGAAGAGGTTTCGGTGTGTGGGGAAGGGGTTTCACTGTGTGGGGAATGGGTTTCAGTGTGTGGGGAAGAGGTTTGAGAGTGTGGGGAAGGGGTTTCAGTGTGTGGGGAAGGGGTTTCAGTGTGTGGGGAAGAGGTTGCAGTGTGTGGGAAAGAGGGTTCAATGTGTGGGGATGGGTTTCAGTGTCTGGGGAAGGGGTTTCAGTGTGTGGGGAAGAGATTTCAGTATGTGGGGATGGCATTCTGTTTGTGGGGAAGGTGTTTCAGTGTGTGGGGAAGAGGTTTCAGTGTGTGGGGAAGGGTTTCAGTCTGTAGGGAAAGGTTTCAGTGTGTGTGGAAGAGGTTTCAGTGTTTGGGATGGGTTTCAGTGTGTGGGTAAGGGTTTCAGCCTGTGGGGATGTGTTTCAGTCTGTGGGGATGGGTTTCAGTGTGTGGGTAAGGGTTTCAGCCTGTGGGGATGTGTTTCAGTCTGTGGGGATGGGTTTAAGTGTGTGGGGAAGGAGTTTCAGTGTGTGGGGAAGATGTTTCAGTGTGTGGGGAAGAGGTTTCAGTGTGTGGGGAAGAGGTTTCAGTATGTGTGGAAGAGGTTTCAGTGCGTGGGGAAGGGGTTTCAGTGTGTGGGGAAGAGGTTTCAGTGTGTGGGGAAGGGTTTCAGTCTGTGGGGAAGAGCTTTCAGTGTGTGGGGAAGAGGTTTCAGTGTGTGGGGATGGGTTTCAATGTGTGGGGATGGGTTTCAGTGTGAGGGGAAAGGGTTTCACTGTGTGGGGAATAGGTTTCAGTGTGTGGGGATGGGTTTCAGTGTGTGGGGAACGGGTTTCTGTGTGTGGGATAGGGGTTTCAGTGTGTGGGGAAGGGGTTTCAGTGTGTGGGGAAGAGGTTTCAGTGTGTGGGGAAGGGGTTTCAGTGTGTGGGGAAGAGGTTTCAGTGTGAGGTTAAGGGGTTTCAGTCTGTGGGGAAGGGTTTTCAGTGTGTGGGGAAGAGGTTTCAGTGTGTGGGGAAGGGGTTTCAGTGTGTGGGGAATGGGTTTCAGTGTGTGGGGAAGAGGTTGGAATATGTGGGGAAGGGGTTACAGTGTGTGGGGAAGGGGTTTCAGTGTGTGGGGAAGAGCTTTCAGTGTGTGGGGATGGCTTTCTGTTTGTGGGGAAGGTGTTTCAGTGTGTGGGGAAGAGGTTTCAGTGTGTGGGAAAGGGTTTCAGTCTGTAGGGAAAGGTTTCAGTGTGTGTGGAAGAGGTTTCTGTGTTTGGGATGGGTTTCAGTGTGTGGGTAAGGGTTTCAGCCTGTGGGGATGTGTTTCAGTCTGTGTGGATGGGTTTAAGTGTGTGGGGAAGAGGTTTCAGTGTGTGTGGATGATGTTTTAGTGCGTGGGGAAGGAGTTTCAGTGTGTGGGGAAGAGGTTTCAGTGTGTGGGGAAGAGGTTTCAGTGTGTGGGGAAGAGGTTTCAGTATGTGTGGAAGAGGTTTCAGTGCATGTGGAAGGGGTTTCAGTGTGTGGGGAAGAGGTTTCAGTGTGTGGGGAAGGGTTTCAGTCTGTAGCGAAGAGCTTTCAGTGTGTGGGGAAGAGGTTTCAGTGTGTGGGGATGGGTTTCAATGTGTGGGGATGGGTTTCAGTGTGTGGAGAAAGGGTTTCACTGTGTGGGGATGAGGTTTCAGTGTGTGGGGATGGGTTTCAGTGTGTGGGGAACGGGTTTCAGTGTGTGGGAAAGGGGTTTCATTGTGTGGGGAAGGGGTTTCAGTGTGTGCGGAAGAGGTTTCAGTGTGTGGGGAAGGGGTTTCAGTGTGTGGGGAAGAGGTTTCAGTGTGTGGGGAAGGGGTTTCAGTGTGTGGGGAAGTGGTTTCAGTGTGTGGGGAAGAGGTATCAGTGTGTGTGGAAGAGGTTTCAGAGTGTGGGGAAGGGGTTTCAGTCTGTGGGGAAGTGGTTTCAGTGTGTGGGGAAGAGGCTTCAGTGTGTGGGGAAGAGGCTTCAGTGTGTGGGGAGGGGGTTTCAGTGTGTGGAGAAGAGGTTTCAGTGTGTGGGGAAGAGGTTTCAGTGTGTGGGGAAGGGTTTCAGTCTGTGGCGAAGTTTTCAGTGTGTGGGAAGAGGTTTCAGTGTGTGGGGAAGGGTTTCAGTGTGTGGGGATGGGTTTCAGTGTGTGGGGAAGGGGTTTCAGTTAGTGGGGATGTGTTTCAGTGTGTGGGATGGGGTTTCATTGTGTGGGGAAGATGTTTCAGTGTGTATGGATGGGTTGCAGTATGTGGGGATGGGTTTCAGTGTGTGGGGAAGGTGTTTCAATGTTTGGGCATGAGGTTTCAGTGTGTGGGGATGGGTTTCAGTGTGTGGAATGTTTTACAGTCTGTGGGGAAGAGGTTTCAGTTTCTGGGGAAGAGCTTTCAGTCTGTGGGGAAGGGGTTTCAGTGTGTGCATAAGGGGTTTCAGTGTGTGGGGAAGAGGTTTCAGTGTGTGGGGAAGAGGTCTCAGTGTGTCGGGAAGTGGTTTCACTCTGTGGGGAATGGGTTTCAGTGTTTGGGGAAGAGGTTTGAGTGTAATGGGAAAGGGGTTTCAGTGTGTGGGGAAGAGGTTTCAGTGTGTGGGGAAGAGGCTGCAGTGTGTGGGGAAGAGGTTTCAGTGTGTGGGGATGGGTTTCAGTGTCTGGGGAAGGGGTTTCAGTGTGTGGGGAAGAGGTTTCAGTGTGTGGGGATGTCTTTCTGTGTGTGGGGAAGGTGTTTCAGTGTGTGGGAAGAGGTTTCAGTGTGTGGGGAAGGGTTTCAGTCTGTAGGGAAAGGTTTCAGTGTGCGGGGAAGGGGTTTCAGTGTGTGGGGAAGAGGTTTCAGTGTGTGGGGAAGAGGTAGCAGTGTGTGGGGAAGGGCTTCAGTCTGTGGCGAAAAGGTTTCAGTGTGTGGGAAGAGGTTTCATTGTGTGGGAAGAGGTTTCAGTGTGTGGGGAATGGGTTTCAGTGTTTGGGGAAGAGGTTTGAGTGTGTGGGGAAGGGGTTTCAGTGTGTGGGGAAGAGGTTTCAGTGTGTGGGGAAGAGGCTGCAGTGTGTGGGGAAGAGGTTTCAGTGTGTGGGGATGGGTTTCAGTGTCTGGGGAAGGGGTTTCAGTGTGTGGGGAAGAGGTTTCAGTGTGTGGGGATGTCTTTCTGTGTGTGGGGAAGGTGTTTCAGTGTGTGGGAAGAGGTTTCAGTGTGTGGGGAAGGGTTTCAGTCTGTAGGGAAAGGTTTCAGTGTGCGGGGAAGGGGTTTCAGTGTGTGGGGAAGAGGTTTCAGTGTGTGGGGAAGAGGTAGCAGTGTGTGGGGAAGGGCTTCAGTCTGTGGCGAAAAGGTTTCAGTGTGTGGGAAGAGGTTTCATTGTGTGGGAAGAGGTTTCAGTGTGTGGGGAAGGGTTTCAGTGTGTGGGGATGGGTTTCAGTGTGTGGGGAAGGGGTTTCAGTTAGTGGGGATGTGTTTCAGTGTGTGGGGAAGGGGTTTCATTGTGTGGGGAAGATGTTTCAGTGTGTGGGGATGGGTTGCAGTATGTGGGGATGGGTTTCAGTGTGTGGGGAAGGTGTTTCAATGTTTGGGCATGAGGTTTCAGTGTGTGGGGATGGGTTTCAGCGTGTGGGGAATGTTTTACAGTCTGTGGGGAAGAGGTTTCAGTTTCTGGGGAAGAGCTTTCAGTCTGTGGGGAAGGGGTTTCAGTGTGTGCATAAGGGGTTTCAGTGTGTGGGGAAGAGATTTCAGTGTGTGGGGAATAGGTCTCAGTGTGTCGGGAAGTGGTTTCAGTCTGTGGGGAATGGGTTTCAGTGTTTGGGGAAGAGGTTTGAGTGTGTGGGGAAGAGGTTTCAGTGTGTGGGGAAGAGGCTGCAGTGTGTGGGGAAGAGGTTTCAGTGTGTGGGGATGGGTTTCAGTGTCTGGGGAAGGGGTTTCAGTGTGTGGGGAAGAGGTTTCAGTGTGTGGGGATGTCTTTCTGTGTGTGGGGAAGGTGTTTCAGTGTGTGGGAAGAGGTTTCAGTGTGTGGGGAAGGGTTTCAGTCTGAGGGAAAGGTTTCAGTGTGCGGGGAAGGGGTTTCAGTGTGTGGGGAAGAGGTTTCAGTGTGTGGGGAAGAGGTAGCAGTGTGTGGGGAAGGGCTTCAGTCTGTGGCGAAAAGGTTTCAGTGTGTGGGAAGAGGTTTCATTGTGTGGGGAAGGATTTCAGTGTGTGGGGATGGGTTTCAGTGTGTGGGGATGTGTTTCAGTGTGTGGGGAAGAGGTTTCAGTGTGTGGGGATGGGTTTCAGTGTGTGGGGATGGGGTGTCAGTGTGTGGGGAAGGGGTTTCAGTGTGTGGGCATGAGGTTTCAGAGTGTGGGGATGGGTTTCAATGTCTGGGGAAGGGGTTACAATCTGTGCGGAAGAGGTTTCAGTGTGTGGGGAAGAGGTTTCAGTCTGTGGGGAAGGCGTTTCAGTGTGTGGATAAGGGGCTTCAGTGTGTGGGGAAGAGGTTTCAGTATGTGCGGATGGGTTTCATTGTGTGGGGAATGGATTCATTTTGAAGGGATGGGTTTCAGTGTGTGGGGATGTGTTTCAGTGTGTGCGGAATGGGTTTCAGTGCATGTGGAAGAGGTTTCAGTGTGTGTGGAAGGAGTTTCAGCGAGTGGGTAACGGGTTTCAGCGTGTGGGGAAGGGTTTCAGTGTGCGGGGAAGGGGTTTCAGTGTGCGGGGAAGTGGATACAGTGTGTGTGGAAGGGGTTTCAGTGCGTGGGGAAGGTGTTTTAGTGTGTGTGGAAGAGGTTTCAGTGTGTGGGGATGGGTTTCAGTGCATGTGGAAGAAGTTTAAGCGTGTGGGGAAGAGGTTTCAGTGTGTGTGGAAGAGGTTTCAGTGTGTGTGGAAGTGGGTTCAGTGCGTGGGGAAGGAGTTTCAGTGGGTGGGGAAGAGGTTTCAGTGTGTGGGGAAGAGGTTTCAGTGCGTGGGGAAGGGGTTGCAGAGTGTGGGGAAGAGGTTTCAGTGTGTGTGGAAGGGTTTCAGTCTGTGGGGAAGAGCTTTCAGTGTGTGGGGAAGAGGTTTCAGTGTGTGGAGATGGGTTTCAGTGTGTGGGGATGGGTTTCAGTGTGTGGGGAAGTGGTTTCAGTCTGTGGGGAAGGGGTTTCAGTCTGTGTGGAAGAGATTTTAGTATGTGGGGATGGGTTTCAGTGTGTGGTTAAGGGGTTTCAGTCTGTGGGCAAGGGGTTTCAGTGTGTGGGGAAGAGGTTTCAGTGTGTGGGGAAGGGGTTTCAGTTTGTGGGGAAGTGGTTTCAGTGTGTGGGGAAGAGGTTTCAGTGTGTGGGGAAGAGGTTTCAGAGTGTGGGGAAGGGGTTTCAGTCTGTGCGGAAGTGGTTTCAGTCTGTGCAGAAGAGGTTTCAGTGTGTGCGGAAGTGGTTTCAGTGTGTGGTGAAGGGAATTCAGTGTGTGGGCAAGAGGTTTCAGTGTGCGGGGAAGGGGTTTCAATGTCTGGGGAAGAGGTTTCAGTGTGTAGGGAAGAGGTTTCAGTGTGTGGGGAAGGGTTTCAGTCTGTGGCGAAGAGGTTTCAGTGTGTGGGAAGAGGTTTCAGTGTGTGGGGAAGGATTTCAGTGTGTGGGGAAGGGGTAACAGTGTGTGTGGAAGGGGTCTCAGTGCGTGGGGAAGGGGTTTCAGTGTGTGTGGAAGATGTTTCAGTGTGTGTGGAAGGGGTTTCAGTGTGTGGGGATGGGTTTCAGTGCGTGTGGAAGAAGTTTCAGCGTGTGGGGAACATGTTTCAGTGTGTGGGAAGAGGTTTCAGTGTGTGTGGAAGAGGTTTCAATGCGTCGGGAAGGAGTTTCAGTGTGTGGGGAAGAGGTTTCAGTGTGTGGGGAAGGGTTTCAGTCTGTGGGGAAGAGCTTTCAGTATGTGCGGAAGAGGTTTCAGTCTGTGGGGAACAGGTTTCAGTTTTTGGGGAAGAGGTTTCAGTATGTGTGGAAGAGGTTTCACTGCGTGGGGAAGGGGTTTCAGTGTGTGGGGAAGGGGTTTCAGTGTGTGGGGATGGGTTTCAGTGTGTGTGGAAGGGGTTTCAGCGTGTGGGGAAGGGGTTTCAGCGTGTGGGGAAGGGTTTCAGTGTGCGGGGAAGGGGTTTCAGTGTGCGGGGAAGGGATTTCAGTGTGTGTGGAAGCGGTTTCAGTGTGTGGGGAAGGGGTTTCAGTGTGCGGGGAAGGGGTTACAGTGTGTGGGGAAGGGTTTCAGTGTGTGGGGATGGGTTTCAGTGTGTGGGGAAGGGGTTTCAGTGTGTGGGGATGGGTTTCAGTGTGTGGGGAAGGGGTTTCAGTGTGTGGGGAAGAGGTTTAAGAGTGTGGGGAAGATGTTTTAAGGGTGTCGGGAAGGGGTTTCAGAGTGTGGGGAATGGTTTTCTGTCTGTGGGGATGTGGTTTCAGTGTGTGGGGAAGAGGTTTCAGTGTGTGGGGAAGGGGTTTCAGTGTGTGGTGAAGGGGATTCAGTGTGTGGGGAAGAGGTTTCAGTGTGCGGGGAAGGGGTTTCAGTGTGTGTGGAAGAGGTTTCAGTGCGTGGGGAAGGAGTTTCAGTGTGTGGGGAAGAGGTTTCAGTCTGTGGGGAACAGGTTTCAGTTTTTGGGGAAGAGGTTTCAGTATGTGTGGAAGAGGTTTCAGTGCGTGGCGAAGGGGTTTCAGTGTGTGGGGATGGGTTTCAGTGTGTGTGGAAGGGGTTTCAGCGTGTGGGGAAGGGGTTTCAGCGTGTGTGGAATGGTTTCAGTGTGCGGGGAAGGGGATTCAGTGCGCGGGGAAGGGATTTCAGTGTGTGCGGAAGCGGTTTCAGTGTGTGGGGAAGGGGTTTCAGTGTGCGGGGAAGGGGTTACAGTGTGTGGGGAAGGGTTTCAGTGTGTGGGGATGGGTTTCAGTGTGTGGGGAAGGGGTTTCATTGTGTGGGGATGGGTTTCAGTGTGTGGGGAAGGGGTTTCAGTGTGTGGTTGAGGGGTTTCAGTCTGTGGGGAAGGGGTTTCAGTGTGTGGGGACGGTTTTCAGTGTGTGTGGAAGGGGTTTCAGCGTGTTGGGAAGGGGTTTCAGCTTGTGGGGAAGGGTTTCAGTGTGCGGGGAAGGGGTTTCAGTGTGCGGGGAAGGGGTTTCACTGTGTGGGGAAGAGGTTTCAGTGTGTGGGGATGGGTTTCAGTGTTTGGGGAACGTGTTTCAGAGTGTGGGAAAGGGGTTTCAGTGTGTGGGGAAGGGGTTTCAGTGTGAGGGGAAGAGGTTTCAGTGAGTGGCTAAGGGGTTTCAGTGTGTGGGGATGGGTTTCAGTGTGAGGTTAAGGGGTTTCAGTCTGTGGGGAAGGGGTTTCAGTGTGTGGGGAAGATGTTTCAGAGTGTGGGGATGTGGTTTCAGTGTGCGGGGAAGGGGTTTCAGTGTCTGGGGAAGAGGTTTCAGTGTTTAGGAAAGAGGTTTCAGTGTGTGGGGGAGGGTTTCAGTCTGTGGCGAAGAGGTTTCAGTGTGTGGGAAGAGGTTTCATTGTGTGGGGAAGGATTTCAGTGTGTGGGGAAGGGGTAACAGTGTGTGTGGAAGGTGTCTCAGTGCGTGGGGAAGGGGTTTCAGTGTGTGTGGAAGATGTTTCAGTGTGTGTGGAAGGGGTTTCAGTGTGTGGGGATGGGTTTCAGTGCGTGTGGAAGAAGTTTCAGCGTGTGGGGAACAGGTTTCAGTGTGTGGGAAGAGGTTTCAGTGTGTGTGGAAGAGGTTTCAATGCGTCGGGAAGGAGTTTCAGTGTGTGGGGAAGAGGTTTCAGTGTGTGGGGAAGGGTTTCAGTCTGTGGGGAAGAGCTTTCAGTGTGTGCGGAAGAGGTTTCAGTCTGTGGGGAACAGGTTTCAGTTTTTGGGGAAGAGGTTTCAGTATGTGTGGAAGAGGTTTCACTGCGTGGGGAAGGGGTTTCAGTGTGTGGGGAAGGGGTTTCAGTGTGTGGGGATGGGTTTCAGTGTGTGTGGAAGGGGTTTCAGCGTGTGGGGAAGGGGTTTCAGCGTGTGGGGAAGGGTTTCAGTGTGCGGGGAAGGGGTTTCAGTGTGCGGGGAAGGGATTTCATTGTGTGTGGAAGCGGTTTCAGTGTGTGGGGAAGGGGTTTCAGTGTGCGGGGAAGGGGTTACAGTGTGTGGGGAAGGGTTTCAGTGTGTGGGGATGGGTTTCAGTGTGTGGGGAAGGGGTTTCAGTGTGTGGGGATGGGTTTCAGTGTGTGGGGAAGGGGTTTCAGTGTGTGGGGAAGAGGTTTAAGAGTGTGGGGAAGATGTTTTAAGGGTGTGGGGAAGGGGTTTCAGAGTGTGGGGAATGGTTTTCTGTCTGTGGGGATGTGGTTTCAGTGTGTGGGGAAGAGGTTTCAGTGTGTGGGGAAGGGGTTTCAGTGTGTGGTGAAGGGGATTCAGTGTGTGGGGAAGAGGTTTCAGTGTGCGGGGAAGGGCTTTCAGTGTGTGTGGAAGAGGTTTCAGTGCGTGGGGAAGGAGTTTCAGTGTGTGGGGAAGAGGTTTCAGTCTGTGGGGAACAGGTTTCAGTTTTTGGGGAAGAGGTTTCAGTATGTGTGGAAGAGGTTTCAGTGCGTGGCGAAGGGGTTTCAGTGTCTGGGGATGTGTTTCAGTGTGTGTGGAAGGGGTTTCAGCGTGTGGGGAAGGGGTTTCAGCGTGTGTGGAAGGGTTTCAGTGTGCGGGGAAGGGGATTCAGTGCGCGGGGAAGGGATTTCAGTGTGTGCGGAAGCGGTTTCAGTGTGTGGGGAAGGGGTTTCAGTGTGCGGGGAAGGTGTTACAGTGTGTGGGGAAGGGTTTCAGTGTGTGGGGATGGGTTTCAGTGTGCGGGGAAGGGGTTTCATTGTGTGGGGATGGGTTTCAGTGTGTGGGGAAGGGGTTTCAGTGAGTGGTTGAGGGGTTTCAGTCTGTGGGGAAGGGGTTTCAGTGTGTGGGGAAGGGGTAACAGTGTGTGTGGAAGGGGTCTCAGTGCGTGGGGAAGGGGTTTCAGTGTGTGTGGAAGATGTTTCAGTGTGTGTGGAAGGGGTTTCAGTGTGTGGGGATGGGTTTCAGTGCGTGTGGAAGAAGTTTCAGCGTGTGGGGAACAGGTTTCAGTGTGTGGGAAGAGGTTTCAGTGTGTGTGGAAGAGGTTTCAATGCGTCGGGAAGGAGTTTCAGTGTGTGGGGAAGAGGTTTCAGTGTGTGGGGAAGGGTTTCAGTCTGTGGGGAAGAGCTTTCAGTGTGTGCGGAAGAGGTTTCAGTCTGTGGGGAACAGGTTTCAGTTTTTGGGGAAGAGGTTTCAGTATGTGTGGAAGAGGTTTCACTGCGTGGGGAAGGGGTTTCAGTGTGTGGGGAAGGGGTTTCAGTGTGTGGGGATGGGTTTCAGTGTGTGGGGAAGGGGTTTCAGTGTGTGGGGATGGGTTTCAGTGTGTGGGGAAGGGGTTTCAGTGTGTGGGGAAAGGGTTTAAGAGTGTGGGGAAGATGTTTTAAGGGTGTGGGGAAGGGGTTTCAGAGTGTGGGGAATGGTTTTCTGTCTGTGGGGATGTGGTTTCAGTGTGTGGGGAAGAGGTTTCAGTGTGTGGGGAAGGGGTTTCAGTGTGTGGTGAAGGGGATTCAGTGTGTGGGGAAGAGGTTTCATTGTGTGGGGATGGGTTTCAGTGTGTGGGGAAGGGGTTTCAGTGTGTGGTTGAGGGGTTTCAGTCTGTGGGGAAGGGGTTTCAGTGTGTGGGGACGGTTTTCAGTGTGTGTGGAAGGGGTTTCAGCGTGTTGGGAAGGGGTTTCAGCTTGTGGGGAAGGGTTTCAGTGTGCGGGGAAGGGGTTTCAGTGTGCGGGGAAGGGGTTTCACTGTGTGGGGAAGAGGTTTCAGTGTGTGGGGATGGGTTTCAGTGTTTGGGGAACGTGTTTCAGAGTGTGGGAAAGGGGTTTCAGTGTGTGGGGAAGGGGTTTCAGTGTGAGGGGAAGAGGTTTCAGTGAGTGGCTAAGGGGTTTCAGTGTGTGGGGATGGGTTTCAGTGTGAGGTTAAGGGGTTTCAGTCTGTGGGGAAGGGGTTTCAGTGTGTGGGGATGTGGTTTCAGTGTGCGGGGAAGGGGTTTCAGTGTCTGGGGAAGAGGTTTCAGTATTTAGGGAAGAGGTTTCAGTGTGTGGGGGAGGGTTTCAGTCTGTGGCGAAGAGGTTTCAGTGTGTGGGAAGAGGTTTCATTGTGTGGGGAAGGATTTCAGTGTGTGGGGAACGGGTAACAGTGTGTGTGGAAGGTGTCTCAGTGCGTGGGGAAGGGGTTTCAGTGTGTGTGGAAGATGTTTCAGTGTGTGTGGAAGGGGTTTCAGTGTGTGGGGATGGGTTTCAGTGCGTGTGGAAGAAGTTTCAGCGTGTGGGGAACAGGTTTCAGTGTGTGGGAAGAGGTTTCAGTGTGTGTGGAAGAGGTTTCAATGCGTCGGGAAGGAGTTTCAGTGTGTGGGGAAGAGGTTTCAGTGTGTGGGGAAGGGTTTCAGTCTGTGGGGAAGAGCTTTCAGTGTGTGCGGAAGAGCTTTCAGTCTGTGGGGAACAGGTTTCAGTTTTTGGGGAAGAGGTTTCAGTATGTGTGGAAGAGGTTTCACTGCGTGGGGAAGGGGTTTCAGTGTGTGGGGAAGGGGTTTCAGTGTGTGGGGATGGGTTTCAGTGTGTGTGGAAGGGGTTTCAGCGTGTGGGGAAGGGGTTTCAGCGTGTGGGGAAGGGTTTCAGTGTGCGGGGAAGGGGTTTCAGTGTGCGGGGAAGGGATTTCATTGTGTGTGGAAGCGGTTTCAGTGTGTGGGGAAGGGGTTTCAGTGTGCGGGGAAGGGGTTACAGTGTGTGGGGAAGGGTTTCAGTGTGTGGGGATGGGTTTCAGTGTGTGGGGAAGGGGTTTCAGTGTGTGGGGATGGGTTTCAGTGTGTGGGGAAGGGGTTTCAGTGTGTGGGGAAGAGGTTTAAGAGTGTGGGGAAGATGTTTTAAGGGTGTGGGGAAGGGGTTTCAGAGTGTGGGGAATGGTTTTCTGTCTGTGGGGATGTGGTTTCAGTGTGTGGGGAAGAGGTTTCAGTGTGTGGGGAAGGGGTTTCAGTGTGTGGTGAAGGGGATTCAGTGTGTGGGGAAGAGGTTTCAGTGTGCGGGGAAGGGGTTTCAGTGTGTGTGGAAGAGGTTTCAGTGCGTGGGGAAGGAGTTTCAGTGTGTGGGGAAGAGGTTTCAGTCTGTGGGGAACAGGTTTCAGTTTTTGGGGAAGAGGTTTCAGTATGTGTGGAAGAGGTTTCAGTGCGTGGCGAAGGGGTTTCAGTGTCTGGGGATGTGTTTCAGTGTGTGTGGAAGGGGTTTCAGCGTGTGGGGAAGGGGTTTCAGCGTGTGTGGAAGGGTTTCAGTGTGCGGGGAAGGGGATTCAGTGCGCGGGGAAGGGATTTCAGTGTGTGCGGAAGCGGTTTCAGTGTGTGGGGAAGGGGTTTCAGTGTGCGGAGAAGGGGTTACAGTGTGTGGGGAAGGGTTTCAGTGTGTGGGGATGGGTTTCAGTGTGCGGGGAAGGGGTTTCATTGTGTGGGGATGGGTTTCAGTGTGTGGGGAAGGGGTTTCAGTGAGTGGTTGAGGGGTTTCAGTCTGTGGGGAAGGGGTTTCAGTGTGTGGGGAAGGGGTAACAGTGTGTGTGGAAGGGGTCTCAGTGCGTGGGGAAGGGGTTTCAGTGTGTGTGGAAGATGTTTCAGTGTGTGTGGAAGGGGTTTCAGTGTGTGGGGATGGGTTTCAGTGCGTGTGGAAGAAGTTTCAGCGTGTGGGGAACAGGTTTCAGTGTGTGGGAAGAGGTTTCAGTGTGTGTGGAAGAGGTTTCAATGCGTCGGGAAGGAGTTTCAGTGTGTGGGGAAGAGGTTTCAGTGTGTGGGGAAGGGTTTCAGTCTGTGGGGAAGAGCTTTCAGTGTGTGCGGAAGAGGTTTCAGTCTGTGGGGAACAGGTTTCAGTTTTTGGGGAAGAGGTTTCAGTATGTGTGGAAGAGGTTTCACTGCGTGGGGAAGGGGTTTCAGTGTGTGGGGAAGGGGTTTCAGTGTGTGGGGATGGGTTTCAGTGTGTGTGGAAGGGGTTTCAGCGTGTGGGGAAGGGGTTTCAGCGTGTGGGGAAGGGTTTCAGTGTGCGGGGAAGGGGTTTCAGTGTGCGGGGAAGGGATTTCAGTGTGTGTGGAAGCGGTTTCAGTGTGTGGGGAAGGGGTTTCAGTGTGCGGGGAAGGGGTTACAGTGTGTGGGGAAGGGTTTCAGTGTGTGGGGATGGGTTTCAGTGTGTGGGGAAGGGGTTTCAGTGTGTGGGGATGGGTTTCAGTGTGTGGGGAAGGGGTTTCAGTGTGTGGGGAAAGGGTTTAAGAGTGTGGGGAAGATGTTTTAAGGGTGTGGGGAAGGGGTTTCAGAGTGTGGGGAATGGTTTTCTGTCTGTGGGGATGTGGTTTCAGTGTGTGGGGAAGAGGTTTCAGTGTGTGGGGAAGGGGTTTCAGTGTGTGGTGAAGGGGATTCAGTGTGTGGGGAAGAGGTTTCAGTGTGCGGGGAAGGGGTTTCAGTGTGTGTGGAAGAGGTTTCAGTGCGTGGGGAAGGAGTTTCAGTGTGTGGGGAAGAGGTTTCAGTCTGTATGGAACAGGTTTCAGTTTTTGGGGAAGAGGTTTCAGTATGTGTGGAAGAGGTTTCAGTGCGTGGCGAAGGGGGTTCAGTGTCTGGGGATGGGTTTCAGTGTGTGTGGAAGGGGTTTCAGCGTGTGGGGAAGGGGTTTCAGCGTGTGTGGAAGGGTTTCAGTGTGCGGGGAAGGGGATTCAGTGCGCGGGGAAGGGATTTCAGTGTGTGCGGAAGCGGTTTCAGTGTGTGGGGAAGGGGTTTCAGTGTGCGGGGAAGGGGTTACAGTGTGTGGGGAAGGGTTTCAGTGTGTGGGGATGGGTTTCAGTGTGTGGGGAAGGGGTTTCATTGTGTGGGGATGGGTTTCAGTGTGTGGGGAAGGGGTTTCAGTGTGTGGTTGAGGGGTTTCAGTCTGTGGGGAAGGGGTTTCAGTGTGTGGGGACGGTTTTCAGTGTGTGTGGAAGGGGTTTCAGCGTGTTGGGAAGGGGTTTCAGCTTGTGGGGAAGGGTTTCAGTGTGCGGGGAAGGGTTTCAGTGTGCGGGGAAGGGGTTTCACTGTGTGGGGAAGAGGTTTCAGTGTGTGGGGATGGGTTTCAGTGTTTGGGGAACGTGTTTCAGAGTGTGGGAAAGGGGTTTCAGTGTGTGGGGAAGGGGTTTCAGTGTGAGGGGAAGAGGTTTCAGTGAGTGGCTAAGGGGTTTCACTGTGTGGGGATGGGTTTCAGTGTGAGGTTAAGGGGTTTCAGTCTGTGGGGAAGGGGTTTCAGTGTGTGGGGAAGATGTTTCAGTGTGTGTGGATGGGGTTTCAGTGTGTGGGGATGGGTTTCAGTGTGTGTGGAAGGGGTTTCAGCGTGTGGGGAAGGGGTTTCAGCGTGTGTGGAAGTGTTTCAGTGTGCGGGGAAGGGGTTTCAGTGCGCGGGAAAGGGATTTCAGTGTGTGCGGAAGCGGTTTCAGTGTGTGGGGAAGGGGTTTCAGTGTGTGGGGAAGGGGTTACAGAGTGTGGAGTAGGGTTTCAGTGTGTGGGGATGGGTTTCAGTGTGTGAGGTAGGGGTTTCATTGTGTGGGGATGGGTTTCAGTGTGTGGGGAAGGGGTTTCAGTGTGTTGTTAAGGGGTTTCAGTCTGTGGGGAAGGTGTTTCAGTTTGTGGGGACGGGTTTCAGTGTGTGTGGAAGGGGTTTCAGCGTGTTGGGAAGGGCTTTCAGCGTGTGGGGAATGGTTTCAGTGTGAGGGGAAGGGGTTTCAGTGTGCGGGGAAGGGGTTTCATTGTGTGGGGAAGAGGTTTCAGTGTGTGGGGCTGGGTTTCAGTGTTTGGGGAACGTGTTTCAGAGTGCGGGAAATGGGTTTCAGTGTGTGGGGAAGGTGTTTCAGTGTGTGGGGAAGAGTTTTCAGTGTGTGGGGAAGGGGTTTCAGTGTGTGGGGATGGGTTTCAGTGTGAGGTTAATGGGTTTCAGTCTGTGGGGAAGGGGTTTCAGTGTGTGGGGAAGAGGTTTCAGTGTGTGGGGAAGGATTTCAGTGTGTGGGGATGGGTTTCAGTGTGTGGGGAAGAGGTTGCAGTGTGTGGGGATCGGTTTCAGTGTGTGGGGAAGGGGTTTCAGTGTGTGGGGATGGGTTTCAGTGTGTGGGGAAGTGTTTCAGTCTCTGGCGAAGAGGTTGCAGAGTGTGGGGAAGGGGTTTCAGTCTGTGGGGATGTGTGTCAGTGTGTGGGGAAAAGGGTTCAGTGTGTGGATAAGGGGTTTCAGTGTGTGGGGAAGAGGTTTCAGTGTGTGGGGATGCGTTTCATTGTGTGGGGAATGGTTTCAGTGTGAGGGGATGGGTTTCAGTGTTTGGGGATGGGTTTCAGTGTGTGCGGAAGAGGTTTCAGTGTGTGTGGAAGGAGTTTCAGCGTGTGGGTAAGGGGTTTCAGCGTGTGGGGAAGGTTTTCAGTGTGCGGGGAAGGGGTTTCAGTGTGCGGGGAAGGGGTTTCCGTGTGTGTGAGGGGATTCAGTGTGTGGGGAAGTGGTTTCAATGTGCGGGGAAGGGGTAACAGTGTGTGTGGAAGGGGTTTCAGTGCGTGGGGAAGGGGTGTCAGTTTGTGTGGAAGAGGTTTCAGTGTGTGTGGAAGGGGTTTCAGTGTGTGGGGATGGGTTTCAGTGCGCGTGGAAGTAGTTTCAGCGAGTGGGGAAGAGGTTTCAGTGTGTGGGGAAGAGGTTTCAGTGTGTGTGGAAGAGGTTTCAGTGCGTGGGGAAGGAGTTTCAGTGTGTGGGGAAGGGCTTTCAGTGTGTGTGGATGGGTTTCAGTCTGAGTGGAAGAGCTGTCAGTGTGTGGGGAAGAGGTTTCAGCGTGTGGGGAAGGGTTTCAGTGTGCGGGGAAGTGGTTTCAGTGTGCGGGGAAGGGCTTTCAGTGTGTGTGGAAGCGGTTTCAGTGTGTGGGGAAGTGGTTTCAGTGTGCGGGGAAGGGGTTACAGTGTGTGGGGAAGGGTTGCAGTGTGTGGGGATGGGTATCAGTGTATGGGGAAGGGGTTTCAGGGTGTGGGGATGGGTTTCAGTGTGTGGGGATGGGTTTCAGTGTGTGGGGAAGGGGTTTCAGTGTGTGGGGAAGAGGTTTCAGTGTGTGGGGATGGGTTTCAGTGAGTGGGGAAGGGGTTTCAGTCTGTGGGGAAGGGTTTTCAGTGTGTGTGGAAGAGATTTCAGTGTGTGGGGATGGGTTTCAGTGTGTGGTTAAGCGGTTTCAGTCTGTGGGCAAGGGGTTTCAGTGTGTGGGGAAGAGGTTTCAGTGTGTGGGGAAGGGGTTTCAGTTTGTGGGGAAGTGGTTTCAGTGTGTGGGGAAGAGGTTTCAGTGTGTGGGGAAGAGGTTTCAGAGTGTGGGGAAGGTGTTTCAGTCTGTGGGGAAGTGGTTTCAGTCTGTGGGGAAGAGGTTTCAGTGTGTGGGGAAGGGGTTTCAGTGTGTGGTGAAGGGAATTCAGTGTGTGGGGAAGAGGTTTCAGTGTGCGGGGAAGGGGTTTCAGTGTGTGGGGAAGAGGTTTCAGTGTGTGGGGAAGAGGTTTCAGTGTGTGGGGAAGGGTTTCAGTCTGTGGCGAAGAGGTTTCAGTGTGTGGGAAGAGGTTTCAGTGTGTGGGGAAGGATTTCAGTGTGTGGGGAAGGGGTAACAGTGTGTGTGGAAGGGGTCTCAGTGCGTGGGGAAGGGGTTTCAGTGTGTGTGGAAGATGTTTCAGTGTGTGTGGAAGGGGTTTCAGTGTGTGGGGATGGGTTTCAGTGCGTGTGGAAGAAGTTTCAGCGTGTGGGAAACAGGTTTCAGTGTGTGGGAAGAGGTTTCAGTGTGTGTGGAAGAGGTTTCAATGCGTCGGGAAGGAGTTTCAGAGTGTGGGGAAGAGGTTTCAGTGTGTGGGGAAGGGTTTCAGTCTGTGGGGAAGAGCTTTCAGTGTGTGCGGAAGAGCTTTCAGTCTGTGGGGAACAGGTTTCAGTTTTTGGGGAAGAGGTTTCAGTATGTGTGCAAGAGGTTTCAGTGCGTCGGGAAGGGGTTTCAGTGTGTCGGGAAGGGGTTTCAGTGTGTGGGGATGGGTTTCAGTGTGTGTGGAAGGGGTTTCAGCGTGTGGGGAAGGGGTTTCAGCGTGCGGGGAACGGTTTCTGTGTGTGGGGATGGGTTTCAGTGTGTGAGGTAGGGGTTTCATTGTGTGGGGATGGGTTTCAGTGTGTGGGGAAGGGGTTTCAGTGTGTTGTTAAGGGGTTTCAGTCTGTGGGGAAGGGGTTTCAGTTTGTGGGGACGGGTTTCAGTGTGTGTGGAAGGGGTTTCAGCGTGTTGGGAAGGGGTTTCAGCGTGTGGGGAATGGTTTCAGTGTGCGGGGAAGGGGTTTCAGTGTGCGGGGAAGGGGTTTCATTGTATGGGGAAGAGGTTTCAGTGTGTGGGGCTGGGTTTCAGTGTTTGGGGAACGTGTTTCAGAGTGCGGGAAATGGGTTTCAGTGTGTGGGGAAGGGGTTTCAGTGTGTGGGGAAAAGTTTTCAGTGTGTGGGGAAGGGGTTTCAGTGTGTGGGGATGGGTTTCAGTGTGAGGTTAAGGGGTTTCAGTCTGTGGGGAAGGGGTTTCAGTGTGTGGGGAAGAGGTTTCAGTGTGTGGGGAAGGGGTTTCAGTGTGTGGGGAAGAGGTTTCAGTGTGCGGTGAAGGGGTTTCAGTGTGTGGGGAAGAGGTTTCAGTGTGTCGGGAAGAGGTTTCAGTGTGTGGGAAGAAGTTTCAGTGTGTGGGGAAGGGTTTCAGTGTGTGGGGATAGGTTTCAGTGTGTGGGGATGCGGTTTCAGTGTGTGGGGATGGGTTTCAGTGAGTGGGGAAGGGGTTTCAGTGTGTGGGGAAGGGGTTTCAGTGTGTGGGGATGGGTTTCAGTGTGTGGGGAAGTGTTTCAGTCCGTGGCGAAGAGGTTTCAGTGTGTGGGAAGAGGTTTCAGTGTGTGGGGAAGGATTTCAGTGTGTGGGGATGGGTTTCAGTGTGTGGGGAAGAGGTTGCAGTGTGTGGGGATCGGTTTCAGTGTGTGGGGAAGGGGTTTCAGTGTGTGGGGATGGGTTTCAGTGTGTGGGGAAGTGTTTCAGTCTCTGGCGAAGAGGTTGCAGAGTGTGGGGAAGGGGTTTCAGTCTGTGGGGATGTGTGTCAGTGTGTGGGGAAAAGGGTTCAGTGTGTGGATAAGGGGTTTCAGTGTGTGGGGAAGAGGTTTCAGTGTGTGGGGATGCGTTTCATTGTGTGGGGAATGGTTTCAGTGTGAGGGGATGGGTTTCAGTGTTTGGGGATGGGTGTCAGTGTGTGCGGAAGAGGTTTCAGTGTGTGTGGAAGGAGTTTCAGCGTGTGGGTAAGGGGTTTCAGCGTGTGGGGAAGGTTTTCAGTGTGCGGGGAAGGGGTTTCAGTGTGCGGGGAAGAGGTTTCCGTGTGTGTGAGGGGATTCAGTGTGTGGGGAAGTGGTTTCAATGTGCGGGGAAGGGGTAACAGTGTGTGTGGAAGGGGTTTCAATGCGTGGGGAAGGGGTTTCAGTTTGTGTGGAAGAGGTTTCAGTGTGTGTGGAAGGGGTTTCAGTGTGTGGGGATGGGTTTCAGTGCGCGTGGAAGTAGTTTCAGCGTGTGGGGAAGAGGTTTCAGTGTGTGGGGAAGAGGTTTCAGTGTGTGTGGAAGAGGTTTCAGTGCGTGGGGAAGGAGTTTCAGTGTGTGGGGAAGAGGTTTCAGTTTTTGGGGAAGAGGTTTCAGTATGTGTGGAAGAGGTTTCAGTGATTGGGGATGGGGTTTCAGTGAGTGGGGAAGGGCTTTCAGTGTGTGTGGATGGGTTTCAGTCTGAGTGGAAGAGCTGTCAGTGTGTGGGGAAGAGGTTTCAGCGTGTGGGGAAGGGTTTCAGTGTGCGGGGAAGTGGTTTCAGTGTGCGGGGAAGGGCTTTCAGTGTGTGTGGAAGCGGTTTCAGTGTGTGGGGAAGGGGTTTCAGTGTGCGGGGAAGGGGTTACAGTGTGTGGGGAAGGGTTGCAGTGTGTGGGGATGGGTATCAGTGTATGGGGAAGGGGTTTCAGGGTGTGGGGATGGGTTTCAGTGTGTGGGGATGGGTTTCAGTGTGTGGGGAAGGGGTTTCAGTGTGTGGGGAAGAGGTTTCAGTGTGTGGGGATGGGTTTCAGTGAGTGGGGAAGGGGTTTCAGTCTGTGGGGAAGGGTTTTCAGTGTGTGTGGAAGAGATTTCAGTGTGTGGGGATGGGTTTCAGTGT